>NC_138345.1:64137386-64829468 GCF_046562875.1 Panthera onca
TTTTTGTGCCAATACCATGCTGTCTTGATGATGACAGCTTTGTAGTAGAGGCTAAAGTCTGGGATTGTGATGCCTCTGCTTTGGTCTTCTTCTTCAAAATTACTTTGGCTATTCGAGGCCTTTTGTGGTTCCAACATCAGGGTTTTGTATAGCAACAGAGTAAGGAGTGTGAGTGGCATAAGTATTAAAGAGTGCCATCCTTTAAGAAGTTTATAATAAAAAATATATGCTCTTCTAAAATGGGCAGATCTGAGAGTTGATGAGTTATTTGCTTTATAAAAGCAGTCACTGTTGCTTAAGTTATAACCTTAAAGTGTAAAGTTTACTACAAATACATGAAAGTTTTCTTATATTGTATGTTCATGGCTTCTGGCAATAATGCTTTTCAATAGGGAAGAAAAGAAATGCTCTGATTTTCAGAGTTTAACGAGAATAATTTAAAGATAGCATGTGTTCATGATTTTCCCTTACTCTCTTTTTTAAAAATAGTGGAGTTTTTTCTTAAAATGTGCATTTCCCCCAACATACTAGATTTCTATTTATTTAGACTTAACTTATTCAGTAAGAGTAGCATAATGTTTGGATTCAAACTCAAGCTAAATCTTACCTTCTTCAAAATTAATAATGTGTAGCTTTTTTCTACCCATTTTACCCAATAAAATATTTTCACGGTTAAAAAAAAAGATAGGATCTATCCCAAAGAAATAAAATTACCAGGATTCAAATGTATGTATAAAAAGTCAATTTTATATTATATTGTATAATGTCAAGAACTAGAAAAATCTGAAGCCCATCGTATCATGCATTCATGCCATGGAATTTATACAAGTAACAAAAAGAACGAGTTAGATCTTTATCTGTTGATCTTGAGTTTGTTTTTTTGTTTTTGTTTTTTTTAGTGAAATAAGCAAATTGCTGAGAAATGTACATGGTATAATACAAACTTTATCAGGCAGGTAATAACATATATATATTTGTTTATAATCTCATAGGCAAGGGAAGAGATTCAAAAGATGACCACTGGAACACTGACCCTGGTTTCCTGGCTGAGGTGTGGGAATGTCTAAGGAGAAGTGGAAGGAGTTGAGTTAAAAAAAAAAAAAAAAAAGAAACAAACAGGGATAAAAATATATTATTTTGAAAAGAAAAGTATTTTATTTTAGTTTTTAACAATTTTTTTAATATTTATTTTTGAGAGAGAGAGAACACAACCAGGGGAAGGCAGAGAGAAGGAGGGGCAGAGAGAGGGAGACACAGAATCTGAAGCAGGGCCCAGACTGAGCTGTCAGCACAGAGCCTGATGCAGGGCTCGAACTCCTGAACCAGGAGACCATGACCTGAGCCAAAGTCAGATGTTTAACTGACTGAGCCACCCAGGCACCTTGAAAATTATTTTAAAAGAATATAAATATTTATGTAAAATAATATTGCAAAAACTCTTTATAATGATAAAATTTAGAAATAGCACAAATGATTAACTTAATGAAATTATTTACAGCTGTTAACAATAGTGATATACATGTGTTTAGCATGTGTATTAAATGACAATTCAGATTGCAAAAGAGTATATATGCTATGATCTTGTCTACTTTGTGCTAATGGGATGGGTTTTTTTTGTTTATTTTTTTTAGGGAACAAGAGCTGAAGTTATTTTTGGAAGTATGAATTACTAAAGTACTTATAGTCTCTATTACTTAAATTATACTCTGCCTGGAATAGCTGTAATTTCATGAGATTTAGTCATATCTTTAATTAGATAGTAGTCTGATTGAGGGGAGGAATCACTTTTTAAGATTCTATGTGTCACTCTCAGCACTCAGAATAATTCTGATTCATAATTTCAAGAGATCACCATTAAATACAGCCCATATGAGAGAATGAGTTCAGCATTAAAAAGGTCAAACCCTGAGTTTTTAAAAGCAGCGGGCCACAGTCAAACTATTCTTCACTTGGCTGCAGTGCTGGTGCCTGCTTGTTGCAAGTAACCAGCTTGATCACAATCCTTGCTGGGACTGAAGCTGAAGTTTCTAGGAAAAGGACAGGAAGGTGAGATAGGACAGGAGACTGATCTGTTTGCCAGGTCAGCAAATTAGTCTCTGATATATGGAAATTAGGATTTGCTTAGAATTTGATTAACTGGTTGCTTTGATTCGAGCTGGAGCCTCTACTCCAGGATCTTCTATCTGGTGGATGGGCCATAGAAGCAAGAATCTCAAAAAAAAAAGGCGGGGGCGGGGGGGAAGGGAACAGGAAGGAAAGGGAAGGATCTTATGTTAATGTTGAAAAGTCAGGTAGGTGGCCACTTGTTGAGTAGTCTCTATAACAGTGTGGAAGTCTGGCAACTGACTGGGTATCTTGGTCCATACTCCCCAGTGCTGATGCAGGGAGTTCCTCTGTCTCTGAGGCTGGCTGTCCTGGCCCACCACAAGTCAGACACCTGGGGGTCCCTCACTTCCACACCTTCCAGCTGAAGGAATGAGTGATGCATAAGGCTTTTGTATTATACTTTCATTCAAGGGCTTCGCATTTCATTGTAGGGAACTTAGCTGTTCCTTAAACAGCACTCTACTTGTAACAGAGCAGCCACCCTTTTCTACTTCTGGTAGGGCCAGCTTTTGGAGTATGTCAAATATTAACCAAAAGAACAAGATCTACTTTACTTTTCTCTAAGGGCCACCAAAATGTAAATAAATCAGGTTATTCCGCATAGTTGAGGGACCCAGTTTTGCATTTTTCTGTGTAATCTATTTGTGCTTCTGTAGAAACAACAGGCCATGCCTCAGGTGATGAAGCAGTTCTGCGGAGAAACCCATGTACGCCAGATTCCGGATGCCATTCCCACCAGAAACGATGCCAAGAAAATACTTTTATTTTGAATAAATGAGAAAATCAATATCTAGATGAGGTATACATTGCAAAGTAGAAATTTTATATTGTTGGTATATTTATCAATCCATATTAACTCAAGCTGAACTTGACAGAAAAATATCAGTCCCTCCTTAAAATAGATAAAACACATTTTGAGGTAGGTTGTTTTTCTTTCTGTTGTGCTAGCCAGTGTTTAAAATTTAATGGTATAAAAATGTAGGGGAGGAAAAAGTTTTCCTCAACCCTCAACCCTCTTAGGATCCCCGACTAGGTCTGAAAATTAAACTGACCGAGACAGATTAACAGGAGAAAAGCCTACAAATATTTAACAATAATTTTATATGATATGGGAGCCTTTATAAGGAAATGAAGACCTGAAGAAGCTGTTAAAGCTGAATATTTTTATGCTAAGTTTGATGAAGAGTGGGCATTTGTGGAGACATTTGATAGGTCAGGGAGAATGAGATTAGTGCGGTAAACTGGGAGAGACTTAGCAAGGCCCGTTTGTTTGGATTCTTCTTCTTACTGTCCCTTCGTCGTAGGAGATAAGGATGCCCCTTTCCTCCCTTATAAGGAAGACATCTCTCATATGAAGTTTTAATGACCTGTTTTAAGGGTGAGAGACGGTGAGGAGGGAAGGTCTTTTCTACTTTTGCTATTTTCTCAAAACTCTATCAGTTTAAAATTTTCAGCCTGCCAAGTTGCCATATTTTGAGATAGCATATTCTGAACCTCATCAATAGGTTGAGTGGTAAAAGAATCTAAATTTCTACCTTTTTTGACGTCCAGAGTGCTTATTTTACTACAACTATGAAAACCAGCAAGATGTTTTCCTAGCTATAACACTGTGTTATTTTAAAAAAATTACGTGAAGATTGTATATTAGGTTAATGCTTAATAAATTATGTGGAGGCTGAAGTAATTCATATCTTTGTGGTGGGAATAAAGGGGACTTAATGTGGGGGATTTCCCCTCATATAAGGCAAAGAATCAAAGCCCTATTTATCCACTGAGCCCGAGCCCGGACTTGAACATCTTTCCCCTTATGAAGAGGCAGAGCTAGTGAAGTCTACATGTAGACATCAGTGCTCCTGAGCTCTTGGGTCCCATAATTAGCTTTAAAGCTCTGCCCAAAGAACCCTAAGGATTTCTCCCCAGACCTTGCAGTCACCCACTGAGACATGTTTTCTGGGTCTGCTTTTCCTTCTTCCTCCTGGATGAATGTCTTCCTTCCCTTCATGAAGAGTCTCTACTTCACTTAGCCTTTCATCTGGAGGCCAACTCAGATGATTTATAATAGGCACCAGGTACATATTCTACTTATATTCTGGAGTTAGGCCTTTCTCTTGATGTTTTTTCTGGTTACGTTTTTTATTTCTTTATCAGATTTCCAAATATACTGCCCCTTGTGTCCTTCATTCTCTTCTGCAAAGGTTTTTCTAGGCAATATTACCCTAGCTCCACTGGAAGTACATGGCTCCCTTGGGGAACCTAAAATATGGGCATACCTCGGAGATATTGTGGGTTTGGTTCCAGACCACTGCAATAAAGTAAATATTGCAATAAATTGAGTGAAATGAATTTTTTGGTTTCCCAGTGTATATAAAATTAATGTTTGTACTAGACTATAGTCTATTAAGTGTACAATAATATCATATCTAAAACATGATTTAAAATAATTTAAGTTGGGGCGCCTGGGTGGCTCAGGTGGTTAAGTGTCTGACTTCAGCTCAGGTCATGATCTCATGGTTCATGGGTTCAAGCCTCACATCGGGCTCTGTGCTGACAGCTCAGAGCCTGGAGCCTGCTTCCGATTCTGTGTCGCCCTCTCTCTCTCTGCTCTACCCCCAGTCATGCTCTGTCTCTCACTCTCTCAAAAATAAATAAACTTTACAAAAATTAAAAAAAAATAAATTAAAATTTAAGTAATTTAAAAATGATTTCATAATATTGCTAAAAACTGCTAAACATCATCTGAACTTTCAGTAAGTCATAATCTTTTTGCTGGTGGAGAGTCTTGCCTCAATGTTGATGGCTCCTGACTGATCAGGGTATTAAGTGGTTGCTGAAGGTTGGGGTGGCTGTTGCAATTTTTAAAAATAAGATAATGGCAACAATAAAGTTTGCCGTATCAACTGATTCTTTCTTTCATGAATGATTTCTCTGTAGCATGTGATACTGTTTGATACTATTTTACCTACAGAAGTACTTTCAAAATTGGAGTGAATCCTCTCAAACCCTGCCACTGCTTTATCAACTAAGTTAATGTGATATTCTGAATTCTTTGTTGTCACTTCAGCAGTCTTCACAGTGTTTCACCAGGAGTAGATTCCATCTCAAGAAACCACTTTACTCATCCATAAGAAACAACACCTTGTCTTTTAAAGTTTTATTATGAGGGGCACCAGGGTGGCTCAGTTGGTTGAGCGTCTGACTCTTGATTTCAGCTCAAGTCACGATCCCAGGGTCATGGGAATGAGTCCATACGCTGAGTGTGGAGACTCTTTGGGATTCTCTCTCCCTCTCTGCTCCTCTCCCCTGCTCGTACTTTCTAAAAGAAATTATGAGATTGCTACAGTTCAGTCCCATCTTCGGGCTCCTCTTCTAATTCTAGTTCTCTGGCTCTTTCCACCATATCTGCAGTTACTTCCTCCACTGAAGTCTTGAACCCTTCAGAATCATCCATGTGGCTTGGACTCAATTTCTTCCAAACCCTGTAAATATCAATCTTTGACCTTCCCATGAATCACAAATGCTTTTAATGGATCTAGAATAGCAAATCCTTTCCAGAAGGATTTAAATATTCCTTTTATGGGCTACACAATGGATGCTATGTTAGCAGATGTGAAAACAACATTAATCTTTTACATCTGTATCAGATCTCTTGGGTAACCAGGTACATCGTCAGCGGACAGTACTATTTTGAAAGGATTCTTTATTTTGGAGCTATAGGTCTTGACAGTGGGCTTAAAATATTCAGCAAACCATGTTGTAAACAGGTGTACTGTCATCCAGGCTTTGTTGTTCCATTTACAGGGAAGAGGTAGAGTAGATTTAGCATAATTCTTTAGGGACCCTAGGATTTTTGGAAATGGGCAGTGAGCATTGGCTTCAACCTAAAGTCACCGGCTGCATTAGCCCCTAAAAAGAGAGCTAGCCTGTCCTTCGAAGCTTTGATACCAGGCATTGACTTTTCCTCTAGCAATGAAAGTCCTAGATGGCATCTTCTTCTAATAGAAGGCTATTTCAACTACATTGAAAATCTGTTGTTTGGTGTCACCTTTACTCATTATCTCGGCTAGATCTTTTGGATAACTCGCTGAGGCTTCTACATCAGCACCTGTGGCTTCATCTTGCACTTTTATGTTATGGACACACCTTCTTTTCTTAAATCTCATGTACCAACCTCTGCTAGCTTCACACTTTTTTTCTGTAGCTTCCTCGCCTCTCCCAGCCTTCATGGAATTGAGTAGAAACAGGGCCTAGCTTTGAATTAGGCTCTGGCTTAAGTGAATCTTGTGGCTGGTTTGATCATCTATCCAGACCACTCAAACTTTCTCCATATCAGCAGTAATCTCCCTGTGTTATCATTCGGGTGTTCACGGGTGTTCATGGGAGTAGCCTCAAGAACTTTTCCTTTGCCTTCACAACTTGGCTGTTTGATGCAAAAGACCTGGCTTTTGGCCTATCTCAGCTTTTAACATACCTTCCTCGCTGAGCTTAATCATTTCTAGCTTTTAATTTAAAGTGAGATGTGTGACACTTCCTTTCACTTGAACACTTAACAGCCCATTGTAGGGTTATTAACTGGTCCTAACTTTAATATTGTTGTGTCTTGGGGGAATAGGGAAGCCTGGAGGAGAGGGAGAAAGACCGGGGAACACCAGATTGGTGGAGCAGTCAGAACACACACAACATTTATGGATTAAGTTCACTGTCTTACATGGGTATGGTTGGTGGTGCCCCAAAACAATTACAGTAGATACATCAAAGATCACTGATCACAGATCACCTTAAAGAATATAATAATAATGAAAAAATTTGCCAGAATTACCAAAATGTGACACAGAGACACAAAGTGAACAAATGCTCTTGGGAAAATGTCGCTGATAGACACACAAACCTGGGGCACCCGGGTGGCTCAGTCGGTTGAGTGTCCGACTTCGGCTCAGGTCATGATCTCATAGTTCGTGAGTTCGAGCCCCGCGTCAGGCTCTGTGCTGACAGCTCGGAGCCTGGAACCTGGAGCCTGCTTCAGATTCTGTGTCTCCCTCCCCATCTCTCTGCCCCATCCCCACTCATGCTCTGTCTCTCTCTGTCTTAAAAATAAATAAAACATTAAAACACACACACACACACACACACACCTTCAGTTTGTAGAAAAAGAAAAACTAGTATCTGCAATGTGCAGTAGATCAAAGTGCAATAAAATGAGGTATGCCTGTAGAGCTTTCCCTTTAATAATTCACAACTCTGGTCTCAGCAGGTTACATTTTCCTCCTAACATTCTGTTTTCTTAGTCCTGGCTTGCCAATTTGAAACTTTATGCCACCTTCCAAAAGATCACCCGTTGTAGACGTTCTGTTGAAAATAAAGATTAGCAATTTATTGGATGCTTTATTTTGTGACCTATATTATCTCATTTAATCCTTATAATAACGTTATTGACTAAGGAGTCTTGGCTTTCTCAGGTTTGTGGAACCAGTCACTCTTCATCCACATGTATTCCAGCTTGTGACAGTTGCCTCCTCTCATATTCTCTGGTGGAAAGATAGATACATATTTAATTTTACTGGAGGTTTAAAGGATTTTCAGGGAGAACTAAAAATACCTATGTTTCCATCTATCTTTACCCAGAAGTTGGAATATTACTTTCTACAGTGAAGTCATGAATTTAGGTATATTTTAGTACTTGGAAAGAAACATAAAAGAACTAAATACGTGTTTATAAAAAAGTTCCACTCTACTAATTTGTCATATTGAATGCCATGGTGTATAGTAATTCTGGCTATAAAACGAAAATTATTTTTAGACTTGATTTTTTTCTCTGATTAATATTTGAAATCCTTAAAAGTTACTGTCAGGAGCCTTTTATTTTGTGCATATAAATGCAGTAAGACAGCTTGTTGGTTATCTTATGCACTTATGTATTGTCTTATGAAATATTATATTTTTGCCCATTTCAAGTTCACATAAACTAATGATTCTATCAGAAAACATAATTTTTCACTCACTGGATTTTGGAACATAATTCAGTTTTTTTTTCAGTAACTACTGTTTATAATTGGAATTTACTTGTTATCATTCTAACAGCAAAATACTGGCCTATGTAATTTGAGTGCAATTACGTTTTTCTCTTTATGTCTGCATGTACTTCATCAATTTAGTAAAAGCAATAGCAAAACTTAGAAATTCCTGCACAGCAGATTGCAGAGGAAATATCTGCTGATTTGTCTGCACTGTAAGACCCTGGTTCTGACAGAATTGTGATGGTAATTGCTCAAAGATGTATTCTGTTTACTAAGACTAATGTTGCATCTGTTTTTAATTAGCTGCTACAAATGATAAACTGCCAGTGTATGCTTGTTAGATTTACTTAAATTTATTCTATTCCAAATAAAGGAGAACTTAAAGAATACCAATATAGGACAGAAAACTGCTCATTGTCAATCAAGTTCAGAAAGGTGGTGGTAAATATCTCCATGCATCTTTTTGATTTTATGGGAAGGAGAAAAACTTGACTTCCTGTGGTACAGGCGATTATATCTCGTGTCTGTTGTAGTTTCCTAATTTTTTCGTATATACGAATTACTGTTTTGAGTAGATGATTCATTTCCAAGGACAAGGCTGTCTGCAGTCTCACACTGTCTGCCACTGTGTATAGAAAATGTTTACTGACATAAGGAGATTTGTAGTATTCCTATTCATAAGAGTTTTAAAAGTTGTTTTGAGAAAAAGGGTTGGAAAGGACGGAGAGTTAAAAGTGTTATGATTTATCGTGAAATTTGGTGAATATCATTCACAGTGCTTTATTTATCCAATGGGTTGGAAAAATGTGTGTTAATTTCTTATTTTTTCATAATTTTACAGGCTGTTAAGCCATCTTGCTGTTAGTTTTAAAAGAGCAGTATTGGGGGTGCCTGGCTGGCTCAGTTGGTAGAGCACGTGACTCTTGATCTCAGGGTTGTGAGTTCAAGCCCCACATTGGGTGTAGAGCTTGCTTAAACAGGAAAGGATTATGACATGCTGAAAGATGAGATATGATGGTTTAGCATCTTGGGGCACCTGGCTGGCTCAGTTGGTGGAGGATGTGACTCTCAATTTTGGGGTTGTGGGTTTGAGCCCCATGTTGGGTGTAGAGATAAAACCTTTAAAAAAAAAAAAGAGCAATGTTGATGATCATAATCAGGACTGTTGAAGAAAGAGGACATTTTAAGTAACTGTAAAGTGTTTAAGTTGTGTTGGTATCTAATGCAGTGCCTTGCAAGGAGAAAACATTTATTGATTTGGTTTCTTGGCATACTGATTCCTTGCTACTGTATGGCCTTGAATAGTCAGTAATTGACTAAGACTAAAATGTTATATGGCAGATGATTGTTTTCCGTCCTAGGTGAGGACCTAATGAGAAGTTGCTTAAAATAGCATCAAAGGAACTTAGACTTCAGAAAAACAAAAGGAGGATAACAGGAATCCTTTTGCAGAGGATTCCTTTTTACCTGAAACTTTGGAAAACAGGTAAATGAATTAGAAAGTTCAATTTTTATAACTTTTGCTTTCTTGATTTTCATTGTTATGTGCAGTTTATGAAATCTAAATTTTCTTCATGAAATGTGTTTTATGGTTTAATAGAACAGTTAGGTCAAGTTAGTTAAGTTACATTGATAGAGTTATATATTAGAATGTCAGCTTTGTTCCTATCAGCTAATTCTGGCAGAACCAATTTGTATTTTTCAACATGATTTGTTGAATTCCAGAAGTTTATTTGTTAGTTGTTACAAACATGGTTTTATATATAAGCTCTGTCCAGATGGAGGTGTTTTTACCTTTGCATGTGCCTGAACTAATAGTGCCAGAGAACAGAGGAGCAGAACTACCCCCAGGTGCCTCGCCCCTTCCATAGCCTTCACTACCTGTCAGGAAAGCAGGGACTTCACGTCTCTAAGCCACTGATAGAGTCCCTTCCCCAAGACCTAGGAAGGAATATGACAAGTAAAAAAGGCCAAAGTAAAGGTCATACCTAATTTAAATTACTGCTTTTGTCATATTCTCTGCCAGTCACAAGAATGTTTTATTATTAATCACAAACCAAGGAATTGCTATTCTTAATTTATAATGCTTTTTTTTTAATGTTTATTTACTTTTGAGAGAGCAAGAGAGAGTGTGAGCAGGGGAGGGTCAGAGAGAGAGGGAGACACAGAATCCAAAGCAGGCTCCAGGCTCCAAGCTGTCAGCACAGGGCCCGATGTGGGGCTCAAACTCACAAAACTGAGATCATGACCTGAGCCGAAGTCGGACGCTTAACCGACTGAGCCACCCAGGTGCCCCGTAATTTATAATGCTTCTAAAGAGCCGCATCCAGTGCTATGGTTTTGATATTTTAGTAGTCACTTTAGTAGTCACTGAAGCTAAGTTATGCTGTGGTAACAAACCACCCTCAAAGTTTCAGGGGCTTGCAGATGTTTGTCCCTCACGCTCTACATCTGTTATAGGTAACTAAGACTTATTCCATGTCGTTGCCATTCTGAGACATGAGCCACGGGAGCAGCCCCTCTCTGAGACTTTGCTTATCATTTAGCAGAGGGGGAAAAATCCCACAGTGAAAACCTACAGTGGATCTTAAAGCTTCTGCTTGAAAGTGGCACGTGTCATGCCACACACATTTTACAAACCAAGTCACATGGTCACTCTGGGGTGTGCACAGAGGGGCACCGCAGGTCATGCAGCCAAGTCTGGCGTCAGTGTGGCAGGGGTGTATAGTCCTTCCTTGTGAGGCCACCAATAGTTTTGAATAGCGATACCATCTCCTTATAAAATCTTGAGATTCGTCTGTTTGTGTGATGAGGTCTGAATGTTGACTGACTTTTCATGCAAAGACAGCCATCTGTACTCAACCCATCATTTCATTTCTTCTGGGATTTATAGGAAAATAGCCTGTCTCAACCCCTTTGCATCTATGTGGGACCAGAAGACTACTTATGGCCAGGGTATTATGGAGAGAAGTGTTGTGTGGCACTTCCAGACCTAGCTCCCAAACATCTAGTAAAATCCCCCCTCCTCTCATTGTTGTTGAGGTGAATTCAGGGGAGCCTACTTCTCTAAATCACAGTTCCAAGGGGATGTAGCCAAGAGAACCACCTGACCAGAAACATCTACTTTGAACTATGGGATAGAACAAATGAACCTTTGTTGTCTTAGGACACTAAGATTTCGTAGTTGCTTATTCCTGTGTTACCCTATCCTGACTAATAAAACCTTGCTTTATGGTTTATTTAATGATACTCATTTACTAGGACTATGTACATTCTGTAATAGAGTGGCCAAATAACACATACTTCCAAAATTGCTGAAAGTATGCATAGATTTCTTTTTTATTTATTAAAATTTTTTTAATGTTTATATAATTTTGAGAAGGAGAGAGATAGAGGTGAGTGGGGGAGGGACAGAGAGAGAGGAAGACACAGAATTCAAAGCAGTCTCCAGGCTCTGAGCTGTCAGCACAGAGCCTGACATGGGGCTCGAACTCAAGAACCATGCTATCATGACCTGAGCCAAAGTTGGACACTTAAGACTGAGCCACCCAGGCGACTCTCTTTTTTTTAAATGTTTATTTATTTTTGAGAGACAGAGCATGAGTGGGGGAGGTGCATAGAGAGGGAGACAGAGAATCTGAAGCAAGCTCTAGGCTCCAAGCTATCAGCACAGAGCCCGATGTGGGGCTCGAGCTCACAAACCATGAGATCATGACTTGAGCTGAAGTCGGACACTTAACCGACTGAGCCACCCAGGTGCCCCTGCATAGATTTCTACTGTAGAAATCTGAATATGTGACTAAAGAATTGATTTTTAGATTTTATTTAATTTTTTTAAAGTTTATTAGAGAGAGAGAGTATGTGCAAGCATGTGCGGGGAGGGGCAGAGAGAGTAGTAGAGAGAGACAGCAGGCTCCATGCTGTCAGTGCAGAGCCTGACATGGGGCTCAATCCCATGAATCTTGAGATCATGACCTGAGCCAAAATCAAGCATTGGATGCTTAACTGACTGAGCCACCTAGGCACCTCCAGATTTTATTTAATTGTAATTAATGTAAATGTAAATGTCCACATGGGGCCAATGGCTCCCATATTGGACCACAGAGCTTTAAACAGTAGGAAGCTTTTTGGCTTTTTGATGTATTATAAATCTTTCCACTATTTCATCCATTAAGCATAAAACCAATGTGTTGTCTAAATTAGACACTTACTGAATGACTTATAAAAATGAAGAGCAAAAATTAATCACATTTTTATATAGTGTTTCATTGGGGACAGTTTTGACATGGGAACACATGTCAGAGTTCTTTACTAGTACGAGTTGACATGAGGGCCCATGTTAATAGGTTCCAAATATAGTGCAGAAGAACAAATGGTGAAATGGACATTTTTGCCAAAGTATAAGTGTAATCTTTACTGACATAAAATAAATTTAAAATGAGTAAAACTTCATAGTCTTAAGTTTAAAAATTTTTTCACTGTGAAGTTGTAAGATGTGTTGAGTTGATAACTTTGCAAATGCTGTGCCTTTGCCTGAATCTCTGTATTACATTTGTAGAGATGCTTGTGATCCCAGGAACCATTTACAGCTATCATGAAAAACGATCTACATTTCTCTATGTTTAAAGGTCCATTTCAAAGCAGGAGCTGAGCTATGTAATGGAAATAGTATTGGATTCAGAGCAAATATCTATATTCTGTGTTCCACACTCTAACTTGCTATATGAACTTAGGTATGTTATCTAAATTCTCTGGGTCTCAATGTCTTCTACAGTGAACATATGAGCTTAGACTCCTCACCAAATTCTAAAATTCTATGGTTGAACTTCCCTCTATTTCAATCACGTTTTTTCTCCTTAACCATTTGTTATTTATTTACTATTAGAGAGAGGGGGGAAAGCATGCTCAAGTGGGAGAAAAAGGCAGAGAGAGAGAAACAGAGAGACAGAGACAGAGACAGAGAGAGAATCTTAAGCAGGTCCCACGCTTAGCATGGAGCCTGACGTGGGGCTCGATTCCATGACTCTGGGATTATGACCTGAGCTAAAATCAAAGTTGGACTCTCAACCAGGTTGTACTGAGCCACCCTGGAGCCCCTAACCATTTGTTATTTACACATGGAATGGGGCATATTAGAATTGAGCCCACCCGTGTCAACATGACTTAACTCTTTGCTCCAGGAAATTATCTTGCTCAGGAAGATTAGGCAGTAATTTAATAAATAACTTCACTGTTTGCTTTAGAAAATTCTTGCAAATCAATTTATCAGGACAAACACTTTGCTCATCTGGGCAAACAGCTCTCTTAATAGAACGATATATTGTTCATCTGGGCAAACAGTTTGACAAGTATGGAGAACAATGACATTATGCTTTGGGCTCTTTAAAGTGAATCTGCTGTAAATGCTATCTAATTGGGAGAAAAATGTCTTAGTATGTGAGTCTAGGTATTTTTCTTGACTAGCATGAGATTCTACATAGTTTGTATATTGCTGAGGTTAATTATATATAACATGGATAGTGAGAACATAGACATTGGGTTAATTATAACAAGGCAGGTGAGCAAAATCAATTTTCTCTGTCAAACATAGTTTACATCTTTATGTAAACAACAATTTGTTTATAAAATACATTCTAAGAAATTCAGTTTCCTATAACAAACATAACATAGTTTTAAGGTTCGAGGTTAAAGCCCTTATAGTTTGCATCTTTTTTTAGTTAAGTAAGCTCTTTGCCCAATGTAGGGCTTGAACTCACAACCCCGAGATCAAGATTCTCATGCTCTACTAAGTCAGCCAAGTGCCCCAACTCTTTATAGTTTGAAATAACATACTACAGAGGTTCCCTGACATTACTTACCCAACATTTAAGAGCTACTTATTAGTTTGACAAGAGGCAGAGCATGTGCAAATTTAAACTTAAAGCAGAAATTTGTGCCTGTTGTTTGAGTATTCTTTGTTCAGTGTGCTCTTAAGACTCCCAAATGAAACTACTTCTCAACTTGTCATATTTTTGATCCTTCCTGAATTCTTTTTTTTTTAATTTTTTTAATCTTTATTTATCTTTGAGAGAGAGAGAGAGACAGAGTGAGAGTGAGGGAGGGACAGAATCTGAAGCAGGCTCCAGGCTCTGAGCTGTCAGCACAGAGCCTGATGGGGGGCTCGAACTCGTGAACTGTGATATCATGACCTGTGCCAAAGTTGGATGCTTAACTGACTGAGCCACCCAGGCACCCCAATCATTTCCGGATTCTTAAATAACTTCTATCAGTTATTTTTCTCAAAATTTCTCACTCAGTACCTTCATTACTCATGTGTTCTCTCTTTAATTTTAACCAAGACTGAATCAAGGTATTTTCAGATTTATACTTTTTATTTCCTCACGAAATGTGGTAGAAAAAGCTTTGTCCTTAGAGTCATAGTTTTACCTTAGGAAATTGAAACATGGATCTGAAAGCAGGTTGTTGAAGATATGGAGTTAGAACTTAGAATGTGCTTTTAAGAAGGAATAACCCTGAGAAGAGCCTGTGACATTACACTTTGTTGTTCTGACATAGCCATTTTGTTGTGGGATCATTTGGTGTGTACTAAAAAGGATACCTTGGTTTTCAGTTGAAAGAAATGGCCAAATAATGTGCAAAGCAGACAACCTTACCTTTCCTGAGCCTCATCCTGGTTGGCTACCTGTTACATTCTCTTTCCCTTCCTGAACTCCTCTTCTCCTACTCCCCACCCTGGCCCTGTGGATACTGGATAATGTTGAATTGGGGATGTGGCATAAGGTGAATTGGAGGGAAGCATGAGATGGGCTAATGGTTAAATAACATCTGGCAGGCCAACTGCATATAACTAGGCATTAGAAGTTTTCCAGCCACCCTTACTTATCTCAGGAAAAGCCATCAGTCATTAAAAACAAAGCATCTTTTCCTTCCTGAGATTTTACTTATATCTTTAAAAAAAATTTTTTTTTAACATTTGTTTATTATTAAGAGACAGACACAGAGCATGAGCAGGGGAGGGCCAGAGAGAGGGGGAAATACATACTCTGAAGCAGGCTCCAGGCTGTGAGCTGTCAGCACAGAGCCCAACGCGGGGCTTGAACTCACAGACTGTGAGATTATGACCTGAGCCAAAGTCGGATGCTTAACCCAACTGAGCCACCCAGGCGCGCCTACTTACATCTTTAATGCCTGCATCTCAAATTCCATTCCTCTCATTTCTCCCTAAAGTTTTTTTTTTTTAAGATTTTATTTTTAATAAATAAAAAAAAAAAAACGTTGAAAAAAAAAAAAATTTGGGGCGCCTGGGTGGCGCAGTCAGTTAAGCGTCCGACTTCAGCCAGGTCACGATCTCGCGGTCCGTGAGTTCGAGCCCCGCGTCAGGCTCTGGGCTGATGGCTCGGAGCCTGGAGCCTGTTTCCGATTCTGTGTCTCCCTCTCTCTCTGCCCCTCCCCTGTTCATGCTCTGTCTCTCTCTGTCCCAAAAATAAAAAAAAAAAAAAAAAACAAAAAACGTTGAAAAAAAAGATTTTATTTTTAAGATGAATACACCCAATGTGAGGCTCAAACTCACAACCCTGAGATTAAGAATCATACCCTCCACTGGCCGAGCCAGCCAGATGCCCCTCATTTCTCCTTAAAGTTAAAGGCACTGTTGCAGATTGGAATTGGAGTGGAAATGTTTGGGCTTGTGGGAGAAAAACTCATATTAGCTTTGGTTTGAAGAGAAGAATCTACTTGTGGTTATCATATTATTACAATCAGGCCCGATGGAAGAAACCGAAAAGTCTCGTTTTCTTACTGACTGAGGAATTTAAGGACTTTGCCAAGGATGTTACATATAGAGGGCTGGAGACAGCTTCCTTGACAGCCAATTAGTATGTATAGTTTTGAAGTTTATGACTATATTCCTCAAGAAATAGAATTAGCCTTCTGAAGTCTGGATGTCTCCAGGTAACTTGTTACACATTGGTTGGGACGCTTTTATGATGAAAAGATACAGAGTAGCCGTAAGTAAGACAGGAAAGAATCTTCACCTGGCACACGGTTAGGATTTGTAGATCTCCAAGTCCTAGGTATTACGGCTGTTCCTAGCCTTCACCTTATCAACTGGCTATGACTGCTTGTCTAACACAAATCTCTGAGTAATAAGCATGCATCATATATTTTTTCCCAGTCCTTATGTATAATGATGAGTTTGGGGAGAGGACCAAATATCCTTAAAGTTCTATAGACATTTTAATAAATATTTGAGAGGAGAATGATTATAGGAGTAATATGTATGTTATAAATGCTCTAAAAATACTGAAAAAAAAATAATGAGGAGCCTCAACATTCTTCATAGCCAGGGTTGGGGTCAGGGATGAATGTTGCATGACTTGGTAATAAAACCTGCAACTGTGCACTTTGACAGGCCAGTCTGAATACCCTGCTTGTTAGTCTGTTTCCCCACCCTCATCTTCCCCATGCTGGTGGTTGAGAGGCACCTCTAGCCTACTTATTTCATGATTTTACTCCTCCCTTTAGTTCTTAGCACCGGTCTGCTTAGTACTGCGCCAAGGTCTGTTTTTCTTAAAATGCCCCCTCACTCTCATGGCTTCTGATGGTCTGTAAGTAAGTACCATCTACCTCCTTCCTTCTCCCTCAGGGCTTTTTGTGAAACCAGTCACCCTCAACTGGAAGCTTTTTCCACTTCCTTCTTGCCTGTTCACTATCAGTGGTTCCCTTTAAGACCAACATCGTAAAGGAGCCTTTAGGTCTGGGCTCTGGTTTCATCAATTGCTGGACTGGTGATCCTAGACAAATTTCTTACCTTTAATTTCTCAATATCTTTTTACCCTTTTATACCACAGGCTGTTGACTTTTCATTTACTGTTCATTTCCACCTTTACTGATGTTCCACTGTTTTCTATTAAGAGTATGCTGTGAATTCACAAAGACATGAATATAAGACTAGTAGGGATGAACTGCAGAGAAGAATAAATGTGAGGCAGAAAGGAGGTTATTGTGAATTAGAATAAAATTTGTTTATTTTTAAATGTTTTTTTAAAGTTTATTTTTGAAAGAGAGAGAGTGCAAGCCGGGGAAGGCAGAGAGGGAAGGGGACAGAGGATCTGAAGCAGGCTCCGTGCTGGCAGCAGAGAACCTGATGTGGTGCTTAAAAACTGTGAGATCATGACCTGAGCCAAAGTTGAATGTTTAACTGACTGAGCCACCCCGGTGCTGCTAGAATAGAATGTATTAATAGTTCTTGTAAATTTTTGGAAAGTATTGAGGATAATTAAAAGTCAAAAAATTATATAAGACAGTGTATGGGGTACCTGGGGGCTCAGTCAGTTAAGTGTCCAACTCTTAATTTTGGCTCAGGTCATGATCCTAAGTTCATGAGATAGAGCCCCATATTGGGCTCTGCCCTCACAGCACAGAGCTGCTTGGGATTCGCTCTTTCAACCTCTCTCTCTGCCCCTCTCCTGTGCTTGTGCTCTCTTTCTCTCTTTCTCAAAATAAGTAAACATTTAAAAATATGAAAAAAAAATATCTAAGAGACTATATCACTTACAATTTGGCTACATTTTACAGAAAACTCAAGTAGGAGTGGCTTAAACATAAAAGAGGCCCAAAACTAAATAGTTTAGCACTAGTTTGGCAATCCTGTGGTCACAAAGAGCCCAGGCTTCTTCCCACCTTCTTCCCGCTCTCCTTAGTGCTGGCTTACATGCCAAAAGTCTGCTCTAGTCACAAGATGCTCTTAGCACTCCAGCCATCATATCTGTATTCCAAGCTGGAAGAAAATGAAATGGCAAAAGTGCACATCTGTCAACTGAATCAGTCCCCTTTGAAGGAGCTTCCCTGGCTTCTATCTACTTGGCTTCTGCTTACATTTCCTTGAACTCCTGTAGAAGTCCAGAAAGTTAGGAAAAGCAGTCTTTTTATCAGGTTTTTCATTTTCTGATTTGCTGCAGTTCTGCTCTGCATAGTACAGAATACTTGATGCCCAGGCTCTGGAGTCAGGCCACTGGGCTTTTAATCCTGGCTGTGCCGTTGTCCAGCTGGTGACTTTGGCAGATTACTGAACCTACTATTCAAAATAGTGAATAATAATACCATTATTTATTTTAAGTAATGTTTTAGGCTGAGGTGGCTTTTAAACATTCAAGTAAAAGATCAGGTTACTTTACATGAAGGCAAGAAGACACCCTCAAAACATTTGGTTCATTCATTTTGTTAACCAATAAGAACATGAGGGTCCACATACAGAGGAAAAGAAACAATATATCCAAGAAACATTTTTCTTTTCTTATATGATTTGTAATAAAAGTCACTCAATGTAGTCTCATATCTCAGTCACAACTGAGTTTTAAGAAAATCTAGGCCACATTGATAACTCCATGTTAGTACTGCTTTTTTATTTTTGCTAATAGCTGCAAAATCAGGAATATTTCCTCATTAATTTCTTCTTTAGGCTTTCCAAAAAGCCTACAGTATTTCTTCTCTGAGAATAGAGTGTGAGATAATCTTTTTCCTGAATGAAACCAGGTTTTCCTTTTCTGACTCTGGAACTAGAATAATCTCCTGGGGGATCCCTCTTATCTAGGGCGATTGTGGTGGTCACTCTGCCTGAGCTGATTTCTGTTCACTTTCTTGAGCTGAATCAACTCAATGGCTCTACAAGTTGTCCTTTAAAGCACTAGACTTGTTTTTATACAAAACTTGCATATAAATAAAACCACCAGTTTTCCTAAGTTTTAACGAGGCCTTGATATTCCAGCAATTTGGTACCTAAATGCATAGGTTCTGAATAAATGTTGGAAGGAAGGAAGGATGGCAGAAAGGGAAAAAGGGAAGGGAGGGAAAGTTAGCAAAAAGAAATTTTTTTTTTACTGAATATTGGTTTGAATTTTAGTTGGGAAAAGGAATGTAAAATTTATTAATTTTCTACTTGGAGACCCAGAGTATAACTTATGATGACTTAAGAAGTTAAGTTCCTTTTATCTACATCTTAATAGACAAAGATGCTCAATGGATAAAATCCAGAAAAAAATTTTACCTGTATTTTATACATATTTTGTTCAGAAAACAGAATCTATTTAAAGATTGAAGAGGTTTTTTTTTTTCTGGTTGTAATACTCATAAAATGTGTGCATTTGAGTTTTGCTCCTGGACAGACATATTCTGCTAAGCAAGCAGTCTTAAAAGAGATTGATTGCTGAGCATGTATGTTTTTCCTTATGCTGATTCTTAGTCTCTGTAATTTGCTTGAGACTGTGGATAGCTATAGTAATAAGAGACTAGCTTTTAACCCAGGCAAAGGAGGCTGAAGTGAAACATCAGAGATAAGACTGACTATATACATCAACTAAGGGACAGTGGTTGCCTAACCCTTTTGACCCCAAGATTTCTTATGACATAAAACACCCTGCCAACAACAGAGAAAATACTTAGAACCCAGGGAAAGCTAAGGAAGAGGAAGCATGGGTGATCACCAGCCTGGCCAGATGGAGTCCTTTTGGTTGAGCCAAGTTCACCAGGGTAGAAGACCAGATCCTAGCTTGAGGCCCACACCCTGATGAGTAAAACATGTGTTAAAGACTTCAAGGGGCCCAGTGGGGAACAATGAGCAAGATTTGGAGGTCCTGAACTTCCCTAAGTTTTGGGGGTGGGAGAGGAAAGGTATAACTTTTTTCTTTTTCTACTTTTTGGGTTTATCTATATTTTCCTCAGTAATTACATATATTACTCATATAAAGGTTTTATATATTCACTGGCTAAATTTCAAAATCAATATGGATTTGCTCCTTTCCTACAAAGTATGACATTTTCATTTAATAGATTGCCGTCAGTACTCACATTCTGTTTGATGCAGATAGTTCAAAGCTTAAATAACAATGAATAAGGTTTAGATGATACAAGTTACCCCTTCTTTCTCAGGGGAACTGCCCCTCACTTCAGTACCTTAACATCTGTGGCGCATTATGGGATAGTCTAGAGACAGGCACACTTCTGTCAATATGATTTATGATGGACTTGGCACTTGATATCAGCAGGAAAGGAGGGGCAATTCATTACATAGTGCTAGGGATATTGATTATTTATATAGAAAATAATTAAAATAGATCTGTACTTCATTCCACACACAAAAATCAATTTCATGTAGATTAAGGGACTTAAATGTAAAAGGCAAAACTTTTGAACTTTTGGAAGAAAATACAGAATAGCTTTATGACCTTGAAGAAGGGAAGGATCTTAAATGAGACACAAAAGTCCTGGCCAGAGAGCAAGGGATTAGTCACTGGACCTAAAACTAAGGACATTACTTGATCAAAAGACATCACTAAAAGATTGGAGCGGCGGGGAGAGCAACAAACCAGGAGAAAATATTTGCCATACTTATTAGTAACAAATAGTAAGGGAACAGGAACCTGTCCTTTAGAAAATGAGACCTTATGTTTTCAAAAGACACTGTAAAATGTGTGAAAAGACAAACCATAAATACTGGGGGAAGATATTTGCCATGCATATAACTGACAAATTAGTAAAGGTGGGGGCGGGGGGAAACACTCTGTTGAAAAATGGAAAAAAAAGCCTTGAGTAGAAACTACACAGAAAGGGAAAGGTGAACAGTTAATAAAAATATGAAAATGCATAACCTCATTTGTAATCATGGAAATGCAAATTAAACCACTAGGTGGTACTATTTTACCCTCCCCAAGGTGGTAAAAACTTTAAAGTCTTCAAGTAAACAGTAAGGATGTGGAGCATTAGGAACTCTCGGTCGCTGCTGGTGGCAGTGTGAGTTGGCCCAGCATCGGAGTCCCCTGCAGCCCTGCTGGGGAGAGCAGAGCTGTGTGTGATCTGCAACCTGGCCATTCAGCTCCTGGCCCGCACCCCAGACCTGTGGTCCTCAACCCTTCCTTACGTTAAAATCTCAAAATGAGTGTGTCAGAAATACTTAGGCGAGGACTTACCCCAGACCTGTGGATACCAAACTGTGTGCCCAGGGTGCCCAGGGGCACTGCGGCAGCCCCACAGAGGACCAAGGGATATTCACAGTGATACTTGGCCTCTGTTGACACTGTGTGAGCTACTAGCTCCAGATAGTTCAGATCACAGTTTCAATATCAGATTGGGCTACATTCTTCTGTTTTTTTTAGCACAATATTTTGCAAAGCTGGGTTTTCAGTGGTTGCTAATAAAAAGCAGATGCCATGCGAAAATCAATGTGTAACAGGAAATGAGGGTGACAGGGTCCAATCTGATTCCAGGTTTGAGAAGTTGTGCAGTGCCCAGGGGATACACACATCTCATTAGTAAATAATTATGGTTATTTAAGAATGACATTAGAATATTATTTTTTCTTTAAATTTGCATACATTAGATTTTTTTTATGAATGACAACTTTATTTTTTTATTTTTTATTTTTTTACTTTCTGTAATTTATTTGTCTTTTATAATTTACATCCATGTTAGTTAGCACATGGTGCAACAATGATTTCAGGAGTAGATTCCATAAGCCCTTTACCCGTTTAGCCCATCCTCCCCTCCCACAACCCCTCCAGCAACCCTCTGTTGTTCTCTATATTTAAGAGTCTCTTATGTTTTGTCCCCCCTGCCTGTTTTTATATTATTTTTCCTTCCCTTCCCTTGTGTTCATCCGTTCTGTGTCTTAAAATCCTCCTATGAGTGAAGTCATATGACATTTGTCTTTCTCTGACTGACTGATTTTGTTTAGCATACTACCCTCTAGCTCCATCCACATAGTTGCAAATGGCAAGATTTCATTCTTTTTGATTGCCGAGTAATACTCCATTGTATATATATACCACGTGTTCTTTATCCATTCATCCATCAGTGGACATTTGGGCTCTTTCCATACTTTGGTTATTGTCAATAGTGCTGCTGTAAACACTGGGGTGCATGCGTCCCTTCGAAACAGCACACCTGTATCCCTTGGATAAATACTTAGCAGTGCAATTGCTGGGTCGTAGGGTAGTTCTATTTTCAGTTTTTTGGGGAACCTCCATACTGTTTTCCAGAGTGGCTGCACCAGCTTGCATTCCTACCAGCAATGCAAAAGAGATCCTCTTTCTCCGCATCCTTGCCAACATCTGTTGTTGACTGAGTTGTTAATGTTAGCCATTCTGACAGGTGTAAGGTGGTATCTCATTGTGGTTTTGATTTGTATTTCCCTGATGATGAGTGATGTTGAGCACTTTTTCATGTGTCGCTTTGCCATCTGGATGTCTTCTTTGGAGAAGTATCTATTCAGTGTGACAACTTTATTTTTTACACTTAAAGGCTGATGAAAAACCATTACTAATCCTTTTAAAGAAAATGCAACATCTCTATCAGAAAGGATGACTGTATTTACTGATTAAATACCATTTACGTTTTTTACAACACAATTCGAAGACACCGAACATACATGTTTAATCTCAGTACAGTGGATTCAAGACCAAGTATAAGTACTAAAGCATCAAGGCCAGATTACAAATTATCATAGTCATCATTGTCATTGTCATCATCATCATCATCATCTTCTCATTTTCTTTTCAGCACATTTGATGATTCATTGGCAGTACTTTGTGATGACACCATTTAGTGGTAATAAGGATGTTTTTGGACCCAATTAATGATGGATTAACCAGAATGTTCTGAACCGTGGATGTTGCAGAAATTGATGCTTTATCAGCTTGGGACTGTGCAGTGGGCAGCACAGGACTGTAAACCTTTGCTCTGTGAGGAACATTGGAGTCCCGAATTTAGTTGACACAGTGTGGGTTTGTGGGTTTGGCATGCCAAGTGTGGGTCTACTAGTCTACTAGTCTACTACATCTTAGTCTGCTAGTAACTGAACCAATAATTAACTGTGGAACTATTATTCTTCTCACAGAAGTAGATGCCTTTTTTTTTTTTTTTTTTTTTTTTTTTTTTTTTAAATAAAGACTGAAGTCTATAGTTTGGAGCAGTGAACCAGTATCTCTCAGGTGGCGACCTGGGACCTGAATATGGCTTGGCTACTGGCAAAGGAGTTTGATTTCTTTGCCTTGCAACGTCTAATAGAAAAATCTCTTGGGGGAGGGGAGGTAAAGGACTGATCAGCATTACATTGGGTTGCCAATCACACATCATTTGCATCAACAGTAGCTTTCTTAGCATGCCTTCAATAAATTTTTGCTTCATCTAGAATTGTGATCACATATCAGAAGGCAAACTCCACCTGATTTATAACTCTTGGCTTATATTCTGTAATGCCCATATCTTCAGGATTTGTGCCATCATCTGTGCATCTTTCAGCATGCTCTTGGGAGAAGCCATCTTGCCAGACTCCATGATCTCCATTGTGGCTAAATAACCCACATTAATGTATTTCAGTCCTGATCTTGCAAGTTCTTTGCCTAGCGTGTTTTTTCCAACCCCTGGTGTACCACACTGGCTCCAGGAGCCTTGGCTCATGTGCTGTACATGCGTTAGTTTTTCAAACACCTACTACATTGTTAGGACATAAATAGTTATTTAGGAAAGAGTTGTTCAGTAGTTCTTTTGTCCTGGGGTGCCATGAAAACATTATTGAGACACCAGGTGTGCCTTAAACCATGAATGCTTAGGAATCTCTATCCCAAATCAGTTAACTCAGAATATTTGGAGATGGAGTCTGTGTGTCTGTTTTCAAGAACTTTACAGGTGATTCTAATAGGCCACTAGGGCTGTACCATTATAGAGAAACTTTTGCACTTGTGATTTAGGATAATGCTATTCAAAGTATATCTGGGGATCAGCACTATTTGCAAATTATTTCCTGCAGGTCTACCAAGATGAATATAGTTTATATTAATCACACTTTCAGTGAGGTACAGTTTTTATAATCCTTTTGTAATCCTCTTTTACTCCTACGTTATGTTTGTTCTGGTTAAGTTTATTGAAATACAATTTTATGTCTCTTACATTTATTAATAAAAAAATTGGTTAAGTGAATTCTGGTGAGGATGTGGAGCACTGTGAACCCCCATGCATTGCTGGTGCAAATGAAAAATGATGCAGCCACTTTGGAAGACAATTTGGGGGTTTCCTGTAAAACTAAACATATTCTTGCCATATGATCTAGTGATCACGGTCCTTGACATCTAAAGGAATATGGATATGAAAACATATCCACAAAAAGCCTGTACATGGATGTTTACAGCAGCTTTGTTCATAGTTGCCAAAACTTAAAAAAAAATTTTTTTTAATGTTTGTTTATTTTAGAGACAGAGAGACAGCACAAACAGGGGAGGGGCAGAGAGAGCCAGAGACAGAATCTGAAACAGGCTGCAGGCTCTGAGCTGTCAGCACAGAGCCCGACATGGGGCTTGAACCCACAAACTGTGAGATCATGACCTGAGCTGAAGTCGGACTTCGACTGTGCCACCCAGGTGTCCTGATAGTTGCCAAAACTTGAAAGCAACAAAGATGTCCATCAGTAGATGAATGAATAAATAAAAGGTAGTCCCTCTAAACAATGGAATCTTATTCAGTGCTAAAAAGAAACGAGCTATCAAGCCATGAAAAGACATGGAGGAAACTTATATACATATTGCTAAATGAAAGAAGCCAATCTGAGAATGCTAAATACATACGTATGATTCCAACTATATGACATTGGCAAAACCACAATGGAGATAGTGGAAAGATCAGTGGTTGCCAGGAGCTAGTGGGGATGAGTAGGCAGGACACAGAATTTTTAGGGCGGTGAAACTGTTTGGTATGATGAAGGTGGTTACATGTCATTATACATTTTTCTAAATCTATACAAAGTACAACACCAAGAGTGCATACTAATGTAAAGTATGGACTTTGAATGATAATGATGTGTCAGTGTAGGTTCGTTGATTGTAACAAATGTGCCTCTCTGGTGGGGAAGGCTATGCATGTGTAGGGACAAGGAATAATGGGAAATCTCCATAACCTTCCTCTCAATTTTGATGTGTACCTAAAAGTGCTCTTAAAAAAATAGTCTTAAAAAGAATTGAGGCCTATATTTTGTATTGTTCTTCTCACATTTTTAGCAATTTATGTTTGTCCAGCTTTATTAAGGTATAATTGACTTGCAACAAACTGCACATATTTAAAGTGAATAGTTTGTTCAATTTTGACATATGCATGCATTTATTAAACCATTACCACAACCAAAATAATGAACATATCTATCAGTCCTTAAAATATTTTCAGGGGCGCCTGGGTGGCTCGGTCGGTTAAGTGTCTGACTTCAGTTCAGGTCATGATCTCACAGACCGTGAGTTCGAGCCCTCGTCGGGCTCTGGGCTGATGGCTCAGAGCCTGGAGCCTGCTTCCGATTCTGTGTCTCCCTCTCTTTCTGCCCCTCCCCCGTTCATGCTCTGTCTCTCTCTGTCTCAAAAATAAACGTAAAAAAAAAAAAAATTAAAAAAAAATTAAAAAAACAAAAAACAACAACAAAAAAATATTTTCATGCCCCTTGATAATCTCTCCCTTTTGCCCCTCCACACCCCTTCCTCAGCACCCCCTACCCCATCTCAGAGCAACCACTCATCTGCTTTCTGTCACTACTGATTCTTTTACATTCTCTAGAATGTCATGTAAATGGAATCTGACAGTATACACTCTTGTTTTGTCTGGGTTCTTGTACTCAGCACGATTATTTTGCATACGTTGCATGTATCAGCGTTCATTCCTTTTCATTGCCAAGTAATGTTCCATTGTATGGCTCTACCATATTTGTTTATTCGTTCACCTCTCGGTGGACATTTGAGTTGTTTCTCATTTTTGTATATTACAAATAAAGTTGCTATAGGGGTGCCTGGGTGGCTCAGTTGGTTGAGCATCCAACTTCAGCTCAGGTCATGATTTCACAACTCGTGAGTTTGAGCCCCACATTGGACTCTGTGCTGACAGCTTGGAGCCTGGAGCCTGCTTCAGACTCTGTGTCTCCCTCTCGCTCTGCCCCTTACCCACTCGCATTCTGTCTCTGTCTCTCTCAAAAATAAATAAACATTAAAAAAAATTTAAAAAAAAACAAAGTTGCTATAAATATTTATGTACAAATCTTTATGTGGACACATGCTTTCATTTATTTTGGGTAAATAAATACCTAGGAGCGGAACAGTTAGGTCATATGGTCGGTGTATGCTTATAGTAATTTATTTTTATTTCATTTTACAAAAGCATTAGTCTACCAAAGATTGGAAATAAAACTGTTCCTCACCACATGTATTTTGAGAAGTATTAGCCCAGGAGATAGGCAGAAGAATATCCAGAGCTGCATTGTTTATATCAAAAAACTAGAAGCAATCCAATTATCCATTGTCAGGAGAATAGATTATTAAAATGAGGTAATTGGGCGCCTGGGTGGCTCAGTCGGTTAAATGTCTGACTTCGGCTCTGGTCATGATCTCGCGGTTCGTGAGTTCAAGCCCCGCATGGGTCTCTGTGCTGACAGCTCAGAACCTGGGGCCCACTTTGGATTCTGTGTCTCAATTTCTCTCTGCTCCTCCCCTGCTCATGCTCTGTCTCTCTCTCCTTCAAAAATAAACATTCAAAAAAAATTTTAATGGAGTATATATTTATATATTTGTTATTCAGTAGAATATAGCAATGAAAAGAGATGAATTACAGCTATACCAATCAAAATAGATATATTGTAGGAATGTAAACTTGAGTTAAAAAAGCAAATTACAAAAGAATGCATATGGAATGATTCCATTGAAGGACTTCAAAAACAAGCAATATTGAACAATATATTATTTACAAATACATACATATATGGTAAACTACAAAAAAGCAAGGAAATGGTAAATACAGGATAGTGTTTACTTGGGGGGCGTTGGGGTGCAATGAGGGAGATAGGGCAAACAGAAACTTTTGAGACTAACAAATTGTGGTCTTTTTTTTAAACTACAGAAATTAATTTTGATGTTATTTTTTGTGCTTATATTTTGTTATAAATTTTCTTTGTGTATGTTCAATATATAACAACAACATTTCGAAAAATCTCTGAACTGGGGCTCCTGAGTGGCTCAGTCGATTAAGTGTCCGACTTCGGCTCAGGTTATGATTTCACACTTTGTCAGTTGGAGCGCCATGTCGGGCTCTGTGCTGACAGCTCAGAGCCTGGAGCCTGTTTTGGATTCTGTGCCTCCCTCTCTCTCTGCCCCTCTCCCACTCACGCTCTATCTCTCAAAAATGAATAATGTTAAAAAAAAAAAAAAAAAGAGAAGTCTGAATAGTTTTAAAAGGCTGCCTGAATAGTTCTGGGGCACCTGGGTGGCTCAGTTGGTTAAGCGTCTGACTCTTGATTTCGGCTCAGGTCATAATCTCATGGTTCATGGGTTTGAGCCCCGCCTCAGGCTGTGTGCTGACAGTGCACAGCCTGCTTGGGATCCTGTCTCTCCTCTCTCTGCCCGACCCTGCTCCCCCCCCTCCAAATAAATAAATAAACTTAAAAAAAAATAAAAGGGGGTTTGTTTACCAAGACAGAAGGTGCCAATTATAAACCATCAAGAATACAAAAAAAAATCTAGGCTTTAAGTAAATATATATGTGAATGATAGGCTGTTAGGTATTACACTTGGAAATATCAGAGGCAATAACTCAAGTTATCATAGATATCTTGTTTTTCCAAGATGGATGGAATTTACAATGTGGTAGGAGTTAGGTTAAAAGTCAGAAAAGATAGGGAAAGTTAAGGAAGAGTTGCAAGTTCTCACTGAAAGAAGATAAAGCTGAATTCTTTGCTAAAGTAAACTTTAGAGCTTAGGCCTTGAGACATTTCTGTTGTTTTTTTGCTTGTTTGTTTGTTTTTACATTTTGAATGGCTTAATAAGAAAAAGCGTACATCAGAACTCCCTTTCCGGTAAGAGGTTTAGGGTTTCAGAAATGCACAGGGAGCTGTGATTCACGGAGAGAACAGCCCCCTGAGTCATGCACAAGTTCGCAGAGAACCTCGCACCAGACCTGAGACTTCCAAAGGGGAGGTGAGAGGCAGGGGCAGACAGTGTTTAGTAAGCCTCTACTGTGTGCAAGGTATTTTGTATGGGTTTTATACCTCTTCTCTGATACCCTTACCTTTGAGGGCCAGTCTGTTTTTACTTTTAAGGTAGATGGTATTATTCTCGTTTATGTACATGTGAGGACTGAGACATAGAAATTCAAAACCTTGCCAGAGATTTCAGAAGAGGCTTATTTAAACCCAGATCTGTTTGATTCCAAAGCACGTTTTCTTCCTCCTGATAATAGCCAGTAATTTTTGAGCATTTACTGTATTTGTACCAAGAACTGTTCCAAGCGATACATAGATTTTCTCTTTTAAGCCTAACAATAACCCTATGAGATAAGAAAACTGAGGTATAAGATATTAAGTAACTTGTTCAGTGCTCTACAGTTAGGAAGTGGCAGAGTTGCTCTAGCTCAGGAGCCCATGCCCTTGACCTCTTCTGCCTCTTATGAGTACATGTGCCCTTTCAAGGATCAGGCTTGATTCTCACTGTCAAGGATACCCTAGGACTCCTAGTAACTTTTGAGCCATGAGTCATGGAAACCGATTTTTCCCAGCTGGGTACTTTTGGGTTGTCTCACCTCCAGTGATCTCTTCCCTTGTTATTGGATCATACCCTCTAAGATACTTTCCTGCTGGAATAAGTCGTTTGGGAAATGTTTCTCAGTCACCTCTAACAAGTGTAGCTCATTTATTCCTGTGTGTGTTATGCACACACTTTATGAAATCTTTTGGACCCATTATTTCCCACGGAATGAGTGGATCCTTAGTAGAACTCTCAGTTCTCTTAAACTCTCAGACTATATTCTTTAACATGGGCTTTCTTTAAGGCTTAAATTTCAAAGAAATGATAATTCAACATTATTTAAACCATTTGATGGGATTATAACTCCTATCCTTTCTACTCCAAAAGAATTTGAAGTAGATCAAAATAAAAGAAGCCCATACCATGGGGGTTAATACAACAAAAACTCAAAACAGTATAGAGAAAACAGGAGAGAGTTATGCCAGAGACTTAAGATATTTTAGTTAATTGCTCTAGAGCACTTAATGCTGAATTTCCTGGCCAGCTGAGGCAACAGAGAAATATAATTGGTCAGATAGTTTTTATTATATGTTTAAATCTTTTTTTTTTTTAATGTTTATTTATTTTGAGGGAGAGAGAGACAGAGTGTGAGCAGTGGAGGGGCAGAGAGAGAGGGAGACACAGAATCCAAAGCAGGCTCCAGGCTCCGAGCTGTGAGCACAGAGCCCGATGCAGGGCTCAAACTCACAAACCATGAGACCATGACCTGAGCTGAAGTCGGATGCTTAACTGACTGAGCCACCCAGGTGCCCCTATATGTTAAAGAAGGTAAAGTTGTTCATTGGAGAGGATGGGTTACAATGATAGGTTAGTTGCCAACCGTTTTTTCCTACATATTAAATCATGGCTCAATATTTCCTGATGCACCCAGATCTTAAAGTGCTACATGTAGTAGAGATTTTGAAGGACTGCCATTGATAGTCCTTTAAAGAGGTGCCATGGCACTGCAGTAATTCTTGTTTAGTAACACCGAAATTTAGGCTTGCTGCTGAGGGGAAAGGCCAGATTCTGGCTCACTCTACCTCCTTTGTTCAGGTTCTGCTCAAAGGTCACCCCTTTCCCCGATGGTGCTGTTTAAATGGGTGGGCACCTGCCTTACTCTCTATCCCTGTTCTGTCCAACATGGTAGCCACTAGCCAAATGTAACAATTAAAATTAATGAAATTACATAAAATGAAAAAATTCAATTCTTTGGTCACTCTGGCCACAATTTCAGAGCCCATCAGTCACATGTGGTTAGTGGTTAGTGGACAGCATAGATACATCTTTGCAGAAAGTTCTATTAGGCAGTGCTATTCTGTGCTTTTATGCTTGCTTTCATTTTCTTTCTAGAACTTTTCCAACATTATGCCACATACTTACTGATTTATTTATGTTCCACTGGAATGTATGCTCCCACTAGCAGAGATCTTTTTTCTAGAACATTGCAGATCTTCAGTGCTTAAAGCAGTGCCTATTACAGTTCTCTGTAAGTACTTGTTGAGCACTTAGATCAATGAAATGAATGAATAGATTTTAATATTTGAAATAAAAAAGATTTTGTCTGATGTCCTTGGATGATTTAGTATATTGTTTTGCCACAGTTTTTAAGATGAAAGAATGAAAATTCTGTAACCAAGGACACATATTTTTAAGATAATGTAACATTATTAAATACACTAGCCAAACTTTTATTTCTTTTATCATTCATATTAGGAAGGATAATAAGTACGAAAACTCCACTTAACAGCTAGTGTATTGTCCTGAACATGAAGGTAAAAAATACCAGTTTTCTTTAGGTTAAGAAGTCATGTGAGTAGGATGAGAAAGGAAAAAAACTATTTTGTAGCTAACTGGACTTCCATTGGTATGTAATTGAAAGCAACTGTGATTCCATTGTAATGGAATATATGAAGATAATATTCTACAATTAAATCCTAATACATTCCAAAATTGTATAGAAATATCAATTTACCTGAATTAATTTCAAATGAAAATTACCCATGAAATGATTGCAGTACATAAAAGTATTTGCTGTCTGAAAGATAACTAGAGGCATGACTACCCTGGGTTTGCCTATATACATAGACATCGAAGCTAGTTTTGTGATTTCTGCCAAGGATACAGCTTCAATGGCCTTGAAGAAGATTGTCTTCTCTTGGGTCCAGCTTTGTCGGGATATACTTGGAGTAGTGATGGAGGAGGAAGCTACCTGGCAGAGCCAGACAGGTCTGATGAATGCACTTTGACAATTAACCAAATGATAGATGTCAGCTGGTATGCCATCCCATTCTAGTTACTGACAGTTAGGAATTAGGTAAAGTAGGAGTGTTTTCTCCTTTTTTCTTCCTTTCTAAATTGCAGGTATTTTCTGAGTAGTGTTAGTACTCAGTGCATTTGCAAATGTAGATCATGGGGCTTCTGTAGCCTATGCAGCACTGCTATTATTTTTCTATTTCAAGTGAGAAACACCATGGTTAATGTCCTTGGATAACCTTGCATACTTTCACTGGTTTTTAAATCAGGTCCAATGAAGGGCTAAGTTCTTCATTAAAAAAATGACTAACTTTGGAAGCCCATATGTTCAGTTAAGGTTCTGAGCTGCAATAAATGTAAAGAGTCATCAAAATGTTTATATTTGCAATTTCAGTTCTTGATTCTTTTTTGAAATCTGTTCTATGTATATATTTGAAAAATTTTATCTCCTTTGGTGTTGGACCCAGAGTATAATTTTTAAAACTTTATGTCAGGGGTGGAGAGGCACAGTCACTTGCTGTTAAGACTTTAGGGTTTGTTTCAGCTACCAAGAGAGCATTGCTTACGTACTGAGAATAATATGACCTCCATTTTTGAGTGCCTAATAAGTCTATTGATTTTACTCAGGAAGAATAAAGAATATGTCCTCTGGCAGTTTTCTATTATGAAGAAGTGGAAAAATAGGTTGTAAAAAAGAAGGTAGCTGAGGTGCTTGACACAGTTAATGCTAATTGTAAATTTTACTGATGCCTAACTATGTAGTCAGGGTTCCTTTGCTAGGGGGAAGGTAGGTGAAGACTTCACCAGCTCACCATGGGGAAGTGTGCTGTCAGACCTCTCCCCTCCAAAGGCTTTCTAATGGGTAATGAATTCAGAATTGCCCTCACAGAATTTGACCACTACTGATGGAAAAGCAAAGTAAACATCACCTCTGAAGATAATTTTTCATCTGCTCATGAGTCTATATGTTTATTACTACATCTAGAAATTTGGCTACTCAAATAAGAGTTTATTTCTGTTTGGAGACTTAACAAGCCAAACACCAAAATGAATGTTCTACTCTGTACAGATGAACGTCCATCTGTCCATACTGGAATGTTTCCTTCTCAGTTGATGCTTAGGAACCATCTTTTGATTTTGATCTATGTAGAAATTCTAAAGAAGATAGTTTACTGAGACATAGGTTTGCAGGTTATTATTTTTTAAAATTTCTGTTCTATGAGTATAATTTGAAGAAGAGTCTTTGAAATAATGAAATCATACTGTCTCCTCCTAAGTTTTACAATTTCCCTTGTAATGGATCAACACATACCTTTTCTGCCTTCAGGTTTGTAATGATGTCAAACAATTTTCAGATTAACTCCAGCCTGTATGAAGTCCAGCAGCATAATTTTACGACATTTTAAATTTCAGAATAAAATTGCATTACATAATAAAGCCTCAGTACTATTTTTTTAAATTAAACTATAGTTGACATACAGTGTTATGTTAGTTTCAGGTGTACAACATAGTCAATAACTTTATATATTATGCTGTGGTTATCACAAGTGTAGCTACCATCTGTCACTATATAATGCTATTACAATACCATTGACTGTATTCCCCATGCTGTACCTTTCATCCCGGTGACTTACTTACTCATTCCATAACTGGAAGACTTTGTCTCCCACTCCCGTTCGCCCATTTTGTCCATACCCCCACTCCCCTCCCTCTGGCAACCATCAGTATGTTCTCCATATTTATGGGTCTGTTTCTGCTTTTTGTTTGTTTTGTTTTGTTTTGTTTTTGAGGTGCCACATATAAGTGGAATCATATGGTATTTTTCTTTCTCTATCTGACTCATTTCACGTAACATAATGTCTTCTAGGTCCATCCATGTTGTCACAAATGGCAAAATCTCATTCTTTTTTATGACTGAGTAATATTCCAGTGTGTGTATGTGTGTGTGTGTGTGTGTGTATACCACATCTTTCTTATCCATTCATCTATTGATGGATACTTGGGTTGCTTTTGTATCTTGGCTATTGTAAATAATAATGCAATAAATATAAGGGTGCATATATTTTTTTGAATTAGTGTTCTTGTGTTCTTTGGGTAAATACCCAAAGTACTTCTAATTAAATACAGTATTTCACTGGTGTTGAAGTACATGTATTCTTTTTTTAAAAAATTTTTTAATGTTTATTTTTGAGAGAGAGAAAGGGCACACAAGAAAGGGAGGAGCAGAGAGAGGGAGACACAGAATCCAAGGCGGGTTCCAGTCTCTGAGCTGTCTGCACAAAGTCCAACGCAGGGCTCAAACTCACAAAATGCAAGATCATGACCTGAGCTGAAGTTGGATGCATAACTGATTGAGCTACTCAGGGACCCCTCAAGTACATTTATTCTTCATAATTCTTTATGCCACTATTTTATCAGATCTACCAAATTCTTTAGGGTAGAAACTATACCTATTTATTTAACTTTTCATTTTGAAATAACTCTAGACATAGAAAAAACTCCAAAAATACTACACTGAATTCCCCAAATGTTAACATCGTACAAAACCATAGGAAAATTATGGAAACCAGAAATTTGCCTTGATACAGTATTATTAACCGATGTAAAGAATTTATTTCATTTTTGCCAGTTGCCCTACTAATGTCTTTTTTCGGGTCTAGGATCTAATCCAAACTCCCACATAGCATTTTATTGTCATGTTTTCTTAGTCTCACCTAGTCTAGCGGTGTCTTTATTTATTTTTATGGAACTTAATACTTTTCAAGAGTCCTGGCCAATACTTTTGTGGAATGTCCTCCAGTTATGGTTTGTTTGATGTATTCTTATGATAAGAATTGGCTTATATGTTTTTGGCAAGAATACCACAGAAGAGATGCCGTCCCCTCTTATTGTGTTATATTAGAGAGTACATGATGTCAGTATGTTTCATTGCTGCTGATCTAACTTTTGGTCACATAAGGTGATCAGGATTCTCCACTGCAGGTTTCCCATTTTCCAACTGGAATTTATAAGTATCATGGGAGAAGATACTTTAAGACTATGCAAATATCCTGTTTCTCATCATACTTTTGGCCTATGAATTTTATATTCCATTGATCATTTTTGCCTGCAACAATGATTACTTGGTGTTTGCCAAATGATGATATATTTTATCTCCACCATTCCTACTACACCTAAAAATTAGAGTTCTACTATAAGGAAGAGCAATTCCTTCTTCCCTCATTTATTCAGTTATTTTATCAATGTGGACTCATGACTGTATTATTCTATGGATTATAATTCATTACTGTAATTATTTATTTTATTGACCAAATTATACCAGATTTGGCCATTGGGAGCCCCTTCTGGTAGGCTCTTGTGTCCTTTGACAGATCCCTATCATTTTTTGAAAGCATTTTGTTACTTACTCTTTGGCACCACAAGATGTATGAAATTCATTTTGCTCTAGTTCAAGAATGGGTTATTTCTCCAAAGAGCCCTAGTTCTTTTATTTACTTATTTATTTTAATGTTTATTCATTTTTGAGAGAGCATGAGCAGTGGAGGGGCAGAGAGAGGGAGGTACAGAGGATCCAGAGTAGGCTCTGAGCTGTCAGCACAGAGCCTGATGCGGGGCGCAAACTCATGAACTGTGATATCATGACCTGAGCCAAAGTTGGATGCTCACTTGAGCCACCCAAGTGCCCCGAGCCCTAAATCTTTTCTGTTTTTTAAAAAAATTTTAAACGGGGGCGCCTGGGTGGCGCAGTCGGTTAAGCATCCGACTTCAGCCAGGTCACGATCTCGCGGTCCGTGAGTTCGAGCCCCACGTCAGGCTCTGGGCTGATGGCTCGGAGCCTGGAGCCTGTTTCCGATTCTGTGTCTCCCTCTCTCTCTGCCCCTCCCCCGTTCATGCTCTGTCTCTCTCTGTCCCAAAAATAAATAAAAAACGTTGAAAAAAAAAAATTTTAAAAAAAAAAAATTTTAAACGTTTATTTATTTTTGAGAAAGTGAGCGGGGGAGGGGCAGAGAGAGAGGGAGACACAGAATCTAAAGCAGTCTCCAGGCTCTGAGCTGTCAGCACAGAGCCTGATGTGGGGTTTGAACTCATGGACCATGAGATCATGACCTGAGCCGAAGTAGGACACTTAACTGACTGAGCCACCCAGGCGCCACCCCCCCGCCCCGAGCCCTAATTCTTTTAATTAGAGATTGATAGGTAGAAACAAAATTTGGGTGCAGGTATGTTCTTGGCTGCTGAGATGTCCTTGCTACTGTGCCTCTCAGAGGGCAGAGTTAGGAAATATGTGCATGTGTATGCACATGCATAAATGTCTCTCTCCATCTGTTCATCTGTGAATATTTATCTACCTATTAAAGACTGTAAGTTCACCCTGATGCTTCTAATTACAACACAGTGCCACCAGTTTCCTTCCAGAAGTCTCCCTTTCCTTATTTGTAACTTTCTCCAACAGTGAGAAACCTGGCTTCCCTTATCGATAATACAGTTATTTATTTGCTCAACCCTAGTGTACGTATAAAGAAGTTTTTAGAATTGTGATCCCATAATCCCTGTGAGAATTTACTAGCTTGACTATAGTAGCTGGGTACAGTTCTTTTTGTCTTTAGCTTTACAGTATACAGCAAATACACTGATTTCCAAAATTAGCTCTCCACTCCTCTCAGTATGGTTACGTTGTTCATTTGTAGTACAGCTAGGAACATTGGTTACTTTTTGTGTTCCACATGGGGTCACCGGTTTTGGTTACTATTTGGAAGGTGTGTGAAACATTACTAGAGTTGTGAGAATCAGGGCTATATGAAAAGGTGTGCTCAGGAAAGTGAGTATCCCTCATCCCTTGTATCACTTTTCCTTCCTGCTGTTCCCACTCGCCCTCTGTGGCTTACCAGTATCATTAGTTTCTGGTTTATTCTGTATTTCTTTTTTATTCCGTATATGTAGATACATATCTTCTTACACAGTGATTACAGTTCTTTTGTGTGTGTGTGTGTGTGTGTGTGTGTGTGTGTGTGTGTGTGTGTATGTGTATGTATGTGTGTGTGTGTTTAGTAGTGTGCAATTTGAATGCTGTTTGGGGATTTCCTCTCTTCGGGGTGCTGTTCCTAATTGGTATATTCTTACCACTAATGTATTAGAAAGCTAATGAAACTATTATTTTCTTCCTTGAAAAATAATTTTGGGATTGTTTTCTAGAATGAGAGTGAGAACGCGAATTTTGTTGGCCTCGTTAGCACTGAACTGTCTGTTCCTGAATAGGCTTGGTTTAAGAAAATTGTAACATAAAACAAGCAGTGTTTTTCAGGTTTTCTTTAAGTCATTATATATATTTTTAGCAAGACATTTAAAAATGTTCTTTCCCCTTACTAATTGAGTGAATTATTTCAAGTATCAGTGAGAGCAGTTAGACTGTTGCATAAAATGTATTATTTTGCTCCCAGAAGTCTTATAGAGTAGCTTTTCTAAAAATACTAAAAACCAAACATTTCCCAGAGTTTGTTTAAATAATGCTGTGGTGCATTTCATCGGGCACTCTTTTCTTTTCACATACTCTGCAGGCATTTGGGCAGTCCTTCTCCATCCACCGGAAGGTTGCTGAGGATGGAGAGACCCGGGAGGAAACACTTCTGCAAGAGTCTGCATCGAAGGAAGCTTACTATCTGGGGAAGATCTTGGAGATGCAGAACGAACTGAAACAGAGCCGGGCTGTGGTCACTAACGTTCAGGCAGAAAATGAGAGGCTCACGGCTGTCGTGCAGGATCTGAAGGAGGTAAACAGCCAACTCCCTGTGAGAGATTTGTGGGAGAGAGAAATAAGATAAAATTCTTTCTAGGAGAGAGGAATAAAACACACAAAGCACATAATACTGATGCTAGTGATTTTTCTTGTTTAGTGAAATGACAGCCTGTTCTGAGATGAGCTTTTGTCTTCTTGTTTGTTAAGAATTAGAAGTCCATTTGTTGAGTAGTTGGGAATTGACCTTGCTTTTCTGCAAAAGTTTTTAAAAAATATTGACCTTAGCACTTCCTCTCCCCTTTACTGTTTTTTTTTTTAATTTTTTTTAACGTTTATTTATTTTTGAGACAGAGAGAGACAGAGCATGAATGGGGGAGGGCCAGAGGGAGGGAGACACAGAATCCGAAACAGGCTCCAGGCTCTGAGCTGTCAGCACAGAGCCCGACGCGGGGCTCGAACTCACGGACTGTGAGATCATGACCTGAGCTGAAGTCGGCCGCCCAACCGACTGAGCCACCCAGGCGCCCCATCCCCTTTACTGTTTTAATACAAGGTGGAGAAAAAGCTGGCTGTGATGCTCTGTGTCAGCACTCATTCAAAATGGCAGTCGTGTTGGCTCAGGACTCTTCTCACTGGGGAGTGAGACTCCAGGGGAGTGTCTGTGGGGTCGTAGAGTCTGACAATGCAGAGCCATAAACTATTTTTTTGGCTGTAGAGAAGGCAGCAGATTACAGCTGGTATGAATTAGGTCTGGGAGTCTTCCTCAGTTGCTGGGCCTTCTGGACTCACTCTCTTCGGCTTTTCCATGGCAGCATCATGTGCCAGATCATTTTCAGAGTGGCAGAGTCATTCTTTAGTGGAGGGGGGATATTGGGAACAGCTTAATCTACCACACCCTTTTAAGAGCATTTTTGGAAACTTCATATTAAGTCATTCACTCCATTTTTGGATGTGAATGCTATAGAGGAGGTACAGATGTCCTCGAATTCTTATACCAGTGCAGAAGAGAATGATGAACCAAGTGGGCTTTTCAGTTGAGTGTTTTAGTAATGTAAAAGGGTAGAATGAAAGAATTGTTAAATATTGTAAAATACAAGAGAAATAATACACTGATGTTTTTCTCCTGAAATTAGTGACATTACAAATAGAGTTTTGTAAATAAAGATGTAAATTGTCCTAAATTTGTTGGCATTTAATAAATAATTTGCATTTCCACATGTCCATGTTACAGTGAACTAAATGCATATTACAGTAAGGTTTCTGCTTTACCTAACTCATTCTCTTTGGACATGCCCAAGAATAGTAATATGATTTCTAGAGACCAAGAAAGGGCCGACCAAGTGGAAATTAGTGCTGGGTACTGAGAAGAACATGAGACAGTTTTCAAGATACCCTGCCTCCTTTTCCTCCAATGCAAGTGAAGGTTAAAAACAAAGCTCCTCTCTAGTTCTTTATATGATGCATCTATCAGTGTTGGGTTTGGGCCATCACTTGCTTACCCTTTATGGTAGCAGACCCTGCTCCTCCTAAGGAATTGCCGTTCACCCTTTCAGCCCCAGGCTTCCCTGTGAGACAGGTGTCCACTACAGAAGTGGACCCAAGATCATGTAGTGCTACAGGCTACCATCCTGGATCGAGTGAGTCCCTGAACATCCACCAGGGGATTACGTGGAGCAGCAGGTTCACGTGGCAAGTTGGCAGATGCAGTGTGACACAGGCAACACCGCGCCATGGGCACACACAGGCAGTTGGTTTGTGGAGAATTCCCATGGCCAGTGAGTCAAGTGGTCTCAACTGCTAATTAGATGGATCCTCTGAAAGCCACACATCCTCACTGTGCACAGCAGCTGGAGCTGAGGAACAAGCAGTGAGGGTTGGGGAAGGGCAGAAAATCCACAGATGTTTTTCTGTGGAGGCATTGCAGTGGTGATTGACCAAGCATCCTCACTACAAGCTGCGCTTGAGTGGAGTTTCCAGGGAGTAGATTTATGATCACCAGTGGGAGTCGGTACTGAAGAGTGAAGGTATAAGTTATGAATGAATTGAGGGAGCAAAGAAAAAAATTTTGAGGAGCCATTCATTCAGATCAGTTTTCAAATTTTAGTGAGTATCAGAGTCACCTAGAAAACACATCAAAACATGACCCCTAGCCCCACCCTCAGGAGTTCTGATTCTGGAGGTCTTGGTGAAACGCAATTAATTTGCACTTCTTACAGTTTCACAGCAGGTGATGCTGTGGCTGCTGCCCTGGAGACCATGCATTAAGAACCACTAATTTAAACTTTTTGGCTGGCCCCAAATTAGGGAAGGGAGTATCATAATCATACGGCTCACAATTTGGGGAATTGCTGAATGAATCACTGGGTTATAATCCTCTATTTCTATACAATAGTTGATTTGCAGCAAGAGAATAACTTGCTATATCCAAATTTATGTATTTTTTAATCTAAAATATACATAAGGCAATCTAGCCTATGAGTGTATTCATTCAGGTTTATTAGTTAGTGAAAAGAAAAAAAAAAAAACCCAGTTGTCAATTTCCTGTTCTTCTCAGTGTGCCAACAAGATATTTGTTGGTGTCCTTTCTGATGGGCTGGAAACTACTGGTATTACTATACTTGGAGGCCTGCAGGTTTTCATCCAGGCTTCATGTTTTCAAGTACCTAGTAAAATTATTAGCATTTAGAGCTGAGTACATTTGTAAAAGGAGAAAAGGAATAAATTCTATTTTTTGGTATGTTGATACAAACTTTTTTATTGAGATATAATTGACATACAACATGTTAGTTTCAGGTATATAGCATAATGATTGATATTTATACAATGATTTATACAGGGTAATGATTTGATGTTTATATTGTGAAATGATCACCACAATAGGTCTAGTTAATGTCCATCACCTTACATAGTTAAAAAAAATTTTTTTTCATGTGATGAAAAAATTTGTTAAGATTTGTTCTCTTAGCAAATATATAATACTATATTATTAATTATAGTCACCATACTGTACATTATATCCCCATGACATTTATTTTCTAACTGGGAGTTTGTATTGACATAGACTTTTGATGTCTGGTGTTAAATTGAAATCCCAGATTTGTTTTTATTGTACGCTCAATTTTATTTTTTTATTTTTGTACTCTGAGCATGGAATGATGCATAATGATTGGAAGAGAGATCATAAAACAAAAAATCATAACCTGATGGGCCATGGGAAATACAGAAGGATAACCAACACAAGATGTAGGAAATCATCAGCTTGACAGATGCTATGTGAATTTAATTGATGGAATCACTTTTAGGTACTGGCAGTAAACTATTTACTCATTTATTTACTCATCTCTTATTTCAGTAGGATTGTTGGTACTGGCCAAGATGTGTGTGTCTGTAAATGTTGCATGTGTATTATAGAAGCTTGACACATGTTTGTATACATGTGTAATTCCAAGGTCAAATTCTCTTCCATATATGGTAGATATAGGATAATATAGTAGAAAAAAAATAGAACATTTTCTGAACTAGGTATTAGAAAATTAATATTCTAGTCTCAGCTCTGCTGAAAGTTTTACAATTATATTCATGGTATTTGTAGAAGCTTATTTTATCATATAGTAAATACAGTACATATTAAACATAAACTGTTATCATTAAAAATTTTCTGCATCCTCCATAAAAACATTGTTGAAAATATCCCTTATTATGTTGATATATATTCTTAGGTCAAAGAAACATCAGATAAATACCTCTTTGAATTTATTACCTTGAAAATTCTTTCTGTTGAGATATGAATCAGGCAGTAGGAATTACAGTATGCTTTTTTTTTCTGCTTTGGTTGTTAAGAAGCTCCAGGACTATGTTTAACTGTAAAAACTCAGATTTTTCATATAATTCTTCCCATTTTTATCATCCTGATTGTATGTGTGTCTTTAATGGTAAACTGCTTTAACAAATTTTTTGAAGTATAGAGAGCATAAAGAAAAACTATCACCCCAACTAAAGAACCAAATTAGGGATTAATCCTACAGGGCCAGTAAAAAAACCCTTGGGTTGCCTTGATCAGCATCATTTTGGTGAGAGCTTAAAGAGAACAGGTTACTATAGTGCCTAAGCAGATATTTAGTAAACAAATTTGATTTTCACTTTTCTCTCTCCAACCTCTAGGTGTAACATGTAGACGATAGCCTAAATAGGTTTATTTGAACAATATTTATTGAACACTTACTTTGTATTGAAGTAAAATCCACATTGATAAAATCATAAAACAGGATAATGAAACTTCTAATAATACTGAATACTCTCAGTTGTTAGTAAGGGAAGTCAGAATTTACTGCAATATTTTACGAAGCATACAATGCAATTTTACCGGTATTCCTAACCAGAATTGGTGTATATGTGAAAAAGAGATGTTATGGGAGATAGAACCCTTCAGGTAGACTGCAGAAGATTGGAGTTATAAAATGGATTATTGACCTTAATAGAGATTAAACCTATACTTTAAAGTGCAAATAACTTAACATTGATTGCCAGATAATATGCCAGGCACTGTTCTAAATTCTTTACATGGATTAACTTGCTGAATCCTTATAACACCTTGTTGAGGTAGATTCTATTATTATACCATTTCATTTTCTGACAGGGCACATAAATCACAGAGATGTCACATAACTTGTCCAAAGCATGTGAGTAGTAAGTGACAAGCCAGGATTGGAACTCAGAAAGTCGCTCTCATCTAGACTCTGTCTGTCGTGTCACTATACTGCCAAGAGAACAAGTTTGCCTCCTCTCAGTCTTGCCTCACGCTAATGAAATTTCTAGCAAAATATATGAAGCTTTATTTAGTGCATTATCTAAATTTGTAACTTACTGGAATATTATTATTAGTTTTGTGATGTGGCTATTTTTTTAAATAATTTTTTTTGTTAATGTTTATTTATTATTGAGAGACACAGAGCATGAGCAGGGGAGGGGCAGAGAGAGGGGAAGACACAGAATCTGAAGTAGGCTCCAGGCTCTGAGCTGTCAGCACAGAGCCTGACGCTGGGCTCGAACTCACAAACTGTGAGATCATGACCTGAGCTGAAGTTGGTCGCCTAACCAACTGAGCCACCCAGGCGCCCCTTGGGATGTGGCCATTTTATATATATTTTTTTCTTTTCTTTTTTATTTTTTAATTTACATGCAAATTAGGTAGCATAAGTGCAAAAATGACTTCAGGAGTAGATTCCAGTACTTCATCCCCTATGTATAACACCCAGCGCTCATCCCAACAAGTGTCCTCCTTAATGCCCCTTACCCATTTAGCCCATCCTCCCCAACCACAACCCCTCTAGCAACCCTCAAGTTTGTTCTCTGTATTTAAGAGTCTCATGTTTTGTTTCCCTCCTTGTTTTTATATCATTTTTGCTTCCTTTCCCTTATGTTCATCTGTTTTGTATCTTAAAGTCCTCATATGAATGAAGTCATATGATCTTTGTTTTTCTCTAATTTCGCTTAGCATAATACCCTCTAGTTCTATCCACATCATTGCAAATGGCAAGATTTCATTCTTTTTGATTGTCGAGTAATACTCCATTATGTGTGTGTGTGTGTGTGTGTGTGTGTGTGTGTGTGTGTGTGTGTATCATCTTCTTTATCCATTCATCTGTCAATGGACATTTTGGGCTCTGTCCATACTTTGGCTATTGTCGATAATGCTGCTATAAACACTGTGGTGTATGTGCCTCTTTGAAACAGAACACCTGAATCCCTTGGATAAATACCTAGTAGTGCAATTGCTGGGTCATAGGGTAGTTCTATTTTTAATTTTTTGAGGAACCTCCATACTGTTATCCAGAGTGGCTGCACCAGTTTGCATTCCCACCAGTAGTGCAAAAGAGATCCTCTTTCTCCACATCCTCTCCAACATCTGTAGTTGCTTGCATTGTTAAATTTTAGCCATTCTGACTGGTGTGAGGATGGTATCTCACTGTGTGATGTTGAGTGATGTGGAGCATTTTTTCATGTGTCAGTTGGCCATCTGGATGTCTTTTTTTGGAGAAGTGTCTATTCATGTCTTCTGCCCAAGTCTTTACTGGATTATTTGTTTTTTGGGTGTTGAGTTGGATAAGTTCTTTATAGATTTTGGATATTAACCCTTTATCTGATATGTCATTTGCAAATATCTTCTCCCATTCCATCGGTTGCCTTTTAGTTTTGATGATTGTTTCCTTTGCTGTGTAGAATCTTTTTATCTTGATGAGGTCCCAATAGTTCATTTTTGCTTTTGTTTCTCTTGCCTCTGAAGGCATGTTGAGTGAAAAGTTGCTGTGGCCAAGGTCAAAGAGATTTTTGCCTGTTTTCACCTGTAGGATTTTGATGGCTTCCTGTCTTACATTTAGGTTTTTCATCCATTTTGAGTTTATTTTTGTGTATGGTGAAGAAAGTGGACCAGGTTCATTTTTCTGCATGTTGCTGTCCAGTTTTCCCAGCACCATTTGCTGAAGAGACTGTCTTTATTCCATTGGATATTCTTTCCTGCTTCATCAAAGATTACTTGACCATACGTTTGTGGGTCCATTTTTGGGTTCTCTGTTCTGTTCCATTGACCTGAATGTCTGTTTTTGTGCCAGTACCATACTGTCTTGATGATTACAGCTTTGTAATACATCTTATAGTCTGGAATTGTGATGCCTCCAGCTTTGGTTTTCTTTTTCAGGATTGCTTTGGCTATTTGGGGTCTTTTCTGGTTCTATACAAATTTTAGGATTGTTTGTTCTAGCTCTGTGAAGAATGCTGGTGTTATTTTGATAGGGATTGCATTACATACGTAGATTGCTTTGGGTGGTATCGACATTTTAAAAATATTTGTTCTTCCAATCCAGGAGCATGGGATATTTTTCCATTTTTTTGTGTGTCTTCTTCAATGTCTTTCATAAGCTTTCTATAGTTTTCAGCGTATAGAGTTTTCACCTCTTTGGTTAGGTTTATTCCTAGGGATTTTTTGGTTTTTGGTGTGCCATTTTATATTTTAAAAGCTGCTTAATCCATATGACTTTTATTACAATTGAAACTCTTACTATTTTCCTTCATTGTTATACACCAAATTTCATGATATACCAGTGGCTTAATTTCCAGGAACCTATGATGCCAACATTTTAGGAATATATCTAATCTACCATTAGGAATCCATATCTCCAAACTTTTAGGGCAGGAAGGCTTTTAGTGATTATTTGGTAAAGACTATTCCTAGTTCAACAATTCTTTCTCCAATATCTCTACATGGTCAATGTAGCCTTTATTCAGACATTTCCAGCACTATGGAGAAGATAAACTGTGAGTCCTTACAAGGAGGGGGCTCTCTTTTGTCTGTCATTTATCTTTGAATCTCCAGCACCCAGCACAGTGTCTTGCCAAAAGCAGACATTAAAAAATGTTTGTTGACATGAACTGAAAGAACATGCTTTGGAAGTTACACATTCCTAGGTTTGAATTTGAGGTGGGCCACTTACCAACTATGTGGTGTTGAAAAATTGCTTTTGTTCTCTAAGCTTCGCTTCCTTAATCCCAATGTGGAGGTGATAATACTAACATAGAGGTCCTGTGAAAAATGCCCAGAGTTGCTAAATTGTTGTTTTCTCCCTGTCTTACAACTTCTTTACAAGGCTGCCCGTCCTGTTGCTTGGCAGTTCTAATTGTTAGACTGCCCTTTTTTATTAAATGAACAGTTGACACCCTGTAATTTTCACCAGCTGGCCACATTTCTAGCCTTTGGATATACAAAGAATATATATATATATATATATATATATATATATATATATATATATTTTTTTTTTTTTTTTTTTTTTTTTTTAGTTTCCTATTCCACTTGACAATTTCAGCCTATGCCCAACAGCTTCAAATATTTGCAAAGAACTGTTTTGTCTTCTCTTTTTCAGGCTAAACATATCTAGATCCATTAGCACTTCCTTATGTGACATGGTTTCAGGTTGCCTTACCTTCTTAGACTAACATCCAGTGTCTCTTAAGAATATGTGTCTGCTTTTATTATTTTTTTTTAATTTTTTTTAAATGTTTATTTATTTTTGACAGAGAGAGAGACAGAGCATGAGCAGGGGAGGGGCAGAGAGAGAGGGAGACACAGAATCGAAAGCAGGCTCCAGGCTCTGAGCTGCCAGCACAGAGCCCGATGCGGGGCTTGAACTCACAGACCGCGAGATCATGACCTGAGCCGAAGTCGGACACTCAACCGACTGAGCCACCCAGGTGCCCCATGTGTCTGCTTTTAAAAAACATGATACTATTGAGTGTCTTCACCCTTGTTATATATCCTTGAAATTTTGAATCATTGGACCTAGATTGGAGTTTCTCATCTTACTGTTTTAATGTTTTTGGATTTCCGATTTTGCAATTGTACATTCGTGCACTCAACAAAGCTCTCTAAAGTGCTTACTATGAACCAGATGCTTGGAAAACATCAATGAACAAATATATTTAATAATGAGTGGTTGTTTTCAATGTTAAAACAACTAAATGTATTTAGAAACTATTTCCTTCTACTCTACTATCTGTGGAAATAGAGAGTAAGCTGTGTTTTAGACAATATATATGAATGTTTGTGGCCCCCCCCCCCAACATACATATGTTGAAAACTAATCTCCAGTGTGATAGTATTTGGAGATGACATTTTTAGAAATTATAGATCATGAAGGTGGAGCCCTTATGAATGGGATTAGCTCCCTCATAAAAGAGACCTCTCTAGCCCCTTCCACCATGTGAGGACACCGTGAGAAGATGGCCATCTCTGAACCAGGAGGCAGGCCCTCACTAGACACTGAACCTCTCTGTGCCTTGTTCTTGCACTTCCCAGCCCCCAGAACTGTGCGAAATAAATGTTTGTTGTTTAAGCCACGCAGTCTATGGTATTTTGTTATAGCAGCCTGAATGGACTGGGACAACATATAACATTTTATATAATATACTCATCATCTTAGTCTCTCATTATAACTACAAATATGTGGTACTTGCTGTGACTAAGTGAAAAATATCATCTAAACAGCCAGATTAGATGTCATTGACCTGAGCTACTAAGCACACGTTCACTTTATTCTAGGGAGAGCCCTTCAGCCACTCTTTAAAAATCGATTTGCTTGTTTTATAAATAGGTGCTTTGGTAATGGGGTAGAATTAGCAATCAGGAAATCTAAGTTTGCGTCTTAACTATTGTACCAGTTGTGTGATTAAACTTTTCATTTCCTATGTAAACACTATAATAATACCTGTCCTGTTCCCCATGATTTTTATGAAGATAAAATATTTTCATGAAAATGCTTTACAAGAAATAAAAGACTGTTATTTATTGTTTCAAGGTTTGGTAATCAGACTTACTCACACATAACAAGACAGAAACAATAAATTAGAAAGTTGTATTGAAGTGTCAGGAGAAGCCCCCCACACCTTCTGAAAGTAGCAAGAATAATGCCTGACATCCTGACACTAAAACAGGAAACAACACATATTTTAAAACCAGTAGGTTGAAAGAGGTGAGCTGTCTAGGTGCTCTTACTATCAGTGTAAGCAGCCTTTTATACCAGGCTCGTTCTTGAAAGGGTCACTGTGTTATTAGTACAACATCGAATGTGCTTACAGATGACTCAAGTGATAGGGACAAGATTGAATTATTTAATTGGCATAGCCAATAAGTAACAAAGATTTTCTTATGGTCTCTGATGTTGATCATTGGGAGCTATGTTTATACATAGTTGAATGAACTTGATACTTCCAACTGAATGATGATTTTACCATTCTGTAAAGATAGGGCTTGGGTGTAGTCAGAAAGCTATTTCCCTGGCATGTCCCATTTTCTCCCCTGCTCCCCACACTTGTTGGGTATGGGCCTCACACCTCTCTGAGATGATACAAAACCCCAAACAATGAAGAATTATCAGGGTTTTAATTGGTTTAGTAACTAATAACAATATCATAGCTAACATTTTGAGAGCTTACCACGTGCCAAGCATGGTATCAGCACTTTACCCTCATCATCTCATTTAATTCCCTCTCTGTTTTCTATCTTTGCCTGCCTTTACTTGTGAGGCAAAGAGAGGCTAAACAGCTTGTCCAGCAAGTAGTCAAGAAGGCCTAAACAATCTGACTCTAGAACCCCTGCTCTTAATGATGTTAGTGCCTGCTATTGGTTTATTAATTCCACCAGAGAGTGCTATATTTCTTTTGGTCAAAAAGTTCTTTCCAGGGGCACCTGGGTGGCTCATTCGCTAAGCGTCCGACTTTGACTCAGGTCATGATCTCGCAGTTCGTGAGTTCCAGCCCCGCGTTGGGCTCTGTGCTGACAGTTCAGAGCTTGGAGCCTGTTTGAGATTCTGTGTCTCTGTCTCTTTCTGCACCTCCCCCACTCGCACCCTGTCTCTGTCTCTCTTTCAAAAATAAACATTAAAAAAATTCTTTTTAAGTTATTTCCAACACTTGCTAAGCTATCGTAAACATTAACATTATTAGGGATTTGAAAGTGAAGTTTAACAATATACAGACAATTCCCTTTTGAATAATTGTGCTTTGATCGTGCCTTTTGGAAAAATAAGTTACACGAGTGGATTTGTTTGTAGGATTAATTTAAAATTATAAGCTCATAGAATGTTTTTTTGGCGGGGGGGGGGTGTACAATTCTATGAATTATGACCCATAAATAGATTCATGTAACTGCAGCCAGAATCAAGATGCAGAGCAGTTTCATCGCTCCAGAAACCTCCACTGTGCTGGGCGACTGCTTTGTGGTCATACGGTCCCCTACTCAATTTCTGATAACCAGTCATCTGTTCTCAGTCACTATGGTTTTGTCTTTTCAGGAATGTCATGTAAAGGAAATCCTACAACATGTAAACTCTTGAATTTCGGTCCTTTCTCTCAGCATAATGTCTATGAGATTCATCTAAGTTTTTACATATATCAATAAGTGTTCCTTTTTATAGTGGAATAGGATTCCACTATATGGATATACTCTAGTTTTTTTCAATCAGTTCACTTATTGAAGAACATTTGGGTGTTTTCAGGTTTTGGTAGTTACAAGCAGAGCTGTCATGAACATTTGTATTTTTGTGTGAATATAAGTTTTCATTTCTCTAGGACAAATAATTAAGAGGGTGGGAACTCTTGGTCAGATGGTGAGTGTGTGTTTCAGAGTGGCTGTACCGTGTTGCATTTCTGATAGCAATGTGTTAAAGTTCTAATTTCCCTTCATCCCTTCCAGCACTTGATATTATTAGTATTTTTAATTTTAGCCATTCTGATAGGTATGTAGTAATATCTCATCATAGTTTTGTTTGAATTTCCCTAATGCCTAATATTGAACATCTTTTCATGTGCTTATTTGCCCTCCACAGTCTCCTTGGTAAAGCTTCTGTTTCAGGCTTTTTTCCATTTATTAATTGTGTTATTTCTTTTCATAGGAAGTTTTGAGAATTCTTTATATATTCTGGATATAAGACCTTTGCAAATGTTTTGTCCTAGTATTTGGCTTGTCTTTTCATTCTCTAATTTTTTGCAAAGCACAATTTTTCTCGTTTTGATACACTCTAATGTATCAGAAAACACTTATGGGAGGTGGGAGTGGGTGGAATGAGTTAAGGGGAGTCAGAAGGTACAAACTTCTGGTTTGTAATGATGTAATATATAGCATGAGGATGTAACATATAGCATGGTGAGTAGAGTTAATAATACTATATTGCATAGTTGAAGGTTGCTGAGAGAGTAGATCTTTTTATTTTTTTTTAATGTCACTTTATTCCTATTTGGTATATAGATGAGCCAAAGGATTTTTTTTTAAATATCAGTTTATTCCTATTCAGTTTTTGCCTGCTTCCAGACCTCTATGGAAGACAAAGTTCCTTTGATCATCTGGTAAGTTGTGGGTTCTGAGCTGAGCAGTGCTCTTGGTCATGGAGTAGATAGACATAGAGTAGGTTCTGTGTCTGTGTCTGCTCAGGGCTCACAGCTAACAAGAGAGTAGACCTTAAAAGTACTCATCACACACAAAAAGTTCGGTAACTATGTATGGTGACAAATGCCAACTGTATTTACTGTGGTGATCATTTCACAGTGTATACAAATATCGAATCATTGTGTTATGTACCTGAAATTATTGGAATGTCATGTGTCAGTTATACCTCAGTAATATTAATATTATTAATAATAATAATACATTTATGTATTATGTTTTTCCTATCAGATTTAAGAATACTCTGGGGTGCCTGCGTGGCTCAGTCAGTTGAGCATCCAACTCTTGATTTCAGCTCAGGTCACAATCTCATAGTCATGGGATTGAGCCCTGTGTGGGGCTCTGCTCTGTGTGGGGTGTGGAGCCTACTTGAGATTTTTTCTCTCCCTCTCCCTCTGCCCCTCCCCTGGTCTCTCTCTCTTTCTCTCTCAAAAGAAACAAACAAACAAAATAAAACAAAAAAAACAACTTTTCTATCCCCAAGTCATGATAGATGATAGCTAGATTTTCTCCTATATTTTTATCTCAAAGCTTTAGAGCTTTAAATCTAGATCTGTGATCCCTTTGAGTTAATTTTTGTATAAAGTATGAAGTTTAAGATGAGGTTCATTTTTTTGCATATACATATCTGATTGTTCCACCATCGTTTGTTAAAAAGACTTTTCTTCTTCCATTGAATTGCCTTTGCACCTCTGTCAGAACCAATTGGCCATGTTTGTTTGGGTCTATTTCTAGACTCTATTCTCTTCTGTTGATTTATATGTCTATCCCTTTGCTAATACCACACTGTCATGATGAAGTCATAGAGGTAACAGGAAGCCAAATCATGTAGGGTATTATAGACCACTGAAAGGATTTTGGCTTTTGCTTTGAGCGAAATGGGAAATTATTGGAAAGTGTTGAGCAAAGGAGTGACATGATTTAATGAGACAAGGATAAGAGTAGGACATTTTTGCAGTCATCCAGATGTAAGAAGATGGTAGTTTTGGCCAAAATGATAGGTGGAGGTGGTGAAAAGAGGTCATATTCTGAAAGTATTTTGAGAGTGGAGCCAACATGACTTTTTAATGGGTCGATTGTAGAGACTAAGAAATAAGAAGGGGAAATGTTGACTCCAGTCAAAGGTTTTAGCTTGACCAACTTGAAAAATGGAATTATCATCACTTGAGATGGGGAAAGCATCAGATGAAATAAGTTTTAGGAGGGAAGATCAGAACTTTTAGACATGTTGAATTTTAAATTTTGATTAGACCACCAAGTGTAGAATATGCAGGGGTCATGGGGAAAGAGGGCCTAGCATTTGGGAGAGAGATTTAGGGATAGAAATAGAACTTGTGGAATTATCAGCAGATACATTCTATTTAAGGCACATCAGTGAGATCACCAAGACTGGAAGTATAGATAGACAAGGAAGAGGCCCAAGAACTGATCCCTAGACCACCTCAGCACTGAGAGGTTGGGGACAAGAAGGGAAACTAGCAGAAGACACTAAAAATCATAGTGGGATAGAAAGAAAATAAAGAGAGAATGATTCCTGGAAGCCAAATGAAGAAAGTGATATCTATGAAGGAAGTTATCAAAAGTGCAAATGCTGCGGGGTGCCTGGGTGGCTCAGTTAGTTAAGCATCCGACTTTGGTTCAGGTCATGATCTCATGGCTTATGAGTTCCAGCACCACATCTGGCTCTGTGCTCACAGCTCAGAGCCTGGAGCCTGCTTTGGATTCTGTGTCTCACTCGCTCTCTGCCACTCCCCTGCTTGTGCTCTGTCCCCCTCTCTCTCAAAAATAAATTTAAAAAAATTTTTTAAAAGGTGCAAATGCTGCTAATAGGTCAAACAAGATAAGGAAACTAAATATACCACTGGGTTTAACATCATGAGGTCATCAGTCACCTCAGTGAGAGACATTTCTGTGGAGTTGTAGAAGCAAAAGTCTGATTTAGAACAGGGTTGAGAAAGAAAAGGAGAGGAATTGGAGACAAAGAATAGAGGCAACTTTGCGTGTGTATGAGGGGTGGGGGGAGCTAGTTTGTTTGCAAAGAGGACCAAAGAAATGAGGAAGTAGCTGGGGAAAGACAGAATGGGCTTAAAATAAAGTTGTTGATTTTTGTTCTTTTTTCTTAAGGTGAAAAATAATGTAATGGTGGTCTTTGTAAAGGCTGATTGATGACGGGTGACTCAGCAGGGAGGGAAATTTTAATGACATAAGAGGACCAGGGGAGAATGCCAGAACAATTGATTTTCTTGATGGAAGGAGAAAGGGATGGGATTTGGTACAAAAAATGGAGAGATTGCCTTTAAAAAGGAGCAAGGACGTTTCATCAATGGCAATGCCTGGAAAAGCAGAGTATGTGGATGCAGATGTAGGTACTATGGCAGGTGTGAGCAAGTCCTCTTCAGGTTGCTTCATTTTCCTCACTGAAGCAGGAAGCAAGGTCAGCAGCTGAGAAGGAAGGTTGGGGGGTAGTGTTAGGAATTTGAAGAGAAAAGAGTGACAGAATAATCACCTGGGACGGTGAATCACTAAGGGAGGAGCAGGGGAAAGAGTAGCTGAAGCCAGAGGAGGACGTTCCTCAAGAGGAGGAATTCCAGGAACCAAGATCATCTATGTGCATATTGAGGATGCCAGGAAGTATGACCAGAAGTTTTAGAGTTATTGACAGTAAGCCTGGAGCTAAAGTCTTGGAGAAATGACGGGGAATGAGTTGGTGTCTGGGAAGTGACTGTATCATTGGTGGTAATGGATAGTATACAGGGTTTAGTCCTACCCTGCTGCCACTATCTTGCCCCAGTGGAAGCTACTGTTATTTTGTCCCCCCACCCCAAATATGTATTTATCAGCCTAAGAAGAAAATCTCATAATGACATGAGATTCGAAGCAGAGGAGTTTTAGGAGAGGTGGGAGACTGCTCTGAAAGCAGCCATGTGGAGCAAAAGGGGCACCCATCCCACCTCCAGGCCAGCACTTGAGAGGGTTGCAGGGGAAACAGTGTCCCCAGGGGAGAGTCAGTTTTCCATTAAAGCAAGGTGAGGAGTGCATTATACACATCTATAAAACCATCATGATGCCTGCTGCAATCCCATATGCTCATAGAGTCAGTGGATATTGTTTAAAATGTATGCATTATTGTAAGGAGCATATACATTTAATTTCTCTTTTTAAAGATTGAAAATATTTTTTCCATGATTTTGGAAGTTGGTTGTTCTATTTGTCAATGAGAAATAATACAACAGCTCTTGAATAGTTTTGAAAATGATGTCAGTTGATCCCTATTAAATATTTTTAGCCTTTTTGAGATTATTTTGGAGAGGTAATGAGGACCTGCATCTTTATAATGCCAGATATTTTGAGGGCAACTTAAAAAATGAAAGCATATGTAAATATTTCCAACATCCAGATGTTGGACATCATTTGGACACAGCTTCAAAATAGTACCTTTTTTGTTTATGACTCTTTTGTTTCTGCACTAGAATATGAGAAGAGGCATAAACTTCTGGCCTGATATGATAGTTGCATCAATTTCCTGTGTAATAGCCAGTCATTAAACCAGTGCCAAATGGAGGGGCGCCTGGGTGGCTCAGTCGGTTGAGCGTCCGACTTCAGCTCAGGTCATGAGCTCGCAGTTCGTGAGTTCGAGCCCCGCGTTGGGCTCTGTGCTGATAGCTCAGAGCTTGGAGCCTGCTTCAGACTCTGTGTCTCCCTCTCTCTGCCCCTTCCCCGCTCATGCTCTGTCTCTCTCTGTCTCTCAAAAATGAATAAATGTTAACAAATTTTTTTTAATTAAAAAAAAAAAAACAAAAAACAACCAGGGCCAAATGGAGAATTAAAAAGGGAAACTGCAGGGAAGGTCAAGCCAAAGTTAGAAATGGTCATAGAGTATTGCTCAGAACATACTATAGAAATGGAAACTCTGAAGTTGATCTAGGTTTTAAAGAAAATCTATTTTTAAATGTTTATTTATCTATTTTTGAGAGAGAGAGAGAGAGAGAACAAACATATGCATGCACGCATGTGTGGGAGAGGGGCAGAGAGAAAGGGAGACAGAGAATCCAAAGCAGGCTTTGCACTGTCAGCTATCAGCACAGAGCCCGATGCTGGGCTTGAACTCACAATCCGTGAAATCATGACCTGAGCTGAAGTCAGATGCTTAACCAACTGAGCCACTTCAGTGCCCCCAAAATCTATTTTTAAAGTAATCTTGAATAGTCTACTTTTTTAAAAAGGTAAGTAAGTTTCTGTTAGTTCTCATTCATCATTTAAAAATAATAAGCTGTGAAAGGCAGCCTGATAAATGTAAAATGGGTATGGTATATGTGATCTATCTATCTATCTATCTATCTATCTATCTATCTATCTATCTATCTATCATGTATATATTTCTTTCCTTTCCCCTTCCCTCCCTTCCTGCCTGACTCCCTTCCTTTTCCCCTTCTCCTGCCTTCCCTTCCTCCCTTCCCTTTCATATCTTGTGAATAGGGTCAAACATCAGCTTTCTGTCTCTTGGAATATAAGAAGAAAGATCTGTGTACAATCCATTTTGTACACATTGATTCTTGGACTAAAAATAGCTTGATTCCATTTGAAACTTTTTCTCCCATCCCAAGAAGCTCAGGTTTTGTTCCTAGTGCAGACTGGGTAGAAGGAGAAATAATGCACAGTCAGCATTTTAGCTGGAGTGCTTAGTGGACAATTTTAATGTTTTTTTACATCTTGACCTCTATTTCCAGAGAACATCCTGGTTGGCAGCTCAGGCCTGATTAAGATTCACTTCAGGCATTTAATTCTCCTAAGGGAGTTTATAGCTTAATCTAACGATCAAGAATACCTGAATCTACTCAGAACTTAATTTCTTGAAGGTTATAGGAAACTTCTACTTGAGCAAGGCAAAAAGAGCAAATAAATGGGTGAGCTTAGGTATATAATGAATTTTGATGTATATATTTTGAATTATACTTCTTAAAAATTTTAATTTTTTTGAGAGAGAGTGCATGAGTAGGGGAGAGAGAGGGAAGGAGGGAGAGAGAGAGAAAGAGAAAGAGACAGAAAGAGACACAGAATCCTAAGCAGGCTCCATGCTGAGCAAAGAGTCTGATGTGGGGCTCAGTCCCATGACCCTGGGATCATAGCCTAAGCCGAAATCAAGAGTCAGATGCTTAACTGACTGAGCCACCCAGGTGCCCTGAATTATACCTTTAAATATTTAATCAACAAATATATTTTTTTAAAATAAATATTATAGACCAAATCGTACTAAATGTATTAATAGATCCAAACTTTAACTTTCAATTTGAGTTAGAGTAGAATACTATATATCCCATTAGACAGCCTATACATTGATTACTTTCTTATCTAGCTTTCTCATTATCACTTGTTCAGCAATATTAAAAGTACTCAGATTTAGAAATAATTCTTTGATAGGGTTTTGGTTTCACTAAAACAATTATTCAAAAAGCAGAATTGGAACTAAAAATCTCTTTTGAGGCTACCACAATATAAAAAAACCTCACCACTTACATTACATTAAGAGATCTAGAATACCAACATGTGTTTCCTCATGGGCTTTAGCAAACAGTATACCCCTACAATTGTTTTTATTTATTTATTTTTTTAGAGAGAGGATGCAAGTAAGCGAGGGGCAGAGAGAGAGAGGGAGAGACAGAGAAGTGGGGTTCACCAGAAGTGGGGCCCAAGCTTACCCAATATGGGACTTGAGCTCACAGTCCATGAGATCATGATGAGCTGAAGTCAGATGCTTAATGACTGAGCCAGCCAGGTGCCCCCACAGTTGTTTTTAAACAGGAAGGTAGAGATTTGACTACTTGTACCAAGAAGTGGCCTTCAAACGTTTTTGGATGGTGAACTTGGTGATTAAGAAAGGAGGATATGAAAGAATCTGTCAGTATAACATCACCTCTCTTCTGCAGCTATTAATGATGGTGAGACTGGGCCTTCAGAGTAATAAACATCTCACCTCGTTATTTGAATCAGTCTTTCACTGGCAGTGCTTACCACTTTTCTTTCATTATCATCTCTATAAAGGAGCCTTTTAAGATATTTTTTCCTAATTGCCACAAAATTAAATAGCGAGGAATAAGATTTTGGAGGATAGGGTTGAGCTTGAGGGAATCACACACCATCGTAATACCTAAGACTTTTTTCACTTCCCCTAGGACCAATTTCACTCCCTTTGGGTCTGTATTGATTTTCTAGGGCTGCTGTAACAAAGTACTTCAAATTCTGTGGCTTGAAACAGCACAAACTTACTCTCTAGTTTCTGGAGGCTAGAAGTCTGCAGTTTACTGGGCTGAGGTCAAAGTATGGGGAGGGCCACACTCCTGCTGAAGGCACTATAGGAGCGCCTATTTCCTCTTTTAGCCTCCACCTTTGTCCAATTTCTAGAACTGCATTCCATACATTAATTGGCTCAAGGCCCTGTCCTCCACCTTTCAAAGTCAGCAGTTCAGCATCTTGCTTCAGTGTCATATTGCCGTCTTCGTCAAATCTTCCTCTGCCTCCCTTTTATCAAGATACTCTGGTTACATTTAGGGTCTACCTGGGCAATCCGGGATAACTTTGCAATCTCAAAATCCTTAACTTAATTACATCTACACAGTCTCTGTTGCCATAGAAAGTAACATTCACAGGTCCCAGGCATTAAGACTTGATATCTTTGGGGGCCATCATTCAGCCTACCACATGGGTGATACCACCCAATTGGAAATGCGCCATTAAGAAAGAAAGAAAAAGTAGAATAGAAGGTAATAAATATGTACCTTTGGCTATTTTTTTAAATTATATTTTCATCTATTTGGGGCACTTGTCATTAGAAGATAGAGGATGTGTTTAAAATTAATAGGATTCAGAAGAGGAGAGTTGGTGATGCCCATCTTACTGTGGTGTACATTTATTCTGCATCACCCTTTCTGCTGGGGCCAGTCAGCAGAGAAGGGCAATGAGTCACTCCAAGGTCAGACAGTGTTATTACCTAACTCTTATTGTGATGGGCAAATCCACCATTAAGCTTCAGATTGAGAGAAATACTATTGAGTTGGCAAATGCTTTCGATGTGTACGTGCAGATAGTCATATGTGACCACAATTTCTCACACTCTGTGGCAAGAGAAAGAAAGATGAAATGAAAAGAGAAATGAAAATTCTGTGCTGTATTTTAATTTGCTGCAAAACTCCTCCTTCATGAATGACCATTCTGTTAAGCACCTACTTTGTGCAAATGCTATGCCAACACTGCTGAACATATGAGCATGTGTGATGCAATGTGTGCTTCTATTAGACTGTTCAGAGGGATAAAATAAGTATGTAATTAATTATAGTACTGGAAGGCACTTCTCTCACCCTGTGCTGCTCAGGATAGTTGTCTGAATTAAAGTAGGAAACACCTGCCTGACATCCTCTAAGTACGTAGCCTGATTAGTGCCCTCTGGGAAACATCCAGTGGCCACCACTTGGTTCTCTGGCCTAAGAGAAATATTAGTAATTAAAGACTTACTGCCGGGTTCTTCTTTGTTTATTATAATGAATATCTTAGATGGCCTTGAAATCGATTAGTTCTCTATTAACAATCCATGAGTTGTACTTCCATCCGAAATGAGTAGAGGGTATTATGGAGGCTGAAAAATATATTTAATAATTATGGAAGTTGAATTCAACAAGAATCCTTATCAAGTCCAACTAGATTCTTAAAGCTCTCCTCAAACTGCTTTTGGAGACAGACTTTCCCTGACATATTTAACCAAATCATAGGCTAAAAAACCTTCATATTTGCCCTTATTCTTGGGCAAATAGGACCTGGGCATCTTAATCTTTATTTTAAAACTGAATTGCTGGAAAATGTTATTGAAGCCTAGCATAATAACATTTCATTTTGGATAATGCAGAGGAACAAAAGAAAAATTGTATTAGGAAAAATCTCCTAAAAGTTTGTTACTTAAAACTTTGCAAATAATTGAAGTCACAAATTTTGGATTTTGTTTTTAGAGCTATGTGTAGATTTTGCAAGTAGTTGCATCCCCATATTTGCCAGAGTTTAGCGCTGGCTCTGCACATGTTAGTGGAGGAATGTTAGGCAAGTAAAACAGCCTCTTCAGGCCTCAATATTATTACCTATTAAATGGGAATGAGTGAATACATACCTCTCCGGGCTTTTGCCAGAATTAAATGAATCCTTACATGTGACACACCTGGAAAAGCACCTGGCACGTAGTTAACATGGAGTCAGAGTTAGCTATTTTATTATTTTATTGCTGTTTGCATATATTTAAAAATATATTTAGGATTATTTCACTAGGATAGCATTCCAAAAATAGAATTACAAGATCAAATGATACAAAGCTTTTTTTTTTTTTAAAGATCCTACATGTAGCTATATTGCTTTCTTAATTGGTTCAAGCAATTTATGCTCTCATCAGTAATAGAAAAGAATTCCCATTTCACTGAGCCCTGGCGAGCATTAAGCTTTATAACTCGTTTTGATTGCTTATTTGGTAGGTGAGTAGTGGCATTTCAGTACTAATCTATAAGGTCATTTATGGTAGAGACATGATTTATCTTGCTCATCAGTGTATCCTAGCACAAAGCTTAGAATACAGTAGACACAGAAAAAAGAACAAGTGAATGAGAAATTTGCTACATTCATTAAATTGTGGAATAATTAATGAATAAATTCATTTAGTAATTAAGGAATAATTTGTATTCCTTATGTTTTTGCATATTTATTTATTAGGTTTTAGTGTTTCTATTATGTATGTGTGTTTCAAGAAGTGACTGATTTTTTTCTTTTTTGTATTTATTTATATTTATTTTATTTTCATTTTAATTCCAGTCTAGTGAATATACGGTATTCTATTAGTTTCAGGTGTCCAATCTAGTGATTCAACACTTCCATACATTACTCAGTGCTGGTCATGATAAGTGTACTCTTAATCCCTATCACCTATTCCATCCATCCCTCCATCCGCCTCCCCTCTGCCCAGTTGATTTTTCTTAATCATTACTATGAGTATTTCCTCCAGTTTTTTATTTGCCTTTTGATTTTATTTTACTTTTGACACACTGAAGTTTTGGCAGTTCTATTTTTAAATCCACTGCTTGTAATCCTATGAGGTTCCTTTTAGTGGTTTTAAGAATACAATGTTTTTCCCTCCTTCTTCCCTTCACCCTTCTCAAAACTATAAAATCATAATATTTATATCAGTTTGATGGTTTGATTTTTAATCTTTTTGAAATTTAATTTTATTTATTTATTTTGAGAGAGAGAGCACACACAAGTAGGGGAGGGGCAGAGAAAGAGGGGGAAAGAGAGAATCCCAAGCAGGCTCCACTGTCAGCGTGGAGTCTGATGCTACTCTTGAACCCATGAACCGTGAGATCATGGCCTGAGCCAAAACCAAGAGTTAGCTGCTTAAATGTATGAACCACTCAAGTGCCCCTGATTTTTACTTTTAATGCTTTAGTCTATGTGAGATTCAGTTTGGTATGTAGAACAATGTGAGAGTTTAAATTTAAAAAGTTCTCTGAGATGGTTAAATATCCCAACACCATTTACAGCATGGTGCCCCTCTTTTAGAAAGAATATCCTTCTCGGGGCACCTAGGTGGCTCAGTTGGTTGAATGTCTGACTCTCGATTTCAGCTTAGGTCATGATCCTAAGGTAATAGGATCAAGCCTTTGCATGGGGCTCTGTGCTGAGCTTGAAGCCTGTTTAGGATTCTCTTTCTCTCTCTGCCCCCCTCTCTAAAGTAATAATAAAAAAAGAATATCCTTCTATTTTCTTTTAAATAAGCTCTACACCCAATATGGGGCTTTAGTCACGACCCTGAGGTCAAGAATCAGTTGCATACTCTATCGATTAAGCCAGCCAGGTGTCCCTCTTTCTCTATACACTCTATTTAAACTTATCATAAACAGTTTAAATTGGGAGAGTCAGAATAAATTACAGTTTTTTTTAAAAAAAAACAACAAAACCCAGAATATCTTTAATTAATGAAAAGAATGAATTGTTAATAATTTTCAATTCAAATGAAGAAAAATAAGCATATTTAATGTTATTAATATTTTCTGCAATATATGATTCTTTAATTTGACATAGTTCTTTTTGTTTTTAAATGTTTATTTTTGAGAGAGAGACAGAGCACAAGTGGAGGAGGGGCAGAGAGCGAGGGGGACACAACCTCCAAAGCAAGCTCCAGGCTCTGAGCTGTCAGCACAGAGCCAGATGTGGTGCTTGAACTCACAAACCTTGAGATCATGACCTGAGCTGAAGTTGGACGCTTAACTGACTGAGCCACCAAGGCGCCCCCTTGGCATAGTTCTTTAAGGCATGATTTATAAGCTTTTAGAATTGGCCTAAGTTCTTCGGTTAAGGGTTTATAATTTTGATAAGAGTCTCAGTATTTTTACTTTGAATATCAAAAGTAGAACACTATAGTCAAAATTAATCTTACTTCTTTCTGCTTGATTAGCCAGCAATAGATTTTGATTAGCTTCCGGAAACCTAAATATTCAGTAGCCTGAGGATTTCTTACCAGGTCTGAGAAGGTAATTATATACATAGCTTCTGAATAAATAACACATTTTTTTGTCTGAGTGATTTTCTTCATAATTTCCCTTTAAACTAAAATTGATTCCTTTTTTAAAGAGACTTGTGTTTTCTTTCCCAAAAGAACACCTGCATGAGTCTGTCTTCACTGTATTGTGTTTTTTATCCTGTCTGTCCTAGTTTGTCCTGTTTCTATTGTATCCTGTTATTCTGCCTACATACTCCTATGCTGGGGATTCACTTTGTAATTATTACCATGTAACAATATGTTTAAGTTTTACTAGTACTGTTTCTCTCTTATTTTTTTCTTTTGTTTCAATTATTTTGATGGCCCTTTTACTTTTAGATTATCAATATGCCTGCATTCTTGATAGATAGTACAATTTGGAAGACATGCTCAGGCTCCTTTTTCTTTTCCTGTGATGATTTAATATTTCTTCTAGGAGTGACTTAAAAAAATCATTAATTCAATTGTCTACAGGTAACAGTTCTTTATCAACTGTTCCAAAAATAAAATCATTGCTTTCATATGTATTCTCTAAAATGAAATATGGAAACCACTGATATTCACAACCAGACATTGCAAAAATCAAGACAGAAGTTCTTTTGGATTTGAAATACAGAGCTCATAATATCCAGTCATAGAACTTCCCGTCTAATTTTTTTTCTGCCAATAGGTGCTCACTCTGACAGCTCTTCTTAAGGACCACTTAATCCTGTGTCTTTCTTTGCCGTTTCTCTTTATGCAAATAAGATGACCCCTATATCCAAATTATCACAGCAGGCTTTTCATCAGTTTTAATGGAGTGTCAGCCTTGCCACCTGCTTATCTGGTACCCAAAGCTTGTGTATCTCCCTTCATTCTGCAGCACAGAATACTCATCAGAGGCTGTCATCAGAGAGGGTTAACTTCAATTGCCTACTTGTTATTCTATTCCTGTCAAAAACCCAGCTGACAGGTGTTTAAGGGCCATAGCCCAAGTGACATGCAATCTGCCAACTCCTCCATTTTTTCTTAAGTTTTAGTCTTCTCTTGACATGGAGTATTGGAAAGCTGTATACTTTCTCTTATCAGGAATTTGATGTGATGTTTGAAAATATGGACCCAGAAGTCAGGTAAGAGTTAAGTTCAAATTCAAGCTCTACCACTTTTTTTTCAGTGGAATCTTGTCTAAATCTCATAGTGTTTGTCAGCCTCAGTTGTTTATCTGTGCAATGAGGTTAAAAATAATGGGGAAGAAATGTATTTCTCTTGAATATCTAATGGTATTTTTAAAATGTTATTTTATATATTTTTCTATTTTTATTTTTATTATTTTTTTTATTTGAATATAGTTTTTTTAATGTTTATTTATTTTTGAGACAGATAGAGAGAGACTGCATGTGAGTGAGGGAGGGGCAGAGAGAGAGGGAGACACAAAATCCGATGCAGGCTCCAGTCTCCAAGATGTCAGCACAGAGCCTGACACGGGGCTTGAACCCACGAACCGTGAGATCATGACCTGAGCCAAAGTTGGATGCTCAACTGGCTGAGCCACCCAGGTGCCCCTATTTGAATATAGTTGACACACAATGTTATATTAATTTCAGATGTACAACTTAGTGATTTGACAAGTTTATACATTATACTATATTCATCACAAGTGTAGCTGACATCTGTCCCTTTGCATCACTATTACAGTATCATTGACTGTATTCTTTATGCTCTGCTTTTTATTCCTGTGACTTATTCATTCCATAACTGGAAGCCTGTATCTCCCTTTTTCCTTCACCATTTTGCCTGACCTCCCACCCCCCTTCCTCTGGCAACTTAAGTTTGTTCTCTGTATTTATAGGTCTGATTCTGCTTTTTGTTTATTCCTTTTTTAAGTTTTTATTTATGAGTGAAATCATATGGTTATTTGTCTTTCTCAGTCTGACTTATTTTACTTAGTGTAATACCCTGTAGGTTCATCTATTGTTATCTCAAATGGCACAATAGCATCTTTTTTTATGGCTGTATCATATCTAATGGTATTTTATTCTATTTTTTTAAATATTTATTTATTTTGAGAGAGAGAGAGAGAGAGCAAGAGTGCATGAAGGGTAGGGACAGAGAGAGAGGGAGAGGGAGAATTCTAAGCAGGCTCACATCAGCACAGAGCCTGATTTAGGGCTCTGTCTCACTAACCATGAGATCATGACCTGAGACGAAACCAAGAGTCAGATGCTTGACTGAGCCACACAGGTGCTCCAATTTTATTTTGTTTTTAAAGTTTATTTATTTATTTTGAGAGAGAGAGAGAGAGAGAGAGAGAAAGCATATGCATGCAAGCAGGGGAGGAGCAGAAAGAGAGGAGGAGAGAGAATTCCAAGCAGTCTCTGAACTGTCACCACAGAGCCCAATGTGGGGCTTGATCCCAATTACTTTGAGATCATGACCTGAGCTGAAGTCAAGAGTCAAATGCTCAGCTGACTGAGCCACCCTGGCACCCCTGTCTAATGGTATTAAAAAAGAGAGAAAACTAGAATTAAATGACTCTGTGTGTTTCCTTTTTCACATGTTTGCTGGGAAGCAGAGAGCTCAGTTTAAAGCTCAGTTACAGTGGCTACTTGAGACCTGGTCAGGGTATTGTGTTTTGGTATGTGAGCTATTTTCCTGGGTAAGTAGACGATTGTCCAAGATCAGTTAATTTTCCTAAAGTAAAAGTTTATTTAAAAGTGAATTAAATTATCAGTTGACAGTCTTATCTGTCCTAGGCAAAATTTTCCTGGAACAAATAATTCATGTTGACACTAGGGGTCTCAGTCTTAGTCCTGAGAATTCAATTCTCAGGTCCTAGTCCTAGGACTAAGGCATCATATTAATGCTTTTGGTCATACTTCTCAAGGACATGTGCTTCTTTTTTTCATTTTGTAAAATTTTCTATTTTATCTTAACTGCTTTATTATATATATAAACATATATAATAAATATTATATATATTTTTTATTATAAATGTCCTCAAAACATTTTAAGTAGGGGCTATAAATAATAATAACGTACAAATGGTAATATAACCCAAATCATCAGGAGGGACAAAGAAAGCAAAAATGGCCATGGTGCAGTGGTTAAAGCATAGGATTTAGAGTCAGACACACCTTGGTTTGAATCATGGCCCTGAGCAAGTTCTTTACCTCTCACCGCCTTAGTTTCTTAATTTGTTATGTGAGCATAATGTTACCGTATAGGGTTATTCTCAGGATTAAATGAGGTAGTACAAAGCTCTTAGATAGTAAAAAGCTCTTAGAATGAATAATAAGATGGGTGCCCAATAAACAGTAGTTATAGAAAAAAGAATGAAATCACAACTTGGTGCCACAGGCATTTTAAGGATTTGAATTTTAGGTTGAAGCAAGATTGACATCAGGAAAGAAAAAGTGTCCCTCAGCTTTTCAAGAATCATGAACTACAGAAGCTAAACAGTGCCTGACTTTAACCTACCTCCTGTTAAAGAATTATTTAAAGTATAGCACAAAGTCCTGATTTGATTAAATTCTCTAAGAAGGTGTAATTCCAAATTCCAGAGCTGGAGATGGACATGGTAATCGCTGGACTTCAGTATTAGAATCAAGACATCCAAGAGGCAACCATCATTGCTTCCAGTTCTCTCTCTAGTAGATGTAAAGACCTTTGCCAGCTGATTGGCAAGTGTGAAAGAGGAATATTAACAATACCCAGGAGTCTAAGTCAGAAGGGAAAATTAGGAAATGTTGCTCAAGTTGACTTCCCAGTGTAGAACAGAAGGAATGTTTAGACTGAAGAACAACTACCTGTTTGTAAATAACGTAAAGACGTAAATAACACCTTCAGGGACACTTGAATGTCCTATTACTTCATTAGTTCATTAGTTCACCTCCTGCTTAGGCCCACCTGACAACTAGAAGAATGATGGGAGGGACTAGTCATTAAAGAGGAAAAGAATTGATTATCACAATCTCCAGAAATAACAGCATAATACTATGGCAGATTTCCACCAAACCATTAAAAAAAAAAAAAAAGGCAGCACTTTTCTGCTGATTAGGAAAAACTGTTAAGAAAGCATCTTTATCGTTATTTGATATTTGTAGCTTTTACAGTGTTTATTGTTTTTACTTTCCTTCTCCCACTATTTTGCATTCATCAAATATTTGTTGAACACGTTCTGTTCACCAGGTACTGGTCTAGACAGTGGAGGTACAGCAAGAAACAAGACAAAATCCTTGCTCTCATGAAGCTTACATTCTAGTGGGTGAGAATGACTATAAATGTAATTATAATATCCTGTCATGTTGTAAAATGGGGAACTCTCATGGAGGGACTGGGTTGGTAGGCTGGGGGGGGGGGGTGTAACATCAGAGTTTTGTTTTGATCATATTTTGTTTGAGATGCCTGTAAGACCTCCAAGTGGAGAAGACAACAAGAAGAAGAAGATCATTGGATACACAAGTCTGGAGCTCAGGGTAGAGGTTGAGACTAGGGAAAGAAGTTTAGGATTACCAGTGAAAGATGACATTGAAAGCCATGGGTCCAGATCTCATCACTGTGGAGTAATAAGAGAAGATGTCCAAGGATCTAGCCTTGGACAGTTACTTACAGAAATCCATGAAGAAAAGGAGGAGCCATTAAAGGAGGCTGAATCCTAGAGATACATGTGTTTCCAAAAGGAAGAAGTGAACTGTGAGTAGGGTGAAGCCAAGACTTGAACATTCAATTTGGCAAGATGGGGTTGCTGATGACCTTGGCAAGAGATATTTCCCTGGGGTGGAGAGAGCAAGGCAGAGCAAAAGGGAAGAAATGACAATATAAACAATTCATTTCAAGATTTTGCCGTGAAAGGTAGCAGAGGAATGGGGCTACTATTATTTTTGTTTTCTTTCTTAGTTTCTGTTATGGTGGTCATGTATTTTATTGCAAGATGTGTGTTTGTAAAGTGATGATCTTTATTATTTTTTTTAAGTTTATTTATTCTGAGAGAAAGCATGCAAGCAGGAGGGGGGCAGAGAAAGGGAGAGAGAGAAGCTCAAGCAGGCTCTGTGCTGTCAGTTCGGAGCCTGATGGGGGGCTCGATCCCACCACCTGTGAGATCATAATCAAGAGTTGGGCATTTAACCAACTTAGCCACCCAGGTGCCACATAAAGTGATGATCTTTAAAGAAGGAGAAATTGATAATGAAGAAGAAAGGTAGGAGAGATATTGGTAAGAGGAAAGTCCTTGAGCAGGTAAGCTTTCCTTGAGCTTTCCTGATATGCATAGAGATGGAAACCTTAGAATGAAAAAAACAGACTCAACTCTAAGTTAGGTTAGGGTGGGGTTGGTGTGGGGGCCTGTGAAGCTGGGGAGCCTGTATATTACTGAGTACCAGTCGTTAGGGAAAGGAACCCCAAGTGGGTAGGGTAGAGTATGGTAACAGCTGACCAAAAAAAAAAAAAAAAAAAAGATTTGAATAAACAAGTGTCGTGGTGCCCTGGAGAGCAGATCTGGGATGCAAAAGTGAGCCTGCTCAATTGGTGAGAAGATTGATATGGACAGGGATCTCTATGAAACAAAATATGTTCTTATATATGGGTGTTTTGAAATAGTTTAATTGGTCCTATACTTTGTTTAACAATATGTATATCTATTTTCAAGTAATTTATTGATTTGCCTGTGAATGTATCTTTCCTCTTCTCACTTTTTCTTACTTAGAGTAAAAACAACAGAATAGAGTTTCTTATTTGATTTTCATGGAGGAAAGAGATATAGATCATTGTGGCTGGAGAGGAGTATTTCTAGGTTTCCCAGGTGTCCCTAACAACATTCAAATGGAGTCTAACTTAAAATGCTGTGGTTTGGGGAATGTTTTCTTAGGGATCACTAATTACTTCAGGAGCCCTGCAGAAGAGTTGTTTGTTGACAATTTAAGATGTATTTGGTTAACTGGCAGTATTGAACTGAAGTTGTCACATTATTGTGTTGTTCATTTTTATGTACGATGACTTCCTGTGTGATTTGATAATACCATTAATTTGTGAGTGTTTTTATGGTAGCACAGCTTTAGTCTCCAGGAATGCTTAAAGCATGGGTCCTACAACAGAGACTTGACAAAGAAATAAAAGGGATATAATAATAAATGCTGTCGAGTTGGTATGCCAGACAATTTGGTTAGTGACCCGTTTTTTGAGGTCAAGTAGGAGACACAAGAAAGGACGTTGGGAGAGCCTGTATGGTGGAGAGGCTGAACTATTGGAAAGGCCAGATGGAAAAGTATATTATTATGTTAACTCTGCAGCCCTAGATCTGCTCACAGGACTGCTAAAATAAAGCTTGTCCTGTGCTTCATTAATCATGAAGAAATTTCTTTTTAGACATTGAGTCGAACTTTCTTGACTATATTGAGCACAGCATTAAGTGGTTGGTTGAGATTGTGCACTTAGCAGTTACCCTGTTCCATTCGAATCTGGTTTTTATCACTTATTAGCTGTGTGGACTTTGGGCAAGTAAATCCCTTGTGCCTAAGAAATAGGCATGATAATAGTGCCAACCACAGAGGGGTTATTGTGAGGATTAAATGCAATACATCTAAAACAATTAGAAGGATATCAGGGACACAAGTTAGATGTTTTCATTATTACTGCATTGGGATATATAACAATATGACTGTCTAAAAACCATTGTGTGGTGCATAGTTAACTTCAAGAGATGGAGAAAGGGTAGAATCACAAAGGTAATAAATACTCAAGGATGAGAAATGAGACTCATCTTTTATCTTGCTTGGTTTTCCCATACTTTTCAAAATTGTGTTATTTTAATCTTTATTACATATAGACATTTTCAGTAAATTTGGGCACTATATGTCATTGTAAGGGTGAAATTGCAAGCCTAATTATTAGTCCTTGGGAGTGTGTAAGAACCTATACAAAATTTCCTTCTCTTCAAATTTTATTTTTCCTATATTTACCTCATTGTTTTTGGCCATAATAGAAACTTGTCTTTAAAAGTTATTCCCTACAGAGCTGCCTGGGTGGCTCAGTCAGTTAAGCATCAGACTTCAGTTCAGGTCATGATCTCATGGTTCGTGGTTTTGAGCCCCACCTTGGGCTCTGTGCTGACAGCTCACAGCCTGGGGCCTGCTTCACATTCTGTGTCTCCCTTTCTCTCTCTGCCCCTCTGCAGCTTAGAGAATGACATACAATTGAAATCTTTAACCAGGCTGCCCCAACCTCCAGCACCCCCTTGTAGAACTAACCACTCGCATTAGTTTCCTGTAACAAATTACCACAAACTTTTTTAGATTAAAAACTCCAAATTTTTTAACTTAAAGTTTTATAGTTCAGAAGTCTGAAATGAGCCTCACTGGGCTATAATCAAGGTGTTAGGAGGGCTGAGTGTTTGTTCCCTTCTTGAGGCTCTAGGGAAGAGTCTCTCCCCTTGCCCTTTCCACCACCCGAGGCCACCCACATTCCTTGGCTCATGGCTTCCTTCCATCTTCAACATAAGCAATGTCAAGCCAGGTCTCTGTTGTGCTACCATTTCTCTGGTTCTCTCCTCTGCCTCCCTCTTCCACTTTTAAGGACCCTTGTGATTACATGTGCCCACCTGGATAATCCAGTATCATCTTCCTGTTCTGTGGTCAGCTGATTAACAACCTTAATTCATCTATACCCCTAATTTTCATTTGCCTATAATTTAACATATGTATTTAGGACATATTTAGGACATGGACATCTTTGGGGGGCTGTTGTTGTACCTGCTGTGCCACTGTTAACACTTACTTACATATTGTTTCAGAAATGTTTAATACTTCTTGATTTTTTTTCCATTTAATTATACATTTCATAGAACTTTCCATAGTTTTTTAATAGATACATACTGTTCTGTGTGGATATACCATAATTATGTATGCAGTCCCCTGGACAGTTGGTTTATTTTTATGCTTTTTGGTTTTTCTCTTAAACTATATGCTAAAGAATATCTTTGTAATTTTTATTTGCATGTTTTGGTAAATATATCCATGGGATAAGTTGTTTGAGGTTTAATTTCCTGTAAAAACAGGATGGACATTTACAATTTTGATTTTTTTTTCCAAATTGCCTTGCCAAAGACTCCATCAGTTAACCATTGATAAGAGTTCATGTTTACACGCACACTGGCAAACACTGTTCTTTTCAGGGTTTTTTACAAAAGTTTTAAACTCTACAACTATGATATGTTGGGAAAAAAAACCACTTCTTTTACTTTATTGTTTTTCATTATGAATTGGTGTTAGCATCTTACTGTGTTTATTAGCCATTTGGATTCTTTTTTCTTTGAAGTGCTTGTTCATATATTTGCACAGTTTTTCTGTTAGATTTACCACATTATTAATAATGCCAAGAACTCTGCTAGTTGCTATGCATGATGCAGAGATGAGGAAAATCTGATCCCTAATTTCAAACTGCTTACATTCTAAATCTGAACTCATTTAGTGTACTTTAATGCCCATGTACTTATCCAACCCCGTTTGTCACTTTCCCCTTTCAAAAGGACTTAGTATACATACAAATTTAATTGAATGAAAATAGCCCAAGAAGGACCATGGATTAGTATTTTATTGTTTTTGACCAGAAGTGATTAGAATGTTTCCTTTTTCAAGAACAGCAGCAGCAACAACAACAACAAAAAGCAAAAGTGAATGTTAAGCTTCCAACTAATATTTATTAGTCAGAAGTCTTAGGTGAATAGTGGCAGAAACAGCTCCACAGTCACTCTCTAGCACATTTCTATTTGATTTTATTCTTAACGTTTTTGACCATATGAGCTTTTCTGGGTTTGTTTTATTTATTTTCTATTTCCCTCCAACCGCACTAGAAGCTCTCTGTAGGCAGGGACCATATCTGTCTTATTCATTGCTCTATCCCAAACACCCAGAATAGTGTTTGGCCTTCATACAAGAATATTTGCTTAGGAAAGTATCTGTTGCATAAACAAAATAGGGAATTTAAACCTCTTAATAGGTCCCCTATTTTGATATATTCACATGTAATATCTATTTGCAAATCCAAAGCAACACAGGAAAATAAATCAAAGCCTGGCATTCCCCACAACCTTTCCTCCTCTGTTCAGCATGCTGCTGTCAAGAGCAGTGCATTTGCTCGCATCACTAATTCAGTTGGGGGCAGTCACATCATGTGCCTCTTGCTGAACTAAGCCTTTGAATCAGATGAGTGAAATTTGGGCCCATTCTTCTGGAATTCGATGAATACTATTACCTAGTTTCCCTCTGGTGCGATTAGAATGGAGCAGTGGCACCAAGAGATAACATTGCTTAAAAAGGAATTTCCTCTTTTGTTCTCTGTCTTCAATTAGTCTGTTTATTTGTCTCCGCACTGTTGAGGGGCATTTTTTTCTCCCAAAGCAAAAGCATTAAGATCATTTAGTGTTTTGATTGAGACTCATGTCTTCTTCCCTGACTAAATCTTGCCCACTGTGTTAGTCTGCTCAGGCTGCCATAACAAAATGTCACAGACTGGGGAGCTTACATAACAAAACTTTATACCTCAAACTTATGGAGGCTGGGAAGTCCAAGATAAGATTCCAGCCAATTTGGTCAGGGCTCTTCTTCTGTGCTCATGTGGGGGGTGAGGGGCAAGCAAGTTCTCTGGTGTCTCTTTTTGAAAGGGCACCAATCCCATCATGGGGTGCCCACCCTCATAAGATCATCTAATTCCAATTCCTTCCAAAGGCCCCACCTCCATCACATCGGCAGAGCTTAGGACTTCAACATGAATTTGGGGTGGGGGACAACAACTCAGTACCTAGCAGCTACAGTGGGCCAGTCATCTGGAGGGAGTTTGGAAAAGCTCTATCCATGCCAAAGCTTTCTCTCTTTTTAAAGTAATGGAAGTATAATTACTAATGTGACCCTTTTGATGCTCATTTATTCTACAAATATGTGTGCCATATTACTCACTGGATTACAAATCTTATCATGCAGCAGTGAATTGGAGAACATAACCAATCTGTCTGTGAGGCCGTGATCAGGCACCTGCTCACCTCCCAAATGTACTGTAGCACTCTCTTTTACCCATGTTGCTTCAGAACTCTGGCCACTTGTGGCTGCTTCCTTCCTTTTTTAGGGCCTTTGTTCTTGCTGTTCACTCTCTCTGAAGTGCTTTGACCCAGATGGTCAGCTCATTGTCATCATTTAGCTAAATGTCATCCCTCATAGGACATCCCTGACACCAACCACAATTACTCCCTGGGCCAGTTGGTCTGTGCCAGATGCTTTGCCAGATAGAAAGAAGACAAAGATCAGTAGTAAAGTGCCAGGCTTATCAAAGTGTTTCCCTTAATAAATGTTGGCACGAATGTTCATGTTGATAATAGCTGGCAGGTATTGAACACCTACTATGTGGGAAGCACTGTGCCAAGGGCTTACCATTATTTCTCTGATAAAATCCTTACAGATATCCTCTGATATACACATGATTATTGTCTTCACATCAGATCAGAAAACTGCAGCGCAGGAGAAAATGGTAGAACTGGAAATTACTCAGTTTCACTGGGCTTCAGATTTTAGAGGCTTACGTAAGATTTCCTTTTTGTCAGATGATAAATCAGATCAGCAAGACAAAGTATCTTTATCTTGAAAAGTTGAAAAAATAATAGATCAGAAGGAAAATTGTAAAAAGAAGCAGTGGTGATTAATGGTCATGAAGGTATTTTGTAATTAGACCTGCATTTGAATTCTGACCCAGCCACCATTTGGCTCTGTGAAAGAATTAACTCTTATCTTTTGTTTCTTATCTGTAAAAAGGAAGTTCCAACTGGCACTAACACATACTCATTCAATGTTAGTTTGATTTTCTTGAATAATAATAATAATAATAATGCTCAGTTATCTTATTTGTGCAGTTCAGCACCAAACACAAATAAACATTTAATAATTTCTTTTTAATGGTATAAAGTCTTTTCTAAGCAGCACTAAGATTAGAAATGCAAATTTTCCAGAAATTTGAAAGCTGTGTTGAAAGGATCAGACATTTTGTTAGGGAAATAGAAATAAATGTACAATTATATACATATAAAATTATTTTATTTGTTCTGGAATACAAAATGTTGCCTGTATTACTCACTGTAGATCCAGTGGCCGTAGAAACTTGTGTAGCATTTTGTTGAGCTCCTCTGTCTCTTTAAAGGATTGGGCCAACGTATTAAAAATGTCAATAGGAACTCTCAAATATTAAGAGTGGGAATATATCTTGGTATAATCACTTTGAAAAACTGTTAGGTCTTATGTAGTAAAACTAAAGATGCATAGACTCTAAGATCTAGTGATTCCAATCCTAGGTATGTATCCTGGAAAACTTTGCACTTTTGAATCAGGGGGGCATATACAACAAAGTTCCCAGCAGCACTGTTTGCAATAGAGAAGGCTGAAAACAGATGTCCATCCACAGTAAAATGAGTAAATTATAGTATATGCAATAGAAACTTAGGTTTGTACAGTTTATTTAAGTGGCTGCTAATCACTAATGTGATTGCAATTCATTAGTTCTCATTGATAAATAATGTGTTATATATAATCTTACGTATATAGAATATGTCAACAACACACATGCACGGACTTTAGCTCAGGTCATGATCTTGCAGTTCGTAAGTTTGAGCCCCACATCGGGCTTTGTGCTGAGCTCCGAACTTGGAGCCTGCTTCCGATTCTGTGTCTCCCTCTCTCTCTGCCCCTCGCCCGCTTGTGCTCTGTCTCCCTCTCTCTCTCTCAAAAATAAATAAACGTTAAAATTTTTTTAAATTTGTTTTTATTACAGTATAGTTTACGCACAATGTTACATTAATTTCAGGTGTACAATATAGTGATTCCACAAATCTATATGGTATGCTGTGCTCACCACAAGTGTAGCTACCGTCTGTTACCATACAATATTATTATAATACTAGTGACTATATTCTCTATGCTGTACTTTTTATCACTGTGACTTATTCACTCCATAACTGGCAGCCTGTATCTCCCATTCCTCTTTGACCATTTTGCCCATCCTCTCATGTCCTTCCCCTATGTCAATCATCAGTTTGTTCTCTGTATTGATGAATCTGTTTCTATGGTATTTGTCTTTCTCTCTCTGACTTATTTCACTTAGCATAATACCCTCCAGGTCTACCCATGTTGCTGCAAATGTCAAGATTTCATTTTTTCTTATGACTGAGTAGTATTCCATTGTGTATGTGTGCGTGTGTGTGTGTGTGTGTGTGTGTGTGAGTGTGTACCACATCTTCTTTATCCCTTCATCTGTTGATGGATATTTAGTTTGCTTCCATATCTTGGCTATTGTAAATAAGGCTGCAATAAACAAAGGGGCACATACATCTTTACTAATCAGTGTTGGCTATTGTAAATAAGGCTGCAATAAACAAAGGGGCACATACATCTTTACTAATCAGTGTTTTCATTTTCTTTGGGTAAATAACCAGTAGTGGAATTACTGTATTATATGGTCCTTCTATTTTTAACTTTTTCAAGGAGCATCCATACTGTTTTCCGTAATGGCTGCACCACTTTATATTTCCACCAAGAGTGCACAAGCGTTCCTTTTTATCCACATCTGTGCCTACACTTGTTATTTCTTGTCATTTTGATTCTAGCCTTTCTGGCAGGTGTAAAGTGATATGTCCTTGTGGTTTCGATTTGCGTTCTCCTGATGATTAGTGATGTTGGCATCTTTTCATGTATCTAAATTGTTTGAGATATTTGGCTATTAAGAATAGGGCTTCTCTGAACATCCTTCTTCATGAAATGCAGCATGTGTATGTGCACTTCTGTTAGTTATATGCCTAGGAGTAGAATTGCCGTAGGATGTGCCTGTTCGGGGATAGCAGAGACTGACAAACAATTTTCCAAAGTGGTTGTACCAGTATACATACCTAATATGTGAGAGTTTGGCTATACCTCATCTTCAGCAATGCTTGGTATTTTTTTTCCCTTATTTTTGCCACTCTTGTGAGTGTACAGGTGTATTGTACCATGGTTGTAATGTACATTTTCCTGAGGGTTAATAAAATTGAGGCCCTTTTAGTATGTTTATTGGTCACTTGTATGCTATTTTTAAAGCAAGATATTTATTAATAAAAGGATCCTTGGAAACATTATTTAATAAGATTGATTATGAAATTTCTGTGTAAATCGTTGTATCGGTGAATTGAGGCTACATTATTCTACAGTAAGTGACATAATACCACTTGAGAATCTGAGTCACTCAAAGCAGTAAGGTTTAATTATTGTTTTTGCTTCTTGCCTATTTCTGATGCTTAGTGGTTCTGTTCCACATCCCCACCATTCTGGCAGCTTGGCTGTGAGGACAGCTCCTATTTGGGGCATTGCTGGGCTCTGGGCAGAGAGAAAAGAAAGGCAGCAATGTGATGGGTCATACATCAATGCCCAGACGTGGCAGGCACTTCACTTTTACTCATATCCATTGACCAAACGTATCATGTGTCTAAGACTGATGTCGGTGAGAGCATTATATAATCTTCTAAGAGGGAGGGGCTTATTGGAAGGGGCAGTAAACATTTGTGGACAAGAGAGTGACCAATACAGTCTCTGTCTACAGAGTGTACTCTCAAACAGAGTAGGTTTGAGAATCATTTGGAGCTGAATGGCAGCCGTCCCTCTAGGTAGGATATACACTCACCGGTTCTTCAGAACTGTGTCTGGTAGCTGCCTTCCCTGCAGGTGTGCCTTTCAAATACTTTTAAGATAGCCCACAATAAATAGTACATTTTACATTGCTATTCATCACTTACATGCATGCATATGCATGTGTACACATTCACGTGCAGGTGTAGAGATGCATATACATATACATTCTAAAGCAAAATTTCATGGAACAATGCTTACTGTTACTTTCTGCAGTGCATGCAGATATGATCTCTTCTATTCTATCCTACTTTACCATATTCTGTTACTTGATACTTTTTTTAAATGCTGGAATCAACCCTCTAAATTGATTTCACAAACCACTGCTGGGTCATAGGACACAAATTGAAAACATTGCTCTTGATCATATCCCTTGTCTGCTGCTCCTCTGAATGCTACTGGTTAGTTTTCCAGACTGAATTTCTGCCTATGCTTTTTAGGATTCCCAGGACAGTTTGTTGTGTGGGTGAGCAGCATCTGCTTGCCCTCACTGATTTAAGCCTGTGCAATTACTGTTTTTGTCCAAGGGCCCTAAATAAAACTTATACTGCTTAAGTACCCAGAAGTTTCCCTGACTCTTCTTTCTTTATCTGACTTTTTATTTCAACCAGAATAGCCTTTTAGGCAAACAGACCTCTGATTCAAAGTATCATAATTTTGTAGCTGGGCAAATGTAAGTGAGTCCTACTGTAGGCGCAGGAAGGAGAGTTCCAGGAGCATGAGGGCTGTGAACGGGGACTTCATTACCTGGCGAGGCCCACACGCACTGTTTTCATAGGATCAATTCCTCTATCTCATGGAATCATTTAATAAGTATTTATTGATCACCTATGTGCCTGGCCCTGTGCTAGAGAACTTACCCAAAACTTGTACAAAGATTCGTAGATGCACAGAGTGTAGATAGTAGTAATCATTTATTTCTATGTTTTACCCTTCCTGTTTCTTTTTTTTTCCTCTTGACCCAGAAATCCAGCCATTGTCAGAGGACAATTCCAGTTAAGTGTTTGTCACTCAAATGTGTATCCTGCTCAGATCTTTGTGAGTTCTCATGGTGGTTTGTCTATACGTGTGTGGAATGGGTGTATGCATGTTGTTATAGGAGGAAGGTATGGGGACGGTGAGACACTAAGTAAAAGTCTATCAGCCACCATGACACAGCAGCATTGTTATGAAACCAAGTGGAAAAGGGTAATGCTAAAAGGAAGGAAAACAGTGCCTCCACGTTTTTATGGAGTTCAGTGAGGCTTTGCATTTTGAGAACCAGACCTATTTTGATACCGAGAGGATCACACCATCTCTGTGGTGTTGGTGGCTGGAAGAGATTTGGCACCTAGGGGAGTACTGGTGTCAAAGAACCTGGCATGATCGGGCAGCAAGGCCTAGAGGGACATGGCAGGAAAAGGCCCGTTGGGATCGTCAGAGGCAGCAGTGAGATCCTTTCGTGCCAATTAGGAGGCAGTGGAGGCGCAGCAGGAGAGGAAGGAAATGGCGAATGCCTTGACAAGACATGTTGCTGAGCCCAGGAGGACAGCTAAGGAAGACTACCAGAAATAATTACGGGGCTGAGGTGAGTTCACACCTAACAGATCTTGCAGTAGCTGTTAGAGGCAAGAACTGGTGATACATGCGTTGTTACTATTAATTGTAACCCCATTTTAAGTCATGGGCTTAGATAACAGGGTTCTTTATCCTTGTCTGTATATATGCTTTACCTGTAAATGCCCTTTCCTAACAGGGTGAATGGAGCTCATTACCAGGAATCTTTGAACACTGTCCCCAGCCTTCCCCATTGCCTTGACATTTGTTTCTTCTCTTTTTAAATGTTTTATTTATTTTTGAGAGAGAGAGCATGAGTGAGGGAGGGACAGAGAGAGGGGTGGACAAAAGATTCCAGGTGGGCTATGCACTGAGAGCAGCAAGACTGACGTGGGGCTCGAACTTACAGACTGTGAGATCATGACCTGAGCCTGAGCTAAAGTCAGACGCTCAACTCACTGAGCCACCCAGGTGCCCCTCTTCTCTTTTTAAAAATCTGATCTCCTTTTCTACCTATTCTGTTCTTGATCTCTTGAGTATATATTTGAGCCTGAGGAGTCATGAACTCTTTGGCTGCTGCTCTGTTATGTGTGTCTTCTGTTTCCTCTGTTGTTCCTCCTCAATCTCCCATTCCCTTCTCCATCCCCGTCCCTATTAAGAGCAAACCCCTTGCTCATGCACTTCAGCCTCCTACCACCCTTAATGTTAGCAAAACAACAAAAAATAAGAGTAATTAAGGTGGGTGTAGGGGATTGAATAGTGGCCCCCCAAGTATATATCACACAGCTCAGCACAGGCTAATCCCTGGTACCTCAGAATGTGACCTTATTTGGAATAAGGGTCTTAGCAAATGTAATTAAGGGGAAGATCTTGAGATGAGATCATCCTGGAGAAGAGTGGGCCCTGAATCCAACGAGAGGTACCCTCATCAGAGAAGAAAAGGAACAGACATAGGGAAGAATGCCTTGTGAAGACAGAGGCAGTGATTGGCTAATACAAGACAACAAAGGCCAGGGACCACTAGAAGCTGGAAAATGCAAGGAAGGATTCTCTCCTAGAGTCTTCAGAAGGAGTGTGGCTCTCCTGGTACCTCAATTTCAGACTTTTGGCTTTTAGAACTGTGAGAAAATAAGTTCTATTGTTTAAGCCACGAACCTTGTGGTAATCTGTTGCAGCAGCCCTGGGAATCTCAGACCGCAGGAGACTGTACGGCACCAAAGGATCATTTATTTCACAATCGGTGAACATTTTAAATAAGAAAATATTTTAAAAAGAATATGAAAACATTTTCCAATTGTTAAAACATTTTTTAAATGTTTGCTAAGTAATTATATGTAACATATTACAGAGCCAGTTCTCACCTGGCAATAAAGTTCTCCTAAAGTTAATGCATACGCAAATTGTTTGAGACTCGTAATACATTTTTTCCTGTAGGAGTCATGTGATATATTATGGGTTTTTCAGATATTAATCCATAACAATCATTCTAATGTTAATCATATGAAGACTGTAAATTTCTTGAAACTGGGAATCGTCCTAAACACATTTAAATGTCACTGCCTAGCAGACGGCTTTGCATATGATGGGTCCTCCAATAAACACTCCTTAAACAGTTCATTTTTTGAAGTTCCAGTAATGTGTTATGGCAGCTGTTTTGGAGTCCGATTTTAAGTCTCTAAATCCTGGCTCTGCTACCTACAGGATGTAAGTCACTGAGAAAATTATATAATCTCGAAATCCTGGCTCTGCTACCTACAGGATGTAAGTCATTGAGCAAATTATATAATCTCACTGCACCTCAATTTATTTGTCTTATAAAACTGTGATAATCATAATACCTAACTCATAATGTTGTGGGGAGTAAATGAATTATTACATATAAAATACTTATAAAATAACAGTACTTGCATACCAGGATTCAATGCACATTAAATATTATTAGCTTTTAAGCACATCTCCCCAGCTAAATTATAAACTCTTTGAGATAGAGGCAATGTCTTATACTTTTTATAATACCAGAACCTATATAATTTCTTACATATTATATGCATTAAGTGAGTATTTATAAAAGTATATAATAAAAGGCATGAATGAATGATTATATGCTTACAATACTTTCTCCATAAAAAATCAAATATACACAGAATTGGTAACATTCTAACATTTGTTACAGTAAAAAAATGTGATCAGAAATTAAATAAAATTTAAGACTTGTCAGAGAACTACAAGTATAAGTAAGAGAAGAAAGAAAACAGAAATCACTACCAGTGGGAAATTCTTCGCTATATTTTAGCCCCTGAAAGACAGGGACTTTTATCCTATGTTTCATTTTAATTCCAGTGTTTTGCATAATGTTTGGGATAGGAAGGCATGTGCAGCCTCATACATAAGAAGAGTTCAAGGAAACCCCTATGCAGATTTCCAGAGACCTTGTTCTTTTCTTTTTAAAATTTTTTTTAAAATTTATTATTTATTTTGAGAGAGAGAGAGAGAGAGAGAACACTCATGCATGAATAGGGGAGGGGCAGAGAGAGAGAATCCCATGCAGGCCCCACACTGTCAGCCCAGAACCTAGTGTAGGGCTTGATTCCATGAACCATGAGATCATGACCTGAGCTGAGATCAAGATAACGCTTAACAGACTGAGCCACCCAGGTGCCCCTGGAGGCCTTTTTCTGTGTAGCTCTCTTCTTTCCAGAATTCTGCCCTGCAGATTCCAGCCACCTCAGCTTCCTGAGCTCTGAACTCCATCTGCTCACCTCAGGTGAGCCTCTGAATTCCCCCACCTGGCACCTCCAGGCAGAAAGTTGGGGTGTGCATAGCATTTACCTCATCTGGTTTCATTCTTCCAGAAATCATAGTCCTATAGGCCTGTCATTCAGTGTCTGAAAACAGCTGTTTCATATACTTTGTTCAGCTAATTGTTTACAAATTAAAGTTAGGACTTTGTTACTTTATCACGGCTGAAAGCAGAAGTTCTCATGCAAGTGTCTTGGTTAAAAGAGGGAAGAAAATAAAGTAACTATAAACTAAGACTTTTAAGTCTTTTGTTTACTAAGAATTAAGTGCTATAATTAATTTAAAAAGACAGTGTCATTCCTCAATTCTAGGCAAATTTTCAGGCTCAGTCAGCAGTTTGCTTCAAGAATAAATAAAGTCTTCCATCTTCACTTCCAGCTTAAGTGAATTAGAATGGAGAATGGAATTCTAAAGTATAAAGAATGTACACTGTTCACTGACCTGGAACCGATATCTCATAGCTTGTTAGGCAGGATGGTGCCTAAGTATGTCATCTCTCCATGCATTTGTACATCCATTCTTACAGCCATAATCTATGAGGATCTTCCATTGCTTCTCACAAATTGGCTTCAACTTTTAATGATAATATATACAGATTCCTTCATCTAAGCACAGAGACCATGTCTATTTACATTATTTCTGTGCAATCAGTCATTTCCCCTTGAAGGTCATAGCTGTATAGTTCTATTGTATGTAAACTATCTATTTTAATCCTATTTTAATTCTCCTGTACTGGTGAGGAGAAAGGAATGAGAGTCATTTCATCAAAGAAGTGCATTATATCTACTGGAAGATTATATCTACTGGAAGATTGTTTGAGAAACACTCTTGGAATTATAGTTTCCAAAAATTTCAAAGTTTACTAAAATGCGGTAATTGTCAATTTTACAGTGGATGATTTCTTTTCAGCATAGTGGTAATGAGTGGGCCACGTTGTAAAATTCATCCTATTGTTAGTTATGACCAGACTCTTAAAAGCTCCTTCGTGTGAGCTGCCGAACAGCAGGTGAACCCCATCATCTAAAAGACATTTGGGGGCCACCTTTGGTCCAGAATCCAAGACAACACAGCAGGGGTAGAATTTAGGATGAGCAAGAAGTTAACGAATAATATCTCAATCACCTTATGGGACATAGAGCCCTGGTCTGAGAACCCTGGCACCAAAGCTTGAATTCTTTCCTGGCTGACAGGACTCCCAAGCCCCACCTTCATGGTCCCATTGTGCCAGCACAAGAGTGGCTGATGACAGAGGCTGTCAGATTTCAAACTTTGCAGACTTTCAAACTTTCTACTTTTGGGTTCCTGTATTTATATATAATGTATATAATTTACCCACAATTTAAGCAAATAACTGCATGATTTCCTTATTGATTAGGTCTGTTGTAAGCAAGGCATGTAAGTTCAGGAGAGCAGAGATCTTCATAGTTTTTTGTTGTTGTTTTCTATATCCTAACACTTATAATAGTGTCTGGCACATAAGCACTCGATGAATAGTTGTTGAATGAATACATACTAAATATGAGTCTTTATCAATATTTGTGAAAAACATCTATTCCTGTTTAGAGGCTTATCTTTTCATTTACTTTATAATAAATGATATACGTATAAACAGATATATTGAATTTTAATGCAGTTAAGTGTACCAATCTTTTCCTTTAGAGTAAGCTATTTTTGTTTCTTGTTTGAGAAATTTTCTGCTACAAAGTCATAAACGTGTTCCTATATTTTCTTCTATCCCCTTTTTTCCCACTGATGTGCAATGGCATCTCTGTGCTTTATTAATTTTTTTTTCACCCATTCCCCTACCCATCTTTTCTCTGGTAACCATCAGTTTCTTCTCTGTATTAGGAAGTCTGTTCCTGTTTTTTGTTTATTCATTTTGTTTTCTAGATTCCACACATGAGTAGAATTGTTGTCTTTATCTGTCTGACTTATTTCACTTAGCATTGTACCCTCTAGGTCCATCTGTATTGTTGCAAATGACGAGATCTCATCTTTTCTTATGGCTGAGTAATGTTCTATTGTGTGTGTATGCGTGTGTGCGTGCCACATCTTCCTTTTATAAACAATTTTGTTTTGATTATAGTATAGTTAACATATAGTGTTAAATTAGTTTTAGGTGTACAATATAGTGATTCACCAATTCTATATGTTGCTTGGTGCTCATCAAGATAAGTGTACTCTTGATCCCCTTCACCTATTTCACTCATCCCTCCCCACCTCTCCTCGGGTGACCATCTGTTCTATATAGTTAAGAATCTGGGGGTTTTTTGGTCTCTTTTTTTCTTTGTTCATTTGTTTTGTTTCTTAAATTCCACATATGAGTGAAATCGTATGGTATTTGTCTTTCTCTGACTTATTTCACCTAGTATTATACTCTCTAACTACATCCATGTTGTTGCAAATGGCAAGATTTCATTCTTTTTTATAGCTGAATAACATTCCATTATATACATATATATACACACACACACACATATATACACATATGTATGTGTATATACACATGTGTATGTATTTTTATATATGTATATATACACACATGTGTATGTATTTTTATATATGTATATATACACACATACATGCACATATATATACATATATACGTATATATATGTATACACACACACACACAAATACATGCACACATACCACATCTTCTTTACCCATTCATATATCAGTGGACACTTGGGATGCTTCCCTATCTTGGCTATTGTAAATAATGCTGCAGTAAACATAGGGGTGCATTTTCTTTAGTAAAAACCCAGTAGTGGAATTACTAGATTATATGGTATTTCTGTTTTAAATATTTTGAGGAGCATCCATACTGCTTTCCACAGTGGCTGCACCAATTTGTATTCCCACCAATAGTACACAAGTGTTCTTTCTTATCCACATTTGCACCAACACTTATTATTTCTTGTCATTTTGATTCTAGCCACTCTGACAGGTATAAGGTGATATCTATCTCATTGTGGTTTTGATTTGCATTTCCCTGATGATTATTATGTTGAGCATCTTTTCATGTGTCTGTTGGCCATCTGTATGTCTTCTTTGGAAAAATATCTATTCAGGTCTTATGCCCATTTTTATACCAAATTACTTTTGGGGGGGAGTACAGAGTTGTATAAGTTCTTTCTGCATTTTGGATATTAACTCCTTATTGGATATATCATTTGCAAATATCTTCTCTCTTCTCCCATTCAGTAGGTTGCCTTTTTGTTTTGTTGATGGTTTTCTTTGCTTTTTATTTTGGGATAGTCTCAATAGTTTATTCTTGCTTTTGTTTCCCTTGCCCGAGGAGATATATGTAGAAAAATGTTTCTATGGCTAATGTCAGAAAAATGATTGCCTGTGTTTTTTTCTAGGAGTGTTATGGTTTCAGGTCTCACATTTAGGTCTTTCATCCATTTTGAGTTTATTTCTGTGTGTGGTGTAAGAAAGTGAGCCAGCTTCATTCTTTTGCATGTTGCTATTGTGAGTCAGTTAACTTGGACCAGTGGTTATCAAACTTTCATGTACATCAGAAGAACTTGTTAAAATGTGGATTGTTGGGGGTGCCTGGGTGGCTCAGTTGGTTGCGTGTCTGACTGCTGCTCAGGTGATGGTCTCATAGTCCATGAGTTCGAGCCCCGTGTAGGGCTCTGTGCTGACAGCTCAGAGCCTGGAGCCTACTTCAGATTCTGTGTCTCCCTCTCTTTCTGCCCCTCCCCTGCTCACGCTCTGTCTCTCAAAAATAAATAAACATTAAAAAACATTTTTTAAAAAAAGAGGAAGGTAAACAGCTCTTCTTGAGTCTGTTGGGCCTTGACTGAGTCTTGATTGGGCCTTGAAATAATATACACGCCCAAGTGACATTTTTGAGGTCATGTATTTTGCTCCTCCTCACTTTTATAGACAAAATTCTCTGAGTTTACAATACTTTCAACTTTTCCTTCTGATGACACCAGAAAAGGATGAAAGCTACTTCACACATATCTTGATTAATTAAATAGTAGATGAGAACATATTTTGTCTCACTGTTTAACTCACTAAAATGTTAAGTAAAGCAAAAGTAATTATTAGAAGTTTTTAGATAACAGTATAACAGGATAAAAAAAAAAGCAACTCCAACAGAATACTCTTAAGAAATGTCCACCCCCTCCCCATGCACACTGAGAGTTCATTTGGCTAATAGTGATTTTTAATATATATTTTATATTTCCTTGGCCTTGGCCCATAGACTAAATGCAGACATTTCTCATTTAGTTATTTTCAGGTTTGTTGCCTAAGATGCTAATTGAAATTCAGGGCAGGGAAAAATACATCACTGGCCTTTGTGTATCTATGAAAAGGCCTTCTTATTGGACTTTGTTCAGTATAAAAGCTTCTCTTCTTTGCCAAGTGAGAGTGACCCTATGTGCGAAGTGTGTTCAGTGGGGTCTTCAAGAGCAACATTGACACCAGTCACTTACCAGCCGGAAGCCATCATGCTCTCTTCCCAAGAGGACAGCTTACAAGCTGTATGTGCCCCTGACCAGGTGCCAAAAGAAGACATTCACTCATGCTTTCCAAAATTCTTTCCCAGGCCTGGGGGAAGGGAGCCATCCTTTGAGCCCCTTTGTGGAACTCTGAGTCTCTAAGGAGGTAAAGCATGTTCTCATCCCTCAAACACTGCCTTTTCTCCCTGAGCCAAATAAGAATGTACTTAGGGCTTGAGGGTATGACCCCTTAGTTCTCTGTTTACAAAGAGCTTCCAGCCTCCTTCTGAGTTTGAAAGCCCACAAAATAAGGAATTCATTTTGATTTGCAGAGAACTCCTCATTTCACCTTGCATATTGTATTCTTTTCCTTTCAGTCTGTTTTCTTTGGTTATCTGCCTGTAGCCAGGAGATGAAGTCTGGGTGTCTTAATGAGAGGAGCCCTGACTGAGGGTTCTGGGGAATCTGGGTCAAAACCTAGAGCTATCATTTCCTACCTCTGTGACCTATCTCCATTTCCTTAATCTCTCTAGGCCTCAGTTTACTCATTATTGGAGTAAGATATACACTACAAGTTCTTTTTACTTAACTACTTACACCATATTTAATTACCAAATATTAGTATTACATACTAGTTATATATGGTTGAATCATATGTTCTCTAGCTGTCTTTTTTATGCCTGACAAATTGCTTTCCTAGTTCTGATAACTCATATGCATGTGGTTAAAACAACTTTTCTTAAAACTTTTTTTTAAGTTTATTTATTTATTTTGAGAGAGAGAGTGTGTGTGAGGGAGGGGCAAAGAGAAAGGGAGGGAGAGAATTTCAAGCAGACTCCACGCCAGCAGCGTGGAGCCTGACCTGGGGCTCAGACTCATGACTCATGAGATCATGACCTGAGCCAAAACCAAGAGCCTGATGCTTAACCAACTGAGCCACCCAGGCACCCCTAAAACAACTTTTATTAAAACATTAAATAATCAAGGTGTCATTCTTCAATGGCAGTGTAATTGATTGAAAATTTCATTTTCGGTGATTATAAAATTGGTAACAACTATAAAGCAGCTGTTGTTTTCTTATAAGAGAAAAATCACAAGATTGAGAATTTACTTACCTTTACCTGCCAAGAAGGAAAAATGTTGCTGAATGTATTTACATATACATACATATGTATTTGTATCTTTCAAATATAACTGAATTTCTGCTAATACTTCACTCTGTTCATCTTGACTTATAGTACTTCATTTGGTTTTAGAAGTCCATCTGCAAAGATATACCTTGTACGGGTGCCCTGGTGGCTCAGTCAGCTGAGTCCAACTCTTGATTTCTGCTCAGGTCATGATCTCGCCATTTCGTGAGTTCGAGTCCTGCATCAGGCTCTGCACTGGCAGCATGGAGCCTGCTTGGGATTCTCTCTCTTTCTCTCTCTCTGCCCCTCCCCCACTTGTACTGTCTCTGTCTGTCTCAAAATAAATAAACTTTAAAAAAATTAAAAAAAGATATAGATTGTGGAAAAATGTTCTATTCTGAATGTTTCTTACTGTTACGGAGAATGTAAGGAAAATGCCTCAGAATATTCTCTTAGGAGGGCAAAACATTTCTAATGCCATTCATATCCCTGACGCCTCTGTTCCACTTGAGGGCTGACTTGTATCATCTGCCTTCCAGTGACCCAGCACCTCTGTCCCACCTGAATATGCAGGATGTGAGGGAGGGAGGCTGCACCCTCTCATCCTCTGCATAGTGTCTTCCTGGATGGTTGCTGGAATTCATCAGTATTGCATTCTATTTTCCTAGCCTCAACTCCGTTTCTGTTTGCTTTTATTAAAGTTGCAGCAATTACGCAGGATCAGATCATTGAAAGGACTCACATGATTCCAAAGGGTATATTCATATAAGGCTTTGTAGGGGCAGAAACCTTTCCTCTCTTCCCTTCTAGGTTCTTTGCCTTGTCTAATAACTAAATTGACTTAACACATTAACAGGAGACAAATTTTGTATGTGTGGGTGGCCCCATAAAAACAGACTCCCCAGCAGTCAGGTAATTGAGTCTTATATGCCATTCTGAGCTAAGGAGAAGAGGGTAGGGGTCTGGCACTATTTTTTTAAGTTTATTTATTTATTTTGAGAGAGGGAACTGGATAGGGGCAGAAAAAGAATCCCAAGCAGGCTGTGTACCATCCACAGAGCTTGTCATGGAGCTCCATCTCACAAACAGTGAGATCATGACCTGAGCTGAAACCAAGATTCGGATGCTTAACTGAGCCCCCCCAGGCCCCCCCAGAGGGTCTGGCACTTTCAAGGGGTAGAAGATGGGAAGAGCCAGTGTTTGGTAAACAAATGTTTGCGAAGTCATGCAAGTAGTTCTTTCTTATACAAAACGTTCTCTTTGGTTACAGCTCTCTTCCTGATATAGCCCTCAACCCTCCCCCCCCCCCCCCCCGCCCCCATCTAAATTCTTTGAGGCAGTTCAGGGGAAGGTAAAAAATTCTCCCTGTCTCCTGGGCCTCTGGTTGTCTTCAGCTGCAAATAATCCATATGTCAAAGTGGCACATTCTGGGGTGGCTTATTCTGCTCCCCCTCAGCTTTGATAAACTAAAGGATGGAGTACAGCAGGAGCAGGAAAACACAGACAGACAGAGAGGTCTGAGCCTTCCAGACACAGCTTTAGGGCTCTTTCTTAATCTCAGTGGATGTGATTTGTGTTTAGGTCATGAACTATTAAGATACACACAAGATACCTGTTTCCAGGGCAGCCAAGACACAAGTTTACAGAAGAGTCTTTTGTGTCGCCCTGCTCATATAGCTAAATTAGACAATATAATTTGTGAATCTGAGTACCAATCATCAACCTATAAGTTTTCTATAAAAGATATAGATAATGGGGCACCTGGCTGGCTCAGGCAGTAGAGCATGTGACTCTTGATCTTGAGGTTGTGGGTTTGAGCCCCAAGTTTGGTGCAGAGATTACTTAAAATCCTTTTTAATAGGGGAGCCTGGGTGGCTCAGTTGGTTAAGCGTCCGACTTCGGCTCAGGTCATGATCTCACGGTCCATGAGTTCAAGCCCCGCGTCGGGCTCTGTGCTGACAGCTCGGAGCCTGGAGCCTGTTTCAGATTCTGTGTCTCCCTCTCTCTCTGCCCCTCCCCTGCTCATGCTCTGTCTCTCTCTGTCTCAAAAATAAATAAATGTTAAAAAAAAATCCTTTTTAATAATATATAGACAAGTTAGTAGAGTACATGTCAAGGAGAATTTCAGACTTTAAACAGCATACAAGTCACTCTTTAGTTCATTTTGTCTTTGTCATGGCCCAGGGTCAGCCACGGATGTCCAGGGGTCCCCGGAGATGAACACAGACCTACCTTTGACTGCAGGTTAACCCGTATACAGTAACTCTTATTCTGTGCTAATACTGTTTCACTCTCACCTGAACCTTATAACTTTTAAATTTCACTACCTAGGATTTCCACTATATGTCAAGTTATCACTCCTGTCATACCAAAAGTTCGTTTTTTAAGTGATACCAAAGTTCAGTTTCTATTTACTTATTTCATAACAACAACAACAACAACAACAAAAGCTGATACCAAGAAGACCTTGGTAAGGAGAGTTCTTTTTGAAACTTTTTAAGAAGTTTATTCATTTATTTTTGAGAGAGGAAGAGCGCATACACGTGAGCAGGGGAGGGGCAGAGAGAGCAGGAGAGAGAAAATCCCAAGCAGGCTCCACGCTGTCAGCACAGAGCCCAACACGGGGCTTGAACTCGCAAACCCTGAGATCATAATCTGAGCTGAAACCAAGAGTCAGACGCTTAACCGACTGAGCCAGTCGGTACCCCTCTTTTGGAAACTTTAATGGAGATTTTAAGAGGTATAAAGGTTATCACCTTAAATATTTATGTAAAAGATACATCTTTGAATTTCTTAAGACTTTTAATATAACAGTAAAAAATTGGAATGCCGGTTAACTAAAGACCGATCAATACTTTAGAGTTTGTAACTTGTATTTTATTAAGCACATACACAGCTGGCTTCCTATATTAGTTAGCCTGTAGGACTCATATTCCCAGAATATTAAAAGCCTTTAATAGGGAAAAGATTCTGGATACACTGTAACAGTGAGGACCATAGCTACCACTGCTTCAGTAATCAGAGTCTTTACCTATGAAACTTATTTAATAGGCAGTGAGTATTCAAAATGTGGGCACCTCTTACTACCATCATGTCATTAGCTCAGCATCAATTCTGAGGAAAATCTGTAGGAAGTCCTCTTGGAAATAATAAAATAGTTTGGTTTTTTTGTTGTTGTTGTTTTTTTTTTTTTTTTTTTTTTTTTTTTTTCAGAAATAGCACCCACTAATTCATTATAAACTGGGATAGATTTGCTGAGGCATTTATATGTATATTCATTCGTTATTTCTTAGAGAGAAGGAAACTATAACCTAAAGACAGAAGTTAAAATAATCTGGTTCATATTAGCCATCCCATTTAAGCAATAAATCACTTTAAAGATCATTTTAAAGATAGCAGAACATAGTGGTTAAGAACATGTGTTCTAAGACTACATTGACTCTTACTCTGCCATTTATTCTTGAACTTAGGGAAATTATTATGTAACCAAACCAAGCCTCAGCCTATGTGTAAAATGGGATTAAGGGCACCTGGCTGGCTCAGTCAGTAGAGCACATGACTCTTGATCTCAGACTTGTGAGTTTGAGCCTTATGTTGGATGTAGAGATTACTTAAAACAAAATTTTAATGAGATTAATAATGGTATCCATCTCATAGAGTTAAGTGTGTTAAAAGGTTAAAAGTATTTCGTATTTCTAAAGTGCCGAGAATAGTCTTAGCACATTGTAAGCATTATGTAAGTGCTTATTAAGTTAATAATTTCTGGCTTGTAATTGAAGAATGCCATATGAAATACATGATATATATGATATATATATAAACATATATATAAATACACATATATAAATAACATAAAATACTTATTAAAATATATAAATAAAATATACATATTCCATAAATATACATATAAAATATACATATATGCATAAATAAAACAGCTTTGCAATGATTAGTCTGGTATGAAATTATGTTAGCCATGTTCGTTTTCATGTGGGAATAAGTTGGCTTTATAAAGTTTGAGACTAGGCAAAATACAAAGGAACTCTGGAAGTATAGGTAAGATACTAAGCACAGTGCATTGGGATGGGGTGGAAACCAGGCTCGTGTGGGACAAGATGAGAGGGAGATTTTTACCCACTGTATATATTTTTATAATTTCTGGATCTGGAATCAGTATCTCTTCATCTTAAATTCTTCATATGATGAGTGAGAATTATATCTACGTGTTGATGGTTTTTTTCAAAGAATTTTCAAAGGGTTACTGATAGAGAACATTCTGAAGGATCCCCAACACAGTCCTGCAAAAACTTTTAACTGACTTTTGAAACAACTACCTACTAAGAAAAATGTATGATAGCTCAGTACAATTTACAAAGTGCTTTTAGAAATACTTTCTCATTTATTTCTTACAACTCTGGAGTTGACCAGAAAAGCTACTTTTCTACCTTTAGTAGAAAACTTTTCTTTTAATAAGAAAATACTATTATCTTAATAACTTTTCTTTTAATAAGAAAACTGCAAGTCCCAGAAATTCCTGGGTGTGAAAGCCAGTATTTGAAACTGAATCCATGTCTAGAACTATTTTTACTCTACCACCCACCTCTATAAAACAGATGCCTCAGGGCGTCTGGGTGGCTCAGTCGGTTAAGCGTCCTACTCTTGATCTCAGTTCAAGTCATAATCTCACAGTTTGTGATATGGCTCCTCATCGGGCTTTGCGCTGAAAGTGCAAAATCTCTTGGGATTCTCTCCTCTCCCGCTGCGCCTCCCCCGTTTGTGTGTGTGTGCGAACATGCACATGTGCTCTCTCTCTCAAAATAAAAAAATAAATATTAAAAAAAATAACCTAAACAGAAACTTAAAAAAACAGATGTCTCTCTGCAGCTATTGTTTTTGATACTATGCCGTAAATTGAAGACTTCATTTGAGTAACTATATTCACTATTTTTTAAGTTTCCTGCTTTATTGCCAATGTTTGGACTAAACTTTTATTTCCTGGGTAATAAAGGTGTTTTATAGGAACAAAAAATAAATAGCTAGGTCAGACATGCCAGATATCCTGGAAAAGCTTCAGAAACTATCTGGATGAATGACCAATCATCCTTTACTATACATACATACCTGAAGAATAAACAAAAATAGTGTCTCTAATAATCAGTCCCCTGAGGGACTAACTTGTCCCTTTTAAATCAAATTATGAGTTGTATTAATACCCCTCTTTCTGTTCAGCCTTTTCTTCCTGATGATAATCATCTCACATTTTGTTACCTTCCGTCCCTTCTCCCTTATCTTTCCTCTAAATTTTTTCTTTATTTCAATGTTTACTTGCATTAAAAAAAATCACTTTAATGGATACAATTACCTCCTTTTTTATTCACTTCTTTCCCTTTCACGATGTCTCTTTTCAATAAAAAATCTATAAACAGTATATTCCCTTGATGAATGGAAATTAAAATTACTTATCATAATCAATCACTTTGACCCTGTTGATGCTATCTATTTCTTTGGTTAGATCATTCTTTACAGTGAGATCAAGGAAAGTATGAGAAGCTGAGGTAAAAGGATAACTGTTAGAGATTGAACTATTTCTGGAGTATTTGCGAATGCAGCTTTCATGTGCATTGCACAATCTAGATTCAAATTTATTTAGTACGTGATGTAATTTCCCTTTTCCATTTAATAAATCATCACAGTAATTGTGTAATCAGAGCAGCATGTATATTTAATGTTATAAAGAGAAACTATCAGAAAACTGTCATGCTATCATTCATTATGGTGTTTTATATCTTTAAATTTAAAAAAGAGAAATTAAAAGAAAAATCGAACAAGTAAGCAAGAGGTAACTAGACTGCTTTGGGAAATGATTATGGTTTCCTGACGTCAAGGTTGGTTATAGAAAAGAGAAAAGATTTCAATATTTTATGTGTGTAAGAGCTCATTCCAAAACAGATCAGTATATTTAGGTTACAATACCCGGGTCACAAAGCCACATTTTATTGATAAAAAATAACTTGCAGCAATTGAGTGAACTTTAAATGATCATGCTTCCTTGTGAAACATAATATTGTGATTGCTAGATGATATATGCTGGATAAATGCCAGCACGATTATAGTACTTTGCTAATGTAGAATGAAATATGTTTTGTGCTGTAGTAAAGCTGCCTATAGACTTCAAGAGCCAAGATATTTTATCAGCAGTAACCAATTGTTTAAAATGTTCCACACAGTTTTAAAGGACCACATATTATATGATTCCATTTATATGAAAATATCCAATAGAAGCAAGTAGAAAGTGGATTAGTAGTTGCCTGGAGCTGGAAAAATGGGGTGGGGTATGAGGTGGGCAGCTAAAAGGTTTAGAATTCATTTCTGAGGTAATAAAAATGTTCCAAAATTGATTGTGGTGATGGTCACAACTCTGTGACTATATTAAAAACCACTGAATTATATAATTTAAGTGGGTGGATTATAGGTATATGAATTGAATCTTAAGGAAGTTGATACCAAAAAAAAAAAATCTTACACAAAGAGCTTTCCTGTAAAACACATGTTCCACACCACTAAGATACAATGGAAATGTTTCTAATTTATTTTGAAAATTTAGAATTATGTCTGTGTTCTTTTAATGCACTCTTTATTAAAGTAAAAGAATGAAAAAACTATAAATCAGGGTATAAGAAAATAAGTCATGTTATTTATTTTGTGCCATTTATTTCAAATGTTTGCATTAAAAGGATAGGTTTTATTTTGCTGGCGAGCTATTGTTTATGATAAATGTTTGAGATGAGGCATTGAAATGTGAACTGTTTGTGAGATGTATTGGTCCTTGGCTTCTTTCTAATGGAGTCAGATGTCCTATGGGAAAGATGCCTTTATTGCTTCAAATTCAGTCTAAAATCGTTAACTCTTCATGATAGCACTTCTTCAGAGCAAGATTTGTGTATGCTTCAAAGTGAGAATTGCAGAGTTTTGGTTTCATTATAGCTTTGTTTCTCTGTTTTTTTTCTTTCTATTTTTTGTTTCCAGTTTTTATTTAAATTCCAGTTCGTTAACATACAGTGAAAGGTTAGTTTCAGGAGTGGAATTTAGTGATTCATCACTTACATAAAACACCCAGTGCTCCTCATAACAAGGAGCCCTCCTTAATACCCATCACCCATTTAGCCCAAACCTCTGCCCACTTCCCTTCCAGCAACCCTCAGTTTATTCTCTGTAGTTTAGAGTTTGTTTTATGGTTTGCTTCTCTTGATTTTTTTCCCCTATGTTCATCTGTTTTTTTTTTTTCTTGAATTCCACAGTTGAGTGAAATTATATGGCATTTGTCTTTGACTGACTCATTTAGCCTTGCATAATATGCTCATGCTCTAGTTCTGTCCATGTTGCAAATGGTAAGATTTCATTCTTTTTTATGGCTGAGTAATATTCCATTGTATATATATACCACATATTCTTTATTCATTCCTCAGTCAATGGACACTTGGACTCCTTCCATAATTAGGCTATTGTTGATAATGTTGCTATAAACATTGGGGTGCATGTGCCCCTTGAGTCAGTATTTTTGTATCCTTTGTGTAAATACCTAGTAGTGCGGTTACTGGATCGTAGGGTAGTTCTATTTTTAACTTTTTGAGGAACCTCCATACTGTTTTCCAAAGTGGCTGCACCAGTTTGCATTTCCTACCAACAGTGTAAGAGGGTTCCCCTTTCTCCGCATCCTCACTAACATCTGTTCTTTCCTGTATTGTTAATTTTAGCTATTCTGACAGGTGTGAAGTGATATCTCACTGTGGTTTTTATTTGTACTTACACGATGATGATTTATGTTGAACATCTTTTCATGTGTCTCTTAGCCATCTGTATGTCTTCTTTGGAAAAATGTCTATTCATGTCTTCTGCTCATTTCTTAAGTGGATTATTTATTTTTTGGGTGTTGACTTTGATAAGTCTTTTATAGATTTTGGATACTAACCTTTTATCAGATGTCATTTGCAAATATCTTCTTCCATTCCAAGAATGGAAGAATTTTAGTTTTGTTGATTGTTTCCTTGACTGTGAAGAAGTTTTTTTGAATCTTCATGAGGTCCCAATAGTTCACATTTGCTTTTGTTTCCCTTGCCTATGGAGATGTATCTCAGAAGAAATTGTTATGGCCAAAGTCAAAGAGGTTGTTTCCTGTGTTCTCCTTTAGAATTTTGATGGCTGTCTTACAGTTAGGTCTTTCTTTCAGTTTGAATTTATTTTTGTGTAAGAAAGTGGTCCAGTTTCATTCTGCATGTTGCTGTCATTTTCCCTACATCAGTTGTTGAAGAGACTGTCTTTTTTCCATTGGATATTCTTTCTTGCTTTGTTGAAGATCAGTTGGCCATATAGTTGTGGGTCCATTTTCTGTTCTGTCTTCTGTTCCATTGATCTATGTGTCTGTTCTTGTGCCAGTACCATACTGTCTTGATCACTACAGCTTTCTAATGTAACTTGAAGTCCAGAATTTTGATGCCCCCAATTTGCTGTTCTTTTTCAAGATTGTTTTGACTATTTGGTTTCTTCTGTGGTTACATACAAATTTTAGGATTGTTTGTTTGAGCTCTGTGAGAAATGTTGGTAGTATTTTGATAGGGATTGCATCAAATGTGTGGATTACTTTGGCTAGTACAGACATTTTAAAAATATTTGTTCTTCCAATCCATGAACATGGGATGTTTTCCCATTTCTTTTTGTCATCTTCAATTTCTTTCATAAGTGTTCTATAGGTTTCAGAGTACAGATCTTTTACTTCTTTGGTTAGGTTTATTCCTAGATATCTTATGGTTTTTGGTGCAATTGTAAAGGGATTGGTTCCTTGAATTCTTTTTCTGCTTCTTCTTTATTGGTGTATAGAAATGTAACAGATTTCTGTACATTGATTTTATATACCTGCAACTTTACTGAATTCGTGTATCAGTTGTAGCAATTTTTTGGAGTCTTTCTGATTTTCCACAGAGTATCACGTTGTCTGCGAATAGTGAAGGTTTGACTTCTTCCTTGCTGATTTGGATGCTTTTTGTTGTTGTTGTTGTTGTTGTTGTTGTTGTTGTTGTTGTCTGCTTGCTGAGGCTAGGATTTCCAGTTCTATGTTGAATAACATTGATGAGAGCGGACATCCTATTCTTGTCCCTGACCATAGAGGACAAGCTCTCAGTTTTTGCCCATTGAGGATTATATTACCTGCGAGTCTTTCATACATGGCCTTTTCTATGCTGTACTTTGCCAAATGCTTTTTCTGCATCTATTGAGTGGATCATATGGTTCTTATCCTTTCTTTTATTAACGTGGTGTATCACGTTGATTGATTTGCAGATATTGAACCACACTTGCAGCCCAATAATAAATCCCACTTGATTGTGATAAACGCTTCTTTTAATGTACCATCGGATTCGATTTGCTAGTATTTTGTTGAGAATAATGGCATCCATGTTCACCAGGGATATTGCCTATAATTTTCCTTTTAAAAATTTTTGAAAAATATTTATTTTTGAGAGAGAGAGAAAGAGAGAGAGAGAGACAGAGTGCAAGCTGGGGAGGGGTAGAGAGAGAGGGAGCCACAGAATCTGAAGCAGGGTCCAGGCTCTGAGCTGCCAGCACAGAGCCGACTCAGGACTCGAACTCCCAAACCATGAGATCATGACCTGAGCCGAAGTTGGACACTCAACCAACTGAGCCACCCAGGCACCTCTGTAATTCTCCTTTTTAATGGGGTCTTCATCTGGTTTTGGAATCAAGGTGATCTGTCCTCATGGAATGAGTTGGAAGTTTTCCTTCTATTTATATTTTTTTGAAAAGTTTGAGAAGAATAGGTATTAACACTTCTTTAAATGTCTGGTAGAATTCTCCTGGGAAGCCATCTGGCCCTGGACTTTTGTTTGTTGGGAGAGTTTTGATTACTGATTCAATTTGTTGGTTATGGGTCTGGTCAAGTTTTCTATTTCTTCCTGTTCTTGTTTTGGTAGTTTGTATGTTACTAGGAATTTATCCATTTGTTTGAAATTGCTCAGTTTGTTAGCATATAATTTTTCATAATATTCTCTTTTAATTGTATTTCTGTAGTGGCGGTTGTGATCTCTCCTCCCTCATTTGTGATTTTATTTATTTGGGTTCTTTCTCTTTTCTTTTTGATAAGTCTGGCTAGGGGGTTATCAATTTTAGTAATTCTTTCAAAGATCCAGCTCCTGGTTTCATTAATCTGTCCTACCTTTTTTTTTTTAATTTTCTGTATCTTTTATTTCTGCTCTAATCTTTATTATTTTCCTTGTTCTGCTGGCTTTAGTATTCATTTGTTGTTCTTTCTCTACCTCCTTTACATGTAATGTTAGGTTGCATATTTCAGATTTTTCTTGTTTCTTGACGTGGAACCGTATAACTGTATACTTTCCTCTTATGACTGCTTTTGCTGCATCCCAAAGGTTTTGAACTATCTTGTTTTGTTTGTCATTTATTTCCATGTATTTTTTAATTTCTTCTTTGATTTCCTTGTTGACCCATTCGGTTTTTAGTAGTATTTAACCTCCATGTATTTGCGGTCTTTCCAAATTTTTCCTTGTGGTTGACTTCTAGTTTCATAGTTTTGTAGTCTGAAAATATGCATAGTGTGATCTCAGTCTTTTTGTACTTGTTGAGTGCTGATTTGTGACCCGATATGTGATCTATTTTGGAGAATGTCCCATGTACACTCAAAAAGAATGTGTATTCTGCTTTAAGATGAAATGTTTGAATAATCTGTTAAGTCCATCTGGTCCAGTGTGTCATTGAAAGCCATTTTTCCCTTGTTGATTTTCTGCTTAGAAGATCTCTCCATTGCTATAAGTGGGGTGTTAAAGTCTCTTATTATTATTATTATTATTATTTTATTTAGACAGAGAGTGAGCATGAGTAGGGGAGAAGGCAGAGAGAGGGAGGGAGGGAGAGGGAGGATGTCAAGCAGGCTTCACTCTCAGCATGATGCCTGATGCGGTGCTTGATACCACAACCCTGGGATCATGACCTGAGCTGAAATCAAGAGTCAGATGCTCAACTGATTGAGCCACCTGGGCACCCCTAATGTCCCCTACTATTATTGTATTATTGTCAGTGAGTTCTTTATGTTTGTTATTAATTGATTTATATATTTGAGTGTTCCAAGTTGACATAAATATTTCCAAGTTTTAGATCTTCTTGTTGGATAAACCACTTTATTATGATATAGGGTATTCATCTCTTGTTACAATCTTTTGTGTAAAATCTAGTTTGTCTGATATGAGCGTTGGTATTCCAGCTTTCTCTTGATGTCTGTTTGCATGATAAATGGTTCTCCATCCCCTCATTTTCAATCTGCAGATGTTTTTAGGTCTGAAATGGGTCTCTTGTAGGCAGCATATAGATGGGTCTTTTTTTTTTAATCCATTCTGACACACTGTGATTTTGATTGGAGCATTTAGTCCTTTTTCATTCAGAGTGATCATTGATAGATATGAATTTAGCGCCATGGTAGTACCTGTAAACTCCTTGTTTCTGGATATTTTCTCTGTTCCTTTCTAGTCTTTGTCCGTTTTGATGTTTCCTTTCCATTCAGAGTCCCCTTTAATATTTATTGCAGGGCTGGCTTAGTGGTCATGAACTCCTTTAGTTTTTGTTTGCCTGGGAAACTCTTTATCTCTCCTTCTATTCTGAATGACAGCCTTTCTGGATAATATTCTTGGGCTGCACATTTTTCCCATTCAGCACGTTGAATATATCATACCACTCCCTTCTTGCCTGCCAAGTTTTGAGTAAGGGGTATGCTGCTAACCTTATTTGTCTTCTTTTACAAGTCAGGGACTTCTTTTGTCTTGCCGCCTTTTGGATTTTTTCCTTATCTCTATATTTTGCCAATTTAACTATGATATGTCTTGGTGTTGGCCTGCTTTTGTTGATTTTTGATGAGAGTTCTCCGTGCCTCTGGGATTTGGATGTCTGTTTACTTCCCCAGATTAGGGAAGTTTTTAACTATTATTTCCTCAGTCAACCTTCTGCCCCCTTTTCCTCTGTTCTTATTCTGGAACTCCTATGATATGAATGTTATTAGCCTTTATGGATCACTGAGTTCTCAAAGTCTACATTGATGATCTAATATTTTTCTTTCCCTCTTCTTTTCAGCTTCACAATTTTCCATAATTTCATCTCCCATTTTTTAAATGTTGATTTATTTTGAGAGAGAGAGAGAAAGAGAGAGAGAGAGAGAGAGAGAGAGAGAGAGAGAACAAGCAGGGAAGCAGCAGAGAGAGGGAGAGACAGAATCCCAGAGCAGGGTCTGAACTGTCAGCCGAGTGCTCAAACTCACAAACTGTAATATCATCCACCTGAGCCGAGATTAAGAGTCAGATGCTTAACTGACTGAGCCACGTAGGCACCCCCATAATTTTATCTTTTTTCTTTTTAACAATGTTTATTTTTGAGACAGACAGAGCATGAGTGGAGGAAGGACAGAGAGAGAGGGAAACACAGAACCTGAAGCAGGCTCCAGGTTCTGAGCTGTCAGCCCAGAGCCCGACACGGGCTCAAACCCACAAACTGCAAGATAATAATCTGAGCCAAAGTCAAATGCTTAACCAATTTAGCCACCCAGGTACCCCCATAATTTTATCTTCTATATCACTTATTTGTTTCTCTACTTCTTCCATCCTCGTGGTCATTACATCCAGTCAGTTTTGCATTTTGGTCATAGCATTTTTTATTTTGGCCTGACTAGTTTTAGGTCTTTTACCTCTGCAGTAAGGGACTCCATGGTGTCTTCTATTCTTTTCTTAAGCCTAGCTAGTATCCTTATGATTGTTGTTTTAAATTCTGGCTCAAGCATATTACTTATATCTGTTTTGCTTAGATCCCCTGACCTAACCTTTTCTTGTTCTTTCTTTTGGGATGAATTCCTCCATCTTGGCATTTTGTCTAGCTCTCTGTCTTCTTTTGTATGTTAAGAAAGTCTGTTATGTTTCCTCCTCCTGACAGAAATGGATTTATGAAGCAGAGGTCATATACCGTCCAGAACCTGGCGCTTCAGGAAGTGTCTCTGGTGTATGCTATGTGCGCTCTGCTGCTGTTTTTTGGCTGCTCTTTCCCTCAGGTCAATCTTCTGCAGAGTTTCTCTGTAGAGGGTTAAACTAAGCCAGAGTGTGGCTAGTTTTAACTAGGTGTGCTCTGATCTACTTGTTAAAGAAGACCTGATGTTATTTCCACTAGAGCTGAAGCTTTGCAGAACTCTGTGATCAGTAGTAGACATGGTGTGTGTTTGTTGTGGGGTGGGGGTGGGGGGTTGTTCTGGTCTTCTGGAGGAGAGGCCCATTGCACTGATTCTTAGGCATACTTCCCCCCAAAAAAGCAGTACCTGCAATGTGCAGGGAGGTGGGCCTTGGTGTAAGCAGTTTATTTAGACTGCCACTGTCGGCACTGTGCTGGTTAATGAAGTTAGTTTATGCTGAGGAGTGAGGAAGAGAAATGGTGTCAGCTGCCTGCCTTGTTCCCAGCTAGGGGAGTTTGTGCCTGCTGTTGTCTGGGAAGTCCTCCCAGAATGGCAAACCATCTCCCCTCGTATAACCTAGGCATCCCTCATATCCTTGCCCTCACCCTGTCTGTGTCTGGGCCATCTGCCCACCAGGCAGCACAGGCTTTGTTGCTCTTGTATAGTCAGTAATTCGTGTCCAATCAGGACCTGATCCTGATTACCCTTTTTTTAAAAAACATTTATTTATTATTGAGAGACAGAGAGAAACAGAGCATGAGCATGGGAGGGGCAGAGAGAGGAGGAGACACAGAATATGAAGCAGGCTCCAGGCTCTGAGCTGTCAGCACAGGGTCCGACGTGGGGCTCGAACTCAAAAACCGCGAGATCATGACCTGAGTCGAAGTCGGATGCTTAACTGACTGAGCCACCCAGGCACCCCTGTTTTACCCTTTTTAAAAAAAAAATTAATGTTTTATTTTTTTTAGAGAGAGAGAGAGAGTGCAAGTGGTGGAGGGGCAGAGAGAGTGGGAGACAGAATCTGAAGCAGGCTCCAGGCTCTGAGCTGTCAGCACAGAGCCCAGTGCAGGGCTCCAATCCACGAAACACGAGATCATGGCCCAAGCCAAAGTCGGATGCTTAACCGACTGAGCCAGCGAGGCACCCGATTTTACCCTTTTGTATATTGATCTACTCCTCTGCTTTTATTTTTATGCCATTATTTAAATCTGATCGTCCAGTCAACCCTTGGCAGTTGCAAGTGATAAGGGGCTTAGTGGTTTACACCATTCAGCTGTACAGATACTATCATTTTCTACTGTCTCAAAATAACATTTTTCAGTGATTTGGTCTGTGGATTGTTTAAAATTTTCCTTTAAAAGGCAAAAGTCTTGCAGTCAAATAAACTTAGCAAACACTGCATACCATGTCTTGCTCTTACAAAGTTTCAAAGCATACTAGCAAATGAAGTGCTCTGGGAAGTCCAGCAACAACAACAAAAATAAGCACATGACTTTATTTAACGTAGTATTTCCCAAACTTATGTTTGAATGACTCCTAGTAACTCTATATAGAATAGCCTACTTCAGAACTCACTGTGGGAAATGCTGCCCTGAAATCATAATTCTCTTCTTGTTTATTACTCTTGCCCAGCCACAACAATTCTTCTACTTCCTTTTTCTTGCTGAGCATGTTTGTTTTAAGCCACATTTCAAATTGCCCTGTTTGTTCTTCCTAGTTATTAAGTCTAGATTGCAATTAAAGATACTGACTCTTTGGTGCTCTGGATATTGTGTTTCCTTCATTGGTAGCTCTCCTGAAGACTTGTGAAGCCCACATACTGCCTGTTAGAGCAATAGGGTTTACCTTATTGTGATTTTGGAAGAAAATCCTTATGTGTCCATCAGCTTGTTATCACAGAGATGTCTTGCTCTGTTTCTCATTCATTGTACCCATTCTTATGAGAGATAACATTGCAAGTCATGTCAGTCATATATCAATACAGTAAATGATTTTATCAAATCTTTTCCTTAGCGCAAATTTCTAGAGATGGAATAAAGTATAAATATGTATGAATGGGTGTCACCAATAAGAATTTCTTAACACTAGGGGATTTTACATGGGACCTGCTTCGTAGGTATGCTTTTTAAATTTTTTTTCAGTTTATGAACTCACATGTATAAAATATACTCACCCCTACAAAGACTTCCTTAGCTTCTCTTCATGTTACCACTAATCCTGTCCAAGCTGGAAATGATGAGTTGAGCTCTGGGATACAACTACCATGTGTGACATGCCCACTGGATTCTAGGGCACTGTGATAAACAATTACTGAGAAAGTCCCTGCTGTCATGGCTCTTACATCTAGTAGGAGAAAAAATAGCCAATAAGCAAACAAACAAATCAGTAGCGATAAGCATTTTCCAGACCATTAACACAGGATTATGTGAATGTGACTGGGTAGCTACTTTAGATTGAATGATCAGGAAAAGCTTCTTATGGAGAAGACATTTAGGTTGAGATCCTAATGAAGAAACAGCAATGTGAACAAGGAAAAGGGAATCCCCAAATGCAAAAACTCTAAAGGAGGACCCAACTTGGGGTGGCTGAGAAACCAAAACGCCAAGGAAGGGAGCCTCATGGGTGAATGTGAGCAAAATAGATGATGAGCTCTTTATTTTTTTTTTAATTTTTTTTTAACGTTTATTTATTTTTGAGACAGAGAGAGACAGAGCATGAACAGGGGAGGGGCAGAGAGAGAGGGAGACACAGAATCTGAAACAGGCTCCAGGCTCTGAGCGGTCAGCACAGAGCCCGACGCGGGGCTCGAACTCACGGACCGTGAGATCATAACCTGAGCCGAAGTCGGACGCCTAACCGACCGAGCCACCCAGGCACCCCGATGATGAGCTCTTTAAAGGAGGCAGGAGGCAGGGCACATGGGGTTCTGTTAGCACTGGTAAGGATTTGAGAATCATTAGCATATAGGTGGTTTATTGAAAGCCAGAGACCTTGACAAGGTTGCCTTTGGGGAGTAAGTAGACAGGAAAGGGGGGTATTCAGCATAGATTTGGAACAGTCAACATTTAGAGGTTGAGCAGAGAAAGATGAGGAGCAAGTCAGAAAGGACTCTAAAGAAGCAACCAGTGAGGTTAGTTTAGATGTCTGGAAAGCCATTAGGAGAAGGTGTTTCTAAAAGGAGGGAGTGGTAAATCCCATTGAAGAAGTGGAGTAAGAGGAAAACATATGCTTGTTACAAATCTAGTGGCAGCATGCAAAGTCATTGATGACTTTGATGAGAGCAGTTTCAGTGTTCCTCAGAATGGACTGAAGACAAATATGATCTGAGAAAGGGTGATCATGCATAAAGAGAGAGAGATACAGATATAAAGGTCAAGGTTTTTTTAAAATAAATTTTAAAAATATTTATTTATTTATTTATTTTCAGATATAGAAAGAGAGCATGAGCACAAGCAGGGGAGGGGCAGAAAGAGAGAGAGGAAGACACAGAATCCAAAGCAGGCTCCAGATTCTGAGTTGTCAGCAGAAAGCCAGACGTGGGACTCAAACTCACAAACTGTGAGATCATGACCTGAGCCAAAGTCGGATGTTTGACTGACTGAGCCACCCGGGCACCCCAAGGTTTGTTAGTTTTAAGGAAGGATTTGTTATCTTTGTGAACAGTAGATTGGAAGCAATTAATGAAAATGAGAATGGGAATAGGAGCCAAACCTTGCTTTCCTCCCCACACTACCACAACCAAGAAATGTGAGACAAGGTTGTAGGGGAGGGAAGGAGAAACTGATGATAGAAGAACAGGGAAGCAGGAAACTTACTACATTGTGGACATGTAGCATGACCACTAGTGCTTAAGACCTGTTTGGATTTGAAAGAATCAAGACTTTTTTGGTTTTTTAATCGATCCCTCCTACCAGGTGCCATTTTAATCCACAAAACAACCCTTGGAGGTGGTTCCTCCTGCAAGAAAAGAAGCAGACATGGAGAAGTAAGTAACCTCGGCCAAAGTTAGTAAGTGTTGGAGTATGGCTGTTCAGTTTTGGGCATGCAAGGCAGAGTTAATCTTTATGATCAAGAGAGAGGGATGGAAGGGAACTAAATGTGTTTGCAAGAGAGTAAGTGTGTGACAGTAGTGGGATCGAAGCTGGATGAGGAGGGAAGTGAAGACCCAAGGTCATAGATAATGAGCAAGTTGGAGATCAGAGGTGGAAGAATGGTTGGGTTAGGAGAACCAGAGATGATTTAGAAGAGTAGGAGATTTAGTTACTGGTGACAACATGACAGAGTGGGTGGCTGATGTGTGATAGAAGAGCAGATCACCCGAGTTGAGGTTGAGGAACTGAGAAGTCAGGACCTGTCCCATGATCTGTCATCCAGTAGCCCCATCCTTCTTCTTGCCTCGCAGAAGAGAAACTCAGAGACTTGTGCTCACGGAATCCTCAAATAAAGCATATGCTGGTCCTAAGGCATGGAGAGTTGGGGCAGTGCAGGTGGCAATGTCAGCAGGTTCCCTTGGGTTAAAGTGGGTCACGACCCCTATTCCTCTCCATTCCCCACCCCTACACTTTCCTCAGCTACCCAATTCCAGGCATTCTTGGCCCCAGGGCAGAGAATTCTTGGCCCAGAAGAGGCAGAGAAAACAATGGTCCACTCCTCTCACCAACTGAGAGAAGTGTTAATTTTTGGCAAGGGAAGGAAAATAAGCAAACTGCCTGGCAGTGGCAACTCTGTGGCAGAGAAGTGAGAAATAACCCCATCCGTTCCCCCTCTGCAGCTTTTCCCACTTGGACCAGCATCTCTGCTCCAGATCAGATCAGAAGTTCCTGCTTTGACTATCCAAATTGATACTACTTACAACGTTATAAGCCACATCACTAACTCTCACATTCACTTTGTCATAAATGTCTTTTCTTCTTACAGCTTGATTTAGGTGCCTTTATCCTTACTCTGTTTTTTTCCCTCTTCTTTTCTTATCATGTCAGCCATTCTAGCTGCAGCGTACCTCAGTACTCCTAGCTCTCTCACTTTGGCTCTTGGAGTGGCTGCTCAAGTTCATTCTCTGTGGCTCTCTCTTCTTGTAGCCCACCCTCCCTGCTCCAAGCAGGGTCACTTGTCAAACTATAGGTCTGATCACATGACTGCTTTGCTTAAGAGACTGTGATGGTTTGTTCTCCCCGATTCCTTCCTTTAACATAGAATTTCCCGCAAAATTGTCTCGAGTTAGTTTGCTCCAATCACACCAAACTGCACTATTTTCTAATCTACAGCCCATTTAAGGACTTAAAATGTTCTAAACACTGAAAACATTTTGGTTCTTCCTCCATCCCATAGATTAACACTACTAGTCTGTAATTCAACATTTTATTGTATGGAATAATACTGAACTTAGACCTAAGCTGAAAATAATTGTCCATTTCCTAGATTTTTGTGAATTTCTCTTTCTATCTCCCTGTCAGTGCTTTATCTTTACTGATTCCTGCAAAGTAATGCCCAGTGTGACCACTGGGTATTTTTTTTCAATATATAAAATTTATTGTCAAATTGGTTCCCATACAACACCCAGTGCTCATCCCAAAAGGTGCCCTCCTCAATACCCATCACCCACCCTCCCCTCCCTCCCACCCCCCATCAACCCTCAGTTTGTTCTCAGTTTTTAACAGTCTCTTATGCTTTGGCTCTCTCCCACTCTAACCTCTTTTTTTTTTTTTCCCTTCCCCTCCCCCATGGGTTTCTGTTAAGTTTCTCAGGATCCACATAAGAGTGAAAACATATGGTATCTGTCTTTCTCTGTATGGCTTATTTCACTTAGCATCACACTCTCCAGTTCCATCCACGTTGCTACAAAGGGCCATATTTCATTCTTTCTCATTGCCACGTAGTACTCCATTGTGTATATAAACCACAATTTCTTTATCCATTCATCAGTTGATGGACATTTAGGCTGTTTCCATAATTTGGCTATTGTTGAGAGTGCTGCTATAAACATTGGGGTACAAGTGCCCCTATGCATCAGTACTCCTGTATCCCTTGGGTAAATTCCTAGCAGTGCTATTGCTGGGTCATAGGATAGGTCTATTTTTAATTTTCTGAGGAATCCCCACACTGTTTTCCAGAGTGGCTGCACCAGTTTGCATTCCCACCAACAGTGCAAGAGGGTTCCCATTTCTCCACATCCTCTCCAGCATCTATAGTCTCCTGATTTGTTCATTTTGGCCACTCTGGCATGAGGTGATGTCTGAGTGTGGTTTTGATTTGTATTTCCCTGATAAGGAGCGACATTGAGCATCTTTTCATGTGCCTATTGGCCATCCAGATGTCTTCTTTAGAGAAGTGTCTATTCATGTTTTCTGCCCATTTCTTCACTGGGTTATTTGTTTTTCGGGTGTGGAGTTTGGTGAGCTCTTTATAGATTTTGGATACTAGCCCTTTGTCCGATATGTCATTTGCAAATATCTTTTCCCATTCCGTTGGTTGCCTTTTAGTTTTGTTGGTTGTTTCCTTTGCTGTGCAGAAGCTTTTTATCTTCATAAGGTCCTAGTAATTCATTTTTGCTTTTAATTCCCTTGCCTTTGGGATGTGTCGAGTAAGAGATTGCTACGGCTGAGGTCAGAGAGGTCTTTTCCTGCTTTCTCCTCTAGGGTTTTGATGGTTTCCTATCTCACATTCAGGTCCTTTATCCATTTTGAGTTTATTTTTGTGAATGGTGTGAGAAAGTGGTCTAGTTTCAACCTTCTGCATGTTGCTGTCCAGTTCTCCCAGCACCTTTGTTAAAGAGACTTTTTTCCATTGGATGTTCTTTCCTGCTTTGTCAAAGATGAGTTGGCCATACGTTTGTGGGTCTAGTTCTGGGGTTTCTATTCTATTCCATTGGTCTGTGTGTCTGTTTTTGTGCCAATACCCTGCTGTCTTGATGATGACAGCTTTGTAGTAGAGGCTAAAGTCTGGGATTGTGATGCCTCCTGCTTTGGTCTTCTTCTTCAAAATTACTTTGGCTATTCGGGGCCTTTTGTGGTTCCATATGAATTTTAGGATTGCTTGTTCTAGCTTCGAGAAGAATGCTGGTGCAATTTTGATTGGGATTGCATTGAATGTGTAGATAGCTTTGGGTAGTATTGACGTTTTGACAATATTTATTCTTCCAATCCATGAGCAGGGAGTGTCTTTCCATTTCTTTATATCTTCTTCAATTACCTTCATAAGCTTTCTATAGTTTTCAGCATACAGATCTTTTACATCTTTGGTTAGATTTATCCCTAGGTATTTTATGCTTCTTGGTGCAATTGTGAATGGGATCAGTTTCTTTATTTGTCTTTCTGTTGTTCATTGTTAGTGTATAAGGATGCAACTGATTTCTATACATTGATTTTGTATCCTGCAACTTTGCTGAATTCATGTATCAGTTCTAGCAGACTTTTGGTGGAATCTATCAGATTTTCCATGTATAATATTATGTCATCTGCAGAAAGCGAAAGCCTCACTTCATCTTTGCCAATTTTGATGCCTTTGATTTCCTTTTGTTGTCTGATTGCTGATGCTAGAACTTCCAACACTATGTTAAACAACAGCGGTGAGAGTGGGCATCCCTGTCGTGTTCCTGATCTCAGGGAAAAAGCTCTCAGTTTTTCCCCATTGAGGATGATGTTAGCTGTGGGCTTTTCATAAATGGCTTTTATGATCTTTAAGTATGTTCCTTCTATCCCGACTTTCTCAAGCGTTTTTATTAAGAAAGGTTGCTGGATTTTGTCAAAGGCCTTTTCTGCATCAATTGACAGGATCATATGGTTCTTTTTTTTTTTTAAATTTTTTTTTCAACGTTTTTTATTTATTTTTGGGACAGAGAGAGACAGAGCATGAATGGGGGAGGGGCAGAGAGAGAGGGAGACACAGAATCGGAAACAGGCTCCAGGCTCCGAGCCATCAGCCCAGAGCCCGACGCGGGGCTCGAACTCACGGACCGTGAGATCGTGACCTGGCTGAAGTCGGACGCTTAACCGACTGCGCCACCCAGGCGCCCCCAGGATCATATGGTTCTTATCTTTTCTTTTATTAATGTGATGTATCACGTTGATTGATTTGCAAATGTTGAACCAGCCCTGCGTCCCAGGAATGAATCCCACTTGATCATGGTGAATAATTCTTTTTGTATGCTGTTGAATTCAATTTGCTAGTATCTTATTGAGAATTTTTGCATCCATATTCATCAGGGATATTGGCCTGTAGTTCTCTTTTTTTGCTGGGTCTCTGTCTGGTTTAGGAATCAAAGTAATACTGGCTTCATAGAATGAGTCTGGAAGTTTTCCTTCCCTTTCTATTTCTTGGAATAGCTTGAGAAGGATAGGTATTACTTCTGCTTTAAACGTCTGGTAGAACTCCCATGGGAAGCCATCTGGTCCTGGACTCTTATTTGTTCGGAGATTTTTGATAACCGATTCAATCTCCCCGCTGGTTATGGGTCTGTTCAAGCTTTCTATTTCCTCCTGATTGAGTTTTGGAAGAGTGTGGGTGTTTAGGAATTTGTCCATTTCTTCCAGGTTGTCCAATTTGTTGGCATATAATTTTTCATTGTATCCCTGAGGGATTGGTTGTAATAATTCCATTTTCATTCATGATTTTATCTATTTGGGTCATCTCCCTTTTCTTTTTGAGAAGCCTGGCTAGAGGTTTGTCAATTTTGTTTATTTTTTCAAAAAACCAACTCTTGGTTTCATTGATCTGCTCTACCGTTTTTTTAGATTCTATATTGTTTATTTCTGCTCTGATCTTTATTATTTCTCTTCTTCTGCTGGGTTTTGGCTGCCTTTGCTGTTCTGCTTCTATTTCCTTTAGGTGTGCTGTTAGATTTTGTATTTGGGATTTTTCTTGCTTCTTGAGATAGGCCTGGATTGCAATGTATTTTCCTCTCAGGACTGCCTTCGCTGCATCCCAAAGCGTTTGGATTGTTGTATTTTCATTTTCATTTGTTTCCATATATTTTTAAATTTCTTCTCTAATTGCCTGGCTGACCCACTCATTCGTTAGTAGGGTGCTTTTTAACCTCCATGCTTTTGGAGGTTTTCCAGACTTTTTCCTGTGGTTGATTTCAAGCTTCATAGCATTGTGGTCTGAAAGTATGCATGGTATAATTTCAATTCTTGTATACTTATGAAGGGCTGTTTTGTGACCCAGTATATGATCTATCTTGGAGAATGTTCCATGTGCACTCGAGAAGAAAGTATATTCTGTTGCTTTGGGATGCAGAGTTCTAAATATATCTGTCAAGTCCATCTGATCCCATGTATCATTCAGGGCCCTTGTTTCTTTATTGACCGTGTGTCTAGATGATCTATCCATTTCTGTAAGTGGGGTGTTAAAGTCCCCTGCAATGACCACATTCTTATCAATAAGGTTGCTTATGTTTATGAGTAATTGTTTTATATATTTGGGGGCTCCGGTATTCGGCGCATAGACATTTATAATTGTTAGCTCTTCCTGATGGGTAGACCCTGTAATTATTATATAATGCCCTTCTTCATCTCTTGTTACGGCCTTTAATTTAAAGTCTAGTTTGTCTGATATGAGTATGGCTACTCCAGCTTTCTTTTGGCTTCCAGTAGCATGATGAATAGTTCTCCATCCCCTCACTCTCAATCTAAAGGTGTCCTCAGGTCTAAAATGAGTCTCTTGTAGACAGCAAATAGATGGGTCTTGTTTTTTTATCCATTCTGATACCCTATGTCTTTTGGTTGTCTTTGGTTGGTGCATTTAATCCATTTACATTCAGTGTTATTATAGAAAGATACGGGTTGGGTTTAGAGTCATTGTGATGTCTGTATGTTTTATGCTTGTAGCGATGTCTCTGGTACTTTGTCTCACAGGATCCCCCTTAGGATCTCTTGTAGGGGTTGTAGGGGTGGTGACGAATTCCTTCAGTTTTTGTTTGTTTGGGAAGACCTTTATGTCTCCTTCTATTCTAAATGACAGACTTGCTGGATAAAGGATTCTCGGCTGCATATTTTTTTTTCTGTTCAACACATTGAAGATCTCCTGCCAATCCTTTCTGGCCTGCCAAGTTTCAAAAGAGAGATCAGTCACAAGTCTTATAGGCCTCCCTTTATATGTGAGGGCACGTTTATCCCTTGCTGCTTTCAGAATTTTCTCTTTATCCTTGTATTTTGCCAGTTTCACTATGATATGTCATGCAGAAGATCGATTCAAGTTATGTCTGAAGGGAGTTCTCTGTGCCTCTTGGATTTCAATGCCTTTTTCCTTCCCCAGTTCAGGGAAGTTCTCAGCTATTATTTCTTCAAGTACACCTTCAGCACCTTTCCCTCTCTCTTTCTCCTCTGGGACACCAATTATGCGTATATTATTTCTTTTTAGTGTATCACTTAGTTCTCTAATTTTCCCCTCATACTCCTGGATTTTTTTATCTCTCTTTTTCTCAGCTTCCTCTTTTTCCATAATTTTATCTTCTAGTTCACTTATTCTCTCCTCTGCCTCTTCAATCCGAGCCGTGGTCGTTTCCATTTTATTTTGCATCTTGTTTAAAGCGTTTTTCAGCTCCTCCTGACTGTTCCTTAGTCCCTTGATCTCTGTAGCAAGAGATTCTCTGCTGTCCTCTATACTGTTTTCAAGCCCAGCGATTAATTTTATGACTATTATTCTAAATTCACTTTCTGTTATATTATTTAAATCCTTTTTGATCAGTTCATTAGCTGTTGTTATTTCCTGGAGATTCTTTTGAGGGGAATTCTTCCGTTTGGTCATTTTGGATACTCCCTGGAGTGGTGTGGACCTGCAGGGCACTTCCTCTGTGCTGTGGTGTATAACTAGAGTTGGTGGGCGGGGCCACAGTCAGACCTGATGTCTGCCCCCAGCCCACCGCTGGGGCCACAGTCAGACTGGTGTGTGCCTTCTCTTCCCCTCTCCTAGGGGTGGGATTCACTGTGGGGTGGCGTGGCCCGTCTGGGCTACTTGCACACTGCCAGGCTTGTGGTGCTGGGGATCTGTCCTGTTAGCTGGGGTAGGCAAGGTGGGTAGGCAAGGTGCATGGGGGCAGGAGTGGCAGGCTTAGCTCGCTTCTCCTTAGGTGATCCACTTCAGGAGGGGCCCTGTGGCAGTGGGAGGGAGTCAGACCTGCTGCCGGAGGGGTGGCTCCGCAGAAGCACAGCGTTGGGTATTTGCGCGGAGCAAGCAAGTTCCCTGGCAGGAACTGGTTCCCTTTGAGATTTTGGCTGGGGGATGGGCGAGGGAGATGGCACTGGCTAGCACCTTTGTTCCCTGCCAAACTGAGCTCCGTTGTCCTGGGGCTCAGCAACTCTCCCTCCCTTTGTCCTCCAGCCTTCCCGCTTTCCGAGCAGAGCTGTTCACTTATGACCTCCCAGATGCTAAGTCCCGCTTGCTGTCAGAACACACTCTGTCCGGCCCCTCCGCTTTTGCCAGCCAGACTCTGGGGCTCTGCTTGACCAGCGGGCTGCCCCTCTGCCCGGCTCCCTCCTGCCAGTCTGTGGAGCGCGCAACGCCTCTCCGCCCTTCCTACCCCCTTTCGTGGGCCTCTCGTCTGCGCTTGGCTCCAGAGACTCCGTTCTGCTAGTCTTCTGGTGGTTTTCTGGGTTATTTAGGCAGGTGTAGGTGGAATCTAAGTGATCAGCAGGACGCGCGGTGAGCCCAGCGTCCTCCTACGCCGCCATCTTCTGCCCTCCCTTGACCACTGGGTATTTTAACACTGCCCTCAACACAAATATGACTCTGCTTTTGTTTCAAAAGTTTACTTCTGAGTAGAAGGGCTGTCCTCTTTATCGATTTAGTTAACTCTACTACGTGTCCTTCAAGGTCTGCTCAAATGTAACTTCCTTTGTAAGGCTTTCGCTGACTTAACCAGTAGTAATTGACTGCTCAGCCTTGTGGTGTGAACCTCTCTAACAACACTTGTTCTGTTGTGTTATGGTAAATTATCTGTGTGTCTGGCATCTCTGCTCCTTTCCCCATGTTACATTATTAAATCCTTATAATTACCACATAATGTTAAGTATTAGGATCCCCATTTTACAGATGAATAAACTGGAGGGTCTAGTGCCCATCTCACACAAACTATTATAAAGACCTAATGTGACAGTGAATTAACTAATTTATAAAAGGCTAAGCTATATGACTGGAAGGCATTATTTACACAATACTTTTGTGTGGTAACAAATGCTTAGATTTTCTTCTTGCCGATAATAGAAGGAATGTATTGTTTGCACAAAAAGAAATCCTTTTAATATTAATTAAAATAAAACTAAGAATGCTGCTATGCTCTAGTGCAATGCAAATAATGAGGATAGTCAACCCCAAACATTTCAGGTCCATTTGCTCTGAGGAGGAACTGGAGCTCAGATCTCTGGAGGTGACAAACTAAAGCATTCCCTAGTCGTACCTTGTCTCCCTTTCTCTCCTGCTTTATTTTTCTCACTCTCCTTATTCCTTACAGGGGTTTTTAGAAGAGCTCACCAACATCTTATCCCAGGAAGAAAAAATTGTAGGAGATAAATGTATGATTCGTGGCACAAAAAACAATAGGAGAAATCTTTTAAATTTATGATGGAAGCAAAGAACATCGCTCAAAGAATGTAGTCTTTGCCAGTTCAAAAACAAGGACTTCTAGCAAAATACATAAGACCAGGGGCACCTGGGTGGCTCTGTCGGTTGAAGGTCTGACTTCTGTTCAGGTCATGATCTCACAGTTCATGAGTTAGAGCCCTGCATTGGGCTCCCTGCTCTCAGTGTGGAGACTGGAGTCTGCTTGGAATCCTCTGTCTTCCTCTCTCTTTGCCCCTCCCCTGCTCACATGTGCTCTCTCCCCCCAACCTCAAAAATAAATAAACATTAAAAAGAATACAGAAGACCAGTTTTCTTCCTTTGGGCCTTATGTCTGTTTCCTTGTTAGCTAGTCTTTGAACTTAACCTGTCTCCCAGCTAAGCTCCTCCTTTTCCTTATTTAGCATCAGGAGTTTTCATTAGCCATTTTATGAGTTATTTGATAGTGATCCTCATTAGCGTTTCTGTGGCCTTAAATTTGACATTTACCATCTTACTATATAAGATTTTAATGGTTAATTCTCAGTGTATTCAAGCTAGGCTTCTGGTTATTACATTTTTTTTACAATGTCTACATTCACATTTTAGAGCATGTGTTATATCTTAACATTTTTCTTTACAATTTTATATAAATGACTGGCATCCAATTTATCAGGCTTCTTCACATCTTTATGCAGGTAGATATGGACAACTAAATAAATATACATCACTCAGTTAATGGTAAGTTTCTCAAGAAATAGAACAATATTATTTCAAGGTTTCATGTTCTGCAAAATAAAATAATTTAATGAAATATTTTAATTTGGCTTTATAGCCAAACTCCACTATTTTTCATTCTATACTTATTGAGCACATGTGTCTAAGGAACAGGGAATAAAGTAACATTTCTGCCTCCAAGTTGCTGGACTATATAGTGAAGAAGAATTATAGCAAGTCTAGTTATTTCACAGATTTAGGTATGTTTTATTTCAAAGTGTGTTATTCTCCCTTTGGTCCCCACTCTAAAGCAATGCAAGACCAAAAGCCATCATCCCAGCAATAATATTCTTCTTTAAATTTTGAGTTAACCATTTGTATTCCTGTTTTGTTGTTAATTCCATGGTTATAAGGGCCTAAAATTTGCCAGGCATTAGGGACACATCGATGAGCAATACAGAAAAGGTTCATTATGTTCAGATGAAAAAGGAAATTTAATGTCAAAAGTATAAAAGGTACGTGAATGATTTCAAGTAATGATTGGTGCTATTCTTTCAATGGTTACTTTTTGAGTGCCTACTATACACTAAAGGCTGACATATAAAGTAAATCATGCAAGGTGAAGGGAGGGCCAGGGAGCTGTCATCTTAGCTGTTTAGAGAAGGTCCCTCTGAGGAGAAGACATTTGAATTGAGATCTAAATGACAAGCAGAAGCAGAAGAGTTTTTTTGACCTGGGTCCTCAGAGTCTATGAATAGAATTCAGGAGACTTGATGATAAACTTGGGTGGGAAAAATAATTACATTGCGTTCACTGAAGTCAGGCTGAAATTTGACTTTGTCTTGATGTGAATGTAGGCATCAAGCCTCAGTAGTATCATCATCGCCTGTTACTTTGTGATCAGTATTTTCATACCACATCTCTGTTCTTGCAGGTATTTTGAAATATCATCATTGCTTTGAAATTATGGTATTTCTTAGATCTGCCACTAAATCTGATTATTACGTTGTGTTAATAAAGAAGCACACGTGATTATGCTGTCAGTCAGTATTGCCGTGTAGTCACCTCAACATTTAGAGGCTTAAAGCAGCACTCCGTGATTCCAAGGATCGGTCATTTGGGTTGTGCTCGGCTGAGCAGTTCTTATGGACTGGCCTGCGGTCACTCACAGGGCCGCTTGTCACCCGGCAGCCCAACTGAGCAAAATAGTCCACAAAGTCCCTCTCCCGTGCTTGGCAGCTGGTGCTGACTGTGGGCTGGACGGCATGGCTCCTGCAGGCGGGCCTGGCTTCTTCGTACGGTGGCACTGTTCCACCTTGTGAGGCTGAGGCTCAGAAATCCCACAACACTTCCACCACCTTCTGCAGGTCAGAGCAAGTCAGAGGCCAGCTCAGAGTCAGCTTAAGAGGAGACTCCAAGAGAAGTATGATTAATTGGGGTCCATTACTGTAATAAATGACCTGATTACCATATCGTAATTTTTAAAACATTGTATTAATTTAATTGTAATATAATCAGTATCCTTTGTGATCCTGTCAAAGCATAAGCTCTGAGGGAGGAAATTTTCCCTCCTCTCTGTGCCTGAGCCAAAGAATTAAACATAAGACATATTATATAAGACATACACAAGATACGACAGATGAACAAGAAGAAAGCATACAAATTAACTTTTTTATGTGTACACAGGGGGCTTTAGAAGGAAAATGAGAACCCAAAGAAGCCATCAAGCCCCCAAACTTATATATACCTTTTACACAAAAAATGATAAATTGTGGGGATGTGACAAGATATGATAACTTGTGCTAGGGGCAGTACATTGTGGAACAGTGACTAGGAAATGTATGGAGAACCAAATAGAAGATCAGGGTTATTTTAGTAGGTTTGTTTGTACAAGTCCATTTTGGTGCCCATACTGTCGCTGCTGATAAGAATGTCCTTCTCTTCTGGTACAGGGAGAGCGCCTTTCTCAGGGGCAGTTTCGTGTCCTGCTTTTAGGTAGAAAGGGGGAGGGCAGAGAGAACCCGTCCTGCATCAGCTGTTTCTCAAGGGCTTGCAGCTCAAAATAATCAGTATGCATGCTCTGAACCCTTTAAAATATTATTCTGAGAAAAGCTTCATCGCCTTCAACATGTTGTCAAAGAGGGCCATGGCACAAATGAGGTCAAGAACCCTTGATCAGGGGGGCACATGGGTGGCTCAGTTAGTTAGGCATCTGACTCTGGCCCAGGTCATGATCCGGCGGTTCACATGTTCAAGCCCCACAACCAGCTCTGTGCTGACAGCTCAGAGCCTGGTTCCTGCTTCATTCAGATTCTGTGTCTCCCTCTCTCTGCCCCTACCCTGCTTGCACTCTGTCTCTCTCTCTCTCCAAACTAAATAAACATAAAAAATAAAAAAATTTAAAAAAACTGATCTGGAGGCAAGAAGTTCTGGGAGGGGAAGTGCAAAGGCCTCAAGGCAGGAGCAAGCTGGCAAGTCCAGCATGGTTGGGGGGCACGAGGAAAGCTACTGAGACTGCCACGCATGACCAAGGGCTGGACAGAGGCAGGTCAGACCATGTGGCTTATTGCGAAACTTGTGGATGGACAGCCCCCATACTCGGAGGCTGGAAAGTTGGTACTGTATGTGTACTAACCTATAATTTTCTTTTATATTTCATAATATATTGTAGCTGTATTTCTCTTTCAGTATATTAAGCTCCTCATTTTTTTCTCATTCTTTTAAATAATTTTATAATGCCAATTCAGCAGATGCCTGATTCTTTATTTCATTGTTTCCCCGATAGCAAACATATAGGCTATTTCCAGTTCTTTGTGTAAATATATACAGGTTTACTTTTCTCTATGAAAATACTTTTAAAATTGTTTTTTCTATGTAGAATTGCTGAATCTCGTGTATGTGCTTTTAAAGTTTTGTCACATACCACTACATTGCCATTCAAAAGATGGTGGGACTGACTTACATTCTATGAGGTGTTTTTATTATTATCTTTAACCACCAAGTATCTGTACTTTATAAAACCTAGCATAAGTTTTATATCTATTGTCTGTTCTGTTGTTTCAGAACAATGAGATGGTGGAGCTACAGAGAATACGGATGAAGGATGAAATCCGAGAATACAAATTCCGAGAAGCCCGCCTCCTTCAGGACTACACTGAGCTGGAAGAAGAAAATATCACGTTGCAGAAACTCGTGTCCACGTTAAAGCAGAACCAGGTGAGGTTCAAAAAGTTTTTCAGTTACACTCCAGATAGAGCCACATCTTCTGACCACCAAGGTTAAATCTCTTTATTTCTCAGAAAGGAACTTGTCTGAATTTGCCTTAATCTTCCTACAGTATTTATGTGCTGGTATTTCCTGACCCTCCTCCTGTTTCAGCTAACCTTTAAAAGTCAAACCTGGAAGGATAATTTACAATAAAACTTTGCTGGATAAGAAGCAAAAATCTTAGTTTATCCTGTAGCCCTGTGTTAACTTATTTTAGGTGGAATTGAATTGTATTATAATCAATTTAACCTGACAGCTTCTCATTAAGAGCAATCCCTTCTCTCTTTCTGCAGATTGCTTTCAAATCACACAGGGAAAGGGATTATGAAATATAAATGAATAAGAATAAAATTATAAGAAAAAGATAATATCTGATTTTCCTTCAGCTGTAACCTGACCAAAAACATTGCATGTGGATGTTCAAATAATTTTTTTTTTTTTGTAGTGAGGCTTAGTTTAATTGCTTAATTTTCCTGATTGGTTTGCTTGTGGTATGTTACAGTAAGTAACAAAAGTAAGTAACTTAGTAAGTAAACTTAGAGGCCATCCCAGGTGTATGCTTCTATTTCTCCTCCCTTCCCAAGCTGATATCTCTATCCAAAACTATTTTGGGGTTTGATAGATAACAAGGGTTGGGAAGGGAAAGAAAGAATCCAGAAGAAAAAAAAAATCACGTGTTGACACAATTGAAATTTGATTTCTGATCATTGCCACTTCCCCCCAGCTTTGGAGTGTTGGGGAAACAACGTATCTACCAGGGAGCACAGGAGTGGGGGGGGGGGGGTTGTTTCAGACCATTAAAAAGGGCTACCAGGACATCCTCCTCTGTTTTTACCTCAATCCTTGCAGTTTAAGTACTGACTCCCTGTGTGTGTGTTCTGTTCTGAGGGCTGGTGAGCATCCCAGGTCTCAGTTTGGCTGGGGTCAGTGAGCTCACGTGAAGAAAATCAGTCTGAGAAAAAATTTTTAAGTATGTTTCTGAGAAACTTTTAAGAAGGGTGTTATTTTGTTGTTTGGTGTTTTGGTCACTGATGAAGAATGCAGAGGACTTGAAGCGAATTTACTTGAAGTGCAGATATTTGAAGTGGCCATTAGCTCCAGTCCTTCTAAACCCTCTCTGCACAGGCAGGAGTGCGGCCAGACAGCCTTGCTGTAGCCTCCCATCACGGCATGTGGTAGACTGATAGACTCGGGAGGTTACTTTAGGCCAGAATTAGGTATTCTTGAAAGTCTGCCAAGGTATCCTGTGAGTATTCATTAACCCAGATGCCGTTGCTGTGGGAATCTGTACTATTAGTCTGGCTGATTACTGTTTATGGCTTATCCATGCCCTTCCACCAGTAATTGAAATATGGAAATCAAATGCTTAACTCAGAAGTTTGAAAAAAGACAAAACAAACAAATGGGAAAATGTACGCATCTCTTCAGTTTTATTTTCTAGATGCAATATGGTAATTTTCCCAATCAAATGTCTAATTAATTAACTTGAAATCATTTTCTGCACAAAGGGCCATTCTGGCTTATTCCCTGACAAATGGATACACTGTAGTGTTATAAGTCTCTCCCAATTAAGAAAATGCTAGGTTTAGCTTTTTGGTGTTTTTTCCTCCTGTTGGCCTTTATTGCCAGGAGTTAGAATCCATCATAAACTCTCTTCCCAATTAATGCGGTATTAAGTATAATATTTTATGTATACATGCCACAGTTGTTTTTTTTCCCAAAGAAATGACGGTGCTGGCTTTCAATCTCAAAAGTGGTCTGAATGTTGCTTTGTACTGAAGCTCCCTAAGCAAAGTATACTCCCGCAGCCTGGGTATTGACATTTCTCTGAATAGGTAAGCTAGTAGCATTGTAAAATGCTTAGTTCGGAGAACTAGAAGATTCTTTTTCTTCCTGAGGTTCTATTTCTCTCTTAACTATTTATTATTCTCTATATAGTTCCTATATATTACTTTGTTTATTTTCTATCCCCCTCAACAATTATATAGCACTTAGTACAGAGCCTGACCCATAGAAGGCATTGAATAGACATCTGTTAAAAGAATGAGTAAATTGTTTCTTTCTTTCTCTTACATTTATTCTTTTCAGCTTAGAAAGGAAATTATAATTTCAGATAATTGTAATTAACCAAACCACATTTTATTGTTTTATTTATTTTATAAATATGAAATATATGGAAACATCAGAGAGTCGACTTTGAAAACTTTAGCTACTTTGCTCTGTGTGCTGATTTGGTTCCGTGTACAAAATAAAATCAGGTCCAGTCTTATAAATATTATTTATACCTCGATATTTTTTAAAAATAAAATATCTGAAAGAAGTGTAGGAGCCATGAAGAGAGGTCAAGTGAACTGTCAATTTCCTACCAGAAAAACCCATTGATGAAGCAGAGCTATTTATTAGACCTCTCCCAGTTAGAGACCACCCACCTCGACAGAACCCCAGTAATGTCTAAAATGGGAGGTTTAGGCAAAGGGTGTTCATAGGATTTTAGGCTCTGGACTGGGTTTTGCATGGTGGGGAGCTGGTTGGGATAGATTGAGTCTATGACATAATGGCTGTCATTTAGGAGGCACAACAAAGCAAGGGTCCTGATGTGGGTCTCATCTTTTAGGAGCAAGTATTTCCCACAAGCAGCCAAGTTTTTTATCCCTCATCTCAGTATTGGTTAACATAGAGTTAACAGAAAAACTTGCCTGGTCCCAGTATTACCTACAGGGCAGGGAATTATGTTAGCTTCAATTTCTAGAGATGTACAGGTGGGGGGGGAGAAATAATAAGTTCTCTGTCCCTAATATCTCACATGCTAAGCTAAAGCACTCAATATTGGTTATCTAGCCTTTGAAACCCCTGTTTAAAATTAATAATTCAATCATACTTCTATTATGAAGAACATTTCCTCCAGGGATATATTTCTATATCAAGAAATAATATCATAAGAGACCTAGGGAATGTATTCAATTCAGTTTTATTTCATTTAACCAGTGTTTCAGGAGTATCTTTCAGTGAGGTCATGTACTTTTTTAAGGACAAAAGATATGGTCACTGGCTTAAAGAATTTATAGTCCCAGTAGGGAAGGCAATAATAAACTCATAGCCATCCACATAATTGCATATTAAAGCTATGTGTTAGATTTGGCAATACAGGGCCAGTGCCGGGAGCCTATCCATCCAGCCTTCCTGATGCCACAGCCTGGGTGGTTGGTGGAAGGGCAACGCACAGTGACCCTCTGAATGGGAAGCTACTGGTATCCCTCCTGTTACTCATCTTGGTCATCCCCATGGTCCAGTTGGCACTGATGATTCAAAATAAACCCATGGGGGGCAAACTTGGGGACATTTTCTGGGGATGACCCCCAGGAAAACTGGGAAAAACCATGAGAATCCAAAGACGGATAATGAAACCTTATATCCAGCCGGTGCCACCCCCGCCTGCCCATCCCCTACCTAAAGGAAGGATAGCCCCCTATATTTCCCAGCCAAGGAGGGGGCAAATGGATTAGAAACTCCGGCAACAAAGGAATGTATCTATGGATACAAGTTACTCCAACCCCTAGGCCCACTTGGCCCCCAGGAGGCATTCCAGAGCATAGCTGGACCTGGTGGGTTAAGGTACAGGATGGTTCATTAGTTCCTAGGTATACATTGTCTCTCTGGGAGCGCATAAGTGTGGGTTCCCAGGGTCCTCTTGGCTCCCTCCCAGCCCCCCAGACCAAAGCGAATACTTTTGTTCCTTATGCTGCAAATGGTTCAAAGGAACAATTAAGAAGTCACGTCCCTGTAAATGTTCCACTTGAGGTGTTGAGAGCTAGATGACCTTTCATGAAAATAGCAAAGCAAATGCCTTATAAACTATAAATAAACGTAGATACATAATGAAAGTAATATGAGGAAATTAATCAATAACCAAAGGGCAGGAGGGAATGTTACAAAGAAATAACCATGAAGTTCCTTAATGGGTGATTACACAAAGGAACATTTTTAGAATTAGGTAATGCCGAGAAACATAGATGACGCACACTACAAACAAATTGCTAACAAATATAATGCCACGTTTGCCACAATAAAGCAGCCAGTCTAACACACTGCTGTTGTCTGTGTCCATTTGTCATCTCACGGACGCCATTCATCCTTTGGGAACCCCTGGACCTACTGGGGCTGGACCCCGGCAGGCCAGATTAAGATTTTTAGAGTTCCTAAACTCTGAAAAGATTATGATACTTACCCCCAACCCTCTTGTAGTTAAAAATAAGAAAGTTACTAAGCTGTGAAGTTGCTATAAGAAATTGTACCAAAGTACTGATTTTTCTAATATTGACTACTTTGATATCTTTAAAAAATCAAACATCAATTTTTTAAGTGTCTTCTCATTCCTGTTTCTTGGTGCCTCTCCTTTGCTGGACCTCTCATCATGTAATGTGGCCTTATGGTAATGGCATCAGAAAAGAGGGATCTGTTTGCCTTTGGAGTTAGGATCAGATTTTTGACATGGGTCTTGAAAGATGAATAGGAGTTTTCCAGATGACGTCCTTTGCTGAGGCAGAGAAACATGAAACAGCTGGGTAAATATTAGGAGTATTTGAGTGAGAAGTGAGTAAAGTGAGTGAAGCTGCCCAGAGACAAAGAGATCAAGTCTTATACGAAGTGTACCGTCAATTAAATAAGAATTATAAACTAAAAAAGTCTACAGTGTCTTCAAGTATAGCTCAGAAATCAGTAAACTTTTTCAATAAAGGGCCAGGCAGTAAATATGTTAGGTTTTGCAGGCCTAGTATATGTCTAACAGCGTCTCTTCCAACTACTCCACTCTGGTGTTGTAGCATGAAAATGGCCATAGACAAAATAGGTTGAATGTATTCTAATAAAACTTTATTTGTAAAAATAGATGGTGGGCTAGCTTTTGTCCAGAAGTCACAGTAATGTTTGACAGTCCCTGGCGTAAGCTATCAGTTTAACAAGGATTACAGAATAAAAGGTCTACAATGCAAACTAGAGAAATGTCTGCATATGTAAAGCTATCATGTAATTTGGGAGCAGTCAGAGGATTGGTTGAAATACTAGGAAAGGTTAGCAAGTGATAGGTATCCTGAGTTGTCCAGGGAAGGGAAAAGAGAAGGTCAAGAGGAAGATAACTTTACAGTATATAAGCAGGCCTAGAAGAAACCATGATATAAGGACACAGATTCTGTTATCCCAAGCAATTTCCATGATTTGAGTCCATTCTGTCATGGACATGTGAAGTTCCAATGATCTTGTATAACGGTGAGTGCTGTTTGTCCAGCATTATCCATTATTCCTTTCTCCCAATGTATTACCCAGTTTTAACTGAGCATAAGGCTACCCAGAGGAAAGATATATTCTTATTCTTTCACCTCCCTTGTAAATAAGTTTCATATGACTAGTATTGCCCAATGGTATATGAGAAGTGATGAGCACCTTTTGGGACATGCGCTTAAAGGGAAGGGGTGAGGGGGCGCCTGGATGGCTCAGTCGGTTGAGCGTCTGACTTTGGCTCAGGCCATGATCCCACAGTCCGTGAGTTTGAGCCCCGCGTCGGGCTCTGTGCTGACAGCTCGGAGCCTGGAGCCTGTTTCAGATTCTGTGTCTCTCTCTCTCTGACCCTCCCCCGTTCATGCTCTGTCTCTCTCTGTCTCAAAAATAAATAAACATTAAAAAAAATTTTTTTTAAAAAAAAGGGAAGGGGTGTTCCCCTTACTTTGAGCCACTGCTTGAAACATGATCAAGGTGGCATACTGCCTTAGATCATATGGGCCAGAGTAGAAGACAGCGCAATAAGACAGAAGAAGACTGGTTCCTGGATGACCTTATGATGGAGCAGAGAGTCCTATTGGCCCTTGACTGACTACATCCATAGTGTTACATGAGACAGAGAAACAAACTTCTATCTAGACTAAATCATTCTTACTTAGGTCTCTGTTACATCAGCCAAACCTAAATCTGACCTAAACCTATAACAAAAATTGTTATCCTAACCTTTATGAGATAAGCCATTGCACTGAGATTATGTGAAGAACAGGGGTTGGAGGGTGGAATTAAAGATCCCCATCCTTTAATTTTTTTTAGTATTTCTTAAAATGGAAGTTTAATATAAACACTAAGATAAATGTAAAGCGAAACACATAGTTTATATTAGTATCTAATATAATGACTTTATTATATTACCTTCCTAGTTTATTTTTTCTTCCACAATAATTTATTCAGCAAACACTTGTTGAAGAGCAGAATTCTGTTGGAACATGATGGAAGAATATTGAATCACTGTGAGGGACGCCTAGGTACATAACAAGTATTTCCTCCTTCTGAGGAAATTACCTCTGTGGAGGTAAAAGAGTTATTAAATTAAAAAGTGACGTGTGAAAGGGGAACCACAAGAGACTAGAGATAGAAAACAAACTGAGGGTTGATGGTGGGGAAGTGGGTAAGAGATGTGCTAGATGGGTAATGGGTACTAAGGAGGGCACTTGTGATGAACACTGGCTGTTGTAAGTGAAGGATCACTGAATTCTACCTCTGAAATCAGTATTGCACTGTATGTTAACTGATGTGGGAAGGAAATGGCAGGTAGAACTAAATTTCCTTATAACCTGCAGCCCACTGACAAATACTTGAGGCAGGCAGAGTAAAATGTTTCTCCGGGAACTCCCTGCTGTCTTAATGCTAATGATTTACTAGAGGGAAAAACTATCTTAGCTTGACAATAGCTAGGCCTCCAGTATCCTGTGAGTCTTCTTTAGCATATGAAAATCTCTTTGGAACCTTCCTCTGGACTTTATCTCCCCCAACTCCCAAATATATGACCAGTCTCTTCACAGGGTCTGGGGCAGCTCTTCCTGCTCATGGGTCCTGTCCCCGTGCTTTAATAAAGTCACCATTTTTGCACCAAAGACGTCTCAAGAATTCTTTCTTGGTCGTGGGCTCTGGATCCCACCCTCACCCCAAAAACTTCATCATTTGCTAAAATTTAAATTCAAAACAAAAGAAAACAAACAAAGTGGCATGTCGATTTAGAGTAGGGATCTCTTTCACTTGTGGGCATTCATGGCCAAGAGAGTGTTTAAGCAGGCAATTTGATTCTAATTCAAAAGAATATTACATTGATAACTATATATATATATATATTTGTTATTAGATAATCAGTACCGCTATTCCAGATTCTATCTGTAAGCACATAAAATTGTTCTTTGTTTTGTTTTACTCTCACACATATTTTCTTGAGATTAAATTCTTATTGTGATATTTTTGCTAATTTATCTGAGTATAAAAATTTCCTTATCATTAATAATTGAATAAAACAAAATAATAGTGACGATAAAATATTTTCTTGGTTGTAAATATTCTGATAAACTATGTTGTTTGTTTGTTCGTTTGTTTTAATTCCTGGGGTTTGTTTTTTTTTTTTTAGGCAAACAATGCCCCCTTTTGGCCATTGGCTCCTATAAAAAGAAATCATAAAAACAGACACCTTTTTCATCTCTGCTAAGAATTGAATTTATATATATAACTTAACATATATATAGATTATATATCATGTTACATATATAAATTATATAATAATAATATGTTATAAATTATATAATTTACATACAAAGAACCTGTCCTGTGTTACCTTAAGAGTGTATATACTGTGTACTGAGATTTGAGATTTATTTTGTAAAGAAACAATTTATACTGCGCAGTTTCTTTCTTTTATTTTGTTTTTAGTTAACGTACAATGTTATATTAGTCTACTTGCTATAATGTATGCCTGAAACTAACATTTTAATTTTTTACATAATTAGGTCTACTAGAATGGTTAATGGCAGTGTTGTAAGACCCAAATTTTAGTTTTATGAATCTTCTTTGTCATATCTAATTCAGGTTGAATACGAAGGCCTAAAGCATGAGATTAAGCGATTTGAGGAAGAAACCGTGCTGCTCAACAGCCAGCTGGAAGATGCCATCCGGTTGAAAGAGATCGCAGAGCACCAGCTGGAAGAAGCCCTTGAGACCTTAAAAAACGAGAGGGAACAAAAGAACATCCTGCGGAAGGAGCTCTCCCAGTATATCACCCTCAATGACAACCATCTTAGCATCTCTGTCGATGGACTCAAGTTTGCGGAGGATGCGGGTGAACCGAACAATGACGACAAAATGAATGGGCATATCCACGGGCCCCTTGTGAAACTCAATGGAGACTATCGGACTCCCACTTTAAGGAAAGGAGAGTCTCTACACCCCGTTTCTGACTTATTCAGTGAGCTGAACATTTCAGAAATACAGAAGTTAAAGCAGCAACTTATGCAGGTAAAATCTCTTCTGTTACTGTGAACTTCTTGCAGGCTGCACGGAGCCTGTTTTGTGATATCTTCTTCTCACATTTTTACCTCTAGCTTATTTTTTGAAATATTGCTTCTTCACCTGGCAACCTTGAAAGTATAGTATTTTAGAAAGACACAACCGAAGAGGTGTTGAAAAGAAATCTCTCATTTGCCTGGCTTTAGGAAATATATCTTAGAGCCACAAAGTGGATTATGATCAGGTGTGAAGGGAGAGAAGCCTCTTGATGCGTTTCTAACAGAAGAATTCAAAAGCTTTATATATGAGTGATCTGACTTTTCCACCACAAACAACTGTAGTGTTAAAGAATAACGATACACTTCACAGAAATACTTTAAGCTTTTTTTTTTTTATTATTATTTTTAATGTTTATTTCTGAGACAGAGAGAGACAGAGCATGAGGGGGGGAGGGGCAGAGAGCGAGCTAGACACAGAATCAGAAGCAGGCTCCAGACTCTGAGCTGTCAGCACAGCTTGACACGGGGCTCAAACTCACAAACCGTCAGATCATGACCTGAGCCGAAGTCGGTCGCTGAACCGACTGAGCCACCCAGGCGCCCTGAAGCTTTTAAAAGTCATGAAGGACTTTCAGTCTACAAATTAGCCAGGATATCATATGATTCAAAATACAGAGCAGGTATAAATCTGAAACCAAGGAGTTCTTATTGCAACATGAGCTAGGCCTTAAATTTTTAGCATCTTCAAATTCAAATATCTTGTGAAGAGTCCTGCCTTTTAAGTTTATCTCACTGTGAAATGGCTTTTCTAGTTTAGATACTGCCTCCCTGCCATACCTTAATCTAGTGCTAATGGGAATCTCGTCTGAAGCATGGCACTGCCACCAACACCATCATCTGAGGGCTTCTTTGTAGTACACATTCTTGGGCTCCATGCAAATCTTCTGAACCAGGAATCTGGTTCAACAGGCTTGTCAGGTGATTAACTCTTTGGTCTGTTACCCACCCCCTCACCCCCCAAGTTTCTCTGCATACAGCTGGTTAGAGGCCATCAGGACTGTGCAGTCATTTATTTCTATGGTAAACAGGGATTATAATGTTCTGCCTCTACAGAAGTGATGGCTAAAAAGTGAAATTAGCAGAAATAAATAAAAATCTGGAGACCGAGTGAAGTTAATTTTATAGGTTTATTGTTAATATTACATCACGAGTTAACACATTGTGCACTTTACCTGCCCTGTGCTCTTGGCTACTAGCAAAGAATTCGTTTTCACAATGTTTAACTGAAATCAAGAGGGCATGGCCATTGGAAGAAAATGAATATATATAGACTTTTATCTGACTGCAAAGTTCAGTTCTGTATAGGTAATATTTTTTTATGTCTTTTTGCTCAGTTCACACTAATACAACTAGATTGATAGCAAACATATTTTAAATTTGTATGTGACAGATAATAAAAGAATTCATGCCCCCAAATTAAATAGAATTAATATAAAATTTTTCTTAAACTATCACGTTGGTGGCTTTAGGATAAAAAGTTAGCATGCTGAGACTTTTGTTTCTTCTTATTAGGGTGGCAGTGTAGATTAGGAAGAGGGGCTTTTCTGCATAAAACAGCACAACAGTTTTCAACTAGGTCGGCCCTTGGGCTGCAAACTCAGGGCTGCTCTCACATTTAATCCTGTATGTCATCTGAAATAATAGAAAATTCTGAAAGAAATGAGTCATGTAACAAAAAGAATGGTAGAGACAAGTTCTCAGCAAGGGAGCGATTCCGGGTTGGAATGTCATTTGCACTGGGGTGGGATGATTCCTCCTTGTCTGTGACTGGTGAGCTACCAGAGGTTTAGCGTCTCTGGTCCCAACCCATTAAGTGCCGGTTACATCTCCTCAGGCAACGCGATGATGAAATGCCCCACCCGTTTCAAATGCTCCAAGGGTCAACTGCTAGTTGAGAATCCTCCTATAGAGAGACAGCACTTTACTCTCCCATAAAATGGGGATACAGACTACCTTCTCCATTAGAGTGGCGTGGTTTATGAGTTAATGTGTGTAGAGTGCCTCGTAAACACTCCATAATTGTGAACTGTTATTACTACTTCAACTCCATAGTGCCTTGAGCACTCTCTTTAGCTTTTATTAGTATTATTAACTTACTGTTGGACAGTTGGCTCCGGGAGAGTCATCTCAGAAGGGACTAATGTGCTCATTGGTAAGAATACAGGAAGGTAACAGTGAAGTGTCAGCGTGAGGTCTGAAAAGGGATGTTCATTTAGCAGAAAGTTAGGGAGAGAAAGACTTGGCCGGGTAACCCTTCCCTCAGTACAGCAGACAACAGTGTACCAGGGTTTAATTAATGTTGACAGTTTGTCAAGATATAAAGAGGCACAGGCACGGCCTTATGTTCCAAAGTTAGCCCCGCATTTAGTTGTGGAAACCAGGCTCAACACAGGAATGGGGGGCTTACAGCTTCCAGTCTCACAGCAACAACACTAACATCTAATTATGGTTTAGACAAAGTCACTGTCTTTTGGTAAGCAACATTTTTTTTTTAATTTTTTTTAATGTTTATTTATTTTTGAGAGAGACAGAGACAGAATGTGAGTAGGTTAGGGGCAAAGAGAGAGACACACACAGAATCCTAAGCAGGCTCCAGGCTCTGAGCTGTCAGCCCAGAGCCTGACATGGGGCTCGAACTCACAAGCTATGAGATCATGACCTGAGCTGAAGTCGGACGCTCAACCGACTGAGCCACCCAGGCGCCCCAAGTAAGCAACATTTTTTAAAAAGCGCACTAACTGGGGCGCCTGGGTGGCTCAGTCGGTTAAGCGGCCGATTTCGACTCAGGTCATGATCTCGCGGTCCGTGAGTTCGAGCCCCGCGTCGGGCTCTGTGCTGACAGCTCGGAGCCTGGAGCCTGCTTCCAATTCTGTGTCTCCCTCTCTCTCACCCTCCCCTGTTCATGCTCTGTCTCTCCCTGTCTCAAAAATAAATAAAACGTTAAAAAAAAATTTTAAAAATGCATTAACTTTTTCTAAGAATGTATTTCGTTTAAACTGTTGAGTACAAGTATATCGGAATGTATCTTTTCATGCATAATTTATAATCGGATAGGTTTTCCTTAGCTGTGAATCCCCCTTGGGTTTAATTTGTATAAATAAGCAAATTATAAAAACATTACAGGATACATTACCGAAAAGTAATTGCAGTTGTCTTTGATGTTAATGAGGCTTGAAAATAATATGACAGTTCTGATACACAGCAGTACTCTTAATGCACCTTGCAGCATATCCTGTGTGTCAGCACCACTGTCTGGACATCCCAAGGAGCAAGCAATCAGATGTACTTTACGTGTGACTATCTGAAATGCTTGGAGCCAAATGTGTTGAATGAAATGTTCAGAATGTAGAAAGGTAATATACAGCATATACTATATATTTTGCGACATCCCTAATGAGATCAGGTGCAGCAGTGAATGATCAAATACTATTAACATTTTTTTTAATGTTTATTTATTTTTGAGACAGAGAGAGACAGAGCATGAACAGGGGAGGGTCAGAGAGAGAGGGAGACACAGAATCGGAAGCAGGCTCCAGGCTCCGAGCTGTCAGCACAGAGCCTGACGCAGGGCTCGAACTCACGGACCGCGAGATCATGACCTGAGCCGAAGTCAGACGCTTAACCGACTGAGCCACCCAGGCGCCCCACTATTAACATTTTTGTAGTGAAACATGTGACTGTTCACTCTAAGAGGAGAAAATGAGGACCAGAAAAAGGCTTTCATCAGGCAGGTGTAATTTTGCTGCTTGAGGAGTCTAGGGCTGTCTGAATATCACTACCCAGTGAGTTATGATACAACTTTTATTTAAAGCCACTTGTGATTTTGAAATTATGGCTGTCGTGGGGCATTACAGCTGCCATACTTACCGTTCAGGCAGTTCTCAGTCTTGTGTACCTCAGCTTCTAACATCAGAATACTTTGGATATCCCAGCTTGTATTTTCATAATTCACTTGTCTCTTAGGATTTCTTTTGGCCAGGGTCCAAAGTACCGCATCTGAGAGAAAGTTGTGCACCTTCAAATTGAACACCTGTGCTTAGTTAATGTTGACAGTTTGTGGAGACATAGAGAGGCACAGGCAGGGATCTAACACCCTGTACCAGGGAATATGCAGCTTTTAAATTATTCTTCCTGAGAATTAAAGAAACCTTTTGTAAACAGCATACCCAGGTCAAAGCCTATTGGCCTATTCTTATCTTACAAGTTTCCATCTATGCATGTTAATTATGTTTTCCCATCTATGGGTATTTATTTGCCTTGGTTCTGAAAAGAAAAAAAATCTGTTTTTGCCTTGGGTATCAGGAATGATGGGTGAGTTGTTTTACTTCTCTGAGACACATCTATAAAAGGAAGGTAATAAATTAGCCCCATCAGTAGTCTCTAGGCCTTTGTTAGAATTAGGGAAAAAAAAAAAAAAAAAATAGGTCCATTTCTAAAGAGGTCATACTGCCATCTGCTGGGAAATGGCAATAATTAATATGAAAATCTAGGACAACTGCAATTTAAATAGTGTCTCTGACAGTTGTATTGCCCTCAAGACTCGGTTATTTAAAACAGATTAAACAGCTTACCCTTGAACAACATGGTTTGAATTGCATGGGTCCACTTACACACAGATTTTTTTTTGTAAATACAATACAGTACTGTAAAGGTGTCCCTTCCCTGTGATTTTCTTAGTAACTTTTTTTCTCTAGCTTCCTTTATTATAAAAAAAACTAGTGTATAACACAAATAACATATAAAATATGTATTAATTGACTTTATGTTATTGGTAAGGCTTCCAATCAAACAATGCTGCGTTGTTCAAGGGCCAACTGTAATTGATATTTTCCAGTGCTGGTCAGGTAACTTAATTAGTTTTATTAGAATGAAAATAAGTAGATCCTGTCTGAGGAAACTAAATTTCTTAATCTGTTTAAAGGAGTCTCTATGCTTATGCTAATATTTCTGCCTTCAATAAATAGCCTCTGTCTAACGTCACATTGTAGAGAGTTTTCTCCTTGGTCAAACTAAGGGGAAAACTTTTGGATTTTTTTCTTTCAGTATCACACTAGCTATATTTTACATTTAATGTGACAAAACAACAATGTTTCTATGAAGCTGAAACTGATATTTTGTTGTATCCTCATGGTTGTGAAAGAATAAAGATTCATATTATATTTAATCCACTCTATTAAAAACAATTTTAGTTTTTCCTATAATAATGGTAAGTGGTCAATTTGCTATATGTCCCATAAGAGTTCAGAGCAGTTTATATATATTTGATTAATTGGTTGGTGTTTGCAACAACTGTATGGGATAGATAGTATTATTATCTTCATTTTACAGATAGGGAAACTGAAGCACAGATGTTTTTGTCACCAAAATCAAATCAAATCAAATATTATATGTGCTTAAAAAGACTTACAGAATATTTATGGGGAGAAATTAATTATAAGAAGATGCTCTGTGTTTTTTAAAACTTAAAGTGACATATACAGTTTCCTAGGACAAAGTTGACAACTCATTAAATGATTACAGACTTTATAATTAAAGATTACCTTTAATATAAGCTTTATAAGCAAATGAATTTCTCAGAAGCCTTACTTTTCCTGCCATATATCAAAACATAAAAGGGCATCTATTATCACAACAGCAAGGGAGTCTATGTCATTTTTTAAGAACTTTCTGGAGATATAATTCACGTAAAATACATCCACCCAGCTAAAGGGTATAATTCATTGTTTTTTAGTGTATTTACAGAGTTGTGCAACCATCACCACGGTCAATTTTAGAGTATTTTCATCACACCAAAAATAAACCATGTACTCATTAACCACTCCAGCCCTGAGCAACCACTAATCTATTTTCTGTCTTTATAGATTTGTCTATTCTAGACATTTGATGTACGTGGAATCATACAACAGGTGGCCTTTCATGACTGAGTTTTTCTTTTTTCTTTTTCAATGTTTATTTATTTTAGAGAGAGAGCATGAGCAGGGGAGGTGCAGGAAGGAGGGGGACAGAGGATCCTAAGTGGGCTCCATGCTGACAGCAGAGCCCAATGCTGGGCTCAAACTCACAAACCATGAGATCATGACCTGAACTGAAGTTGAACCCTCAACAGACTGAGCCACCCAGGCGCCCTATGACTGGCTTTTTCCATTTAGCATAACATGTTTGAGGTTCATGTATGTTATAACATATATTAGTATTTCATTCTCTTTTCTTGGCAAGTAATATTCCATTATTTGGATATACTGCATTCTATTTATCCATTTACCAGTGATGAACATTTGAATTGTTTCCACTTTTTGACTGTTATGAATAATGGCATGAACATTTGTGTACAAGTTTTTGTGTGCACATATGTTTTAATTCTCTCCAGTATATGCTTAGGAATGGAATTGCGTGGTCCTTTGGCAACTCTGTTCCTCCAGTTGATATTTCACTAGATTGAACTTTTTCATAGTTCTTGTTTGTCAGGGAACAGATATGCATTGCCAGAATAGTTTTACTTCAAGCAGAGAAGAATAAATTATTTATTTCTGATTTCTATTTGTGTATGTCAGTCCTAGGTATACCATTACAAGAATCACACTATCCATTCAAATTGAGAGTCAGTTGACCAGGATAAAGACTTTATGAAAATGAATAGCATATAGGGGTACCTGGGTGGCTCAGTCTGTTAAGCATCCAACTTCAGCTCAGGTCCTGATATCACAGTTTGTGGGTTCAAGCTTTGTGTTAGACTCTGTGCTGACAGCTTGGAGCTTGGAGCCTGCTTTGGATTCTGTGTCCCCCTCTCTCTCTGCCCTTCCCCTGCTCACACGTTCTCTCTCTCTCTCTCTCTCTCTCTCTCTCTCTCTCTAAGAAAAGAAAGAAAGAGAAAGAAAATTAATGGCATATAAGCAGCTTTGATTTCTTTTCTTATAAAAGTCCTTTGAATGTGCAAATTCTGACTATCTTTTCTTTTGTTCTTCCACAAAAGAGCTATCAGTATTCAACACATATAAATGTGTTCATTTAAAAGATAAACATACAGTGAAATTAAAAAAATTTCTATGGGAGGGACACGTGGCTCAGTCAGTCAGTAAAGGATGCAACTCTTGATCTCAGGGTCATGGGTTTGAGTCCCACATTAGTGGTAGAGATTACTTAAAAAAATTTTAATGGGACATAATGACAATAATAATAATAGTTAACATATATTGTATACTTATACTGGATTAAAGAGTTCACAAATTCTGCATTCAAGTTTTCTGGCAAAACAACCCGCCCTACCATAAAAAATAAAATACTCAGTTCCAGATAGAAGATGAAGATTATAGAAGATGAAGATTTTAGTCACTATGGAAGATGCTAATTAACAGAGCAAGTCTCCCTTGGATAAGTTCTTCACCAATAGAGATTAAAATAGTACCCTTAAAATGAATAGTAATTTTAATCTTTGAAATGCTTTACATGTCTTAGTTTGTGCACTGCTTCTGAAATCCAAATATAATTTAAGGTACTCTAAACCTCAATAGCTAAGCGAAAATATCATGCTGAAGTTGTATAAAATTATCCACAATTTAGTTATCATTGGAGGGGGAACAGACCAACCATAACTGTCTGGAAAAAATGTGTGTGTGTGTGTGTGTGTGTGTGTGTGTGTGCGTGTGTGTAAATTTTGGTATCATTCTCTGTTCAAGTGATTCCACCAGAAATATACTGAGTGTGATAATTAATACTGTATGTGGAAAATACAGACATGAAAGAGACAATGTCCTATTTGATATTTTCTGGAGAGACTATCATGAAGAACCTGACAGATTTACCTTGTAGCCTTAGAAAATGTTATTTGTAAATCAGAATTGGCAGAGTACAGATTGAAATTCTCCTAATGGTATCACCTCATGTATTATAACACTGTTTACTCTAAAAACAAGGTTGAGACATATTTAGTGCCTTTTGTTCTGGTCCAATTTTTATTTTATTCAAAGGCTTTTTGGAAACAGCTTTGTCTGTTGTAATCATATATACTAATCAAATGATGTTTAGGTTTTTCAGAGTAAATACACTTAGTTTTCAAGAGAAAAAAATTCCTAAAATAATACATTTTCATTGATATTATCTACAATATCAATAATAGAATATTTAGAAGATTTTCTGTCTCCCTTATCAAAAATTCAACTGACTTGGCTTTTCATCAAGTACATTACATAATTACCTGCATTTTTCATTTAAAATTATTGCCCAATAGTCTGGATAAGTCCATTCATCTTCGGCTATGGTGATACAGTTTGTTATATCTAATGAAACCCAACCAGGAGGATTTGTATTGAAATATGTCTTGACTTTGAAATGAAATAGTTGCTTTTGCAAATACAGATACAAATCTGTGAAACAAAGGCATTTGCCGTGTAGAAATATTTTGGTCATGGGAATGACCAGTTACCCAAATGTTAACAATGGCTAACATTAGAATACCTGGAGCATTAAATTCACTATCGTACTCAATCATCCTTTTGTAAGTTAAGAAACTTGCCCAGAGTCATAGAGTTAGGTAAATGTTGGTGCCAAGGTTAGAGTCGAATTCTCTGATACTACAGCCTAGTTGGGTTTTTTTTTTTTAACCTGTAATACTATTCTTTTGGAATATTTTGGTTTCTATAGCCATAATATGTACCTTGTGGATTGTGTTCCAGATATGGGCAAGCACTATGTCATAAAATCAAAGCTATGACTTAGAAGGCTCCAATAATAAGATAACATAACTGTATTTTTAATTCTAATTTCATGACTGTACTATACATTTGATGTTAGACAAAAGGCCGAGAAACGATGAGTGTACTATACAGGCAGTCCTTGTTTTGCATGATATTGATGGGTCATAAATGATTGTGTAAACTGAAACCATGCAAAACAAACTCATAATTAATGGAGAAAATTCAATTGTACTATGATCTTTTTTCTTTCTCTCTCTCTTTTTTGTTTTGAAGTAAGGTCTATGCTCAATGTGGGGCTTGAACTCATGACTCCAAGATCAAGAGTCACATGCTCTACCAACTGAGCCAGCCAGGTGCTCTTTGTTTTGTGATCTTTAAAAATTTTTTATCAGAACATTCAAAACTCCCTTATTGTTGGTTATAAATATATAAAGAATTGAAAAAATAGTAAAACTACTTAGTACACTGTAATCCAAAAATTAGAAACATATTTAAAGTTTTCCTTGTAAAAAACTTATCTTTGAGATAAAAATTTAACCCTCCCCAAAATAAACTAGGGAAATTAAATTTATGTTTTATAGAATATTAAAGATATCCAAGCTTTTGAAACAGAAATTCGAACTGTGCCTCCTCCCCACCAAACACTTATCAAGAATAGTTTGATCTTGCCACCCTCTCATCACATAATTTATTATCGGAACAAGAATCTTTTCTATGCCTTGTTAAATTGTCATACTAATAAGTTTGGATCAGCTTTCAACATTCTATCCTTTGCACTTTCAGTGTCTGAAAATATCTCTGAGAGTGCCTTTAGGTGTGCCCATGTCATTTCCTCTAGAACCTTTTAATCCTTTTTGTAACAACTATTCTTTTGATTTATATCGATACCTCTCCATCACCAAATTGCCTTGGCTGCATATCTAAATTCCTTGAAATGGCATCAGGGTCAATATTCGCAAATTCAACCGTTTCTCCTGTAACTCCATTTATGTTTAATTCAGATTTCACTTCCAATGTGTCTCTCTTTGTTTCTTTGCTGCTTGTTCATTCCCTCCTTCCTTTTCTTTTTGTTTTTTCACTTTCCCTCCCTCCCTTTCTTCCTTTCTTTTCTTTCTTTCCATCTCTCTCCCTCCCTCCCTTCTTTTCTTTTCCTTTCTTCTCTTTCCTTTCTCTTCTCTTTCTTTCTTTCTTTCTTTCTTTCTTTCTTTCTTTCTTTCCCAGTGCCCTCTTTGGACTATTTTTGTGAAACATCATGTGGGTTTATCACTGGAAGACGGTGAGACAACACAACTACACTTTGCTGTCTGTGAATGAACTGAATAACAGATATGCAGTGACCAATCACTGAAAGACTTTGGAAGAAGTAATGTAATTGTTCACTGGTCATGATGTTATTATGTAATGATTTTGTATATTGAAGCAGCAAAGTTTATACCTTACACATTGTTCACAGTTGATGTACCAGTCATCAAAATTCAAACTGTGTTTTGGGGGACTGGTGTTTTAACTAACGATGGTCACTGAAATTAATACATATTAGAACCTTAAGTGAAGACTCTCTATATATAATAATATGAAGGATATCAAGTATCACAAAGAATCATAAAAATATTACTCTACTGTATTACAAATTTATAGATAGCTATGGATCTCCTAAAATAATATGCTGATATAATATTAATTATAGTTTAATAATTGATATTATCATGTTATTATAATAATAATTTTATTTAACCCCTAGGAATTTAGAAGTTTGGAGGGATATAATGTATGATTCAGGAAAATTTTAAAGTTCAAATTGATAAATTACTTTAGTTATAAAAATATTCAACATCAAGCTGTTATCTTTAAATAATATTTAAATATTTAAATAATAATATCAATATATTAGTAATATCAATATATTGATACTGTATTTATAGAATATATTATATTATGTATTATATTATTATGTTATATATTAGTATATCAAATATTAACAATATCAATATTTGCTTATTAAAAACACATTTATGTCATAATCACGTAAAAACTTTTAATTCATAATGATTACCTGAATGGAGGGAAGAAAATGTTCTTTTAAATATATATATTTAACACAAATATGTATTTAAATATATATATACTTTTTGTTTTTTAATTTTTTAGTGTTTATTCATGTTTGAGAGACACAGAGAGACATGACGCGTGAGGGGGGGGATAGAGAGAGAGAGGGAGACACAGAATCCGAAGCAGGCTCCAGGTTCTGAGCTGTCAGCACAGAGCCCAACATGGGACTCGAACTCACAAACCATGAGATCATGACCTGAGCTGAAGTCAGATTCTCAACCGACTGAGCTACCCAGGTGCCCTATATACTTTTAATATTTATTTGTTTTGAGAGAGAAAGAGAGCAGGGGGAGGGGCAGAGACAGACGGAGAGAGAGAATCCAAATCAGGCTCCATGCTCAGCACAGAGGCTGATGTACGGCTTGAACCCACAAACTGTGAGATCATGACCTGAGCTGAAAGCAAGAGTTAGATGCTTAATTGACTGAGCCAGTGAGGCACCCCCAGGAAATGCTTTTTAAAATTCTCCAATTATAGGGGTGCTTGGGTGGCTCAGTTGGCTAAGCATCTGCCTCTTGGTCTCAGCTCAGGTTTCTGGAGTTCGAACCCCACATTGTGCTGTGCTGACAGTATGGAGCCTGCTTCAGATTCTCTCTCCCTCGTTCTCTGCCACTCCACCCCTCTCAAAACAAATAAATAAACTTAAAAAATTCTCCTATTATAATTTCTTATAAACTTATGCTTTTTTAAAAAAAATTAACGTTTATTTATTTTTGAGACAGAGGGAGACAAAGAGACAGAGCACGAGTGGGGGAGGGGCAGAAAGAGAGGGAGACACAGAATCCGAAGCAGGCTCCAGGCCACAAGCTGTCAGCACAAAGCCCAACATGGGGCTTGAACTCACGAACTATGAGATCATGACCTGAGCACAAGTTGGATGCTTAACCGATTGTGCCACTTGGGTGCCTTTTTATAAACTTATGTTTAATGAGACAGTATTTTACATTGATATTAGAATTTTTTTAATATACAATAATACTACCTATGTAATAACAAAACTGTCATGTTAATCAAATATATTGCTAATTTTTAAAATTCCTGTTTGGACTGAAGGAATTGAAATGGTTTATAAATTGTTCTTTTAACCCTAAAACTCTATGTTTTTATATTAAGATCTATCAAATTTTGAGCATGTCTGTTTTGGAGATCAAATGCTTATTTTTTATTTTAAGGGGATGGTTAGTGTTCCCAGCATTATTTAGTAAGTTAAAGCCTTAGGTGTTAAATCTGATTTTTGGTTGAGCTCTCAGAAGGAAAGGATGATTCATAGGCGCCTTGAGACAGTCACTTATCCCACATGAACTTAGGAGCATATATTCTCCAAGGCTCTGAGAATAAAGACAGTGCTAAGTACCATCTCTTGAAGTCATGTTGTGTTTTCTGCAAGATGTTAAGATAAAAATAAGATTGTTTGGATAACATTCAGGTTTCATGAGTGTATGTGTATAATGCATGAGAATTTGGATGAGTAAATATGCATAGCATAATTCTTTTAAAATGATGTACTTTTAGACTGATTGACTTACCAGAACTGCTGAAATAAGAAAACACTCCAATTTAATTTGCAATAATGGAGACATTGGCTCTGCTGCAGTTATTTTAAATGTATACATGCCTGACTGTGAATGGATCAAGTGCGTCATTGGCATTGCATTGAAATCATTCAGACACTTTTTTTTTTTGCCATCACAGGTAGAGCGGGAAAAGGCCATTCTTCTGGCCAATCTCCAGGAGTCACAGACGCAGCTGGAACACACCAAGGGGGCGCTGACAGAGCAGCACGAACGGGTGCACCGGCTAACAGAACACGTTAATGCCATGAGAGGCCTACAGAGCAGCAAAGAACTCAAGGCTGAGCTGGATGGGGAGAAGGGCCGGGACTCAGCGGAGGAGGCCCATGACTATGAGGTGGACATCAATGGCTTAGAGATCCTTGAATGCAAGTATAGGGTGGCAGTAACTGAGGTGATTGATTTGAAAGCTGAAATTAAGGCCTTAAAGGAGAAATATAATAAATCTGTAGAAAACTATACTGATGAGAAAGCCAAGTATGAGAGTAAGATCCAAATGTATGATGAGCAGGTTACAAGTCTTGAAAAGACCACCAAGGAGAGTGGAGAGAAGATGGCCCACATGGAGAAGGAGTTGCAAAAGATGACCAGCATAGCTAACGAAAATCACAATACCCTTAATACAGCCCAAGATGAGCTGGTGACATTTAGTGAGGAGCTAGCCCAGCTTTACCACCATGTATGTCTGTGTAATAACGAAACCCCCAACAGGGTCATGCTGGACTACTATAGGCAAAGCAGAGTCACTCGTAGTGGCAGCCTGAAAGGGCCTGATGATCCCAGGGGACTTTTGTCTCCACGATTAGCCAGGCGGGGTGTGTCATCCCCAGTAGAAACAAGGACCTCATCTGAACCAGTTTCAAAAGAAAACACAGAGGCCAGCAAAGAACCAAGTCCAACCAAGACCCCCACAATCTCTCCTGTTATTACTGCCCCACCATCATCTCCAGTATTGGATACAAGTGACATCCGCAAAGAGCCAATGAATATCTACAACCTTAATGCCATAATTCGGGACCAAATCAAACATCTGCAGAAAGCTGTGGACCGGTCCTTGCAACTGTCTCGTCAAAGAGCAGCAGCACGGGAGCTGGCCCCCATGATTGATAAAGACAAGGAAGCCTTAATGGAAGAGATCCTCAAGCTCAAGTCCCTGCTGAGCACCAAACGGGAGCAGATTGCCACACTGAGAGCAGTACTGAAAGCCAACAAACAGGTGATCTCATTCTACAGACAACACATGCTAGCCAACGCTTTCTTAACTAGTTAATTCTTTAATGGTTTTAGTGTTCGTTATCATCAGGGTGAGAGTTCAGATTCCTGGTCAGCAGAGTAATAAATCAAACTACGTCTCAGTGCCAGATCAGAATGTAATAATTATTTTTCAGTGAGTGAGTAGATGATACAGGAGAGTAGCTATGCCCCTCTAGGGGAGGTCGAGGTGAGGAAGTTAAAGCAGGATCCAAGAGGAAGATCTAGTTGCAGATGTAGAAAGGCAATTCAGGCAGTACTTAGCTGGAGTCCAGCAGTCACTGAGTGTGGAAACAGGAGATGGAGGGGGGTTGAATGGGCTGGCATGGCAGCATATACCAGGGAGACACTCTGGCAAGCCCCAGAGCAAGCAGTGGGGAGCCCTCTAGAGAGAGATATAGAATGTCTACGAGCTCTGCCAGTGACCACGTATCTGAAATTTAGGTTCAGTTGCGATGTTAATTCATCACCTAGCTTAAGCTGTGGAAACTTTTTCCTAAGCATAGATCTTGTCCTTCTGGAATAAGCAGGAATGCTACAACATGACCCTACCTGACTAATTCCTAGATCTTCTCTGTGACTGAATTTGTTTTCCACCCTTGAGCTTTACCGGGGTGAGAATGCTGTGAAATATAGATGGGAAAATATTTTTAACCTCTGTTTAGTTTCTCTGGAACATAAACCTTAAAAGATACATTTGAGAAGGGTGCTGATAAAGGGTGTTGATAAAGGGAAAGCATCAAATGCCTTCTTGCAAATGTAAGCAGTGCTGGTGTTGGGGGGTGACAGTTAATTTCAGATGCAATGCTCCTTCTCCTTTTACCCTTACATGAGGGAAGCCACACCAATATTGTGTCATCCACAGTACAGTTTTCTAGCGTCTTTGTCTTTAGTTCCCATAAATCCCCTGATATAATTGGGAGGTCTGTCCCACAAGCAGTAATTTCTTTGCACTGTAAACATGTTTTATATAAATCTAAGGACATGTAAACATGTTTTATATAAATCTAAGGACAAATTAGGACCTTCTTTTGTGCCATCACTTCAAGGAAATAGAAGAGATTAGGATGAATAAAGAATTTGCGAGAGATCTGACTCCAATTTGAGGTCAGAATGAAAGAATTTGTGGGGCGCCTGGGTGGCTCAGTTGGTTAAGTGTCCGACTCATGGTTTTAGCTCAGGTCATGATCTCATGGTTTCTGAGTTCGAGCCCCTGTCAGTGCAGAGCCTGCTTGGGATTCTCTCTCTGTCCCTCTCTCTCTGCCTTTCCCCTGCTCTATCTCTCTCTCAAAAATAAATAAGTAAAAACTTAAAAAAAAATAATTTGCTACCATAAACTACCACAATCCAAAGACCCAGTTATTTAGAGTAATCATAAAAAACCAATACCATATCACTAAAAACCACATTAGATAAGGCTTAGACAACCTTTATCAAGGACCTAATATCCTGGGCATTCTTGCTCAAGCCACTCAAATAGCATCTCTGACTTCTTCGTGAAGATTGAATATGAACAACCTAGAAATCTAGATCTATAAGTGACAAGACGCTTAAATGATGCAGAAGTATAGATAGGCATGGTTGATAAGCCATGAAAGACTAATTTGTGAATGAGCATTCATTGATTACATAGTTCAAGGCAGGTGGTAGATAAGGATGCCAATTAAGTGACCAAGTAATCTAGTAGGAGTTCAACACATGCCTGTTAACTATTTGCAGAGTAGGACATGTCATTGAGAGGTATAAACAGTATCATAGGAATTCAGTGCAATACAGGAATACAAAGCATTCCTGGCTGAATTTTTATTTTCTCAGTGGTTTGTGGTACCATTTGCATTACATTAGCATCACAAACCTTATGGTCTCAGTAAATAAAATGAAAACACATTTGTAGCCATGCATTTAGTTTACATTTTAATGATGTTGGCCCTAACGCTATGATGCTTATGTGCCATAAATAACTTCAGATGTCTGCAGATGACATCCATTATGTTTAGACATTGTGGAATGTTCACTATTAAGACTAAGGTAAGAATTCTGTCATAAAGGGAAAAGGGGGAATCTTCTTGTTTTAAAAATAGACATTCTGCATTCTCTATGAGTTTTTTCATAGACTTCGGGTTTTTCTGTATGCACAGTGTCTTCTGAAATATGCAAATGTTTATGAAATAGCATCTGTGTACTAAACTGTGCTAGATGCTAAACATTCAAAGAAGACTGATACATGGTCCCTGCCCTTCAGAATAGGACTCACAAACTGGTAAGAATGTTGGGAAAGAAACAGATCATTACAGTTTGATATTATACATGCTGTAATAGAAGTTATGGAAACATTGCCGAGGAAGCAACTGATGTTTCCTAAAGGAGTTAGGAAAAAAAAAAGACTTCATGGAAGCAGTTTTACTTGAGTTTGTTCTTAAAGGATGAGGAGTTGTTTTCCAGGAGAGGAAGAAACACTTCCAAGCAGAAAGAATAGTAGGTAGAAAGTCAAAGAATAGAATGATATATTCAGGGAATGGTTGTGAAGATGTCTGTGGCTGGAAGCAAGATTTTTGATTTACAAAATTAAGTTAGGGAGCATGGAGAATGTAGCAAATGCAGACATCAGCAAATCTACTCATGGGCTGAAGATACTTAGAGTTTCTAACTTCTGAAAAAGCTTTGTGCAGTCTGGACCAACAAGTCTACAAACAGAACTGAGTCTTTGGGGGCATTTCTCACAAATAATAAATGAGTTTGTGCTTCTATTTCAGATCTTGCTCTTCTGTTATTCCCTTCTCTCCTCCCCTTGGATAACTGACCATTTGGCCTCATATGCTTACCAATTTGTTACACCTACATTTTCACAACTTAAGCTTAACGGTTCTATATGAATATATGTATAAATTAAAAAAAAAAATTAAACTGCCATTTTTCTCCCCAGATCAATTTCTGCATTTTGGATAATTTTCTGAATCGATAGTATTTCTGAAGATTCCATTGAGTTATAGCTACAGAATACGCTAAAATATTTTATCAGTAAATTCTCATTTTAATCTGAATTTAAATTCAATTAAAACCTATAAGAAACTACTTTGGAATCAAGACATTAACAAGTTACTCTATCCTAACATTGTTTCAATTATAAAAAGAATCCAGGTATCTCAGTAGAAGTTGGCACTTTGCATAAGAAAGTTCAAGCTGTCCATTTTAAGCACAAAAGGAAATGTTAAAAACCAGGAACATCCCATTAGCAATGGATTTTTTTTCATTAGTAGTGGATTTTTTCATTAGTATTGAGTATTTTTACACACTCTGAAAAGCTGCGGTTAACAGTTTGTTTAAAATGGTATGTTTTCGGGGTGCCTGGGTGTCTCACTCGGTTAAGCGTCCGACTTCGGCTCAGGTCATGATCTCGCGGTTTGTGAGTTCAAGCCCCGCATCGGGCTCTGTGCTGACAGCTCAGAGCCTGGAGCCTGCTTCAGATTCTGTGTCTTCTTCTATCTGCCTCTCCCTTGCTCATGCTCTGTCGCTTTCTGCCTCAAAAATAAATAAAACATTAAAAAAAATTTTTTTTAATGGTATGTTTTCTGTTTGGCTTCAATATATATATACACCATGTGCTGTGCATCAAACAGGCAGTCCCTGAATACACATTGATTTCATGCATTGAGTCAGTTAACATTTTTCTTTCTTCTTACGGTGTGTCAAGCTAGTTTTCAGTTTGAAACGCTATTAATTCCAAAAGATTCAGAAATGCCCAAATTCTAAGTTCAAAGGGATATTTTAATTCATTCAAACATTTTGGAATTTCTCCTTTTTATGGAAATTGTGAAGAATTAAATTAGACTATAATTTATTGTTTTGAAGTTGTATGCAAAGGCAGGAAGTAATCGGTTCCTTGTGAATTCTTTTCCTTAAACATGTAATATGGATTTATAGTTTATTGTGTACTCATACTATAAATTGCAACGGCCTGTGTCTTATTCTATGTTTTAGGCCCCTAGAGCACAGGGGCAAGAATATTTGCATTCTGTTATATTTCTTTTTCTTTTTTACTTTTTTTTAACATTTATTTATTTTTGAAAGAGCACAAGTGGGGGAGGAACAGAGAGAGAGGGAGACACAGAATCTGAAGCAGGCTCCAGGCTCCAAGTTGTCAGCACAGAGCCCAACATGGGGCTCGAACTCACGATCCGTGAGATCATGACCTGAGCTGAAGCCGGACATTTTACTGACAGAGCCACCCAGGCGTCCCGCATTCTGTTGTATTTCATTTGGAAGCTGTGCTTCTTTACTGCCTTCTCCTTGATAAAATCCTTCTTGTATAAAGTTTAATTTTAGCTCCCTTTCTGTCTGAAAAATTGCAGACTCAGGAATCTGCATTAAAATATTTTCTGAACTACGATCATTTCCTTAGCTTCTGATACTCTGGTTCACAGCTGGCTTCCAGGGTGATTTAACCATGTTATGGATTTTAAAGAAAAACTGCCTTATGTCCGTCCAAGTACATATATATGTTTATATAAAATTAACCAAACCAATTTCACTTTCCATTTATGAAAGAAAGTCCTAGACCCAGCATGGAAAAATCTGTATGATAGGTTTTCCTGATACGAAAATCCTAAGCGTTGTGATTTTTCTGCTTCAGACAGCTGAGGTGGCTCTAGCTAATCTCAAGAACAAATATGAAAATGAGAAAGCAATGGTGACTGAAACTATGACGAAGCTTAGAAATGAACTGAAGGCTTTGAAAGAAGATGCAGCAACTTTCTCATCCCTGAGAGCAATGTTTGCAACAAGGTAACAGTTTTTTCTTCCAAGATGAGGTGGGGTGCTTGGGAGAAAGACTTTAAAATTCACATTCACATGCACACCTCTTGGTGTGCCATCTAAGAGGGTGAGGGGTGAAGAAAATACTTGAGATTCCACTCTGACCTGTCTAAGGCAAAATGTTGTGTGCTGTTTTCCAGAGCCCTCTACTGGACACACTGGATCAAGCAATTCGTTTACATAGAAGTATTTTTAAATTAATAGATATTTTTTCCTAGAGCTTATGTGCCAAAAAGAATTAGGACCACCCCCCCCAAAAAAGCCTCCGATAATGGGGAGGAAATGTTTTTCTTAAAATTGCTAAATATTGTATTATCACCACTGAAATTTATTTCTGTGACATAAAAGTGCTTATCATTAGTAAGTATTGCATGAGAAAGACATGGTCATGATGAATATAAGTACTCATTATATCAGCTAATTATTTGGACTTTAATACACTATGAATTAAATTATAATTTTTTTTTGTGAGAGAGAGCATGAATGGGGAAGTGGGGCAGGGAGAGAGAGAGAGACAGAGAGAGAGAGAGAGAGAGAGACAGAGAGAGAGAGAGACAGAGAGAGAATGAGACAATCTTAAGCAGGCACCACACTGTCAACACAGAGCTCAACGTGGGTCTTCATCTCATGAACTGTGAGATCATGACTTGAGCTGAAATCAAGAGTCAGACGCTCAACCAACTGACCCATCCAGGCGCTCCTAAATTATAATTTCTAAAATGTAATTGTATTTATCACCAAGTTTTTCACATTGCCATGCTAATTAACTAGATAAATATTAGTGACTACCTCTCCCCACCGGTTTCATTATGAAGTGCTTTGTGTTTAAACTTGAAGTGATTAAGCATGTATGGATTCAAAGGTTTCAAAATCTTGAGATTTTCAATAGTGTCGCCATCCCCTTTTTACTGTCACAATTCAGTGCCAAAACAAAAGCAGTCATGTATCTTATATAATACACACGTGGTACAAAATTCATAAAGCATAACTATGGGTTTATTTGCAGATTTAGTAGATAACTTATATGTAGCTGATATAAGTATAAAAAACAAAACAAAACAAATCCTGGGTTTTATAGGAGCCCTGGAATCTGTCTGGCTTTCTTGCATATGAGGAGAGAAAAGTTTCAAGCTCATACTTTGTGATTGACTCTCTTGGTGATGGCTGTTAGAGGGCTGAGTGCTTGGTGAACCACAGAGATGCAGAAGACCTGAATGAACTGACCTCTGGGTCTGATCCTGGGAGAGTTTGAGGAATAGAGTGGATATATTTATACACCTCTGGCCACCGTGGGGGGCAGCATAGAGAATGGGGATGGTACACAGTGCTCCCCTCTTTGATGAAAGAAATCAGCATTACATGTAGAATTAAAATATATATATTTCCTCTTTTAAACAGAAATCAAAATATTTTTAATGGGACATTTATAGTCTTAATCTGGCTTAAATAACCAGAAATTTGTTTTTTTGTTTTGTTTTGTTTTGTTTTTTTTAGGTATAGTAACTGCCTTGCTCCATAGTATTTTTAAAAATATTGTTATCTGACCGGGGCGCCTGGGTGGTCAGTCGGTTAAGCGGCCGACTTCAGCTCAGGTCACGATCTCGCGGTCCGTGAGTTCCAGCCCCGCGTCGGGCTCTGGGCTGATGGCTCAGAACCTGGAGCCTGCTTCCGATTCTGTGTCTCCCTCTCTCTCTGCCCCTCCCCCGTTCATGCTCTGTCTCTCTCTGTCTCAAAAATAAATAAAACGTTAAAAAAAAAAATATTGTTATCTGACCAATTAAATCCAGGATGTTAAACCCACCTCGTATTTTACTAAGACGCAATATTTCTTTTGGTATCCCTACTATGCTTCTTGACATTTAAGTTTAACAAAAATGGGACCCACCTGCATCTCAAGTTCTTTCACCTAGAGTCTGTTTTTTCTTTAAATGCTGCAAGGCTTATCTTAATTTCAAAGTTTGCACGGCACATTTTGGATATCTCCATCAAGTCATTAACTCTCAGCTGGTGCATGAAGAGTATTTGTTGTTATTATGTTAGTGGGTAAGTAAACTCAGAAAAAAAAACTGAAAATTGTGTGATCAAGCCTCCCTTCCAAATGTTTGTGTGCTTAGATTTTACTTTTGTTGGGGAAAAAAGATCACTGAGCTTATCTTTTGGCTACAGCACAAGTATCAAAGCCGAAGAAAGATGTTCCCGACAGCCTGCTATATCTGTATCAAACCCTATGCAAATCTTGATTTTCTTTGACATCTATTGCTTTATCTTCTGGTTAAGAAATCTTTGAAAATATTCAGGTTTCTAATTCAGGCAAATCTGCCATATTGAAAACAGTGCAGCTGCAATGGGGACTCAAAGTAAAACCTATAAATACAGATAAAGGAGGAAATGTTTTCTTTATAAACACTATTATTCCTTTGCATGCTACAAGCCTAGTCTATGATAAACCTGTCACGTTCCTTTGAAGAAGATCATGTTACACAGTAGAAGAAGCTATTGTAACACATCTAAGATGCTGTGAACATTACCTGAAATGTTACAGTTCACTCTTCTGCCACCATGGAGCAGCCTCCATAATAACTCTGTCACTGGGATTTAAGATGTCATCCATTAAGAGTGTCCCCGTATGCACTCCATGGTATAGAAGAACCATCAGTTCTTGAACCTTCTCCAGTTTTCCACTGTAATAGGTTACCTCCATTGTGCTCAGGGAAGACCAGTGTTCTAAATCTAAATTCCAGTGAAATTCTCAACTCAAGTTCCACATTTAGTGTCCCCAAGATTTTCTCCTGACCACTTTTTTGTTTGGGTTCTAGATGCGATGAGTATGTCACACAGTTGGATGAGATGCAGAGACAGTTAGCAGCCGCAGAGGATGAGAAGAAGACTCTAAACACTTTGTTACGAATGGCTATCCAGCAAAAACTCGCCCTGACCCAGCGGCTGGAGGACTTAGAGTTTGACCATGAGCAGTCCCGACGCAGCAAAGGCAAACTTGGAAAGAGCAAGATCGGCAGCCCTAAAGTAAGTGGGGAGGCATCAGTCACCGTGCCCACCATAGACACTTACCTCCTGCATAGTCAGGGCCCACAGACACCCAACATTCGGGTCAGCAGTGGCACTCAGAGGAAAAGGTATGCATGCAGCGATCTTCATAGTATGGTGCAGAGGCCAGATTTTTAGTTAACTGCAAAAGTTAATGTGCTCTTCTTGTGGAGGATGGAGGAAGGGAAGGAAGAGAAAAACTGGGAGTGGGTGTATAAATGGGCCTTGCTTGGCTTTTCCAAATCAAATCCTTTTGATAATCGTGTTTATTTGTTCCTTTCTGTCCCCCATGCCCCACGTCTTGATTAACCGTAATATAATTTTTGAGTATCTGTCAACATTTTTGCTGTTCTTTGTATGCATAAATTTGCCTCTCCCTTACCTCCAACCTAAAAATTGATAGACAAAAGGTGGATATTAAGAATGAAGCTGCGTTTTACGTGACATTTAAAAGTCATTGTACCTCTGGTAATGGTGCTAGTTACCAGCTTCTCTTTAATGGGGCAAGGATATGAATATGTTCTTTTAGGGAAGCTTGTCCACATTACCAAATCTGACAACTGACTCAAAGGAGATGTCTATATTTAGGTAAATGGAATTGATAGTGTGTACTCTTTTTCTTAAAAGCAGGTTGTTGTGCCTTTTCATTTCATATGTGAATGTTGCTCAAAGAAATCATTTGCAAGGTTATTAGTGGCTTGATTTGGTGACCTTTTTACAGAGTCCTGGGTGTTGAATTACTTACCCTGTATTTTCAGTTAATGGTAAAATTTGTATTTTAGGAATTTTCAGTAAAGTATCAAATTATATAAATATTTTCTATTTGCGGTTCAAACTGACTAACGATAATAAATTTCTTTTCCAGTATCCAGTACAGTTTCCAAATAGGGTTGTATCCTGGTATGGAAACTAAGCAATAAGCAAAAATCTTGACTTACATGTTTAAAAAAAATTAAATGCCAATGTAAATAATGTTGTCACTGGTGAGGCTTTGAAAGGTAATTAAAGTAAAACTTTTTTGTTTCCTATATGTATTTTCTTGGATCTCCTGCAAGACAATTTTCACCTTCCCTTTGTGATCAGAGCCGTCCCAGGACTTCAGGGGCTACCTACCTACAGAATTTATTAAGAGTTCCCCCTGATCCCACCTCCACAGAATCATTTCTTCTGAAGGGCCCCCCTTCCATGAATGAATTCATCCAAGGGCACCGGCTCAGCAAGGAAAAAAGGTTAACCGTGGCTCCACCAGGTAAACATTTTTTCCTTGGGTGCATGTGATGCAGATGATTAGCTGAGTAGACCACTCCCCCTTCCTCCCAACCACTCATGTCCACCCATCCATGGAGTCCAACTTGGACCACAGGTAAATTCCTGCAGCTAACATAAAAATGCCTTTACGCCTAGCGTCCTGTTTCCTCCTTGACTCGGCCAGACGAGCATTCCTTAGGAGTCTCCAAGGACTTCCTTTTAACAGCCAATGATGGAAAATGAGAGTTGGAAGGAATGGGATAGGTCAAGGGAACCTAGCAACAGGCGTAATGCAGGGCACACCCCCCGGGTCCTATCTGCAGCGTGGTAGCTCATAGCGATTCCATCTTGATCAAATTTTGTCATTTTGTTCTGATATTTTTTAAGGTAGTTTCAGTCAAGGGAGCTATCTTTATAAAAAGCCTTTGGGGCTAATCTCCTTTTGTAGTGACTCAGAATGTCTCTTCAATCACTATAGAGAAAATAGAAGTAAAATCCGCCAAGATTTTGCTCCTCTGGAACATTAAATCTTAATGTAATATTCTTGTAGTTTGCAAGCCCTTATTGATTTATGCTTACCAATATGCTCACATTTTATTTTTAGCTTCACTGTTTTGCATTTTTCTTTTTCTTTATAAAAAATTTTTCCTATGAAGAGCTTCCTATGTGACTTCTGGCAAATAGAGTTCAGCCCTCTGAGAAATCCCTGCATGCTAATTATAGGTCAAAGGTGTCATACAGGAAGTCCGTGAAACAAAATAAGCCCAAAGGCAGCATAATGGTTGGTTGTCACAGGGAATGAAAAATTAAAACTAATTCAAGTTAGTTGTCAACACGAGCATCTATTATTTCTGGCCTCCCTTGAAAGATTCTGAATATCTGACAGCCCGAGGTCAGCGTCCATGCGTGTCAATAACCTGTCAGAGCCTCGTACTGGCTGCTGCTTTTATGCACTTTTCCACAGCCCCCTTACTCCCGAGTACTGATACCCAGCCTGCTGCACCCATTTTTGTTATCTTCTGGACCCTACTATAGCCTTTGAGTTTGCCACAGAATTTTTTTTTTTTTAATTCACTTTAGTTGTCTCACCTACCTCATTTACTTGATGTTTATCTTAATTCCTTTTTGGAAACTCTGCCTTTGGATCTGTAATAATATCCTCATCTGATTCACGAATCAGCCTACTGATTGGGATGAAAAGGTGTGGTGTGGAAATTTATAGCACATAATCAACATTCTAAGAATGTTTGAGCAAATGGGTGATGATAACGAGTTGGGAGAGCATAACAGCCAAAATGTATGCCAAAAAACAAAACAAAACAAAACAAAAACAACAAACAAAAACCTACAACTCTGCCAGGCATTCTTACTTTCATAGCTCATTTCCTAATATTTCAGACCCCTTTGGAAGGTACCTTGAAGTATCTGTAAATCACCAAAACGGTTGTGATTCATCAGGACATCTAACTTGAATAAAACACTTCAAGTTGTTTTAGTGTTCCAAGTGGATTTAGTAGCACTATCTATTAGAACTTAGGAAAGAAATCCTATGATTAATTAAGAACCCTATTGTATTTGAATTAAAAAGTGACCTATCAGTATTTTATTAAAAATTAATAAATATTAACAATAACTGTTTTCATTTTGTGTATGATCATTTGATCCTTATTTACATTAATGTGTGTTTACATCATTGTCATTACATTGTTGAAACCATTAACATTACATTGTAAACTTTTCTATGCCACTACCTCGACTATTTTTATTTTTAAAGGTTGTATCATAAATTTTATTTCAGATTTTATTCCTTTAATCTCTACTTCTCCTGTTAACTGCTGGGGTGTTTTTTCTTTCTTTGTTATTTTCTGCAGTGCTGCTAGAAATACCCTCATGCATTCAACTTCTCATCGGTTTCGTTTTTTTCTCAAGTGAGATCACTGGGTTACAATGATGAACATCTTTATGTTTTTTGCTCCGTTTTGATGTTGCTGTCAAAGGGGATAGATCAGTGTACTAAGAGTCTCACAAAATATTTTTCCCTTTTCCACACATTCTGAATGTTTCTAGTTCTTTTTGCACACTGTACCCATCTTGCAACTCTAAGGCTAGTGAGCCTACATGAATGAGAGTAGCATTGTTTTCTCAAACGCTTGAGTTTCAAATAACCAGAAAATGCCATTGGTCTTAGAAATTATTATTTTATACAAGATTAGAGATGTAAATAATGTGGCATTCAGAATCATCACTAGGCCAGAAAATCATTTTAATCACAACTTACTATATATTGATAAACCTTACATTTTTAACCATTTATTTGAAGTTAAAATAATGGAAGAGGGGAGGGAGTAAAGCTGTTATCATAGCCTAAGGAATTTTCAGTTTTATATACCACGGGCCCAACCAGATTAGTTCTTAATCAATTTTTAGAGCAACCCAGCAACATTTTTTAAAAAGTTTTGGTTAAATCAATTACTATAAAAAGTGACTAATTACCTACACCAAATTGTAGCTTCAAAAAATATATTAGGGTTATTGACACTGTATATTATTTTTCCTAGGCTGAACTGCATTGGGTAAGACATATTAAGTATTATTTATAATGGTTTTACTATATAAAATATGTTCAATAAGCTGAGAAAGGGAAAATATACCATATATATCCAGTCCAGTGTTCTCTGTAAGAAGTATTTTAAACCCATGGGAAATAATAGATTTTATTAGTCTTTTTTATTTGTGAGTTTACTATAAGTTACTGATAATTATAAAATTTACTAGCTAGTAACAATATATGTACATCATTTTAAAAGGACAATTCCCTGTTAACTTATTAGAATGTTTTTTGATAAGTTTTCTGAAATGTGTTTTTAATAGGTTGTTGTAGGTGATTATTATTATTCTAATAAGTGGGTTTTCTATTGAGGACCATTGAAGTAATTAAATTAAATCATTTCAGTAGACATACAAAGAGTTTAATTTGTTTTGAAGCCTTTTGTTGAGGAATTATGACAGATATAAATCTCATTTAAAAATTTAAAACACAAAACATAAAATATTTTTTACCATATATAAGGTATATTTTCAAATAGATTTTATTTCTTTGAGATGGTCAGGAGAAAACCATCTTCTTCAAACTACAATTTCTCAGTTTCTGGAGAATCAACTCTAGGATGGGGTGCTGATTTTCAAAATTAATAGATTGTTTTGTACTAATTAATTTTCAACATTAATATAACCTTTTGGAGGAAATTTTGGCCTTTGCTTCTGATTTCGGCTGTTTGTGCTGCCTCATCCCCTGAAATTCCAGAGTTTCTGTCCTTAGCTTGTTGACTTTCTTGTTGATGACTTTGTCCTTATCATGGCATACAAAATGTAGTGTCCTCACACATATGGCTACCATCCTTGATGAATTTGAATCCAGAGGGACTCTGTTGTCATCAACGAGTTTACAATCAGGCAGCAGGTGGCACATCTTTGTAAAATCATTAGTTGTTTTATATTATTTATAATATAAATGGTTGTATATTATTTATATAATAATAATAATAACAATAATAACATCTTACTATTTCATCAATACTTAACAATCAGTCTACCAGAATATGTGAAAGAAATCCGTGTAACGTATAGGTAAGAGTTGCTATTTCTGCAGTGAAGACTTGACTGCATGATTTGCACAGGTAAATTAGGTTCCTGAAACCCAGTTGCAATGTGTGTATCTGTGTCTGTGTGGAGGCTTCCCCATACCAACCAGCAATTCTCAGACACCATCAGGGTGTGCTTGGATTCAACTGAATTCTGACACTGTGTATCCAGAAATAACACTGCATTCCACGGTCCCACAAAACTGCTGCTCCCTGCTTCCAGACACCAGTTGAAAGGCCAGATTATTACTTGTGCTGCTAACTAACCGGCTATAGATTAGGGGTTCCAATGACTCCCACTTTGGCTTCAGATACCAATCATAAATTAAGTTGTTACCTATATTTCTGACCAACTGGCTATGAATCAGAGTTCCCATGACCCCCTCCTCAGGTTCATTAATTTGCTAGAGCAGCTCACAGAACTCAGAGAAATATGTTACTTACTAGATTACCAATTTATTGTAAAAGGATCTAAATCAGGAACAGCCAGATGGAAGAGAGGCATAGAGCAAGGTATGGCAAAGGAACTGGGAGTTCCATGTTTTCTCCCAGAGCACACTGCTGTCCCCAAATCTCCTTGGGCATTCACCAGTTCAGTCCTTTTGGGGTTTTTTGGAGGCATCATTACACAGGCACAGTTGATTAAATCATTGGCCATTGGTGATTGATTCAGCCTCCAGCCCCCTCCCCTCCCCTGAGGTTGGGCCTGGTAGGACTGAAAGTTCCAAACCTCCAATCACATGGCAAGTTCTCTTGATTCTCCTGGTAACCAGCCGCCATCCTTAGGCAGAGTCCAAAAGTCACTTTATTAACATAACTGGGGACACCATTGTCACTCCCAACACTTAGGAAATTCCAAGGGTGTTTTTGTTTTTTGTTTTTTGTTTTTTTTGAGAGCTGTGAATCTGGAACTATGGACAAAGACCAAATAAATCTTTCTTATAAATTACAATATTGCAACAGGATAAACAAGAAATTTCAAACTTATAAAAGCAAGTTGGAACTCTCTTCTTGAAGTAACAGCCTAAGCAGTTTGCTCTTCGTGCTGCATTTTCTGTTTAGGAGCTTTCTCTTTTGGATGTTTTGCTTTCCCGTATCATTTCACTTCCCTCTGTCCCTCCACACTTCTCTCTTTCTCTCCCTCTCTCTGACACCATTACTGAACTCGTGTGAGAGAATGGTATTCTTGTGAAATGTGAACATTTTGTATGATGTTTTAGATTTTACCCATGTTTAAAGCAGCTCACAGAAATGTGTTAACCTTAGATACGCAATCACCCTTTCAGATGTATAGTCAACAATAGACACGAACATGTTCATTAGTGAAAACTTCACTGCATTCAAACATTTATTTGTCTGTCTTTTATATTGCAGTTTATGCTCTTAAGCATGTACCAAAACCATATTTCTTAACTCATTTGCTCGCTCACTCATTCATCAGAATGTAACAAAATGTATTGAGCTACCATTAGGTGTCAGGCGCTTTTCTTGGCTCTTGACATAATATGTTACGTAAGTGAAACACCATCCCTGTGCTTCAAGAAACGCATAGTCTGTAGGGGAGGTAGGTAGGCAAATAAGTAACGGTGTTAATAGGTTTTCCCAGAATAAACAGAGGGCTTTGCGTGTTTAGCAACATTCCCCCAAAAGAAATGCAAGCACTGGTCGTGAAAGGTGGCTGGATGTTGATGGGCAGATGACAGGGATGCAGGTGTGGGTAATGAGCAGAGCCTCCTAGGAAAGGAGGTCGACCAATACAAAGGCCATAAGGTTGGGAACTAGAAGTTGCAGCAGGACTGAGGAGTGATGGGAAATGACACTGGAAAGACAAGCAAGGACTTGAAAACAGACGGCCAGGTTAGTGAGAGTGGACTTTATTCCATTGGCAGAGATGACTGTTTTAAGAATAAGAACAGGTTTTCATTATATACGATTGCCCTGGTAAAAGGTGGAGAATGGATTGGATGTGCCAACACCTAAGGTAAAGAAGCAGATACAGTGTCTGAAATTTGCAGATGAGAGGTGGTAGAGACTGGAAGTCAAAACTGGAGCAGTGTGAATGTTGACATGTGTCTGAAAGTAGAGAAGTCCAACCATACCCGACAGCTGGTATGTCCTGTGTACCCACAGCCTACTTTAACAGCCTGTCTCCTTCATCCTCCCACATTTTGTAGGTAGAAGGAGCTCAATGAATGCTATTTGAACTGACTTCCTGAACTAACAAACAGCCTCAGTGGTGGTTTTTTTTTTGTTTCCTAAAGCTTATTTTTTCCCTTAGAGGCTTCTCCATTTTTGTGAGTTCCCTTTCCCCATATCAGTATGCTTCCCGCCCCCAACAGGATTTAATTCTTGAAATAGCCAGAGTGAACAGCATTCTGTTGAAACTTGTAACCTTGGGGCGCCTGGGTGGCTCAGTCGGTTGAGCGTCCAACTTCAGCTCAGGTCATTGTTATGCCCAGAATTCGTGATCCCCAAAGACCACTAGGGAGCCGAGTCCGATGTAAAAGCAAAAGAGCCTTTATTCGAGCTAGCTCGAGCTCAATCCCCTACCTGCACCGACACAGCGGTGAGATACCAGGGAGACAGAGCCAGTTTCAAAAGGACAAAGGTTTTATTGGGGCCTAGGGGCAGTTGGTGAGGTAATGGCTGTGGCCTCAGCCGATTGGCTGGGGAAGGGTCCGAGTTAGGCAGGTGAGGGGGGGGTTACTCAAGGGGAGGAGGTGTGGTCAAGGTGAAGGACACAGAACAAGATGGAGTTGGCCGGCGTAGGCCCGCCCTTTCAGTCATGATCTCCCAGTTCATGAGTTTGAGCCCCGAGTAGGGCTCTGTGCTGACAGCTGGGAGCCTGCAGCCTGCTTCGGAATCTGTGTCCCTCTCTCTCTCTGCCCCTCCTCTGCTCACACTCTGTTTCTCTCTTTCTTTCTCAAAAATAAATAAACATTTAAAAAATTAAAAAAAAAAAGAAACTTGTAATCTTTTGGGCTTGTATTTTCTCTTAACATAGCTTCTATAGAGTTCTTCTTTACAGATGAAAGCTTGGGTGTTTTCTGATGCTGGTCCATGTTGCCCTTACTTTGAATCTGACAAAACAGAAGTTAAATCAAAAATATCAATCCAGGGGCGCCTGGGTGGCTCAGTCAGTTAAGTGTCTGACTCTTGATCTCGGTTCAGGTCATGATGTCACAGTTGGTGAGTCTGAGCCCCATATCAGGCTCTGTACTGACAGTGCAAAGCCTGCTTGGGATTCTCTTCTCTGCATCTCTCTCTGCCCTTCCCCCACTCGCTCTCTCTCTCAAAAATAAATATTTAACAAAAAATATCAATTCAGAAAGTTACCAACCACATGTCGAAAAATACATGTTTCTGTCTTGCCCCAATGTAATATGCAATTAGAAATTGGTTCAGATTTCTAAATTTCAGTGTATCATGTATGTTGCAGGAGTATTTTTATTTTTCTGGGTTAGTCATGATTCATTTTACAGTGGAAATGTCTGACACCCTCACATTTCTTTTCAGTATTTCTTTCAAGGAGCAATTCCATTTTTATAGGAAATCTTTTACTATAGAATGAATGATCTTGAGTTGGAATATGCAATGTTAAGAATGCCATCTGAGGGAAGAAAAAAAAAGAATGTCATCTGAGAGATGTGTCTCTTCATTAAATTCCAGTTGAAAATTGAAAAATACCCGATTGAAAACTGAACAATGTAGCTTATTTTTCCCAATAGCTCTATATTTGGTTTGGTTAGAGAAATACCTGTGTATTCTCTAATTTAGCTGAATGTTTTGATTTTTGTCTAGATAACGAGTTTCGTATAAAAATATCTTAGAATTTTAAGCTTTTTCCCCTTTCTTATTTTCTCTTACAAAGTGTTTAACCTATATGTATCCTATACACCAGTTTTACCATTGGGTACATAAATGTATACAACTTATGAAGACTTTTCTGATCCCTTGTATCCACTAGATAGAATTGCCTTCCTCTTCCTCTCTGCCTCACTACAGGTGGCATGGACACAGTGTCTTAAATCAGATTCCTCTATGAATCTATAAGATTTTGGGCAGGAACCCTGTTCCTTGATCTTTTACTCTTCAAGATCTTGCACTGTTTGTGGCACATAGTTGGCCCTCAGTTTGGTGGATAATTGATAATCAGTCCAAATTTTCTACGGTATCTCAAAATATTTGGCTTTATTGTGGTTTATCATCTATACATGTAGTTCTTCTGATGTGTAGATTAGAAATAGTGTATTTCAGATGTGATTTAATGTAGGTAATAGAATAAAATCTGCATAACAGTTGTATTTGGGAACTTTTCAAGTGGGGTCTTCACTTCTCTTGTTTTAATTCAGACAATGTGATATATATATATATATATATATATATATATATATATATATATATATATGTAAAATCTTGAAGTTCCTGTATTTGGTTGTTTTTATATATGGGTACTTAAAAATCAAGGCAATTATAAGAAAATATCCACTTTAGAGGCAAAGTTTATGAATCCAAGTAGTACAGAGTAAAAGATTGCATATAAATATGTAGGCTTTCCTTATTTTTTACTCTTACACCTTTTTATATGTTTTTAAAATAGTTTTTAAGTATATTTTCAATAGATAATGATGGTCCAAAGTTCAAAATGTACGAAAGAATATAAAATAGAAGGTAGCTCTCTCCCAGCCTCCATCTCATGTCCTTCCAGAAACATTCTCTATATGTACAAGAGAATATCTATAAATACGTACATATATAATCATAAGCATATATTATATATGTATGTATTAACATTGGCACAACCACAAACATTGTTATGCATGCTATTTTTTTCACTTAATATATCTTGGCTTCCTTTATATCAATATTCATCTTTTTGTTTATTTTTAACCAGATGTTAATGAGGAGAAGGAAGATATACTTGAACCCTTTACAAAATCTTAAAAATGTTTTCATGTGTAGAATAGAAATATTTCTTGCTATTCAATAAAATGGGAGTCATCAGATGTTTCACCTCCTAGACCAGAGCTATTCAATAGTAAGATAGTGTGAACTAGATGTGTAATTTTAATCTAGTAGCCATATGAGAAAAAGTAAAAAGAAACACGTGAACTTAATTTTAGCAATATGTTTTATTTAACACAATGTGTCTATATTATTATCATTGCAACATGCAGTCAATAGAAGCAAATATTAGTGAGATATCTTATGTTCTGTTCTTCTTGGTCCTTGAAATTCAGCCTATATTTTGTACTTAGAATACATTGCAGTTTGAATTAGCCATATTTCAAGTGCTCAATAGCCAGATTTGGCTGGTAGTACTTTATTGAACAGTGTAGTTCTAGGCCTTCTTACTTACCAACAGTTTTAACTACATATAATTTCTGCACAGAAACTTCAGTTTTACTCACTAACATCTAATTTTAAAATAAGACTTAAGATGGTACATATTTAGGTTTTCTTTTAAAATGAAATGCTAGGGGACACCTGGATGCCTCAGTCAGTTGAGCATCTAACTCTTGATTTCAGCTGAAGTCATGATCCCAGGGTTGTGGGTTTGGAGCCCCGTGTTGGGCTCCATGCTAAGCATGGAGCCTGCTTGATAATTCACTCTGCCTCTTCTTCTGCCCCTCCCCCCTCTCTCTAAATAAATTTAAAAATGAGATATTGGGCCAAATGTTTTTTGTTGCAGATTTATTCTGCTTTGTTTGTCCCTGATTGGTGGCAATGCTCTTTTAGATAGGTACATATTAAGTGTTTGTATACTCTTCTTTATACTTCTCCTTTATTTGTTACTAGGCATCTTTGTCAGTATTATAATTTAATTCATATTGTTTAGGTATATCCTAAGAAACCATATGTCTTAAATATTCTTAAAATAATAACACAACTGAATTTTTCTAAAATTTGTATATTCAAGCTTGTAAAAAGTCCATTTTATTTAAGTAGGGAGTACATTGAAAATGTTTATAATGCATCCTGCTAGTTTTAAATGACAGAATTTAATGACACCATATATAGACTGAAAACACACAAAAAAACTCTTTCCAGGTGGGTCTCCTGTATTTTCCTTTTGTCCAGGATAACAGAGAAGATAAAGACAATACTAAATAAATAATTTCATGGTGTGTACTAAAGCCACTCAATAAATAATGCAGTATTTAATGGAACATCTGACGACCAGAGGATTTTAATTTATTTTTATTTTTGTTTTTGTTTCCTACTCCCTCCTCTGTGAGGTATACTATCCAGAGCTTAAATTTTCTTGAAAGATGCCATATTTAAAATCTGAGCATTGTAAGCAAAATTAGCAGTGATAAAAAATTTACTGAAGGGATCCACAGGAAAACAACATTGTGGCAGGAATGTACATATTAGATTAGACAATATTTTTTATTCCATGTTGACTATCTTAGTATAAGTATGTAGTTTTAAACCCACGGAAATTGAAATTTTCTTGTTAAATTCTTCAAGGAAAAAATGAAAATCTTTCCCAATATATCCATTAAGTGAAAGAAAATATAGTTTTTTGATATCCCTAATTATTGCATATTCAGGGCAAAAGTGGTCAGGGTCATACTTGTGTCCACTAGAGTCCAGCCATTGGTGCTAAAGATGGAGGCCTCCAGGGGCGCCTGGGTGGCTCAGTCGGTTGAGCGTTCCACTTCAGCTTAGGTCATGAGCTCGCGATTTGTGAGTTCGAACCCCATGTCAGGCTCTGTGCAGATAACTCAGAACCTGGAGCCTGCTTTGGATTCTGTGTCTCCCTCTGTCTCTCTGCCCCTCCCCCATTCCATCTCTCTCCCTCTCTCTCTCTCTCTCTCTCTCTCTCTCTCAAAAATAAGTAAACATTAAAAAAAGAAAAAAAAAAAGATAGAGGCCTCCATAAACTGGCTAAGTTCAGAAGGATAATGGAGGGGCATAGATGGGCTGGGACACACAAAAGACACAGGACATTCCAGGCAATAACTGCCTTCCTCTTCTGATTCTGCCCAAATGACACTTTCTAGCTCACTAAAAAATATCAATAGGCAGATAGAAAACATCAAGGAGACGTATACCTCTAGGATAAGTTTCTAGATTAGAGATCCTGCTTCCGACTCAGTGAATTGACCAGCCTCTGCCACTAAAGGACCAACTAGTTCAAATACTGAATTTAAAAATTGCTCACGTTCTCTATGATCTACCTGTGCATGCTCCCAACTCAAGTCAGGGAACAGCCTTTATTCTGCCAACCTGACGTCAGTTACCTACAGCACCTAACCTTTAGTATCTTGGGTATCCTTTGTGGGTAGCAGGTGCTACAACTGTCTAGCACTGGCATCACCTTGCCTTCATATCCCAAAGCTCCTTATGCAAAAGAAGAGTTTTAGTATTCTGTTCTGTTGGGCAGCTGGGACCTCCCCTTCATTGGATTCCAGGGGAGAATAGCCATCAGCCTCTTCTTTGCTATGCTTCCACTATTTAATCCTGTCTGTTGGCACTAGTCTATTGTATTCTACTGTTTGCCCTCACTGCAACTACTTAACAACCTCTGTTATTTTAAAACAAAACCCCTCTGATTATAAACATTTCCCGGGATGTTAAATCCAAACTTCAGCTTTCAAAGGGATGCTTTATATCTACAAAGAACTCTAAGGAAAACATAAGAAAAAGCCACATTGGGTCTCCAGTGAAGCCAATCTTGAGGTTAACAACAGTAGACTCTCCTTTACATTCATAATGATATATGGACAGAGCTTCTCCCAACTCTGGAGACTCTGATTCTATGAGTACACATTATTCCCTTCATGATCGGGACTGGAGCTTGTGTACAACCATGTTTCTAAATAGACTTGCAAGTAAAAACATTAAAATATTTCAGTACAGGGGCGCCTGGGTGGCTTGGTCGGTTAAGCGCCCGACTTCGGCTCAGGTCATGATCTCACGGTCTGTGAGTTCGAGCCCCGCATCGGGCTCTGTGCTGACAGCTCAGAGCCTGGAGCCTGTTTCAGATTCTGTGTCTCCCTCTCTCTCTGCCCCTCCCCTGTTCATGCTCTGTCTCTCTCTGTCTCAAAAATAAATAAATGTTAAAAAAAAAAAAAATTTAAAAAAAAAAAAAAAAAGAAAAAAAAAATAAAATAAAATATTTCAGTACAAGTAGTACACTTTCCAACAAGAAAAAGGAATATTCCCATCATCTTAATAAACAGAACAACCTTTTTTTGTTTGACAGTCTGAAGTGTCTATGTGTTATGAACTGACTGTACAAGGCAGAAAAGAGCAGTGTCCCACACTGAATTCTTGCAGTGTGCTAATGCTTTGATTTCCTTCCCAAAACTGATGGGACTCAATTTCTAAAAGCATACCTAGATTATTACACATGATATGGAGGCCACTGATTTAATACAGATATGTTTCTTTGGTGCCCATCACCAAACTCTCTGGAGGCATTAATAAATAGCTGGGGAACAGACCTTTCCACGTGCTCACACTGGCTTCAGTGGCTCTCCTGAGCTCTGGGCAAGTTGGTCAGCGTCTGAAGGGGCAGCCTGAATTCTGCTGGGAGCATGGTGCAAATAATGGGTAGATGTAATGCTCATGGGAAGACTACACTTGCTTGAAATGAAGTAGTGAAAAGGTAGTTCCATAGCACTTGCACCCAGACTACTTACAGTGACCTAGTAATTAAACTTGTACAGCTCACCGACCAGAAAAGATTGACCGTGGGTGGTATCATTACATGACAATGGAGCATCCAGCCACCCTGGCTTTCCTTTTGTGCAACAGTATGTCCCTTCTTCTACACACCCCTCTCTTCCACCATCTATTGATGCTTCTTTGGTTTTCTTGGCAGTTTCCTCAGTGTATTGTGCTTGAAAGGTATGAGAGGAAAAAGGAAAAACACAAAACAGTTGACTTTATTCCTTTCTCTTGTTTACTCTAAAAAAAAGTAAAGTCATAAAGATGTCATATAACTCTTAATTTTATGGTCCTTTAATTGTCACCTCTCAGCCAAAAAGAAACAGTCATTAATATGCTCTCCACATCACAAATCCAAAGTTTTTAGGAACTGTACATGTAAAAGCCAAGTTCGTTTCCGTTTTGCTCATTACTGGACTCTGGAGATTTCCTTTTTCTTTTTTGGTGTATAGGTTATGTCACTTTCATGTGTCCAGACCATAAATCAGATCTCCTTCAGGGGGACTGCTCAGGTAATGGCATTAGTCAGTGAAGGTTCTCAAGAAACGGACTGATCAGATTGTTACTCTTAAAATAGTTAAAGGAAACAACTCTAATTTCAAATATTTGCATTGATTTGTATGAAAATGTGTGTGTTTATTTTGCAGGATACTGGTTTAGAAACAGGACTGTCATTTTAGCTAAACCTACTTTTAGTGGATATGAAATTGTTGCTTTTTTTAGTTGAAGGGATAAACTTTCCTCACGTGAAGTACTTTTTTGCTGCTCCGATGCTGTTCATCTAGTCTGTTTTTTGCTCCAAACTGGGCCTTGCCTTCCAATTCTTCATCACACATAAGGGTATATCTGACTCCAAATAGAATCAATCGATGATCAGCTTAGATGGTAAGATCTGAAATTACAAGTTTAGAGTAGGAGGGAGTACCATCCCTGGTACTCTGGTCAAATGGCACCCAAGACTGGCACAGATGTCACAGGGAGGATGCTGTTTAGCTTACCTTGCACACCGGTTTCTGGCAGCCCACAGTCACGGCTCCGCCTCCATTCATATGTCCTTAAAAAAAACAAGTATAGATTAGTTGCTTACTCTGAGTAGGTATTTATGGAATAAGCCGTTATGTAATGACACAGAATCAGTTAAACATACATTTTTTTTCTCTTTTTATGCACTACTTGACATCAAAAGCAAAAAGAGGTAAGTTGGCTCTAAACCTGTAGGTGAACCTCATTTTCTTTAATAGATTTATTCTTGAGTAGCTTTGCTTCAAACAAGTTTCCATAAGTCAAATACTTTTACATTAGGAAGCTTGTCATTGTAAATCCTTATTCTTTGATAAATGAATAAGCACCTTCTGTAAACCTGGATTTTAAAAATATTTAATATTGAAAGATACTGCTTTTCCTTTAACCGAGTTATACTTAGGATTTAATTTGCTTGTGAGGACATAGTGCATTTTGTAACACTTGGTTTAGTTTGGGGGTTTCTGAATTGTTTCCCCCCCAAAATATGGATTACATCAGTATTTCTTCTTTTCTAAGAAAAGTGAAAAAAAGCCAAGAAACAACTGACATTGGTGAACATCTATAATTTTCAGATCCATCGCTTTACAGAAGAGGATGCCCTGAACCTCTCAGAATATTTTCTAGTGTTGATTTTTTTATGATGAAAAAACATTAAATAAGAAAATCAAACACATTTCACTGAGTGGTGTCTCATATATTTTTCTTCTCGGGATATATTTTTAAAATTGATCTTTTTGGTGGGTTTTCGGTGGTAGTTTGTTTAACTTATTTCTCTCTTGTGTCTTTTTGGTGATGAATTAATTTGACATTTCAAAGGTATAGCTGGTCTTCATCTGCTACGTGCTATGATTCACTTTGCTGAATGAGAACAGACCCATCATACCACCTTGAGTTAACTCTGCCAGCTAACATTGTCCTTGGGAAGGTCATTTCTGAACAAAAGGCTGTTTTCCAAAAGGTGTCTAATTGGTGTAAGAATCTGGTAGCAAAATGTACTTTTACCTCTTGGTGCCACTGTATTTCATCCCCCTCCCCTCCTTTATCTTCTGTCCTTCCCACCGTAGGAGTTGATTACACATGTGTTCATGGTTTCATTATACATGGTTCAGGAGCAGAAGGCTGACTATACTGCAGGGCATTTTTATATTTCTCTTTCGCAAGGTTTGAAATAAAAAACAGATTGTGAATATTGCTTTGTTTTATCAGCTAGTTATATGATATCCATGAGGACAGCAGATGGAAAGCTGGGTGAAAGTTTTTGTTTAATCTATGATGACTGAAAGGTCTAAAGATGCTCCCTCTTCTTCGCAAGTCATGCTCTGATTCTACATCATTGAAGACAATTTTAATGCTTGTCACCAAAATGTGATAAACTATATGCAGTTGTCATTTGTATGAAGGTGGAGCCAGTTTAAAGATGTTATCGGGTCATATGTTTGCATTGTCTATATTGAATTTTTTCTATGTATTTCAACAATTCTGTCTTTACTGTTCTCTGGAAAATTTTAATGAATAATGATTGTTTCTATCAAGGGTATAAACATGTCATGGAATTTGCTGTGTTAAACACTGATGGAAAGATAAGGCTGAAGTGTCTGGTGACATGAATTAGCAGATTACACTCCTGAGTAGTCAGAAATAAGGCTATTGTCCTATCGGTGGATACTTTCAGAGAAACTAATGTATTAACAGGATATGTTGTATGTTTAGCAAACAGGGATGAGATAGCCAACTCCATGTGTTTGATTATAAAATGCTAAAAGTTGATTCACAGCTATCCATTTTTATTAGTGTCAATGTACCTTTAAGTTCATCATTAGACTTTTACAAATATTTCAACTTTTCTTAATTACTGTTTATATTTATGTCAATGTTTCTATTTCATGCTCTCCTTATTATTTTTCTTTATATAATGTTTCTACTTTAAATATTTCTTTTTTTTTCCTAAATATTCTGTATGTCTGTTTTTTTCAGTTTATGTGTATAGGCATCCATAGGACTATTTAAGCGTTCAAGCCGTTACTATTAGGAGAATGTATTTTGATGCTTCTTTCCATGAACTTTTCTGTTAATTCACTAACACACTATTAATCATTTTGTAGATTTAGTGAGGAATAATTTAGTATTGATGTTATTTGGCACACCTTAAATAATGGCACTTAAAAATTATTTTCAAGATTTATACATCCAAGTTTTACAATTATCAAAGGATGATAATTAATCACCCAATATCACTAAATTAGCTCTAAAACCTCTATCAGATAGTATTTCCTCCTTCTTACTTCTTTCATTAGAAAGATGATGACAGGAGTGCCTAATTATAAACTCTCCCCTCTTCAAGTGGATCCATCAGACAATGCATTAATGAAGTACTAATAAACAAATCCAAGAATCCTTTAGGGAAGATGAAATCAGTATATTAACAAGGATTTTTTCACCACATGCATCCCCAAGCAGACTACTGTGGGGAAACGAAGAATTATAAGAATGATAAGACAGGGTTCTCTCTCTCTGAACCACGTAGAGTGACCAAGGAGATTAGACATACTTCAGGGACAGCAGTGGTCAAAGCTGTATACAAAAGGAGCTTAGGGGAAGCAAATGCTTCCCCCTGGGTGGTCAGGAATAAAAACAAAACTTGTTATTTCTGAATGGTCCAAGAGAAGAGCATTTCAGATGAATGTAATGATAGGGGCAAAAAAAAAAAAAAAAAAAAAGAAAAGAAAAAAACCCAAAAGAATCATTGTCAAGATGATTTCATCATATGGTCTATCTTGGCTTTTTAAATTTTACTGTTGTCAAAGGCATTTACTTAGTTACTTCAAGCTGAAAACCTCAAGGTCACCTTGACTTCTCCCCATGGTGTTCCTCATGTGTAATCAATGACAATTCCTGTCCATAGACCTGGGCTATATGCTTTCACAGACATTCTCTCACCTGGTCTGCAAAGTTGTATTTAATGTCCTCACTTAACAGAGAAACTGAGGCTCAGAACAGTTAAGTCACTTCTTCGGCGTCCCTCAGCTACTGTTTGGTGGAGTAGGATCTAACCACAAAGGTCTCTCTGATGGACTTTAAATCTCGTGCTGAAATGGAGGAAAGTTGAGGAGCACAAGGGAGAGAGAATGGAGAATGAAGAGGAAGGCAAGGAGACCACAGAATTGCTGCAGAATATCATTGGCAGATGGAAGAAAATTATCATGATTTACCCATTATCCATCCCCAAGGATTGTTGTGTAAAGCCCTCACTTAAGACCTGGCTGTAGGCATAAGTATGACAGTAATCATGAGGAGCATCTTTGTGCTGTTATCTGCAAATATCCAGAATTCCTGTGTTTGGGAGGCTTTTCTTTAATAATTATGCAATTTTTCTAGAAACTTGTATTCTAGAAAATACTCAGATATCATATTCTGTCATCGGTTTAGTTTTCGCCAATACCACTGATTTGACCACTTTGGCATTTAAAATGCTTTTTTGCTAAGAAGAAAGTCTGCAGAAATTCGAGTACAGATGTTCATTTAGAATTTGTGCTTCTGGCCTTTTGTATATGTCTTTTTCCCTGAGTTTCCTTGAATTAAACCTTATTTATTTGTCCCAACTCTTAGACTGTTTAGAGTTTGGAAAAGTTTAAGTTCTCAGTTTACTTAGACTAGAGAAGTACTGATGACAGAGTAAGAGAGAAGAGTAGGGGTGCTAACTGCTTCCACTTTGGAGCAACTACAGAGGCTCCATATTAGTTTGCTAGGGCTACCATAACAAAAGACCATAGACTGAGGGGCTTACACAATATACATTTATTTATTCATCGTTCTGGAAGCTAGAAGGCCAAGATCAAGGTTGGGCAGGATTTGTTTCTCTGGAGGCCTCTCCCCCTGGCATGTAGATGGCCACCTTCTCTTCACATGGCCTGTGTGAGCCCATCCCTGGTGTCTCTGTGTTCTCTGTCTCCCAATCCCTTCTCTTCATAAGGCCATCAATCAGATTGGATTAGAGCTGACCCTAACACAGCAGCATTTTCACTTAATGACCTCTTTAAAGATCCTGTTTCCAAATATACAGTAGTTACATTCTGAGGTAGTGGTAGGGCTTCCAACATATGAATTTGGGGTGACAAAATTTAGTCCATTACAGATCCATGTGGCATTCCACTGGGCTTCTGTTCTCACTGTGCTTCCCTCTGCAAGGGTGCAAAGAACATCACTTGAACCTTTCTGATCCTCAGCGTCCTGATATCTAAAATGAGGACCATGACAACCAAACTCAACTGAGTTTTGTGAGCCCAAAAAAGCTTTTGTTCACTATAAAAATCTTACGGAAGGTACCCATGCACAAACTCCTTAACCTCCCTAGGCCTCAGTTTCTTGTTTGCAAAATAAAAATAAATCCAATCTCTTTTAAGTTTTTTTAGGGATTAAAGAACTGTTGCATGCAAAATGCTTAGCCTAATGTCTGCAAATACACAGCACTTACTGAATGTTCCATGTTACCATTATTTCTCATCCTTTCCTCTTCCTTCTGCATTCCTTCTGCCTACTCTTCCTTTTCTGTCATGGCCCAAATCCCAATTAGTGACTAGTTTGGAAGCATATGGCCAGGTGTGTGGAAAGAAGAACGAGGGATATCCTTTCATCTCTCATAAGGGCACAAAAGAGGATGTCTCTATGTTTTGATCATTAACTAAGGAGCTATTTTAGGACAATCTATAACTATCTCTGTTGACCTTCTGTTTAATAACTTTCATCGTTAAACATTTTTTTTCTACTGTTAATCATCTGTCCTCATTGAAAGGTCCTTAATGAATATTGACCATTTACTCCAAGTAGGTAAGATTTTTGTTCCAAAGTGATATCCATTTGAAAATAACAGTAATATCATTATTTATGACAGCAGTTGTTTAAGTGGGTAAATTTAATTACTGAGCCCATCTTTCTTTAACAGTCTTGGAAATAGTACATCAAGTAGACAAAGTGATTAACTGTCTCACCAAGAGGCATGTTTGCATTTGTATCATGATTTTCATTTTCCCTGCCATTTTTGAAGTATGTGAGTTGCCATTTGTAAATGAGAAGGGGAAAAAAAAAGGAAAGCACACATACTATTCCTTCCCACTTTTCTTGTCAGAGGAAAGATGCTAAAAATATCATGGTCTTATGAAAGATGAGGAAAATGTGCTCAGGGAGAATATGGAAGTGAGAAGGTGAGTTCCTAGATGAGTCAGAGAAAGAAATGTGGAAATAGAATTTTTATATAATGGAAAAGAAAGATATTTCTCTGATCTGTAGACCAACAACCTTGAGGCTGATTCTAGGGAAATTTCTGGAAGCTGATGGGTTTCATATGCTCAGTATAGAATAGGGATCACTAACAGCCAGCATGAGTTCATCAAGAATGACTTATGCTAGACTTATTTTCATTCTCTACCTTGTAAGATCAGGAAGAGTGGTAATATAATATACCTGAATTTTGGCAAACAACTGACCAGGTATTTTATAATGTTTTTTAGGATAGAAAAATTCTAGATGATGTAATTGTTTAGGTCCGTAACTGGTTGAAAGACATCTTCAAAGGCCCAAATTCATAGATTGGTGTTCATGACATAAGGTCTCTACTTAGCCTGACCCCATTATTGGTTACTAATCTTGGATAAAAATGAAGATATCAAGGTCATGAATATCACATTTTCTAATTTGAGGGAGAAATAACAGGGAGAGGACGTTACTATACTAGATGACAGAATAGGATCTAAAAGATGCATCAGGTAGAAAAAGGTGAGACGTACTGGAGATAAACATAAAATTAAAAGTATGTGAAGGGCACTTGGCTGGCTCAGTCGGAGGAGCGTGCAACTGATTCATCTCAGGGTCATGAATTCAAGCCCTATGTAGAACTCACTTAAATAAAACTTTTTTAAAAAGCACATGAAATATCGCATTGGGATTCCAGACACCCCAAGTACAAGTTGGAGGAAGCATAACTGGATGGCACCCTCTGTAGGCAAAGTGAGCTCATATGAAACAGTGTGACACATCTGCTGGGAAAAAAAAAAAAAAATCCATACAGGCTTCTGCTCTTTGAATAGAATCAGGATATCTCAAATGAGGCAAGACTGCCAGCCCACCCCGCCAATCACATCTTATCCCACAGGATTTCCTTTCTGAACACCTCACTTTTAGAAGATTGTTGCATAAACTGGAACATGGTCAGAGAGCAAGGAGGCAAGTGAGGGAAGTCAAAATTGGGTCCTGTGAAGAGGAATTTGCATTATTTGGCCCGAGGAAACCTCAGGGGACAGGGAATTTTCATAGGAAGATGTGTAGCACCTGGCGGAGTCTGTGGTCATAAGGGAAGGAGATGCGGTATGGAAAATAAGAGCTCATGAAACGATAGGGATGCATCAGTTCTCAGGTCTGGAACCCCAGGGGTGGGGAAGGCTGGCCACTCTGTAGGGGACCATTTGCCACAAAGAGCTGCTGCTAGGCTTCCCGCAGAGCATCTGGCACCAAGGAAGCTGTCCCTGCAGCCGCAGGGTCCTCACCCTCTCACCACTGCCTGCTGAGCCCAGTGTGGAGCCAAAACACAGAGGCTCTCCCTCCCTCCCCAAACAGCCACCAGGAGGCTCATGGGACCTTCTAAGGCATTGACTTTTTAAAAAATTTGTTCATATTTCTAAGTTGCATTAGGAAGTTTAAAAGTAATAGAAGCCAGAGAGGAAAACCCTATAACCAGACTTTCTCTCCCTAATCGTTAATTTACAGAAATTGCATATTATCTCCATTCTTGCACCCTTGATCTTGCTTTGTGTTTTGAGGGAATTGGTTGCCTTCAAATTACTATGTCAACTATCTGGTGAAGTTCTTATTTTTTTAACTTTTTTTTTAATGTGAATTTATTTTTGAGAGACAGAGGGAGAGAGAGAGAGAGGGAGAGAGAGAGAGAGGGAGAGAGAGAGCATGAGTGAGGGAGGGGCAGAGAGAGAAGGAGACACAGGATCTGAAGCAGGCTCCAGGCTCCAAGCTGTCAGCACAGAACCTAACAAGGGGCTCGAACTCACAAACCAAGAGACCAGGACCTGAGCCAAAGTCGGCCACTTAACCGACTGAGCCATCCAGGTGTCCCTGGTGAAGTTCTTATTTATGTTTCTTTGACTCTATGACCCCGATATTTTCTAGAGGTAGCTAGTGTCAATTTGAGAAACAATCAGAGTCGTGAGTAGAAAATAGGCCTCAGCATCAGAAAAGTCTGCCTGTTTTAAATACTTGCTCTGCCACTTTCTACCTGTGTGACGGTGAGCAAGTTAATATATATGGTGATCGTGTATTAATTTAATCAGTGAATGTTTGTGGAACACCTACTATGATGTCAGTTCTGTATTTGTTGCTAGTGCATGAAAAATGTTAAAGGAAAAAAATAGCCTCAGGGTATATGAGATTCTGATACCGTTCCCATATATCAAAAATACTTATTTTCTTATGGCAGGAATAGTGAAAATAATACCTCCAGAGTGTTGCTAAGACTTAAAACAGATAACTAATATAAAGTTCCTAAGAGAAATTACATCATGTTGATTCAGCGAATAATTTCCTTTCTTCTTTCTCCTTCCTTTTTTTTTTTAAACTTCCTTTCTAGTTGGCTTTGTTTATGGAGGAATGTCATACAAGGGTAGTCTTTATGTGTATACCAGTATAGATCTGTCAATGCTTTAAGCTATAATATCCCTTATTCATCTGCCCTTGAGGTACTAACAATCTCTTGAATATGCTATGACGTGTCTCAGGCCTGTGACCTTATGAACATACAGTGTTATCTAGTTCAGTTCTGAACATTTCAAATACTTTAATTTTGTGATAAAAGATTTTATTACTAATAGTAGACACCATAAACCATTTATAGTTGCTAAGAAGTGCTTTGGCTAACTCATCATTTTAGGCATCAGCCTAGATGTTACAACCTCCAGGAAGCATTTTCTGACCATTTAGACTCAGTTAAGTATTTCTGCTCTGAGATTCCTACATTTTCCTATCCTGGAAAGCAATGCACTGATTTGTGTGCAAATGCAATTCAGCCTTTGGCTTATACAATCCTGGATTCAAATCCAGCTCCACCTCTTGGTGGACTTTGGCTAGTTACTTAACCTAAGTCCTCCTTTCCTCATCCATCAACTGTGATTAATAAAACAGGATTACAGGAGAGCATGCATGTTAGGTGCCTACCCAGTGCCTGGCACATGGTAAGCAATGAATAAGTGCTGGGTGGTTATCATCATCACCATCATCATCATCACCATCACCATCACCACCGGCATCATGACACTTACTGTAATTGCTGGTTGAATATGCTTGTTTTACCCAATGGGCCAGGGACCATATCTTCTCTGTTTTCCTTTTGTCCCCAATGCCTAACAGATTTGAACACATACTCAGAGTTTAGTAACTTGATTGTTGAATGGTTGTGATGAGCTCAGGTGACAGTAGTGACTCCTGGAGTACTTTAATATATCCTGCGTGAGTCACATAATTGTCATCTTTTATGCCCTCAAAAGTAAAGGGATTTTCCCAGTCCCCAACCCACCCACTTCATTTTACAAAGTACATGCTAGTACACATCCCACTGTTCAGCTGGGCTAGATGTATATGTAACTGGAAGGCTGTCAACCCAATAAGAGAGTTTTAAAAAAAATTTTTTTAATGCTTATTTATATTTGAGAAAGAGAGAGAAAGAGACAGTGCACAAGTGGGGGAGGGGCAGAGAGAGATGGAGGCAGAATTGGAAGCAGGCTCTAGGTTCTGAACTGCCAGCACAGAGCCCAATGCGGGGCTCGAACCCATGAGCCATGAGATCATGACCTGAGCTGAAGTCAGACGCTCAACCGACTGAACCACCCAGGTGTCCTGAGAAGAAAGTTTTAGAAGGCAAGTCAGAGCAATATGGCTGTTTTTCAAATTTTATTTTTCCATCTATCACCATATTATTTGTGGAATTTGCTTTTTAACCTTTAAGGACAACACTTGCTAAGTACTTATAAATAACAAGTGCAAAGTAGTAATGATAATGAGCCCAGAGGTGATGTTGCTACTGAAGTAGAAAAAACTGATACTCACTACAAGTGTAAGGAATATCCACCACTTATTAAACAATTCATTAAGGGAATACACTGTGGTCCTGCTCATCTGCTTGCTAAATTTTATCACAGAGCATATTTTGAATGAATAATAATTTGTAACTACCTTAGCAAAAAATATTTCTATTGTAAGGGAGAAATAGGAAAAAAATTAGACCATGTAAACGCTCAAATTAATTCTAAGGCTTGTCATTCCACAGAGGCCAAAATTTTTTAAAAGAAGAGCTTTACCTCCCTGGAAATGGAAGACATAGGGCCAAATTCCAGAGTGGTTTTCCCGGTGTTCACTTTCATTTCCATCCATTGTATTTACCCAAATACACCATAGGAGGGCAGCATTCTCCTGGTTAACTTAAAACTGCTGATCGTATCAAAATCATTATCTGAATTAGCCCAAGACATCCCTAAATTATCACTTAGATCAGAAAGCTGTTGGAAAAGATAAAAGGCGCATGAAGGAATTCATCCTTTAAGACTCTGAGTTTCTACAAAAGGGAATCATTGAGTTAATCAAGCTGCAAAATGAGAAGACAAAGTTAAAGGAAAGAAAAAATAATTCTCCAAAGTGGAGAAAATGGAAATATTTGTTACATTTGAAAGACTTTTACTAACTATGATAATCTGAACACAAGCTACTCAGTGAGAATCAGATCTCATTCTTATTAGTAAGCAATAATTAATAAGCTATTCTGCAACAAAGACCACCTGTGAAAGGCTCCCTTCAGTAATGATGTTCCCTTGAATGAACTCAAATCAGGCCTGTCTACTTAGCCTCACAGACAGCTTTAGTGTGGTTTCAATGTTGTAAGCAAAAGCATCAGCAGTTTTCACAAATTTTGGTATTCTGGAATTATATAAGCAGGTTTTGCTGTATTGAGAACATACTGGCTTTAGAACAAGTGATACTTAGACACAAGCCTGTAAATGGAAATTTCAGTGAAGCCTCAATAATTCAAGACTATAAATCATGATTTTATAATTTGGCTTAAATATTATGTTTATAACGTATAAGGAAAGAGGTTTGCTAAGCAAATCCATGGTCTAAGCAGTTAGCAAAAGGACATGCTGCAATTATTTGAGAATAATTGAATTTTCAAGTCTAACTCTAATTTTGACTTTTTTGCAAAATCTTTTTGCAGAAATATGACACATGCATGTCTAACTAACTTCTCAGGTGACAGTCAGTCTGGTGCTAATAAACAGACTATTCTTTGATTATTTTAGAACACCCAGTACACGGTGGGAGTAGATGATTAACATAACTGATCAGCTAACACATGGAGTTTCACTAGCTAGCATTTTGCCAACCTAGTGTGAGTAATATTATGTGACTTTAAAATGGCAAAAATATAACAAAAGTGATTCCCCCATTCATGTTATCTTTCTCTATCAGTCCAAGTTACTAGCAATTAGCTATTGTAATGAACATTCTAATATTTCGGCTAGCAGTTCTTGCTTTTGATTAATAACATTATCAGAAAACTGTAAAGATGACTCCTTTCTCTGATATCTTCTTAATTATGGAAAATATTGTATTGCATGCTTTTCTCAATGTACCTATGGGATTGACAATATGCCCATGTGTTCTGACAATAAAGGCAGTTATCTGAATGTATCCCATTTTGGAAAAGCAGACCTAGGTGCAAAACATGCAACTACCATCAAGTTCAGAACTTGAAGATCTTTCATTATATTAATAGGTCCCTTATTTTTAGATGTGTCCAGATACCAAATATGAATGGCCACATATGTTCAAAAGTACTTGAGAAATCTCACTAATTGTGAGATTAATTGTGAGACTAATTGTGTCACTAATTTTTTAATACTGAATTTAAATAAGAAAAACATCTTGTCTTTTCTATTGGCATCATTCAGGGGGGAACAAAGCTTAATCCAGATGTTTCAATGAGAATGCACATTCCTCACTAAATCTCTCAGGCAACTGCTTTAGTTACTGTTACTAACACGATGCTCCGTCATCTCTTTGTATACATGTCTAATTTATCAGTTTCTTGTAGATTGTCAGCAGCCTGCTGCCTCCGTACCGCCACAGTGCTCACAACTAGCCGGGAGGCAAGACTGCCCAACTGTCAGGTAAATTTGGATGTCATTTCTCTTCTCACCCAGCTGCATGTCAGATCCATGGATCCCAAGCTCTCCTTTCTAACACCATAATTTCCTATCCATGATTATATTTGCTACGTTGTATCTCAAATATGGGCTACGCTAACATACACTGGATACCTGAAGTCCACGTGTACCCGATGGAAATACAAGAGAGCTAGAGTTTATTTTACTGGCTGCCAGTGGGTAGACTAAGGGCTGCCTTCAGCTCCCTTGTGTGAGTAAATAGTTGAATTAGTCCAGTGGTTCATTACCTTCCCAAATATAAAACCTGGAATTGTTAGGATGTTTGCCCTACTTTTTCTTTTGCTTGTCTTCTGTCCTTAGAATATAGTTCTCAGGCAGAAAAAGCAAGAAGAATAGAAAGCATATCTCATGTCTGTGGCAAGATAACTTTATGAAAATGTTTCTCTTTTTTCTCCACCCACCATCCTCATTAAAACTGAATTTGAAAGCTGGAGAATAACTTACAATTGGCATTTAAAATGAATATTTGCAGTGATAGTGCCCTTTATATGAGATTAACTGAAGAATTTTAAAGACAGCTTTACATACTCCCTGGACACTAAGTTGGAGAGTTTGCTGACGACTTCTGTTCCAATGAAAGCTTTACAAATCCATCATGAATTTACCTCCATGTGGCTGCACTCCCACTCAGCATCAGAGCGCCCCCCTCAGGACCTCACATTCTTGTGGAATACTTCATCTCAGTTACTTGGCCTCTGATGGTGCCAAGTTTTTGTAGTCTGGTGCCGCTTGTATAGTCTACTTATTGTTCTTTCCGGATTTTAATTTGTGCTTTGCTCTTCTACCAGGGCAAGGCTGGTTTTGAGCAGGGGCAGGTCTAATTGTATTTCTACATATGTCAGAACTAGATATCAGTAGCTGGCTGCCCGTGGCCATGGGTTAGAGCCAGGAGGACTGGGGAGCCATAAGTGCTCCCCAGAAATACAGTGGCAGCCAAAGCCCCCATGTGACTTGGTCTCCAGGTGGTTGTCCAGCAAACTGTAGAAGTGAGACGGGGAGTTAGCAGGAAACGGTGCACGATTAAATAGGCCCCAAGCCAGTATCTCCTGATTGATGTCTAGTCTGCCAACAGGATTCCAGCAACAGGATTTTTACTTTAGAAATGTTCTTTGCTAACATATAAATGCCATTTTATTACAGCAGCCAACTGTAGAGTCACTTTAATTGTGTAAGTAATTGAATATAATTATAAATGTTCACACCCAACCTAGCGGGACTCTGTGTGTGGAGTGCTGAAGGGGTCTTAACCCGCAGTCCATTCTCCACCGGGCATCCCCACCGCTCCACCGATGTTCAGCACCTGTTGATTACAGGAATGAGTGAATGAGCTCTGGAGGCAGATAGTTTGAGTTTAAATCCTACCCCTACCACCTGCTAGTTGTGTAATTGTGGAAAGTTGCTTTTGCTGGCTCAGCTTCTGTGTGTGTCTGTTGTTGTTTTGTTTGTTTGTTTTTTTCCACTTATCAAGTAAGGAAGAGAATAGTTTTGAGGGATTCTGTGAAGCACAGGCCTGATGCACACCCAATGTGCTCTCGATATCTATCACCACTACTAACCATTCTCAGTACCTAAATGTTCCTCAAGGCAAAGGCCTATGGTCTCTTTCATAACTTCTCTAATTTGCTTGTGGAAAGTGCGAGGAAGCCCACGTCTTGTTTATTTATTTATTTTTAATTTGTTTTAATTTACATCCAAGTTAGTTGGCATATAGTACAGTAATGATTTCAGGAGTAGAATCCAGTGATTGATCTCCTACGTAGGAGAAGTCTACTTCTTTAAGTGTTTCAAATGGGTAAGGAATGGAAAGGCTAGTGGTGAAATTTTTTACATTGAATTTTATTTCACCTTCCTTTCTTTTTCTTAGGAACCAGTTTGACTAAATGGTTACCTGCCCCAGTTCCGTATCTTCTGAGTGTACAGAATTTAGGTTGTTTGCTACACCCTCACAGGGATTATTTCCTTTAAAGAAAAGCAACTTAATGAATTACAGATGTTTCTAGTTTCTACCCATGTGAATGCAGCATGGTCCAAGCTTCCGCTGTCCCTTATTGTGGTCCACACAGAGAAATGATAAAGTACATACAGACCTGAAAGACTGTCCTTTTCAGAGTCACCGAGATTATGATCGTCTTCCTTCCCACCCACACCTGCTGCCAAATGGCTTGAATTTGATGCCCTCACTGCTCTTTTCACTTCTTTCTGGCAAGAAAAGTTAACAGCCAACGTTTGAATTCTTACCATGTACCTGACATGTGTTCAGTTCTTTACAGTTTTTAATCATTACAACCCCCGAAGGTAGGCACAGTTACCCCACCCATTTTTAAAACAGGACACTGAGGAGGAGGAGGAGGTCACATGACTTCTCTGGGGTCACCCATCCTGGAAGCAGTTGAGCCCAACGAGTCTGGCACCCATGGTCCCACCACTGCAGTACACACCAATGTGCTGCCAGGAGATGCTCACCGACTTTAATTCTGCTGTGATGAGCATAGAGAGCATTTAAATCACCCATGTTGATGCTTTATCCCTGCCTGGAAAAGGAATGTTCATTTCATAGAAACATGAGAAATGAAACACACTAACAGTGTTGAGTAACCATACATCAGTGTTCTCTATCTCTGTTTCTCACAATGAAAATTATCTTATACTTCCTTCAGCTTACATAGGTGTTCAAATAACTTTTTGGGCATATGGTTTTGAATACATGAGCATTTTCCTCCTATTTTTCATATATGCTTTCTACAGACTGATTCCATTATAGAGCTAAGTTATTGAAATTGTTTATAGATGATAGATATTATAATATGGACAGAGTGCCCAAGGTGTTGCAGCGTTGGATGTAATATTTAAATATATGCAGATGTTTCTTATTTAGCACTTCTCCCCTTCTATCAAGTAGTTGCTTATTGGGACAAAAAAAAGAAACTTTCTGAAGAAATACCCATTTTTATATCTTAATAATAGTTTCCTAAGCCAACTGTTTACAACGTGATCTACCTACAAAAAGTAGGTTCTTAAATGGTAAAGGTTGAATAACAGGTGGGTTCCTGAAGGTGTTTAGCCGTCAGAACTCAATACATTCTGTGCCTTAAATAATTAGAACTTCTCTAATATTTATACCTAAGAAACAATTTCTTAACCTGTAAGCCAATGTGTGATTGCATTTTTATGGAAATTTAAAATAGCCATAGTGTATTATAAAGTATTTATGGGGGTGCCTGGGTGGCTCAGTCGGTTGAGTGTCTGACTTCAGCTCAGGTCATGATCTCACTGTTCCTGAATTTGAGCGGCGCATCGGGCTCTGTGTTAAGAGCTCAGAGCCTGGGGCCTGTTTCAGATTCTGTGTCTCCCTCTCTGTCTCTCTGTCTCTGTCTGCCCCTCCCCTACTCATGCTCTGTCTCTCTCTGTCTCTCTCTCTCTCAAATAAACATTAAAAAAATAATAAAAAAGAAATAAAGTATTTATGATCCCTCACTTTACGTAAAAAATCTGAAATAATGAACAAATTTTGAAATCATCATGAATAGCATAATGTCATGGTGTTGGGCCAAGCGGACCATAACTTGGAGTTAAGCTGTTGCAACACCCTTCAGCTGGTCAAGCAGAAATGCTTGTCTTCTTTGATGAAGAAGAGTATTTGAACGACATGGGGCCTTCAAACAGCCGTCTTGTGTAATGTGACTACCCCATGCTGCTTGCCACAACTTATGTTGAATAATATGTTTCGTTCCCCCCAGAAGAAACTTGTTCTTAATCATGCAGATTTAAGAGAAAGAAGCCCTGTTAGGTCCATGGGAGAGTCTGTCTGCGGAGTCTGTGTTCCTCTGCCATCTGACTCTGTGTGGAGGATGGAGGAAGACTTTTGCCATGTGATATTTTTTAGTGCTTGTGTTGAAGCTCCAGCTCTCCCAGGCTCACCTACCATATTTTAAAAATAGCTGGGAAAAATCATTGTTATCGCTTGTTGCTCTTACCAATACAGAAGAGCACCTCTCCTCTGAAATTAAATTCATAGCAGTTCAAAGAGTTTGGGAGGTAAAGATGACCTCAAGCAGATCGGTATTTTACATAATTATAATTTTGTGTTAAAATTCAAGAGATATGCTTGAAGGATAATCTCAGTACCAAAGGTAAAAAGTATTTTTTTTAACGTTTATTTATTTTTGAGCGAGAGAGAGAACACGAACAGGGGAGGGGCAGAGAGAGAGGGACACGCAGTATCTGAAGCAGGCTCCAGGCTCCCACCTGTCAGCACAGAGCCGGACGCGGACCTCAGACTCACCGACCGTGAGGTCATGACCTGAGCCAAAGTCAGATACTTAACTGATTGAGCCACCCAGCTGCCCCAAGATAAAAAGTATTTTTAATGGCAATTTTTAATGAATTCAATGATAATATTAGCTTTAAAAACTATGATTAAATAAATAAGTAATAATACTCATAATCATGGTAAGCCATGAATAGTTTTCTCAAATATTACTCCTGACATAAATGAATTCTATGGTACTGAATTTTATAATATATGAGGGAAAAAGCAGAGTGTTAGAAAAATGCCCATCTTTTTCTATTAAAAAAAATCCCCATAGTGTGTGTTCCCCTCCATTAGTTACCTTTGAAAAGGTCTGAACTCCAATGTGTTTTATAGATTTACCGTAGAAAATTCAGTGATTTCACTTCCTTATCCTGCAAGACTATTCATCAAAACATTGATGAGCCTGAACATTTATGTGTTCATTTAAACTGGAGGCTCTCGGAAGTGGTTGTTTGGAAGTCTGTATTATATGCTCATCGAATAGGAAGTTTTAAAACTGTCCCGTCTGATTGACACCGCTAAGCTAAAGCAAGCAGTGGCAACCTTTAGAGCGAATTAGGCTTCCATAGACAAAGGACTTATCCTATGGAATCTGGATCTACCAGAGAACTGAAGAGTTCTCTAAAGCCTTGGTCCAGCATTGTCTGCATTCCCCTGGAACTTGTTAGAAATAAAGATTCTCAGGTCCCCCCTCAGAGCTATCAAATCAGAATCGGCATTTTACCAAGATCCCAGGTGATTGGTGTGCGCATTAAAGTTTAAAAAGAACTGATTTGAAGAACTCTTGCAAATAACCCAAAGACCTGAGGGAAACGAGACTGTGTGCAGAAATTAAAGAGCAACATTGGGGGAAGAGTTATATATGTCCTTTCCCTACCACATTTTTCTTTTTCTTTTTAATTTCTTTCTCTCTCTCTCTCTCTCTTTCTTTCTCTCTCTCTCTGTCTCTTTCTTTCTTTCTTTCTTTCTTTCTTTCTTTCTTTCTGTGTACTGCTTTGAAAAACTCCAGTCGTCTTAGCATGCTTTAGATTTAAACCGTTTATTGTGCAGAGTTTCTGTTTCTGTTTTAAAATTTTCTGTGAAGAGATTGTGTCTCTTTAACCCTTACAAGTGTGCCTGGCCCCCCGTACGTGTGTTTCTTGCTGACACGCTTGTTTCTCATTTTCAGTCCTGACATAGCTCTCCCTGACGAGCAGCCACATTCCAGCCCGCAGTGCGCCCCTCTCCACTGTCTCTCCAAGCCTCCTTACCCCTAGTCTCCATCTCCCACGGACGAATATCTGAGGTGAATGCTTTGTAACCACACACAGGATACTGCCCAAGATCCCGCGGGTGTTTTCTTCTCGGGTGTGAGAGGTAGGATTGGATTCGTGTTCGTCGTTTTGGAAGATGAAAGAAAGTTAAGAAGAATAACACAAAGCACAGACTCCAGTGTAATGAAACATTTGATGGTTTCTCTAAGTCACAGACAAACCTCTACAATCAAATGGCTATGGTTAATTGAAAGCAAGAAATAAAAGGAAACAGGAACCGTGTATCTCAGATGGCTGGCTTTACCTCGATAGCATAAGAAAGACCTAAGACAATGTAAAATACATAGATTGTAAAATCATCTTTCCTTGTACTTCTAATTCAGCTATAGAAGTCAATTCCCATATTTTTTGTCATCAATATTTATTTTATACTTTATTTGCCACATGACTTATGTCTATAAAAATCATTTCTGTGAGAGGTGAACTTAATTCATTTATTTTTAAATACACATAATTTGCTCAATTAAGTATGAGTTTTAATTTAGTTTGAAATCTGGAATTGACCAGACCATGGTCATATTTCTTGCACAAAATAATAAATGAGGTGCATCGGAATGTTAACAATAACTGTATTTGCTGCTACACTGATATTGTTTATGTGCTTATTTACATTGACTGATGGTGGTGTTTGTTTTTTTTTAACTAGAATTCTTTACTTGATTTTATTAAGTAAATCTAAGAAAGACTATGTTATGATTCACTGACTTACTCAACTTTTGACAGCATCTTTAATTTTTTAAAACTGCAGACAAGTAGATCACTGGTGCTGCTCTCTTGTGTGTGTGTATGTGTGTGTGATAATGTTAAGGAAGCTAAATAATGTTAAGGGGGAAAAAAGCGTGTTCATTTAAAGACCAGATTTTTTTTTTTTACTTTCCCAAATTCAGGGTCCTTAATCATGAGTCTTTCCTGCAAAAAAGGTATCAAACTGGGAAAAAATATACTACACAGATGTAAGTTAGCCTTTGATTAATTAATTTACCCAGAAAGTGTTCAAATTTTGATTAAAAGTGTATGTTTTGTTGTTGTTAGGTTTTTTTCATAATGAATCGTCCTTGCCAAAAAACAATAAATAAACCTTAGCTCATTGTCTACTTTTGACAAACACTCAGGTGCCTACAATCATTATATTATATTGAGATAATACATGTTCCTAGTTCATTTACAGATTCTGCTGGGTAACTTTTATGACTTGATTTAAGGCAGTGGATTTTCATAGCAAAATTTCTTTTGCACATAATCTGACGAACAAGGAAAACAGCTAATTGAGCTGAAAGGTCTAACACTCTTGGGCTCCTTAAGTACCAAGTGCTGCCCACACAATCGCTCCTAGCCCTGATTCCTTGTCTAGTCAGGTAGCCTTAACTTATTTAAAACCATAACGGTTTGACCTTTTCATGTAACTGTATCTGTAACTTCTCTTCAAAACAGAAACAATCCTCACTGTTAACACAAAAGATAGTTCACAATGCAGGGCTCTAGCAGTGGGGATCTAGTTGTGGAGATCTCAGCTTCATGGGTGGGGGTAGGGAGCACATTCGTGGACGGTCTATCAAAGATGGCAGCCAGTCGGTAAATCATAAAGCACAGTGCAGGAGCTCTCGTCAGTTGTACGTACACCTATTAAGTAGTGGTCACTATTACCAAAGCAACCAAGAGGTTTTGAGTTCCTTATGTGAGTGCTATTTTCAACAGTGTCATTTATTATGCAGCTTGGAGTAACTGGAAATCTTCACCAAAGTAAAGATTCAGGTTAAAGTAACAGAAACAAGAAACAAAACAGACCTTCATAAAGTCCTGATCGTGGCAGCCGAGTGTTCTGCTCATTCCTACCTGCATTGCCTTGCTGTTCTTAATCATTTCCTTCATTTTGTTAATGTTTTATCTGCTTGGTACCAGTATTAGTGAGACGGTGTGGATTTCGTTGGAGTTCAATTCAAAGAAACTATCCCATACCCCCTCCTACTTTTTCTTTCTCTGTTTCTTCTTGTTATTTCTCTTTCAAGCATTATGTTTTCAGACCTGAGAAGTGGCATGGCTGCTAAGTTGACTTTTAATAAAAACTGTTTGTGCCTGAGGGAAAATACGCCTTTTTAAAAAGTACCTCAGAACATCTTCCTCTATTGCCTCATCAACTTTGTTGGTGGTACAGGGATTCAGCACAAGTATTGTCTGTGTGGAATACAGGGCAGTACTGCCTATTGACAGTGCAGTATTGCTTTCGTGCCCCTTTACTCTGTAGTTACGACCTGGTGAAAAGCCAAGGTATAGACAACACATTTATTTCTTTCAATACAAGTTTATCATTAAATCTATTATATGCTGGTTTTATTTCACTTCTTTATCCTAATAGAGTGGGAAATGCTTGTTTTGAAGTATCAATTCTATAAAGTTGTTAATTTTAGCAAACTTTGCCAAGAAGATATAGAAACGTGGAAATAAATTTCTAATTTTCAGCACAAAATTAGATAATAGTCCCTAACCGGTAAGAGAGAATTCCATGTATTTACACTGTGGCATCGTTTAGTATAGTTTAAACCGAGCCATATCTGTATTTATTTATAGGCATTTAAAAAATAAATATGTGTAGCATTGATAAAAATCAGTACCTTTAAAAAAATCAGAATTCAAAAAGAAATTGAAAAATTGGAGAATCAGTGAAAATCAGAAAGAACAAACCTCAGTGAGACTGACTGAAGACAGACTTGGCGAATGAAAACCAACTACAGAAATACAATAATATTGGTTAATCATTGGAAACACAGTGGGCAAAGACGAAAGGTAACCGGCAAGAGCGGTTAGCAAAGGAACTAGTAGTTTTTTACAAGTAAGCACAATTACTATACTAAAAAGAAGTCATTATGCAGAGATGCTTTCCTACTGAGGCTTTTTCTTAGCCAAAAAATAAAATTAAGTTTAAAGGAGCAATAAATTGCCTTTGGCCTGAGTGCACAGGAGTATACAGGACCCTTGGATTTATCTTTCCAGTCAACTTGTATTTCATCAGATCCCTCTCATACATACAATTCTGCTTCAATAAGAGGAATCTGAAGAACTTTGAGAAAACGAAAAGTTATTAAATAATTAAGAAAAGACGTATTTAGAAAGATGATACTTTTATTTAGCTTAAGGAAAAGGAGGTACAATAGTGATCCTCAAGCCAAGAAAATGTAACAAACGAGAAGTACCGGTTATAGATATCATTATTAAGACTGCAATAAGAAAAACTAAGTCTTTAGTGTGAAGGATTTATATTACCTCTATGAAAGAGATTTTTAACGGTGGAAAAGAAATCAGTGGAACTGATAATCATAAAGAATTTTTGTTTTTCAAAAATTAAATACTATTGGTTTTCTAGTAAGGATTGATAGGTGGCAAGGTATTTTATGATAATGTATTATAATTCTGGGATTCCATAATCCTATGCTTCTTTTGAACTTGAAAATACTCTGAAGTAATGCTGGTTAATCATGAAATATTTTATCCCTTGAAAATAGGATAACAATCTTAATTTTTCCAAGATCTCTGGTAAAAAACAAGACCATTGGTATTACTTTTTCTCCCAGCTATATTTCATAATATCTTTAAAGTTGCCCAGAATGTAGTAATTTTAGTATAAAAAGCCTCAATTGTCAGAGTCTAAAAAACAAATGTCCTCAGGAATACTTCAGAAATAGAAAGTATGCAATCCCTTGGGGGCCCGATGCCTCTCAAATTTTATCTTTTCTTAAAAGGATCTTCAATCTCAGTATTTCCTCTTTCTAATGCTTTGGACAATATTCCTGTACAGATAGTCCTTCTGTTTCCAACAACCATGAAACATTGGTCATATAAACCAACCGGGAATGTGGACGGTATTAAATAAAATCCTCTACAATTCTCAAGCGGAAATTACAAAATATGAAAAAGAAGAAATGGAATATATTTTCTACTAGGATAAGAATGACAAATTTTAATGTGTAATTATTGTAATCAATCAGCCAAAAGACATAATCTGTTTTTCAGAAAGACATATCAAGGGAAAGTAATCGATTTCCAGTAAGGAACTGTGTTGATTCAGCCCAAGGATGCCAAAGGCATTGATATTGTAGATCTAAAGGAGGACTTAGATTCAAAAGGAACTCTTAGGATAAAGTTCACAATTAAAAAAAAATTGTCCTCCAGACTTTTTGTTTGTTTTTAAGCCAGAATGATTTAAAATAATCCTTGTATTTAAGATTGCAAAAAATTTAGAAGAATATGTTTTCAAATAAAGGGAACATAATTCTTGACAAAGCTGTTGAACTGGAGTTGTGATAAATGGCATGATCAGTGCTGCTATTGACAAGGAATTTTTACCTTGAAATCAATTTCTATGGACATAGACCAATCTAGCTCCCGAGTGACCTTTTCCACTGTCTGTAATTATGTCCCCAGATGAGTTGCATCTGTAAGTAAATTCATCTTTACTTAAACGCCAAGTTAACTGCCATAGTCCCTGATGTGTTGCATTTGTAGCCTGATCCAATTATGTTGACATCAGAAGGATTTTGTCTAGACATCTCTTTCATCCTTCTTACTCAAAGTATAACCGCAAAAGATATTTAGTATTAAGGTGTGTTCCCCAATCGATTTTTCCAGAAATAATGTTCTACTTACGAAGAAGAGGAGTAATTAACTGCCTTTACTTTAAGGGTGTGAGTACATAAAAGTATGCGTGTAAAATGTTTGCATGAGATATTTCACATCATGTAAGCTTTCCCATATTCATAATATGAACACTATAGAAGTCTTATTTCTCTTGTGATCTTCTCTCCATTAGGAATGTAAGGAGATTATTACCTATATCTGGTCTCCTTTCCATATTGAAATGCATGGCTCTAATCCTCAGTGTATTTTTATCCCTTTCCTCTGGAGTTATTTAAAATTTGTCCTATTTAAACTGACGCCTGAATAAACTGCCGAGCCAGATTATTTCTGTGATTGGAGTTTAAGTGCTATAGAACATTGGTCAAGAACACATCTTTATTTTAACTTTTCTTTCTTTCAGAATTATTCTCTGATCGTTATGGTTCTCTAATAAAAACACTGAGAAGTAAATCGAATGTTTTTAGTATAGCTGTATGCTTTTCTTTCTAAAAAGTCATTTAAAAACAAAGATCAGAGAACTATAAAGAGAAATGTCATCATTTTGTTGACAAATCATTATTCAATAATAACAAATATCCAGAATGAATCATTTTGTTGTTTAGGTTTATAGATTTGATTATGTACCAAATCTTAGAGGAAATAAATGATTTTACCATTATTGCCACAAAATTTTTAAGCTCAATGGTTTGACTGTTAGAGTCAATTAAACAATTCTTTGAAAATCTTTTATGATATTTTTATAATCTACTCAGTGTTTTTATTTGCATGATTATGCATATATGAGGAACCATATATGATTCTGAATTGTATTTCTTTCCAGTATTAACATTTGTGTAATGTGTGGCCCCCCTGATTTGTACACTATATAATTGTTGTTGTAAAGATTCTGCTGTTCCTACATTTAATTGCAATTTTGTTATTATACCTTTTGGGATTAAATGATGTGAAGTGTTTCCACCTAATGATAATACCATATGAAAACATGACTAAAAGACTGATCTAAGAAACTCTTTTGTTGCTAATTATTTTTTAAAATCCAAATTTCAAAGGACACTTGTTCTCCAAGACATATACATTTATTTTAAATTCAGAAAAATTCTTATGAATTTATTATTGCTTGTTCTTTAAAATTTTTTTATTATAGACAATCCTCAGTGAATGTTTCGTGGGAGAATCCATATATGATATGTTCTTGTATTTGTGTAATCTGATCATGCACTCAATGGTTGGAAAAGGAACTCCAATGCTAAGAAAATAACCAAAAGCCAATATATCGATTCTTATATCTTGGTTTATGTTACCAACTGAATATGGTGTAATGCATAACTCTTTCCAGTAAATAAACTGGTTATCTTTTGTTCATCTATGCTACCTTTTTATCAGTTTGAGCGATTTTTCTGTATGTCATTTTGATTTGTACTTACCAAAAAAGAAGAAAGTATAGGAGTTTCTATGTGATTTATATATTTATTCAAAGAGCACTTATTTGAACTGAAAACTAAATGCTTCCCTCTGACATTTCTACACATTCCTATTAAGTAATGTGTATCAAATTTGCCCATTTTCTCCATTTATCATCTCTCGTACCTGTAATCTTTTCTAAAAGGGTATTTTGGCAGGAGGATACACTTAGCTGAATTAGATTAGGATTGTACCAACATGAAGAAACTGTCTGTTCAAAAAAAAAAAAAAAAAGGAAACATTACTTTAATGAAAGAAGAATGAAGAAGTTTGTATGCTTTATTTTGGAATACAATCCTTCTTTGTTCTCTTTCATGTGAAGGAACAGCAGAGTCCCAAAACTTGGAGGAAGGTTAGTTTACTAGCTCCTTCTTCAACTATGTGTTGTAGCAAATCAGCTGTTTTGGGAGTTATCTGCTTTGACATGATTTTATTTCAGGAAGTGGGAGAGAGGGAGAACCAGGCAGAATATGGACTTACGCGAGGCTTTGATGAGTTGAAACCTCTAATGCAATCCTCACCATAACTGATCAGATTAATGGGCGCTGCAACAATCCTAGCTGAAGGTGCCTGCTTACTTGTTGTATGAACACAACACTAGATATAATAGTGTAAACTTTCCCCCAAGTCTCTCCTTTTCCTCTTCTGAAAGCTATTGCTTTTCCTGGAGGTTGGATCTAGAGGTCTATTTGATCCATGATCTTCTCTTAAACAATGAAGCTAATGGTTGCATTCAAAAGCTAAAAACTGGATCAGCCTCCAGGAGCACCAAGTAAGTTTCTTCTTATCCCTGCATTTTGCAGGTGACTTGAACAGCAGTGCATCCCCACTGGGCGTAAGAAAGAATCCATAATTGATGGGCACTTGTGGGAGGGATTTTCTTAATTTGGGGTTGTACACACATTGACTAGTAAGTACATTGTGGGAACTCAATAAACTCGATTGGTAACTTCCTGAGAAGTGGGTTCATTGGCTCCTTACCATCGAACCTTTCTTTTAACACATCTGGAATTGAGTTTATAGAACCTAAAGTCACCTATTGTAATATCAGCAGGCACAAAATACCAACCAATTGAGGGAAGTGGCCTTTAAATTAAGTGAATGGTTATTCTCACCATTTTCTTAGTCTAGGTGTCTAACTATATTTGAAGGAACCTTCATGTATACAATGAAATCATCTGACAGAGTTCCTTCTTAAACATTTCATGAATCAACTATCATTGAAATACCTTAAGCAGAAAGGATAATTCAGCTACAATATTAGCTGTCAAGGAGGATAAATCTCACTGGAAAAAATATTGCCAGTATCAAAAGTAAACATAATTCATAATGTAATTTAAATGTAGAAAACAATATAAAGATAGATAAGTCATAACTATAGTAACATCCTGTTAAAGAGTAAAGAAAAGTTACAGTTGTTTACGTAACTTGTGAGATCTGGTGCAGAATGAAAATGTGGACTTCCTTGTTCAAAAATTATTCAGAATTTCAAGATCTTGACAGCAGAGCATGAAAGCAGGCTGGGAATCCTCAGCATAGGGCCCTGTGTGACAGTAGAAGGCCGGCCCACGAATAGAAGGATAGAAGTCCCGCCCCAGAAGATGCTGAAGTAATGCTCCGGGACCTAAACAGTGAACGGAGCTATGCAGAACCTGGACCTTATTATTAACAGAATGGATTTTCCAGTTTCTGTGTTGGCAAGAAAAAAATAATGTGTTTATTATCTGGGACAAAGCATTTTAATGCTGTTACTTCAAAGAGTTATAATGTTGAGTCTTGCAATACTCTCATAACCCAATGCAGTCATACATTTCAACTTGAGATTTTAAAATTCTGACATACCTACTAAGTCATATAGAGATGGTAAAAATCATTAAAATAAATCTTATATCAGCAGTAGACGTTTTAATTACTGTGTATTTAAGTAAAACCAATTTAAAAACCCTGCTGGTAGCTTCATAAGTTGACTTCCCTTGAAGTTATGAATGATTAATAATGTCAGTCAAATATCACAGGAAGATTTGCCTCATTTAGAAGAGCTAATAGCCCAAGATTAGTAAGTGATTTATCTCAATTTCTAAATAAATCAAAGAGGAAAGAAATTACTTACTTCTTTGAGATCCATTGATATTGAAAATAAAAGGGCTCATGTTTTACTTTTACCCTATATGAAAGGGAGAAATTTTGAATATATATTAGTTTTTTCCCCCTTGTTACTTTTGATAAAGTAACAGTGGAGACCTATAGAAATGGTTATCTGTAAAAGAGCAAGGGGTATGGTGGAAGCGAACCAAGGGAGCCAGATCCCTCAGTAAGAGGTGAATGCTTTTTTACATTGTTTTCCTATTTCAACCATGGAAATATAGTATCTATTCAAAAATGGAAAAATAAATATTGGCTCTCAAATATTTTACAATAAAGTCAGAAATAAAAAATTAGCATGAATTCTGGAGCAATAATTGTTTTAAAGCAGACTATGTCATCAGAAGTATTTTGAAAAACATGAAATTTGTTCAGATTTAAGCCCTGGTATTTACAATCTCTGCGCATTGGAAAGGTATTTAATCTCTTCTTGCCTTAACTATCTCATTTTATAAGTGAGGATACCAATGCCCACCTGCAAGGTTATTATAAAAATTAAATGCAAGGGCGTACGTGACTTCTCTCAAACAGTATTTAGCCTTTCACAGCTAATAATATTTCCAATACCATAATGCTTAGACTACTGGATTTCATCTTATCTGGATGAAATTCATCATTCACTTGTACATGCATTACTTCAGGAAAGATTTATTGAGAACCTGTTTTGTGCCAGATATTCCTCTAGGGGCTTAAGATATATCAGAAAACAAAACAAAGAAGGTTCATGTCTTTCTGAAATTTGTATTGTATATGTTGCATTAATGAGGGAGATATACAAAAAACAGTAAACAGAATAAAAGTGTAAATATCAAAGTATGTTAGAGAAATTGTTATGGAAAAAGAAAAAAAGTAGAACCAGGAAAAGAGATTGTGCTGGGTTGGGGTGGGGTGAAAGTGAAACAGATCACAATATTAAATGGGGTGGACAGGTGGGGCCTTATTAAAAGAAGATAAATATAATCCTGTTCACATCACGATTGCTTCAGTTTTTAAAATTATTAAATTACATCTGTTGTTTGGATTTTTATATGTTATTATCCATCTAAAAACATCAACCACAATGAACATTAAGCAATAGCATTTTCAAAATCTGCCTTTTAAAATATTCTAATAATTTGGAATGAGCATTAAAAAATCTGCATATATTTCATTTCATGACAATATTGGCTTAAAATCCCAATATTTATTTTACAAATAGCTTTCATGCCCTTTTGAAACTTTAAGACATACCCATTTATGCTTCCCCAATAAAAATTTGAGTCAGATAATTTTACTCAATAGGCTGACTGATAATTGTCAATTCTAATGTCAATTGACCCTATACATAATCCTTAAGATAACTCATGTTTTTCAATATATAGTCAGAGACTAAACGGTTCTTTCCTTTATGTATTAATTCCAACTCTCTCCTTGAATGACCCTTTCATCCAAAATAAAATTAAGGGTTCTTTTAAAAATATATTTGTAGGGGTGCCTGGGTGGCTCAGTAGGTTAAGCGTCTGACATCAGCTCAGGCCATGATCTCACAGTGCATGGGTTTGAGCCCCTCATAGGGCTGTGCACTGACAATGCAGAGCCTGCTTGGGATTCTCTCTCTCACCCTCTCTCTCTGCTCTTCCCCTACTTGTGCTTTCTCTCTCTCAAAATAAATAATTTAATAAATAAAAACTTAAAAAAATAAAAATATATTTGCACACCCTCCCCTAAAAAATACATTTATGCAAATTTCTTCCTAATACAAAGGTAAGAAAGATATTGTCATGGAGTGCCTGGCTGACTCAGTTGGTAGAGCATGTGACTCTTTATCTTGGGGTTGTCAGTTCAAGCCCCACATTGGGTATGGAGATAAAATTAAATCTTAAAAAAAAAAAAAAAGAAAGATATTGTCACATTGCTAAACTTCGCATTGGCTTGCTGCTGAGAATTACCTTTTTTCTTAGATTTGCATAGATTCAGACTTCAAGCCTGCCTATTTCATTAGAATTGGCAGAAAATCATATATATTTTGAAGCCAGCTTTCTCTGTATTCTCATGAATAGTTGCCCTAATTCTGGGTTATTTTATTAGAAAATAAGGCCCATGTTACTAAATATACTTATGAAATATGGAAAGAGCCTCATCAAATTACAAACGTAGGTAAGTATGCATACTTAATAAATACCAAACAAAGATGAAAATAAAATCCAACTTATGAAAATATCATCTATTAAAAGTCTAATTATCTCCTGTGAAGAGTTCTTTAATGTCACTCCTTTCCAGCAGCTGCATCAACAAAGCTGACTTGAATTCAAGTATAATTATGATAATGTCACTTTAATTACACACACACACACACACGAAACCAGTCAAAGGTTGTTCTTTAAAAGTGTGTTTTATCTGGTAAATAGCTGCCTTTGGACTGGAACGTGACAGCCTACAGTTATTGGTAATGTCATTTAATTTCCACATCTAACGATTGATGGGGAAAACAAGATTTTTCAAAAGTACTCTTTAGAAACACATTATTATTGGAATATTCCAAAGACCACATTGGAATATATTATGCACATTACTATATAGTTTCTATATATTTTTTAATGTATATACATTATATTTAAAGGATATTTTCTTGCTCAATATACTTCATTAGAACTTTGAAAGTGAAGTCAGACCAGGGAAATGGAGTAACTTCATGTTGTTGGAATAAAAATTAAATGAATTCTAATGAATTCAATGTGTAGGCATCACCTGCTCCTGTCTTATGTTCTCTCTATAATAACACTGCACATGACCATCAAAATTGCAGTTTCCACTTATCAACTGTTTAGTTGCTACTAAAAATTCTTTTTGAACATTTATTGACCACATATTACATGTATCAGTGGAATCTTAAAACTTCCTTTAAGACCAACCAGTTGGACAAAATTATACCACCTGGAAATTATACCAAATGGAAAGCTGGAACATGTGCTGAAGTAATGGCAATCTCCTGGTGCTTGCAATCCTGTACTGAACAATATGGATGCTTCTAGAGCAGTCCTGTTATTTAGGATATATGAAAACAGCATAACACAGTTAAAACATTCACCAGAATACATCTGATAAAGTCTGAAAACAAGCACAGAAAGCCTGGCTGTCTATTTTCAGATGGAAACATTGTGCCTAAGGTATTGAACAAATTATGCAAGAACTGATCATGTTCTTAAATATACTCTAGATCAGCAAAGACACAGGGTGGTAATTGTCAGGGTAAGTGACGATCACACCTAGTGAGGCTGAGGAGGCAGTGTCAGCTTTTAAGTTCAAGATCCTATTCTCACCCGAGACTTGCTGAGCTTCTCTTTGTCCTTGGATGGGAGTTACTTTCAACCAGGAAATTTGGGAGAGAGCTGATCAGTTCAGGATAAAAGCGTTTAGTTCAGCTGGAATAAATCAGATTATTTTCCTTCAAATCGGTCCAGGTGAGGTTCTGCCAACCCCATTCATGTATTTCCCAGATGTTTGTTCCTGTTTTCCTAGTAATAGAAGCAATAGAAGCATGTTTATTCTAGCAAATTTGCAAGATGTGGAAAAGTAGAAAGAGGACAATAAAATTCACCCATAGTCATCTCTCAATAAAAACTGCTGATAATATTTTGGTGTCTTTCCTTGAATGATATTGCATATACAATTTTGAATCCTGCTTTTTTCTCTTAACATTTTATAGGGAATTTCTTTCTAGGTTATTAAAACTTTTGAACTGTATCATTTTTAAGGCTGGTATAATAATATTCTATGGAATGAATAAAGTATACTTTTTAAAACACTCTCCTATTTTTGGACATTTAGGTTGCTTTCAGACTTTTACTATTGTAAATAATTATTAAATTTTTAATAAAATTTTAATTATTAAATTAAAATTTATTAAATATTTAATAAATTATTAAAATCTTTATACAGATATTGTTATCTAAATTTCTGACTCTCTTCATGGGATCCATTCCTTCAGGAGGAATTACTGTTAATAATGGTCATATATATTTTTCCTTTAATGCATTTTTCTTCAGTAAATTTCACTGAGTATTTTACTATACAGAAGTCACTGTGCAAGATGCTACGGGGATACAAATATGAATTAAACAGACTTCACCATCATAGACCTTACAATCTAGAAAGGAAAATCATACAAAAGTATACATAATTATAATCAATGTTTGAAAGTGATACATTCCATGAACAAAGGTTTTGATTTGCCCTTTGGAGACTCAAAAATTAGGAGTCTGTTTTCTCATGACAAATTGAAATCTTTTTGCACGAAAACATTATTCCCTGCTTTAAAAAGTATTTTTTTTTTTAATGTTTATTTTTGAGAGAGAGAGAGAGACAGAGAGAGAGAGAGAGACAGAGCACGAGCAGGGGAGGGGCAGAGAAAGGAAGGCACAGAAGCCAAAGCAGGCTCCAGGCTCCAAGGTGTCAGCACAGAGCCCACAGCAGTGCTTAACTCAGGAACCGGGAGATCATGACCTGCGAGATCCTGACCAGAGCGGAAGCCGGAAGCTCAACCGACTGAGCCACTCAGGCGCCCCTAAACAGTATTTCTGATTGCCAGTGTTCTCATTAAAATGTTGTGTCTACTTTGAAAACGACTCCGTTGGATGTATTGCATAAATAATATCACCGAGTTCAGGTTTGTAGTTTGTCTCTTTTTCATGAGAAATTTCATGGCATTTTGAATATGGTTATTTTGTATTCTAATGATGTAGGCAAACGCCTACAGATGTGAGTTGTATAATAAAAGCAATGGTGTCATTGGATAAATTATACATTATACAATTATACAATTAGCACTACTATCTTATAGCTACAATATATCAGATTTGTTGACATTGTTACGGTATGTACGGTATGTACGAAGGCATAATATAGCAGAGCTTAAATGACAGGTTTTGATACTAGTTTAATGATTTTTCAAAATCAAATGAACATTCTACGTAGGTTTCTTATTTTCATTATATCAGGGGTCAGAAAACTCTGTAAAGGGTCAGAGGGCAAATATTTTCAGACTTGTTCTCCATCTCGTCTGTGTCACAACTACTTAACTCTGCCGTTGTAGTATGAAAGCAATCATAAACTGCTGGCTGGGTTCAATAAAAATTTATGAACATAGAAATTTGTATTTTACATAGATTTTATGTGTGATAAAATATTATTATTTTGATTTTCCCCATTGTTTCAAAAATTAAAAGCCATTGTTAGTTCATGGGCCATACAAAAATAATCGGTGGGTGGGCTGCATTTGGTCCACAGGTCATAGTTTGCTGACCTGTTACCTAGATTATCATATTCAAAAGTGACATATATTTACATATATATATACCCTAAAATAAAACCTTTCTAACCAGCAGTAATAAAAGATTAAATAAAAGGCTTTATAATTTCACCACTTTAAGTACTTTTCTTAAAATTCAGATAAATTATTTTCCTTGTATTAGTATGCTTTTGGCTACAGGTAACAAGAAAGGGTGACTAATGGTGGCTTCATTCTAAAGACAACCTATCACTTACGAAGGATTCAAGATGTAGGAAGTTTCAAGTTGCTTGCATAGCATATTGAACTCAGCAATTCCCTGGGCTCTTTTCAACATTCTGTTCTAGCACCCTCAGTAGATCCAGCAACCTTTCCCCTCCTGGTCACAAGATGGCTACAGCAACTCAGGGCTTACATCTGTATCCTTATAAAACCACTTTTATAAGCAGGAGGAGCATGGAGGACATGGGTAGGGAATGGGTTCTTTTCCATAGGTTATTCTGTTATCGAGGAGGAAAGTTCTTCCCAGAAGCCCACAGCAGAGTTTCCCTTAACACCCACTGTGCGGAACCAGCCATATGCTCTCCCCTTAAATCAATGAGCAAAGAAAACAGGATTACCCTGATCATCTGACCCCATCCAGCTTTTCCTTTGAAAGAACACAATTTATCTGCTATATTGCTGCCAACATTTAAATGACATTGGGTTTTGTTAACAAAGAAAAGTAGGCATGGCAGTTGAGTACACAACCAAGAGTGTTGCCGTATTCTTTCAGTTTTTAATAATTTATGAGGCAATATATTTAAGGTGTATAGAACCAAGTTAACAGGAAAAACCACACTTCATTAAATGAGATATGGGGTTTTTATAACATTGTGATAAATTTTCTAATTTCTTTATATATTCTGCCACTAATTCACTTCTGATCATTCCTGGAATATTTTAGCTCAAAGAATAAGCTTCTTCCAGTAATAAGTACATAAAATATATACATACATACATACATAAAATATTTGAGAAAGGAAATTGATTTAAATCATGCACATATAAGAAGCTTTAGAAAAAGTCTATCAGAATGTTATTTGGATTTATAACAGTACACAAAAATGTGTATGTTTACAAATGTATGTATATCATATTTCATCCATCCATTTTTTTTCTTTTTAACATTTCTGAAATTGCATCGCATCTTACAATCAATGGTATCATATAATTTAAGGCTAGATAGCTCCTGATAAAATATATCATTGTGGACGTGTAAACTTGGTTTTTGAGGGTTTTTTTTAATTGTAGTAAAAATACATAACATGAAATTTACCATCTTAGCCATTTTAAGTGTATAGTACAGTAGTATTAATTATATGCACAGACACTAGAACTGTCCTTTTGCAAAGCTAAAACTCTATACCCATTGAACAACAGCCCCGGCAACCATTGTTCTACCTTCTGTTTTTAAGAATTTGGCTACTTCGGGGGTGACTGTGTGGCTCAGTCGGTTACGTGTGCAACTTTGGCTCAGGTCATGATCTCACAGTTTGTGAGTTCAAGCCTTGCATCGGGCTCTGTGCTGATAGCTCAGAGCCTGGAGCCTGCTTCAGATTCTGTGTCTCCCTCTCTGTCTCTGCCCCTCTCCTGCTCATGCTCTGTCTCTCTCTCAAAAACAGATAAACGTTAAAAAAAATTAACAAAAAAATTTGGCTTTTTTTTTTTTTTAAGTTTACTTATTTACTTTGAGAGAGAGAGAGAGCAGGGGAGGGGCAGAGAGAGGGGGAGAGATTCCCAAGCAGTCTCTGCACTGTCAGCACAGAGCTGGACATGGGGCCAAACTTATAAACCGTGAGATCATGACCTGAGCCAAAACCAAGAGTCGGGATGCTTAACGAACTGAGCTACCCAAGTGCCCCCAAATTTAGCTGCTTTAAATACCTCATGATCATTGAGTTTGTGCATTGTAGGTTTGTGTGTGGTGGGTTTAAAAGCATTTAAAATATCTCCAAAGAAATTTCACATAAAATGGAATCAACAAAATCTTAGAGCGTATACACACAAAGGTACAGAAACAGAACAATGGCTGCAAACGTGATTATTAGTAACATTAGTGATGGCTGTAAATGTGATACTAGCAAATATTTGTTGGAGGAATGACTGTATTTCCATGTTTCCTTAGAAAAAAATAAGAGTTCGTTGTATGGGATTAACAAGTTACCTATAAGTAGATACGGCTGTTTTATTTCTCCAGGTAAGATAAACAATTTTCTATCTCATACAAAGCAATACAATTGGAAGTAGGAGAAATTGTAAAATTCTTCAGAATAGATAAAAGAAATTTCACAGCAAGATTCACCAAATGATCATTAAAACATTTGTCATGGATGGCTCTCTATGCCCTCCACTAGGCCTTGTCTTCACCTTGCCATTCCCCCTTAACATTGACTTCCTCTGGGAAACTTCTGATAGGCCAGCTTCAAGCTGGGTGCCCCTCTCCTAATATCACAGAACTATCAGGGACTGTATACTTTATAAGGTAACTGCTTTCTTTCCAGTTTCCAAGTGGTTTAAAAAGATATTGACTGGCCACTTCCTTTCAAAGAGCAATAGGGGTAAATTGAAGTTCAAGGCCAAACTTGTACCATGACAGTTTCAGAGGACTCTTTGAATTCGTGCAAATCTTCTAAGAGGTGTGTATATATGTTTCCTTGATGCAGTACTTGGTCAAAATATAGGTTGTAGAAGTTAAATTAACAAAGATTAATTAACATTAATAATATATATGAAATTATATATATGATTGCATAATTTCTAACATGCGATTTCATATATATAGAAAACTATTGAAATCTCAAGTAGTATCAACTCAATATATCATACTGTTTACTATTTGCTGTTAAAATAAATGTAGCATCTTCTTTAATTAGGTCTTCAGAAAATTATCTTCTGTATGTCATCCCCCTAATGCTACTACATAAACTCAGCATGATTCATGCCTTTTAGTGACCTTTATTACTTTAATGACATTTCTATAAATTCCTACCCAGTGATGGCATCAAAGTAAATGACTAATAAGTTTGTCACTCATTTACTGAGGATATAACACAATTTTTTATTAAAGTGAAGAGGTTTTATCTTTCTTTAGCGAGATAAAAATAAGAATGAATTTGCTGCAAAGCATTGATTTATCATAAATTCTAGTTTGGGAAATGATGTCCTATCAGTCATGGAAGCAGCTTATTGATTCATAATTTTTCTCCTGAATGTTCTTTTTAGGCTTTATCTCACTTATTAGGGACTAGATCAGTTGGAGACTGGTTAGGTTGTTAAAATTAAATAGCATGTTTGTTTAAAATATTTAAATCAGAATTAAAAGATATATCAATATACATAAAACTTTTGCTACAATGCGAAATATAATTATAGATAAAATTTAAGGAACATGAACTAGTCTATAGTCTTGCTATGCATTTTTCTAGTCTGACCTTACACGTTAATTCCTGGGAAAGAGGTGATTCTGGGCTGCCAGCTCCTCTCCAGGAGCTCCACCATGGTGTGGGGCTCCAGCTTCTCCTCCGGCCCTTCTGCATTCCAGCTGGCAATTAGAGGACTAGAGAGTCTCATGGTGAGGGTGCAGAAGCCAGGCCCGGAGGTGACACATACCACTCCTGTCCACAAAATTTTGAAGAATGTGGTTACATGGCTCTACCTAACTTCAAGGGAAGGTTTAAATCAGTCCCCTTGTGTGCCCAAGGAAAATGATACAGGAGTGGGTTAGCATTCCGCACTGTCTCAGCCACAGAGATGGGGTGTTTAAGCACCTGTGAACTGTGCTTATCTCTGTGTGTCGGTATCCAGTGCAGTTCTCATTCAATATGTGCTAACTAGTGGCAAATCTCCTATTAGCTATATAGATCAAAAACACAGTACACAAAGACTATATGTATTAGATAATATTCAATATTTTGTTCTACTCTTACCTAAGATAACTTGAGATCAAATGACCCACTCATTCCATGTTGCAAATCATAGCCATCAAATGTGAAGTTCCTTAAAAATGGTTTTTATCAGAAAATAGTAAGCAGCAGTAACACTGATAGAGGTAATGTCAGTTGATATGTATGTTATAAAACATCCCATCTGAAAATACAGACATCCACTGATGTGAACTGATATTATATCATCAGGCAAATGTGAACAACTTTGAACCAAGAAAGAAACAGAAATATGTACACACTACTCAAAATATCCAAATAAGGGAGCATAAAACTGCTGCCCCAAATACTTGTAGTAAGATACCTTTTTGCCCCAAACAGATGTGCTTACTGTAGTCCTCTTTTGACAGAGAAAGCATTTCTCTCTCTCTCTCTCTCTCTCTCTCTCTGTGTGTGTGTGTGTGTGTGTGTGTGTGTATGTTGGGGAGGGGAGTTCATCAGTAACCAGTTCTCTAAAAAAGAAGATTGCCAGCATGTTCTCACTTAAAAAAAAAAATAGGTTACTCTGAGCTAGGTTGCTAGTACAGTAGTATTGATTGCAATACTACCTTTTTATGGAAGCAAATACATTATGTTAAACTTTGTATTTCAATTATGGTTAACTCGTGTATATGGAGTAAAATCTATTTCAGTATTAATTTATATTTGAAACTACTATTTAAATTATTTCCAGTACCATATGGCATAGTATATAAACTTTTAAAATAAATAAATAAAAAAATGCTTATTTATTTTTGAGAAAGACAGAGCATGAGTGGGACAGGGGCAGAGAGAGAGAGGGAGACACAGAATCTGAAGCAGGCACCAGACTCTGAGGTGTCAGCACAGAGTCCGATGTGGGGCTCGAACTCACGAGCAGTGAGATCATGACCTGAGCCAAAGTCAGACGCTTAACCAACTGAGCTACCCAGGTACACCAGTTTATATAATTAGGTGCAATGTGGTGATATGGATAATAAATCCAAGGGGAGCAAAACCTCCTTTCAGCAAGGTATGAAAACTTAAAAATTAGGGGGTATTTTCTTCTCAGGGGGTATGTTTATTGAAGTAGCAGCCAAGGAGATTGAGACAGTTGAACTGCCCTCTTTCAAGTTTTCTTGAGAACTGGGTTATGAGCTACACTCCAGGGAGCTGGAGGAGATGTTAAGCGGGTGAAGGACCATTTGAATAAATGTGGAGTGGCTTCCAAGGTGGAAACCATGGTTGGGGAACTTCTTCAGCTTGAGTTGGGGTTCTTGGAATGCTGTTTTTTCCTCTCTGGATATGTCTGTGATTTTGGAACGCAGCCTTTTCATTATCAGAGAGAGTAGTGAATTTTTAAATGCACGTGAGCAAACCAATTTAACGTGTATTTTCTCCAATTTGCTATTTAGCTGATGTGAAACAAAACAACAAATTAAATGGACCCTGCAGTGTGTTACTAATAAAGTCCTAAAAGTGTTCAAGGTGATGGAGGGTCTGATGCTTTTCTGGAAACCTGTGGATTGTTAGTTCCACCTTTTCCTTTTCCTTCCACACATGCCTTCGTCTTCTCTGGTCTGATGCCTCTGGTAAGACAATTTGATTCGGTGAGATAAGGACAAGACATTGATGCAGAAACTCGAGTAGAGATTCTAGCAGTGCTATGTGACCCAGTGTAGGTTCCGCTTCGGTTTCCTGATCTGAGATACTTAAGTCACCCGGTAGCTCTACGAGCATAAATAAGATTATAATCAAGGGCTCGGGACAGCGGCCTGAGGCGCACGTGTGACCCCAGGCATGTGGGTGTGTAAGAGTGGCGAGCCCTTGGGCAGCGTTCAGAGTAGCTGTTAATTATCTTCTCTTTCTCCTCTAGACCAGTGCGCGGCCGGCAGGCGAACGCGGCTGACCCCTTGAGCACCCCAGGTGTGTGCCGCGCGATTCCTCTCGGCCAATGGGCTGGCCCGTAGCGCGCCGGGCGGGGCGGGGCGGGGCCGTCCCGAGGAAACCCGCTCAGGAACCGCGCCCAGGGCGCTCCAATCGGCACTGCGAGTTCTTGGCTGCTTCCCCGGGAGGAGGCGGCCGCGGCGGCGCTGACTGCCTGTACTCTGCGCTCCCGGCGCTCCGCCCCCGGGACCTGCGGGCGATTGGCTCCGGCGAGGAGGGTGGACACAGCACTGCTGGCCGCTGCAGTGGCCGCGTCAGGTGAGTGCGGGAGCCGCAGCGACCGAGGCGTTGCGGCTGCGGCAGGAGCCCGAGCCAAACTCTCCGCGCGGCCCTGCGCGGCCCGGGAAGGAAGGCGCGGCGGCGCACTCGCGAGGGGCGCCGAGCAGCCCGGAGTCGCCCCTCTCGAGTCGCGCCGAGTGTGACACGCAGGCGACCCCTCCCCCCGAGGTCCGGTCCCCCCGAAGGAGCGGGTCGAGCGCACACTTGCGGACGGACGAGGGCGAGGGAGAGCGCGGAGCTGCGAGCGAACCCGGCGCGATGAGCGGCGAGGGCGGCTACAACTTCAGGCGGGTGGCTATCCGGCGGAAGTCCAGCCCGTCCTACCTGCCGCCCGGGACCCCTCGGCCCTGGAGCAGGCCCTCGCCACACCTGGGACGGGCCGAGCCGGCCGCCTTCAGGAGCCAGGCGCCCGCAGACGGCGCAGGTGAGTGTCTCGAGGGGCAGGGTAGGGCGGGGGCGTGGCCGCCGGTGGAGGAGGCGCCGGGCGCCCTGCAGGTGTGCGGTCTGCTGGCTGCTAAGGGAGCCAGCTGGGGGCAGCTTCCCAGACGCCGGAGCCTGGCTTTCCACCTTGACCGGTTTCGTCCCTTCCCCCAAAGGACCTTGGGCAGGAACTCACAGAGGGCTGAGTATGCCCTGGAGGTCACTTATCAGGGAATTCCGGAAGTATAGATATAGCTTAAAAAAGAAAAAAAAAAAAAAAAAAAAAAAAAACTTAGGAAGTAATAAGGCCCATTTTCGAGACCCTGAAGTTTAAGTTTCTTAGCTAAATTCCTGCTACGGCAGACCTAGTGAAGGACTCCTACGATACATGGGGGAGGCTGATGTTCTTCTTAGTCCGGTAGCCCAGCTGTTGGGTAACCTCGGACCAGCTACCCTGAGCGCTCTGGTTTTGGCTGTTGAAAAATACGCTTGACCTCCACTCTAATTGTGAAAGTCTCTCTCATAAGGAAACATGTTCCTAACATCAAGAAATGGAACTCTTATTGCTCTTTTTGTATAGATAAATTCAGCTATCAGTAATGCAGGATTTTGAGTTCTGAATTCTCATTTAATCTTAGTGTTGGCAGGAATCCTAAAGACGATCTATTCAAGCCCACATATTTTCCTTCTCCCTTTAACGGCATTCCTTTGATCTGAGGGGAGCTTGAACCCATGTGGAAACTAGGGACTTTTTCCCTTGATCTGTAAAACGTTTTTTACCCGCCCCCCCTTTTTTGTGCTCCTATCCTACAATACCAGAAATGTCTTCTGTGTAGACCAGTTATCAGGCAAAACCGTCGTTTAAGCGGCAGAAATACAAATGCTCTTACTCACTTTCACACGTTTTGATTAGGCAAAGCTGTTATGAGGGTGTAAATGGGATAAGTATTGGAGTTTTAAAATTTCTCTGTCTAGTCCTTGTCCTGAAGCAGTAGTCATAGGCTAGAAACACATGATGGATGGTGAATTAGAAATTTACAGCTATAGTAGGTAAGGGTAGAAACAGTGATGTGAGAAAATAGGTAAACAAGTAACTGAATTATAGTTCTTTATGTCTCAATTTCCTCATCTGCAAAATGAGGACAGTGGTGAAATCATCTCTTCTAGATTTAGGTGTGATTCGATCTAAAATGAATGGAAGAGTGTGTGCCCCCCCGAGCCCCCCCCCCCCCCCTTTATGTACTTGAGAGGGAGAGAAAGCAGGAGGCAGGGAGGGGCAGAGAGAGAGGGAAAGAGAGAGAATCCCAAGCAGGCTCTGCCAGGAGTCACTCACAGGTCTCAAATCCACCAAAAGGAGACCATGACCTAAGCTGAAGTCGGGTGGTGGCTGACTTGAGCCACCCAGTCGCCCTGAGTGGTTTCCTTTTTTAATGAAAATATGTTTGCTTTGTTTTGAAGTTATTTATGAATGAATTTTTAAGTTGAGCTACCAAATTTCTTAGTCATCATTTGTTTTCAGTCTGAGGCTGATAGGATCCAAGTTCTTGACATCATCGTTTTACTTAAAATCGCATAACTTGAGGAGTAGGTGAGCAAAAGATGAAGAGACTTCCTTAGAAGTAGGAGTGAATGGAGTTGTGGCAGTCTATAAATCTTTCCTACAAAGCAGTTGCACTTATAGAAGAAATAGTCTTTTTCTTTTTCTTTTTAAAATGATAGGTAGGGTTTCCTGGCTGGGTCAGTTAGTGGAGCATGCAACTCTTGATCTCAGGGTTATCATTTTGAGTGCCATGTTGAGCGTAGAGATTACTTAAAAATAAAATCTTAAAAAAGCAATAATAAATGATATGTAGAATGTAGCAATAACTTTCGTAGGTCGGTTACATTGTTTTAAAACGGTTTATAAGAACTCAAAGTGTTTGTTGCTGTTATTTTCAGAGTTGCAAAGTGGAAAGTACTGTCTTCCTGGATAAGATTCTTTCTCTTTACCATAATATATATATTCTCAATATATTTGAGAATGATCCGATATTTAGACAAGTAGTCTTAACCTATTGAGCGACCACACCCTATGCAAAAGTGCTTCCTTTTTTGAATCAAATCTGCCTCCCTATTCAGTATCATCCAATGATCATTACATAAGTAGGATCCTCTCCAAATAAAAAAATAAACCAGGTTTAATTTGCAAGAAGTGTCCATTTCTTTGCAGCACCTAGAAACGTATTTATATATGAAACCACAACATTTAGACCCATTGCATACACAGTGGATGTTACTCATAATTGAAAAATTACTTTCCCTTTTAAAGAAGGAACAAAAACTGCGAGGTTAAGAACTTAACAGAAAATTCGGTGTAGTGATACTGTGTTATATCTATGATTGTGAAACCGACTATTTTTAGAGTTTGCTGATTAGGTGCCAAAAAAATAAATGAAAGTAAAGTCTACCAACTGCATCTTCTGTATATACCTGGAATGTGCATTTCCTGATCTAGGTGAAGCAGAGAGTTAAGATGATTAAGATAGAGGGTTTGGGACTCATAGCACCCAAGTTTTAATTCTTCTTTTATTACTCGCTGTGTGAATTGGACCAAGTCCCTTAATTTCTCAGTTTGTACATTTGAAAAATGCAGAAAACAGTACTTTATAAGATTATATAAGTAAATGGCAGAAAACAAACATTCCAGATAGTATTGTAACAAGGAATTTTTTTTATCTATCTGTGTCTGAAAGAGTCTGGCACTAGGACACAATAAATACTTGTTGAATGAATGGATACCCTCCCCCTGTAATATTCATAATAGCAACTATTTAGTGACTGCATTTTCTATACTAAGTACTATGCTATGTGATACACAAACACACACACGTATGAATTTATTTTATAACAATCTTAATAGGTAAGTAGCGGTAAGCCCATTTTACCACTGAAGAAATTGAAGCACAGAGAGCTTTACTCACTGGCTTGAAATCTTAGAATTGGTACTTGGTTTGCTAGGATTCAAATTCAAATGTGCCTGGAGTCAAAGGCAATGGTCCTATACACATAAAATTAAGCACATAATTCTACTATGGAAAAAACACATAATTAAAGGGATGTTTTACACACACAAAAATGTTTTTTTTTTTTTTCTGTTGTCCTAGGGAAACTGCTTTATTTTCTTATGATCTTAGCAATAAAAATACATTTAGAAGCATATCTGTTGTAATTTATTCATCATCCAGGTGCTTTGTGGTGAAGGACTTTTCACATTGTATGATGTGCTACCTTTCTGTAAGTGGAGTTTCTTTTTCCAGTTCTCGTCACAGCTGGAGTACTCAGATTTTCAACACTTACCTCCAATACCCCGAGCACTTTTGGAGGGCTCATTTCACCTTTGTTGTGGGAGGAGGGATGGAGATTTGGGTAAGAGTGATGAGCATTTACTGTTTATTGAATGCTGTCTCTGAACCAGGATTGCATGTGGTTTTGCTTCCATTTCTATAACAACGTGTAAGACAGGTTCTATTATCATTTTAGACAAGAAGAAAGCTCAAGTTTCAGAAGGTCGTAACTGTAACGCTCTACAACCAGCCTAATCTTCAGGGGAAGGATTTGAACGGAGTCTCTCTGGTCTCAGTGCTCATACACTTGTAACACTAGTTCTTGAAGGTTTCCCAGGGCTTTGAGAGGCAAAGTGCATGGTGACCAATATGTTACATATGTTAGCGCTAATATTCTTTGTGACGTTAATAATGTATTTTACACTTAAAACAATGATCTGAACAAATAATTTAAAGATTTATAATAAAATAGTGGTGTGCAGCAATATCGTTAATGTTTCTTGAAGCTGTTTAAAGAGGGACTTTGAAATAGGAAAGTCCTTCAGAGGGACAGGAAACAGGAAGTGTTTTTTAGTTTGGATTTCCTTCCAAGGGCAGTTAGGGTGGTCCTTTGTCTCTTAATGAACAGCCATGCCAACTTGTGAAGCTGAGGACCTTCAGAGACTTACTCCACATTTACTTATTTGCTTACATTTTTCTTCTGCTGACAGACACTTGGGTTCATGGATCCCACTGGTGACAGAAGAGGATGTGGGACTTTTGGGGAAGGGATTAGGGGTCTGCCCAAAGCCACTACCTCTGGGCTTCCAGGACCCTGTATGCATACCTGGTATAGTCCCAGTTGTACTGAAATTCTTTTCTACATGCATGTGCTGAAAAGTTGTTTGAAAAAGGAGTCAAACATGATGCATTTAATTTTGTGAGTGTAATGTGAGATTCACTAGATTTGGACAGGAGCCCAGAAACCTATACTTTTTAAATAGTACATGGAGGGATGCCTGGGTGGCTCAGTTGGTTAAGCATCCAGATTTGGCTCAGGTCATGATCTCATGATTCTGTTTGTGGGTTCAAGCCCTGTAGTGGGCTCTCTGCTGTCAGTAAGGATCCTCTGTCCCTCTCTCTCTCTGCCCTCCCCCACTAACACTCTTAAAAAAAAAAAAAAAGTACATCAGAACAGGGCGCCTGGGTGGCTTAGTCGGTTAAGTGTCCGACTCTTGATCTCTGCTCAGGTCATGATCTCACAGTTCGTGGGATTGAGCCCTAAGTCAGGCTTCACGCTGTTGGCATGGAGCCTCCTTGTTGTTCTCTCTCCCTCTCTCTGTTCCCCTCCCCTACTTGAGTGTGCTCATGTGTGCGCGCTCTCTCTCTCTTTCTCTCTCTCTCTCTCTCAAAATAAGTAAAATTATAAAAGGAAAGTACATCAGGTGATTTTGATGATCTACTTGGTTTCCAAAGGTCCTCCTACTGGCTGCATCAGAATTACTTGGAGTGCTTAATTAAAAATTCCCAGGGGTGCCCGGGTGGCTCAGTTGGTTGAGCGTCAGACTTTGGCTCAGGTCATGATCTCGCGGTTTGTGAGTTCGAGCCCTGGGTGGGGCTCTGTGCTGACGGCTCAGAGCCTAGAGCCTGCTTCAGACTCTGTGTCTCCCTCTCTCTCTGCCCCTCCTCTGCTCATGCTCTGTCTCTCTCTGTCTTTCAATAATAAATAAACGTTGAAAAAAAATTAAAGAAAAATTCCCATCCATACCCTGGGTATAATGAGTCAGAATCTCCAGGGGTAGGGTTAGAGAAGCTGTATTTTTAACAAGTGCCCCAGATGATTCTAATGTGCAACCAGCTTTACTGTGAATTCCTAAACATTGGTAAACCCTGCCTTTGGTCCTCAGCACAGGTAACCAAAATTAGCAGGTGCAAAGCAAAGAACTATCTAGATGGCCCTTCAACTAGCACAACATCCAGGTCCTCTGTACTTTTTGGCAAACCTTTTGCCCATTTTTGGCTGATTCTTCATTGCATTTTTTATATCTGTTACAGGTATTTTCTACTTTGTTCTTGTTTCTCAGCTCAAGCTGTGAGATCATGACCTGAGCAGAAGTCGGAGACTTAACCGACTGAGCCACCCAGGCCCCCCCACCCCACCAGATTAATTTTCTTAAATCTGGACCTTGATCATAATCTTCACATTGTCGGAAGCATTCTGTGGCTCACCAACTGCCTGTTACTGATGTCTATAATGGAATATTCTAAAATGGTCACCTTAGTGACTGTCGGTTAAATCTTTACCAGTAACCTCTCAGTGGGGAGATGGACCTTTTAAAATTCATACATTCGTTCTTATTTGAAGTAGTCATGCATTGATCACAGTTCAGGAATTGTGTGTTTGTTTTCATGAGTAAATTTAGCATTGTTTGCAGAACATTGTCTAGAATTAGTTCTCTGTCCCTGGAGTGTAGTTGGCAGTGTGGACATCACCAACAAGTATTCTGGGTGCCCATGATCAATTTTGTATTGCCTCCCTTATGCAAGAATACAGTGGAGAAGCCAACCCCAGCTGCTATGCCCCTCACGCGTACCAGCACACTGAAATTAAGCCATCAACTTCAGCTGCAGCATCTGCAAAAACTAGGGAGCTGCCACCATTCTGGGGAATGCTTGAGCCACAGTGCAGTCTTGCTGCACACCAGTACCCCATCTGCTCTGCAAGGCTAGGTTGTTCTCTGGGGCCTCTAGCAAGATTTTGTGTTAGGCTCCATGTTAAGAGTAACCCTAAAAAGTGCAATAACTTTGCGAAGAGGTTATCTGTATTTTTTTAAATGTATGCTAGTGAGCATATTTAGGAAGTGAAAAGTCAGTAGGTAGAACCAAATAAGATGCCCTGACTGAAGAATACAGGTGAGTTATGCTTACAGTTTCAAGTACAGTGCAATATAATGTGTGTGAGGTTATCAAATTATAGCCAACTAAAACCCTTGATAGAAAGAGTAAAACATACATTTAATTAATTAATTAATTTATTTATTTATTTATTTAGCGAGCTGGGGAGTGGCAGAGAGGGAGAGAGAGAATCCCGAGCAGGCTCTGTGCTGTCAGCGCAGAGCCCAATGTGCACTGTGGGAGATCAAGCCCGACTAACGGTGAAATCATGACCTGGGCCAAAACTAAGAGTTGGCTACTTCCCAGGCACCCTGAAAAATAAAACTTCTAAACAAAGTGATCTTCATTTCACCTGCAGAAAGTTGAGTGATCTATACCTTTTTTCCCTAATTTATGCTATTTAATGGTATCATTTGGTGGTATACCATGTTGATAAATGATATTGGGAGTCCAAAGGTGAATGAGACGAATGCCTTGACCTTTGGTCATTTCAATCCTAGAAGGAGCAGTAGGATGGAAAATAAACACCTGGGTATAAGTTAGTGTTGTATGTAAAAGCAGTGATTAGAGTGGTTGTAGTTCAGAGGAAGGAAATCCATACCAGGTCGGAAAAATGATTTCACTCCCAAGTCCATTCAGAGCCCTACACCAATTAACTCCATCTATGTATCTCCATTCTCTTTTCAGTTTTCTGTATCCTTCATTACAAAGCTTGCCTCCTAGAATCCCACTAAAGCTAGGGATCCTTCAGTCTTTTAACAAGTATATCAGTGTTCACTATGGACGAGGCATTGTGGCAGGGCCTAGAAATCTAGGTGAAAAGAATCCATGATAAGGGCTGATAGTATCTTTTGGAGTTGGACAGACTGAGTTTGAAGCCTCCTCTAGTAATTAAGTGGTGGATTTGGAGCTCTTTTTGACTCTGCTCCCTTATATATAAAATGGGAATGTTAATATTACCTACATCATAGAGTTGTTGGAAGAATAAAAGTTAATATTCTTAAGGGCTTAGAGCAGTGTTTGAGAAGTGTTGAGAGAATAACTTTCAGTAGTTTTGTTGGCATTAACACAAGTGCTATCCTCATAGTCTGGCTTTCTCTTCTATTTTAGGTGTCCCTCTAATCTGGTGCTATCTCACGAGATTGTGATTGGTTGCTTACAGTTGTACCTATTGAATGCAAGCTCAAACATGCTGAGCCCTTTCCTGCTTAGCCCTCTTCTCCCGAGTCCCTGCGGAAAGGGCCTCTCTCCTCCGTCTTCCCTCTTGTGCCATCCTGAGCCCCACTTTCATGTCAAACTTCCCTAAAGCCTGGAGTGCATCACAGAACCACCACCCTCTACCTCTATTTCCTAACTGAAGTCTGGCCTTCTCTTCACACTGATCCTCTGGTGACTCAAGTGGCCATTGGTCATCTTGCATGATCCATGGACCTCCTGGTCAGGATGTGAGGCCAGTCCTCCCATAGCTTTCCCTGACTATTTGTCTAATATGTTCCTAGAAAAAAAATCCTCATTAACTCTTGCCAGCCAACTCCAGTTCTTCATGTTTGTATGTTCATCTGTTGTACCTGCCCCACCAGTCCCTAACTGGAGTCATCCATTGCCATCACTCCTCAGGGGCCCTTCGAAGTCCATGTAAGGGCACAGTAAATGTGAAGTAAACGGAAGAATCCCAAACTAGCTTGGCACATCTTGGTCCAACACAAATATTTTCTGGCAATGCTGTCAGAAAATGGAATTGGGTTCCTTTAATGATGGTGAGCTCCTTATTAATGAGGATGCTCAAAGATAGGCCAGGTGACTTAGTGGCTGTGCTGTAGAGATGGGGTGTCTTTCTGGCCTGTGCTCCTAGCTCAGAGATTGTTCTCCTGTCAATGGTTCTTTGCTTTCCTTCTGTGTCTATATCATTTGTATGCACCTATAAGCAACGTGTGGTAGTTTTGTGCAGCGGTGTGTTAGGGGAAGCTTGGGAGTGGTATACTTCGGCCTTGTTGAGAATTCATTGACTAGGTGCCCTTTTTGTTTAACAATTGTGATTAGTCCCGACATTCTTTCTGATGCTGTGGTATGTCTGGACTAAGAGACCTTTGGAATTCGGAGGACCTGGGTTGCTCCTCTATGGAAAGACACAATGCTTTTTTGTCCAAAATTTTGTTCTCTTCTAGCTTTGTCTCTCCCATTCTTGCTATCCTCCTTTTATGGCCTTTTTTTTTTTTTTTTCTCTTGTTTCTCACTCTTAGGACTTAGCTTTTGGGATCAAAACTCCTAATAAAAGTTGTCTTTTGGGGCACCTGGCTGACTCAGCTGGAAGAGCGTGCGACTCTTGGTCTTTGGGTCATGAGTTCAAGCCCCACTTTGGGTGTGGAGCCTACTTAAAAAAAAAATTAGGGGCACCTGGGTGGCTCAGTTGGTTGAGTGACCGACTCTTGCTTTTGGCCGCTCAGTTGTGAGATTGAGGCCTATGTTGGGCTCACGCTGAGCATGGAGCCTGCTTGGGATTCTCTGTCTCCCTCTCACTCTGTGCCTTCTCTCTCTCTCTCTCTCTCTCTCTCTCTCTCTCTCCCCCTCCCCCCTCCCCCACCCCCCACCCAAAAATTAAAACCTTAAAAAAAGTTTTTTTAAGTTGTCTTTCTGCCCAGATCTAATGGGCTTGCTTTAAAAAACAATCTGAGGGGCGCCTGGGTGGCTAAGTTGGTTGGGCATCTGACTTCGGCTCAGGTCATGGTCTCGCGGTCTGTGAGTTCGAGCCCCGCGTTGGGCTCTGTGCTGACAGCTCAGAGCCTGGAGCCTGCTTCAAATTCTGTGTCTCCCTCTCTCTCTGCCCCTCCCCCATTCATGCTTTGTCTTTCTCTCTCTGTCAAAAATAAACATTAAAAAAGTAATAAAAATAAAAAATAAAACAATCTGAGTGATAGATATTAGGTATGATCAGAAGCAAAATTTTAGTTTCCAGTTCTCATAGCAAAAGGTGAGACTGTGGAACATCTGATACCTGAAATCTGTATTGTTTTCCAGATCTCAGTGTATTTCACCAAATCTAAAATGCACACTTTTTCACATTTTAACATCTCTGAAATTGGGATGCTTTCCGTTGGTGGCATTTAAAAAATTGTAAGATGTTGAAATATAGATTGGCTTGAATTGTAAAATGTAACTGCAGTATTTACTCCCTCTGAATAATAGTGAAGATGATGAAATGTATTCCTGGATTATATAACTGAGAACATTGACTAACCACTGCCTTCTCCCTCTTCTCTAAACCCAAAACATATGTTGTGTGGTTATCTCCTCTGTATCTCTGGCTACTTCTTCAGCCACCTTAATTATAATTATTATAATAAGGGAGGAAAAAACGAACAAACAAACATGTTCATGGAGAAAGAGAAACATTCTTAGAAAAGATTCTGCAGATGGAAACAAGAAATAGTTACCTGGTCTTTGCTGTGCACCCAGACTTCCCAGGAATACTTACCTAATTCAAGTCCTCTGCTGCTTTCTTTCTAGGAAATTTTGACTAGATTATATCCTATCTTTAGCAGGTTGATACTTATGTACCGAACTTTGAAGTTATATGAATAGTATTAATTTTCAAGAATCCTGCTATTTATAGATGTTATCCAAACAGGAAAAACTGCATTTCTCTTACCTAATTAAAAAAAAATAGAACTATAATGTATGGCTATGTAATAGAATGTGTCTATTATACACATGTATATGTGTGTATATAATGTTAATAGATCAATATCATGATCCTATTGGTATGTGTCAGCAAGGCATTTTAAATTTTCAAGAGAATTCTGTAAGCTCCCTCCTCCCACCACTCTTAACACCTTAAAGCACGGGGTGTGGGTAGTCACACTCAGATGCCCACTGTGGAAGAAATAGGAAACTGACGAGGGTGCTAATTAGAGCCCCTTTTTAGTCCTTTTATAGAAAGTGGTAAGCTCAGGCCACTGGTTGTGAAAACAGTGAAAAGAAGGGAAGAGAAGGATTCGCGGAGAAGCAAGGAGGAAACTGCCAATGATGGCCATCATTGTTCCGAAGTCAGTGTGGTGCCCAGTAGAGGCTCATTTTCAATTGAGAACTGATGCTCATTTCCAAGTTTTGGAACTAAAGGACCAACTTGCAAGTTTTTGTTAACCTGGGAGATTTGCTTTAACCACATTGTGGGCACTGGGGAGATAGAAAAAAGAAATAGAAAAGTAAAAGATGTTTGTGTAATCCCCACTTCCAGGGGGCATCCTATAATGTCATGAGAGCTTCCCAGAGCTGGCAGGAGTGCGTGGGGTACTTTTCTTCCTCATGGTCTTGATGGTAACCCATTTCTGTAAACCTGAGGAAAATTGTATTGGCAATTACATGTATCATTGACACACTAAAAGCCCTTATTTCAGAATATTTCACTCCTGCAGATCTTTTGTTAATTGTCCATTTCTGGCATAGATTCCTGGGTTCCACTATTCATACTTTTTCATCTGGAAAAGGTCTCAAAGCCAGTTCCTTACAGTTAGTTCCTGCAAATGTTATAGTGGCTCATTCAGAAAATAGGCTTCGTTATGGACTTTTGGAAAAGCTTAACAGTTTATATCTGCTTATTTGCCTTTATCTGAAAATACTACTCCCCAATTATAGATGGAGAAAATCCCTTCCTGTTATTTTTTTCTTCTAATATTTTCTCTTTGCTCATGTGTTATGTGACACAACTTCTTATTGTAGACCTGAAAGTCTTGGAACTTTCAGTCACTTGAAACATTATTTTTATTTTTTTATGTCTGTTTATTTTTGAGAGAGTGTGAGCGGGGGAGGGGCAGAGAGAAAGGTAGACCTAGAATCCAAAGCAGGCTTCAGGCTCTGAGCTGTCAGCACGGAGATTCTCAGACCCACGAAGTGCGAGATCATGACCTGAGCCGAAGTTGGACACTTAACAGACTGAGCCAACCAGGCTCCCCAAAACATTTTTAATGTTTAAAAAGTATTGAGTTCATCTGTTTTCCATGTTTGCTTAAATTCACCTTCACCCTGAGGCCTTTCCCTGACCATCTTATTTAACGTTGGAAACCCTGCTCTCCCACTCTTTTCCGGGTTTTATTTTTCTTTGTAACACTTGGCACTATTTAACTGTTTTCTACTCCTACTTTCTGCTGTTCGTCCCCTCCCCCGCCCCCAGTACATGAACTAACCTCCATGAGATCAGCTGGTTTTGTGGGTTGCGTTCTTTTTTCACAAAGGCAGGGTATAGTCCGGGTCCACATTGTGGCAACTGCCCAGCTTAGGCCTGAGGGCTTGTGAAACAGGGATGTAGGTCGTGGTTGTGTGTTTGGGTGGGTAGTGGGAGTGAGCATTGGTCAGACCTGTGAGGTAGGGTGCCAGGCTGGGCCCTTTGACCAGAGCGCCAACGCTACAGCAACTAAGACACTGTCGGCTGCAGTTTTGACCGGAACAGGTGGAGGCAGAGTGTGGGATCAAACTGATTTCAGAATAAAGTAGAGACGAGTTGGCATGAGGCCTCAGTTCATCAAGTTGAGACTATGTAGTTAGAGAAGCTTCTTCATCGCTTTTACTAATTAGTTGAATGACTTTAACACGAAGATGATTTTATGTTAGCATAATGAGAGCAGTGATTCTAGTGGTCTTGTTCCCTGCTATTTCTCCAGACCTAGAAGAGCTCCTGGCTCACTGGGTTTTTGTGAAATTGGGTGAGGGCGGGGGTACAAGTTTAGCACTCAAGATTTCAAAGTGCATGTTTTATGCCAGCCCAATATTTAAAAATCTAGTTAGTAAACAAACTTTACCCTACCTTACCTTCATTTTTTTCTTTACTCGTTGTCTTTATTTTTCCGAAATAGAGTTCCTTTAAATAAGTTTTCTTGGTGCAGATGAGAGGTGATTCAGTTTAAAGGTGCGCAACTAGAACTTTTAAAAGTATATGTGTTTAATATACAAGGTATACTTTAATTATAACTATTGAAGTTACATCTCTGAATTGTTTCCTTGAGACAAAGTTCTATCTGTGAAAATCACTGTGGGGGTGGGGTGTAAGGGAAAAAGTCCTTTGGCAAAGCAAAGGGATTAGCTATCTGATAGTATGTTTAACCTGAACTACATAACCAGCTGAGTCTTTTCCCTTGGTTTTCTTTTTTTTTTTTAATTTTTTTTTTTTAACGTTTATTTATTTTTGAGACAGAGAGAGAGCATGAACGGGGGAGGGTCAGAGAGAGGGAGACACAGAATCCGAACCAGACTCCAGGCTCTGAGCTGTCAGCACAGAGCCCGACGCGGGGCTCGAACTCACTGACCGCGAGATCATGATCTGAGCCGAAGTCGGCCGCTTAACCGACTGAGCCACCCAGGCGCCCCTTCCCTTGGTTTTCTAAGGTTTCTCATAGGACTCTGAAAGATTTTTTCCTTTCCAGCTCTTTTATTTGATAGTACATTCTAAAACTTTCCATCTACATTTGTATGATGGAGGAAGACCTCAAACCATAGTAGTTAGCTTTGTGTTAGCTTGCAGTAGATCTTTCTTAGCCACGGAAAAGTTGGTTGTCCTGTACCTACAAAACGAGGTACAGGTGAGCACTTAATGGCTTGAATACAAAACTCCTTACAGCTGGAATATTTAAAATAGTTTTGTTCTCTTCCCCATAAATTTCATGCACAGGAAAATAATTTTAAATTCATAGGCTAGGGGCGCCTGGGTGGCTCAGTCGGTTAAGCGTCCGACTTCAGCTCAGGTCACGATCTCGCGGTCCGTGAGTTCGAGCCCCGTGTCAGGCTCTGGGCTGATGGCTCGGAGCCTGGAGCCTGTTTCCGATTCTGTGTCTCCCTCTCTCTCTGCCCCTCCCCCATTCATGCTCTGTCTCTCTCTGTCCCAAAAATAAATAAACGTTAAAAAAATAATAATAAATAAATTCATAGGCTAAATTCATTTCTTTGCTCCTTTATAATAGTCTGGGCTTTTCAAAGAAGAAAGCTTTAATTATACTGTCTATAGGAAGGTCACTTCCTTCATGTCAATTAGGATTTTTGTGTATCTGGGGCCACTCTCTGGTTTCTTTATAGGTGTAATTAACTTAATTGCCTTCTCAGTGCTTTATGCTAGGGAAATGGGAACTGCGTTAAATTTTTGTAGATATTGACATTTAGAATATGATTAATTTGTGAATTAGGGTTCAGATTTATTCTAATGCAAAAATCTATACAATGTGATGAGGCATCATTTGGTGTTTTGATCAAATTTTGTTTACTCTGTATAAGTCATGGAGTAGTGGACAAGATTAAAGAAAAATTCAGTACAGTGATGAGTGGTAGAAATTTTTTGTTCTGAGAGAAATAGCTTCATTTCTTGAAAGTGGGGTAAAATTGGTTAAGAGATCTGGCTCAGTAATCACACAGGCCTGGGTTCAAATCCTGCCTCTGCCACTGCACAGCTTCGGGCAAGTTGTCTTACCTCCCGAAGGCTTTCTTTATAATCAGGATAATGAAAATGATCATTACATTGTAAAGGATTAAATGAAGTAATGCATGTCAAATTTGGTACATTTACATATTCAGTACTCAAATGCTGCTACAAATTGTATACAGACCGTGTGTATATGGTATATGTAATATATGTATGATTGTGCATTTTAATTGGTAATTAGAATTGGACCCAGGTCTTTTGAAGATGTCTGCTGAAACTAATATATCAAAACTTCTACACAGATACCCACAGAATTAAGTAGAACAAGCAGATTTCAAATTAGCAAATGTTTTTATTAGCTCCTAAAATCTTACAAAGATTTTAATGTGTTTTTATGTTTACAAAGGTATGCTTAGAAAGTTTTTTCAGATGTTTTATGAATTCCTTGTTACTTTTTTGGGTGTTTTATATTTGACCAGTGTCTTTTCATTTTCAACAGAAAGGAAATACCTTTTGTAGACTCCCCGATCTTCCTATTGCACATTATTTCACATATTTCCCTCTATCATCCTATATGCTACTGATATGTTGTCACCATGAAACTTATTTTTCATAATGTTGCACGTCAGTGTTGAGGGTAGGAATATGCAGGAAATGCTCAGTTCTTTTCTTCTTAGAAGATAGTACGTTCTCCTTTGCATTATTGACATGGCTCGGAAATATGTCGTACTGACCACACTGTACCTTCCTAGATCAGTCTTGTTTAACAGCAGTAACTGTTAGGACATTACCCCAAGTTGAAAAAGAAAAAAGTATCTATAGCTCTTAAAGTAATGTTGAAAGTTCTGAAATTTTTTCATGTTAGCCTTCATCAACAAATACTTTAAGCTTGGTTTTACTTTTCCCCACTGTTCATTGCAGATGAAAAGCCACAAATTAGGAGAGGCAAGAAGGGGAGTGACCACAGGAGTGTGCTTCTAAACAATACAGCAGAAATTGTCTGACAATCTGACATAAAGAATAGAAAAAATTTGCAATACCATCCAATGTTTCAGTAATGGATATTCACAACTATGTCTTTGTCATCAAAAAAGTTAAATAATGTTCAACACTGTAAAAAGCAATAGTGTATAATTTCCTAAAAATTTTGACTGTGATTGATTTCAATTTTACCTTCATGTACCAGACTAGGATTATAGTGTAACATCATAGAAATAGCATTCTGGCTGTTAAGTCACAATCAGACTCTTTTTTTTCCACTCCCTTTCCCTTTGGTTTCCATTGGCCTACCTCTTGGGTCTTTATGAAATCAAAGCAAACTGTAGATAAAGGGTGTGAAAATTCTCTACAAGTGCTAGTGGTTGGTAAACAGGATTTAATTTGTAAACCCCAATTATGATGGTTTTTCAAAATTATTTTTTAAATGCTTTTTATATGTTTATTTATTTTTGAGAGAGCGCGCGAGCAGGGGAGGGACAGAGAGAGAAAGGGAGACACTGAATCTGAAGCAGGCTGCAGGCTCTGAGTGGTCAGCACAGAGCCCGATGCAGGGCTCAAACTAACGAACCGTGAGATCATGACCTGAGCTGAAGTTGGATGCTTAATCGACTGAGCCACCCAGGTGCCCCTAAATGAATTTTTTTAATGTTTGTTTATTTTTGAAAGAGAGAGAATGAGCAGGGGAGGGGCAGAGAGAGAGGGAAACACAGAATCCGAAGCAGGCTCTAGGCTCTGAGCTGTCGGCCCAGAGCCTGATGCGGGTCTCAAACTCATGAGCAGTGAGATCATGACCTGAACCAAAGTCGGACACTTAACGGACTAAGCCATCTAGGTGCCCCTCAATTATGTTTAAGAGCACCATCCATAAAGTATTTGGTTAATGCAGAATTCCCCAGTCTGCACCATTGACACTGTGGGGCTCATAATTCTTTGTTGTAGGGGCTGTCCTGTGCATTGTAGGACATTTACCAGCATCCTAGCCTCTACTCACCGGATGAAAGTAGCTCAGACATTGCCAAATTTTCCATGAAGAGCTAAAATTGCCCCAGCCTGAGAACCACTGCTTTAGTGTAAGTGTGTTTAAATTAGGTATAAACTGGTGTGCTTGGGTAGCTCAGTTGGTTAAGTGTCTGACTTTGGCTCAGGTCATGATCTCACTGCTCGTGAGTTCGAGCCCCACATCGGACACATCTGGGGCGGACACTCTGAGGTGTCAGCCCCACATCTGGTCCACCCAGGTGCCCCCATCTATCTATCTATCTATCTATCTATCTATCTATCTATCTATCTATTTTTAAGATATCTTTTTTTTTTAATTTTTTTTTTTAAACGTTTATTTATTTTTGAGACAGAGAGAGACAGAGCATGAACGGGGGAGGGTCATACCTCAGAGTCTGGTGCCTGCTTCAGATTCTGTGTCTCCCTCTCTCTCTGCCCCTGTCCCACTCATGCTCTGTCTTTCTCAAAAGTAAATAAGCATTTATTTATTTTAAAATTTTTAATGTTTATTTATTTTTGAGAGAAAGAGAGAGAGAGAGAGAGTGCGGGCAGGGGAGGGGCAGAGAGAGAGAGGGAAACACAGAATCTGAAGCAGGCGCCAGGCTCCGAGCTGTCAGCACAGAGCCCGACGCAGGGCTTGAACCAAGAACCGCGAGATCGTGACCTGAGCCGAAGTTGGACGCTTAACCAACTGAGCCACCCAGTTGCCCCCCAAAATAAATAAACATTTAAAAAAATCAGGTATAAACTTAAAACCAAATGCACTGCTTATGTTTTATCTACACAAAATGTCCAATTACCGTCTTTTCATGGTGGTTTTGGGTACCTTCTGTGCTCACTTTTTGTTGTTGAACAAGGGAAGAACTGCCTATGTTTGGATTTGTTTCCTACTTGTTTTATATCGCCCCTATTGTGACTTTAAAGTACTGAAAAAGACTTCTATGACTCATAGAAGGAAGTATACAGCATTGTTTTAGCATCTCATTATTGAAGTTTCTGGACTGTTTGGTGGGGCATAATTCCTAGTAGAATGCCAATGCTGGTTGAAGAGGAGGGTACTTGCAACTTGCCTGATTTGTAGCTGGTCCCCTGGAACAGATGGTGCTCTTAAAGCCAGTCTCTGTGGATATGCTGATCTGTGTGCACAAAGTGGGGCAGAGTGCCAGAGAGTCTACTAGGGAGATGAATGCTAACAGCCTTTGCTCTCTGCCAGCAAGAAAGGGTGCCGAAGTCTCTGTTTTCTCGTTTCTTCTTCTTCCTTCTTCCTTCAAGAGTTCTATCATTTTCATGTTAGTTTTACAGGAGCATGAGCTGGACAAGGGAATGGGCAGAAGAACCGAGAAGTCTAGGGCTATACGGAATGCTTTGGGGAGAGTTCAAAATAGGCCCAGGGACAAGCACAGAGTGTAAGAAGCACATGGGAGATCAGAGAGGGTTTTAAGACATGTTGCTGTGGAGTGGACATTGTATTTGTAGGGTTTGAATGCCTGCCACATGCCAGGTGTTGAGCAAAGAGCTTTATATACACAATTGTACTTAATCCTCCCTCCGATTTTCCGAGATGTGCACTATTTCACTTGTTTTATCGATGAGGAAACTATGGTCTTGGAAAGGTGATTGGCTTCCTCAAAGTTTCCTAGCTAATGAATGATAGAACCGGGACGCACATCTAAGCTAGTCCATGTGTAAAGCCCACAATCAACCACAGTATTATTCAGTTATAATATGCGGCTAGAAATTATATTTCTCTTCTGTGGGATTTAGAGGTATAAAACAGTAGAAAATTACCCTTTATCTTAATTAAACAAAAGAACTAAAGTACTTTGGACCAGATGGAAGAGGAGAACTAGAGTGTTCCCTGGCCTGCATGAGAGCTCATGTCTGCTCATGAGCTAGCACAAAGTGGCTCTTACTCCTTTCTTTTGCAGGCATGTGCACGTGGCTTCCTGGGTTTGGTTGGTAGCTCGTTCGTCTAGGTGGATGCTTGGGTAGATTTTCTCTCACTCTCTCTCTTTTTTTTTTTTTTGGTAGGTACTTATAAGGATAGGGAGGAGATTACATGCACTGTAACTGTTGCTTTATGGTGAAGTAAGTGTGTAAATCACCCAAACATGTCTCAAACCATTGTTTCTGCCCACTGCCATCTTCATAAATCTCTGGATCAGTTCTTACAGAATTCCTTCTGGTGATAACAGCTTACAAGCCAGTAATGCTCTGGTTTTATGGATAAATTCCTCTGTCCCTCCTACTTAAAGATCACTGAACTGTCAGCCCTACGATTTGGTCCCAGTGGCTTAGCTCATCCCTGTCCCCAGCTAGTATCTGAAGTTGCATCTTCAGAGCACCACTCTTGTTTGCAAAGTGTCACATTCCTCAATGTCTTGCCTTATGGCTAAGAAAAGAGCTTGTGAGAAACAGAATGTGAGGTCAGAAAAATCTGTTTCAGGAGAGCTGTAGTACTGGCAGTCCTCAAAATGCCAGAATGAAAATGAACCATAGTCTTGAAGTTCAGTCTCTGCATTTGATTGTGATGACAGTTTTGAAAAAGGAACCATATTTGAAAAGGCCTAAAACCAAATTAAAGAAATAAATTGTGGGGTTGTGTTTTTGTTTATTATTAGAATATTAACAAGTTGACTTGTGTTTTTTAAGCTTATTTACTTTTTATTAAAATTTTTAAATTTATTTTTTAATGTTTATTTTTGAGAAGGGGGGGAAGGGGTGCAGAGAGAGAGGGAGTCATAGAATCTGAAGCAGGCTCCAGGTTCTGAGCTGTCAGCTAAGTGCCCCACACAGGACTAAGCTCATGGACTGTGAGATCATAACCTGAGCCAAAGTTGGATGCTTAACTGAGTGAGCCACCCAGGTGTCCCTGTTTATTTACTTTGAGAGAGAGAGAGAGAGAGCAAGCAGGGGAGGGGCAGAGAGAGAGAGAGAGAGAATATCCCAAGCAGGCTCTGAGCTGTTAGTGGGGAGCCTGATGTGGGTGGGGCTCAAACTCACAAACCGTGAGATTCTGACCTGAAGCCAAAACAAGAGTTTGATGCTCAACTGATTGAGTCACCCAGGCACCCCAGGTTTACTCTTTTTAAAAACCAACTTTATTGCATGTAACTAAAATATCATACACTTTATCCATTTAAAGTAGATAAACTGACTTCTAGGTGGAAAAAACAGTGGAAAAACTTTGGAATGTTTCAATATAATTCCATAGAGCTCTGACTTAGGCAATGATTTATGACAGAGGAATTTTCTCTCTTCAAAAGGGCTTAATTATGGCCAAGTAAGAACTAGGACAAAGATCAAACAAAAAATGGGTAGCATTTCTTCAGAGTTCAGCAGAAAGTTTTGGCTACCTTTAAGAAGACACCCTGTCCCAAATTTGTAATGATTTAAGTGCTTTCTTCCAAATTGCCTAACATTTGAGATGGTGATTGATAATGTATATAGACATGGTTGGCTTATTAGAAAATCTTTCACAGAAGCATAGTAAATTGAGATAGAAAAGCAAGGATCACTGATAAATAAGTTCCTATGCAAATATGTGCTTTCTTTAACACTTCCCGGTTGGAGACTTTGGGGTGTGTTCATGAATTGGCCATGAAAGAGAGTGAGGCAAATGAGGTTGAAGGTGGTTCAGAGGTTCTTAAAGGAACAGGAGAAACTGCACTTGGCATAATGAGATTTATTAGAAAAAGCTGGTGCCCAGTGAAGTCTTCAGTGTGCTCTGTCTAGTCCTTACAAGGAAAAAATCCTTTAAAAGAATACACAGTCTTCTTCATATGGCTCTTTAAAGGTAAGTTTTTTATGTGGTTAAATTTGTAAAAGCTTGTATCGAGGGTTTTTTTTCAATTTCTTTTGCTACTTCTGTGGTATAGCATAGGTATTTAGGAAATGAACTTTGACTTACATAATTCTTACCCTTTGACCATTGCTTAGGAATCATTAGGTTGCAAATTGGGGCTTACCTAGTACAATGGCTTTTTATATGGGTAAGGACTGAAGGAAGCAGCTAATTCATGGTAGGATTATTGAATAAAATGTTTTGTTTCTGTGGGTGCTGAAAATGGCAGAAAACATTTATTGCATTTCATCAGTAGGTCTTTACGCATTAATTATTTTGAGACTAAATTTACATAACTCACGTAAGCTTCACTGAAATTGAGGAATAAGTTAGACTGGGAGTCAGACTATACTGTGAGCTGTGAATAAGATACATATTCTTTCCAAGAGTGTAAAATTTCTTTGCTAAACATGGATTTAAAAAAAAGAAGCTTCTGTAAGGACCTCCTGCCAATGGAACCTCTAATTTTTCTACAGAAGCTCAGAAGCTGGAATATTATGTAAAAAATTTCTCAGTGGTTGCAACTAATTACAAAATGTTACTTTGTTTCGTGGGCCAAACCAACAAGCTCTAGTTGGCCGTGTGCGCTCTCCTGCCCAGGTGGTGTGGGCACGATTCTGTCCTCGCTGGAGACACAGAACAGCAGTACCTGTTACACAGGCTGGAATGTGGTCAAGCCTGGAGCCCATGGACGTGCGGAAGTCCAGCAGTGGGACAAGGAGGCGTAGTGCAGAGACGAAGTGGCGTTGATCTGGGCCCTGGAGCCGGGGAGGATTTAGAGGTGCATCAGCCAGGGGGGGCGCATTGCCCAGAGGACAAAGGCACAGGCTGATTATTGGGAGTAGCAGTTAGTTCAGTGTGCCACCAGCCTTCTGCTGTGGAGATGTCTCCAGGAAGAGAAGGATAAAGTCCTCCCCATAATATGTGTTTGCCCCCACAGCCCCAGCCTCTTAAAATGAATCATACAGTATAGGTTAAAAGAGAATATGAAAATTCAAAAATAAGGAAAATCAACTTTCAGACAGGTCTCGTAGCCCGACCAGATTTTTGATCCTTAAAGGCTCTTCTGTGTGGTGGAGCTGCTGCTGTCTTATGAGTAGTCACCCACTTTTCGTCTGCAGAGTCACTGGCTGAAAGTAAAACCACCACACATTTTACTTTTAAGTAAAAAGGATATTGGCTCAGTACTGGAAGAATTGAAAGCTTTGACCCCTTAAATTTTGTTCTTCCTTCACTAGACTTTCATATTTAAAAAAAATTTTTTTTAATGTTTATTTTTGAGAGAGAGAGAGAGAGAGAGAGAGAGAGAGAGCACAAGTTGGGGAGGGGCAGAGAGAGAGGGAGACACGGAATCCGAATCAGGCTCCAGGCTCTAAGCTGTCAGCACAGAGCCCGACGCAGGGCTTGAACTCACGAACCACGAGATAATGACCTGAGCCGAAGTCAGATGCCCAACTGACTGAGCCACCTAGGCGCCCCTGTATTAATGATTTAAACAAAATTAATGTTTATTTATTTTTGAGAGAGAGAGAGAGAATGTGAGCAGGGGAGGGTCAGAGAGAGAGGGAGACACAGAATCTGAAGGAGGCTCCAGGCTCCGAGCTGTCAGCACAGAGCCCGACTTGGGGACCAAACCCACAAACTGTAAGATCATGACCTGAGCTGAAGTCGGTCGCCCAACTGACTGAGCCACCCAGGCGCCCCTAGACTTTCATATTTTAGAATCACCTTTATATTTCTCATTAAGTAGTTTCCTGAGGTGTGGTTGGATGACTCAACGGTTACTAAAGTTATGCTTTCACTTTCCGGGAGTTAAAGTTTATTGTCTTTACCGTTAAGCATTAGATTTCTGATTTAAGGTGACACACCGTATGAACTATTGTGTTGTATTAAATGAGACTATCTGTTCCATTTGCAGTATGGGAAGTAATCTTATACAACTAGAATTAAATGTACAACTGAAACACTTAGCCATTTGAGTCCTGAGTCATCCATTAACTTGCTCAATGACCTAGAGCAAATCACTTATCCTGAATGACTTGGGACGTTTTTCATCTGTTAAATAGAGATAGATTGTGTAAATACTTGATGGGGCAAGGTTCAGAACATACACACCAAAATGCTGTACCTCCCCCTGTCTGATTTGTTCACCTTGGAATCATAGTATGATGCCACACACATAGCAGGCTTTCGTGAAATCCATGTAAAAGAGAAATCGATGTCCCCCCCCCCCTGCGGTATTAGAAGAGGTGGAAGGTATGTATCTTCAGGGTTTGTTTTTATGAATGTATGTGTGTGGAAAACCAAAAGCCAAACACTTATGAAGAGGGGAAGGACACGGAGAACTGTCTGGCAAAAAATTAAAGGTGAATACCTGCCTGATATGTCCCCAGATCTTTAGGTGCTGCAAATTATAACCTTGGCCCCTTTTGTGCCCTCATGTGCTCATTCACTTTGGTAGATTCATTTATTCAGAACTCGTTTATTGAGCACCTACTAGGTCCCAAGCCCTGGTTTAAGCATGGTGGTGGCTAAGATGATGAGGTCCATACCATCAAGTAGACCATCATCTTAATAGAGAAATGAACAGAAGCAGATCATGGTGCTGCTATATGAGGTTAGAGGTATTAAGGCGAGTGAATACAGAAGGTATAGTGAAAGTCCAAATAAGGGAGCCATTGTCTCTGGACAGATGGAGCAGAGTCATCTGGGCTCATAGAAAAAAGGGGTACTTGAGCTTGGTCTTAAATGTGAATGTCTATTGAATAAGGATAAGGAATAGGAAAGAATGGAAAGCAAGTGAAGCGTAGGGCACTGGGGATCATTTCCTATAGGCTGATTTATAGGAGAGGATGTATGAGAGGGATGCAAGGGAAAACCTGAAACCACATATCCTGAGACAGAGTATTTCTAAAGTACGGTTATAAATTAATGTACAGGAAAACCTTGGTTTGTGAGCATAATTCATTCCAGAAACATGCTTGTAATCCAAAGTGCTTGTATATCAGACTGAATTTCCCCATAAGAAATAAGAAATAAGAATTTCCCCATAAGAATCAGATGATTCATTTCACAACCCAAAAATATTCATGTAAAAATGATTACAATACTGTAATAAAATACAAAACAGTAAAGAAAATATAAATTAACCTGCACTTACCTTTGAAAACCTTTGTGGCTGGTGTGAGGGACACAAGAGAGAGGAGGGTTACTGTGTAGCATGACTTTCACCATCACTAACAGAATCACTGCTATCTCTTGGCTCAATGGGATCTTTTTCTGCATGAGGGCCTTTGTGTATATGCTCACACAGATGTCAACTACAGTACAGCATCAATAAACTCTTGTCATATACTGTATTTAATGCAACTGGCAATAAGGCAGCTGAGGAAAGGGTCTATCTGCAGGCAGCCTGACCTAGAATGAAGCAAAGCATTCGAAGCTTACTCTTGTGTGGAAAAGCAAAGGACTGTCCATCGGTGCTTTGAAGTGACAAAAAATACACTAGTGCCAGTTGTGGGCACCTTCCAACATTCTGAAAAATCACTGACTTCTGCCAAACACTATGGCCTGAGATGGAGCATCCGAACATGGGAGTTGATCGCCTACAATCCTGCAGTGAGGAGGAGAGAGAGAGAGAGAGAGAGGAACTATTGGCTCATTAGTGATCATGTGACATTCAGCATCATGTACTACTTGTATTGCAAGACACTGCTCATTTATCAAGTTAAAACTTACTAGAAATGTTTGCCCGTCGGGGTGCCTGGGTGGCTCAGTCAGTTAAGCATCCGACTTTGGCTTAGGGTATGATTTCTTGGTTTGTGAGTTTGAGTCCCACATCGGGCTCTGTGCTGGCCACTCGAGGCCTGGAGCCTGCTTCTGACCCTGTGTCTGTCTGTCTGTCTCTCTGCCCCTCCCCCACTCACACTCTGTCTCAAAAATGAATAAGCATTAAAAAAATTTTTTTTAAATGTTTGGTCATCTTGCAGAATACTCACAGAACAAGTTGCATTCCAAGGTTTTACTGCATTTTATATTAAAATTTCTTCCAATATATTAAATTTTGTATTTTTATGTAATTTAATTTTCATAATATTCTTGAAAGAGTAGACAGTATTATTTCCATTTGTAGACTGAAGAACTGAGGTAATCCAACTCAGACAATTTGCTTAGGGGAATTACTGATTATAAATCCTATGTCTTTAAAAAATTTAAATAGTATCAAATATACAAAAAAACCTGAAAATGTAATACACAGAACTTTTTTCCCTGGTTGATTTGATAATAAGTTGCCTACCTGATCCCCCATCATCCCTGAATATTTAGTGCCTGTATATATATTAAACTAAAGACATTGACCTACATATTCATAATACAACCATCAAAATCAGGACATTGAATTGATTACAACATCTAATCCTTAGGCCCCACTCAGGTTTTACCAGTTGCCCCAGTAATGTCCTTTATGGCAAAAGGATCCAGTACAGAATTGCCACTTGCTTTTAGCTGCCATATCTATCTCGTCTCCTACAGTCTGGAATACAACCTTAGTCTTTCCTTGGCTTCTGGAATATCCTTGACACTTCCAAAGATTAAAGACCAGCTGTTTCATGGAAAGGCTTTCAATCTGGGTTTGTCTGAGGTTTTGTCATGATTGTGTTGAGTTTAAAAATCTTTGACAGGTATATCACAAAACTGATACCGTTTCTCTTCTAATTGAATCTTACCAATCATAAGATTGACTGATTGCTCTTGGTCTCATTGCTAAGGTGATTTCTGCCCGACTTCTCTACTGCAGATTTGCTTCTTTGTAATTAAGTACAAAGTATTTTGTGGTCAAAGTACTTTGAGACTATGTATATATGTTCTTTCTCATCAAACTTCACGTTTATTTGGTTGCACTCCTGTGTATTCCTCATTTCCTAGTAAGTTTGTATTTGTTACACTCCTTTCAAGTTGGCTTTGGTTCTTTTTTGGCAAGTTCCCATAATTCTCTGAGCACTTCTGACTGGCACAAGGTGTTCCAAGATCGTCGTGTTCTTCTCTTTCTCCTCAGTACTGGAATCCGTACTGGAACCAGTAATGCTCCAAGACACCCTGGTTCTTCTTAGTGGAGAATGGTATAGACAAACCAAGATCATGACTATTGGGATGTCAACTGCTCCCAGGTCTTCTCAGCTAGGGGAAGATATGCATTTATATACATATGTATGTATGTACACACTTTACATATTCTCTATCTAAAAACAATGAGCCATTCACACAGATATAGCCAGGTGTAATCTGATACCACAGGGTTCATTCCAGTTTTCTCCCTTGCCATATTTGCAGCTTCTTTCAGAAAGTGGATATTCTGGCCACTGTTATCTTTGATGCATTTACTTATTTGGTCAGTCCTGTACTTAACCAGTCTCCCATTGCTGCGCTCACCTCTCCTTCTGATACACTGATCATGTTGACCCCAACATGTGGATACCCTTTTGACTCAGTGTGGGGTTGGCTCTGTTTTTAAGCGTGGCAAGTCTGAAAGCACTAGGTTTAGGTCTCTTGTACTTTGGGTAAAGCTTTGTGAAGGGGTAATTGAGATCTTACCTGTACTCTCCTAATCTTAACTTGTATATTTTTTGGTCAGTTTTTTTCATGTAATTAGGTTTCTTTTTGTTTTTGTACTTTGTATAAAATGATATACATCATTATTGGACAGCTTGTGGCATATTACATAAATATTATACCTAAAATATATACAAGTAGTGAAGCCATGTTTGTGTAGCAACATAAAATGCAAAGATGGTAAAACCAATTTTGTCTGTAATCCTCATTATCAGAGATTGCAGTATAAATTAGAATATTGCACAAATGTGTGATTCTCTAATTTTAAAATTATAGCAAAGACTTTACTATTGGTGTACTAGTTTCTTTTGATTTATAATTGTGTTATTCCTTAAAATTCTTTTTTCTTTCAAACATGCATGAGGAAGAAATTACTAATTAAGGTCATGCGTATGTTTTAAAGATAACAGTAACAGGGCGTCTTACTTTCCTGAACTGCATTACTTTGGAAATCCTTCACAAGCAAGTCAATTTGTTGGAAAGTAGAGCTTCCTGGACATTCCTTTCTTGTGTGCACTTATGTGTTTTATAGGAAGCTTATGTAAATGTGGACACCCTGAACAGTTGTTGACTGATCCCCACACGGATTGATTAGAAGCACACTGACGTTGAAGTTCTTTTACATTTTTGTTCCTTTACATTTTTCATTCATAAGTCTGTCCTGAAATAGCACCTCTGGGAAGCCCTCCTTTTTCACTATTTTTCAGTGACTTGAGGAACAATTTTATAGGAAAAGGTTTTACATCTCTGCCTGTTATGCCTGATAATTCTGGTGGAGTTGGGAGTGTCAGTATGTACCAGACAATATTCAGATCTCATCTGTCTTTCTTCGTGAATCTAGAGATCACTGTTGCATCCATGAGTGGGCAGATCACTGTTAATTCAAAACAAGTTAACAAATTCATTTGTCTAAGAATGCCATGTTGCAGAAATTATCAGTACAAATGAAGGTATATCAGTTTGTGAGGTACAGTTACACTGGAAAGTAATACAGTTGGCTGGATTGGTTGGATTTTCTACTTTTTAGAAGCTAGGATCCTGAAGCAAAAAAGGTAGAGAACTTTGAGGACCAAATGGTAGGTGAATCATTTGAGTATTCTCCTTACTTTGAATTCTAGCCCATCATTGCCCTCTGGAACTATATGACCCTTAATAGCTGAAAGTGTCTTAACACCTTGTGGTAAAGAATGCACTAAAATAATTTAACTTTTTATCATGGAAAATACCTACTTTGCAGAGGTTTGAAAAGGGTATAACCTCCAGCTTTATCACCCAACTTTGACAATTAACATATGGCCAAATGATTTTAAGTTATAAAGTTTTCTTTTTAAGTTTGTTTACTTATTTTGAAAGAGAGAGAGAATGCACACATGTGTGTTGAGGAGGAGCAGAGAGGGGAGAGAGAGAATCCCAAGCAGGCTTCATGCTGTCAGTGCAGACGGATGTGGGCCTCGATCTCACAGTGACATCATGATCTGAGCCTATATCAAGAGTCTGACGCTTGATATAGGCAACTGAGTCACCCAAGTGCCCCAAGTTATAAAGTTTTTAAAAAACTCTTTGAATTTTAATGAAATGGGACTCACAACTTTTAGTCTGCTATATTCTCAGAACTAAAATAATTTATATTTAGAGTGATCATGCATATGTAAACTTTGTCTAATAGGGAAAATGAGACATTTCCCTTGAATTCCAGTTTATCATTGCCTTAGGTGCAGTTGATTCCACTTCTCCCTTTGTTTTGTAAAATCATTAAGATTACTTTCTGGAAAAAAAGTTTTCCCCTAGGCCTAAACAGTAAGTAAAAGAAACAAAAAAACCTGAATACACTGATGATTGTTAGTTACCTGAATTAATCAGAAAGGTTCAAGGTGATATTTTGCATAGCAAGATTCCTTCCCTTCCTGACTTTTTGATATCCTTCTTTCCTGTCTGCACAGCATATCCTCAGAACTTTTTTTCCATTTTTAAAAACTGTGGTAAAATACACGTAACATAAATTTTGTTTACTTCACCATTTTTAAGTGCACAGTTCAGTGGTATTAAATACGATCGTGTGCAACCATCACCACCATCCATCTCCATAACTCTTCATCTTTTATAAAATTGAAACTCTACACCCATTAAACATAACTTCCTATTCTCTCCCTGTGCTATGCAACCTCTGGAAACCACCACTATACTGTGTCTCTATAGTTTTGACTACTTTAAATGCTTCATATAAATGGAATCAAATGTGACTTATTTCACTCAGTATAATGTTCTCAAGTTTCATCCATGTTGTGTCATATGGTAGAATTTTTTTAAAAAATTTTTTAATGTTTATTTTTGAGAGAGAGAGAGAGCAAACGAGGGAAGGGCAGAGAGAGAGAGAGAGAGAGAGAGAGACAGAATCTGAAGCAGGCTCCAGGCTCTGAGCTGTCAACACAGAGCCTGATGTGGGGCTCGAACTCACAAACCACAAGATCATCATGACTGGAGCTGAGGTGGAACACTTAACTGACTGAGCCACCCAGGTGCCCCTAGAATTTCTTTTTTAATGCTGAATAATCCATGTGTGTATTTACCACATTTTGCTTATTGGTTCATCTGTCAGTGGATACTAGGCTTGCTTTCATGTTAAAGCTACTAGGAATAATGCTGCCATGAGCCTAAATGTATAAATCTCTCTTTAAGACCCTGCTTTCAATTCTTCGGTTGTATATCCAGAAGTGGAATTGCTGGATTATATGGTAGTTCTATCTTTCACTTTTTTTTTTTTTTAAAGGAATTGCTACAGTATTTTCTACATTACACACTTGCACTAAAAATATACAAGGATCCAAATTTCTCCAGACCCTCACTAACACTTGTTTTCTGTTTTTGTTTGTGTTTGTTGGTTGGTTTTTGGATAGTAACAATCCACATGGATGTGAGGTGGTATCTTGTAGTTTTGATTTGCATTTCCTTAATGATTAGTGATGTTGAGGATCTTTTCATGTGCTTATTGGCCATTTGTATATCTTCTTTGGAGAAAGTTGCCCATTATTTTTTTTTTAATTTTTTTAAACATTTATTTATTATTGAAAGAGAGAGAGAGTCAGAGCGTGAGCAGGGAAGGGTCAGAGAGAGAGGGAGACACAGAATCTGAAGCAGGCTCCAGGCTCTGAGCTGTCAGAATAGAGCCTGATGCGGGGCTCAAACTCACGAGCCGTGAGATCATGACCTGAGCTGAAGTCGGACACTTAACTGACTGAGCCACCCAGGTGCCCCAAATGTTGCCCATTATTGAATTAGGTTGTTTTTTGTTGTTATTGAGTTTTGGGAATTCTGTATATATGCTGGATATTAATCCCTTATCAGATTTGTAAATATTTTCTCCCATTTTGTAGGTTGCCTTTCTGTACTCTTTTGAATAGGTCTTTTATGCACAAAAATTTATTTTCATGAAGTTTCATTTGTCTATTTTTCTTTTGTTACCTGTGCCTTTGCTTTGCTGTCAAGAAATCATCGCCAAATTCAATGTTATAAATCTTTTGTCCTATGTTTTCTTATAAAAATTTTCTTGTTTTAGGTCTTAAATTTAGGTTCTTGATCCATTTGAATTCTTGCATCTGGTGTTAGGTAAAGGTCCAACTTAATTATTTTGCATGTAGATAACTAGGTTTCCCAGCACCATTTGTTGGAAAGACCATCCTTTCCCCATTGAATGGTCTTGGCATCCTTGTCAAACATTCGACCATGTATGTGAGGGTTTATTTTTTAGCTCTCTGTTCTATTACATTGGTCTATATATCTTTATGACAATACCACACTGTTTTGATTATTGTAGCTTTGTAGTAAATTTCAAAATCAGGAAGTGTGAGTTGTCTAGTTTTGTTCTACTTCAAAGTTGTGTAAGCTATTTGGAATCCTTTGAGATTCCATATGAATTTTAGGATGGGGTTTTCTATTTCTACAAAAAAAAAAAAGTCATTGGGATTTTGACGGGCATTGCATTGAATCTGTGGATCAATTTGGGTGGTATTGACATTTTAGCAATATTAAGTTTTCATATCCAAGAGAATAGGATGTGTTTCAATTTATGTCTTTTAAAATCTTTTCAGCAATGTTTTATAGTTTTCATTGTACAAGTATGCCTCCTTGCTGCTAGTGTAAATGTATTTTCATAATTTTTTTTCAACTCATTGTTTATAGAAATGCAACTGAGTTTTGTGTGTTGACTGTGCTGAATTTAATTTTCATTTATAACAGGTGTGTGTGAGTGTGTGTGTGTGTGTGTGTGTGTGTGTGTGTGTGTGAGTGATCTGTAGGGTTTTATAAATGGCCAGTAGGATTATTATCTGCAAACAGATAATTTTACTTCTTCCCTCATTTTGGATGCTTTTTATTCCTTTTTCCTGCCTAATTGCTCTGGCTAGAAATTCCAGTACTATGTTGATTAGAAGTGGTGAAAGCAGGCATTCCTTGCCTTTTTTTCTTATCTTAGAGGAATAGCTTTTAGTCTTAAATGAGTGTGGTGTTTGCTATGGGTTTTTCATATAAGGCTTTTATTATGTTGAGATTGTTTCTATTTTTAGTTTTTTGAGTATTGTCATGGAAGGGTATTGAATTTTGTCAAATGCTTTTTATGCATCAATTGAGATGATCATGTGTTTTCCCCCCTTCATTCTGTTGATGTGGTATTACATTAATTTTTCATATGTTGGACCATCCTTGAATTCTAGAAATAAATCTAACATAGTCATGATAAATAATTGTTGCATTATGTTGCTGAATTGTTCGCTACTATTTTGTTGAGAATTTTTGCATCAGTGCTCATTGGAGTATTGGCTGGTTAGTTTTCTTGTAATGTCTCTTTGGTTTTGGTATCAGAGTAATGCTGGCCTCCTAGAATGAGTTAGGAATTATTCCCTCTTTGATTTTTTTTTTGAAAGTTTGAGAAGGATTGGTATTCTTCTTTAAATGTTTGATAGAATTCTCTAGTGAAGCCATCAGGTCCAAGGCTTTTGTTTGTTGGGAGGTTTTTGACTAATGATTCAATCCCTTTACTGATTATAGGATTGGTCAGATTTTTTCTTTGTGATTTAGTTTTGGTAGGTTTTGTGTTGTTAGGCATTTGTCCATTTCATCTCGATTATTCAGTTTGTTGGTATAGCATTGTTCATAATACTCATCCTTTTTATTTCTGTAGAATTGGTAGTAATGTCCCTACTTTCATTTCTGATTTTAGTACTTGGAGTGTTCTGTTTTCTTCTTCGTTCATTTAGCTAAAGGTTTGTCAGCTTTGTTCATCTTTTTGAAGAACCAACTTTTGGTTTCATTGATTGTCTTTATTTTCTAGTCTCTAATTTAGCTCTGCTCTGTATTATAGTTCCAGCTTTCAGTTCATTTTGTTCTTCTAGCTCATTATGTTGTTATAGGTTGTTGATTTGAGATTCTTATTTTTTAATGTAAGCAGTTACAGCTGTAAATTCCTATCTTAGCATTGTTTTTACTGCATCCCATAAATTTTAATATTTTGCTTTCATTTTCATTATTTAAATATTTTCTGATTTCCTTTGTGATTTCTTCTTTGATCTGTTGGTTCTTTGAAAGTATGTTCAATTTCCACAATTCCATGAATTTTCCAGTTTTCCTTGTTTTATTTTTAACTTCATTCTGTTGTGGTCAGAGAATATACTTTGATATTTTAAAAAAATCTTTTGAGATAGGGCACCTGGGTGGTTCAGTCAGTTAAGCATCTGACTTTGGCTCAGGTCATGATCTTGCAGTTTGTGAGTTTGATCCCCACATCGGGCTCTCTGTTGTCAGCACAGAGCCTGCTTCAGATCCTCTGTCTCCCTCTGTCTGCTGCCTCCCCTATGCTCTCTCTCAAAAATATGTAAACATTAAAAAAATCTTTTGAGGCTTAATTCATTTCTTAACATATGGTCTGTCCTAGAAAATGCCCCATGTGCAGTTGAAGAATATGTATTCTGTTGCTGGATAAAGTGTTCTGTATATGTCTATTAAGACTAGTTGGTTTATTGTGTTAAATCTTTGATTTCCTTACATCTGACTGGTGGTTCTATCCATTATTGCGAGTAGAATATTCAAGTCTCTAACTTTTAGAACTTTTTATTTCTCCTTTAAGTCTATCAGTGTTTGTTCCATCTATTTTGATGGTCTGTCCTTAGATACATAAATGTTTATAATTGTTATCTTCTTGCTGTATTGAACCTCTTATTATATAATGTCCTTTTTTTAATTTCTTGTAACCTTTTTTGATTTAAAGTCCATGTTGTTTGATATTAGTATAGTCACCCTTCACTTTTGGTTACTGTTTGCATGGAATATCTTTTTTTCCCCATCTTTTCACTTACAAACTTTTTGTGTCTTTGGATCTTAAGTAAGTCTCTCAGACAACATATAGTTGGATTGTGTTTTTTATCCTTTGCGCCAATGTGACTTTGTTTTTAATGTTTATTTTTGAGAGAGAGAGAGAGAGAGAGAGAGAGAGAGAGAGAGAGAAAGCGTATGAGAGGGGGAGGGGCAGAGAGAGAGGGAGGCACAGACTCGGAAGCAGGCTCCAGGCTCTGAGCTGTCAGTGTAGAGATTGACATGGGGTTTGAACCCATGAACCGTGAGATCATGACCTGAGCCGAAGTCAGGCACTTAAGCGACTGAGCCATCCAGACATCCCATGCCAATCTGACTTTTGATTGGAGAGTTTAATTTAAAATAATTATTGATAAGGAGAAACTTATCATTGTGCTGTTTCTATATGCCTATGTGCCTTATAGCTTTTTTTGTCACTGATTTCCTGCATTACTGTCATCTTTCATCTTTTGTTGACTTATTTTTTCTTTTTTTAAATTTATTAAAAAAATTTTTTTAATGTTTTTATTTATTTTTGGGACAGAGAGAGACAGAGCATGAGCAGGGGAGGGGCAGAAAGAGCGGGAGACACAGAATCCGAAGCAGGCTCCAGGCTCTGAGCTGTCAGCACCGAGCCCGATATGGGGCTCGAACTCACGGACTGTGAGATCATGACCTGAGCCGAAGTTGGATGCTTAACCGACTGAGCCACCCAGTCGCCCCATTTGTTTTTTCTTTGTAGTGAAATGTTTACCTGCATTTCCCATTTCCTTTTATGTATATTCTGTATTTTCCCTGTGGTTACGTGGAAATTACATTCAATCCTAAAGTTATAACATGAATTTGAATTAGGCCAGCTTAACTTCAATAACATACAAAAAAAAAAAAAAAATCTCTCTTACAGCTCTATCTTCACTCCTTTGGGTTGTTAATGTCAAAAAATTACATCTCTGGGCATTATGTGCCCTAAAACAAACTAGGTTTTAATGCATTCGTCTCTTATGTAGAAAACAAGATTTTGAGTTATGAACCAAAGTTAAAGTAATACTAGCTTTTATATTGATAATTGTTTTTTTCCTTGATGGAACAGTATCTTAAATCATGTAGAAAACAGAAAGTTCAGTTATAAATCATTGTTAAGATAATACTGGCTTTTATTATTGCCATGCATTTACCTTTATTGAGGTCTTTATTTCTCTATATGGCTGTGAGTTACTGTCTAGTGTTCTTTTTATTTTACCATGTAGGACTCCCTTGAGAATTTCTTGCAGGGCATATCTAGGTGTCACAGACTCCCCAGCTTTTGTTTGTGTGGGAATGTCTTAATTTCTCCCTCACTTTTGAAGGACAGTTTTGCTGGATATAGGATTCTTGTTTGAGAGGTTTTTTTCTTTTAGCACTTTGGATATATTGGCCCACAGTCTTCTGGGCTCTAAAGTTTCTGATGAGAAATCTGCTTATACCCTTAATGAGGATCCTTTTTTGTGATGATTTACTTCTCTCTTGCTGCTGTCAAGATTTTCTTTAGTTTTGACTTTTGAAAGTTTGAATCAGAGTTCTGCCACAATAGTAGCTGCCCACCTCCTTGTCTGCACTTCTATGATCAGAAGCAGCAATCAGCAATGAGAGCATAGATCCTGAAATTTGGAGGATGGGGTCCTTTTGGCCCACCCTGATTCCTATAAGCTGTATGGAAACTACTGCCTGTCCTGTGACTGGGGTTGGGGAATAGGTTGCTGCTGTTGCACTAAGAGCTGAAGTTGACCTATATTGACTGCAGTTTACCACCCAACTCTTCCCCTGGAAGTTACAAGCCTTCAACCAACTCCAGAGTTCCAAAATAATTAGCATCAGAGAAATTCTGCAGAATTGTTGTCAGGTGGGGAGACAAGATTCCTGCTTCCTATGATGCCATCATCCCAGATCTTCTCCACAGTGAACTTTGTTTGTTTGTTTTTGTTTTTGAAAGACAGAGCATGAGCAGGAGAGGAGCAGAGGGAGAGAGGGAGAATCTCAAGAAGGCTCTGCACTGTCAGCACAGAGCCCCAACGTGGGGCTTGAACCCACGAGACTGTGAGGTCATGACCTGAGCCAAAATGAAGACATGGATGCTTAACTGACTGAGTCACCCAGGCACCCTGTCAACAGAAAGTTTTTGAAGAGCACGAGATCTTCCCACTAGAGCACAGATTGGATATAGCCATACCAGTACTCAATTCTATTTGACTTGGTTTAAAATTTGCTTCTCCTCTTCCCCCTTGGATCCACTCATTCTAGAATCTGATCTTGTAGCTTATATTGCCCTTTTATCATTCAGCTGTTAGCAGAAGACTTCATAAGATGAATATATCAAAATGGTGTTTTAGCTTAATTTTGAAGGATTGGTAAAATTTAGATTGGGAAAGGTGGGATAGGAATTGGGAAGGATATATTCTAGATCTCCGGAAAGTACAGAACTATATCCAATTAGAATAAAAGTAAATGCCTTTTTATGTGTTAACATGTTTTAAAGTATTGTCTACAATTCAACAATAACCTTAAGAGGTAGATATTGTTATCTCCTTTTTTGGTATAATACTAGTCTTTCTGGTACTTTCTTGGTTTCTCTCCTGGCATCTCTTCCTGTTTAGCATTGGTCCTGGATAAGTGTTCTCATTTGGTTGATGAAATCTGTGCTCATCCTATACAGAGAAGCAAAGTGGCATTCAGACTGATTAATCAGCTTGCCCAACTTACTGGGAAAGAGCCTGATTTTGGCTCATTATTTCAAATTCTAGTAAACAGTATTTTCAAAAACTGTACATTTTCCCATGATGTAGGACGCTTTATTTTGTTTTATTTTTTATCTATTTGTTTGTTTATATGCTTATCATCGCCCTTGTTCTCTGAAGAGTAAGATCCAGGAAGCCGGGATTGCATCTGTTGTATTTACTACTGCACATCCGATACCTAGTATAACATCGCTATATAATGTTGAATAAATATTTGTTGAATGAATGAACTCAATTACTTTTTTAGTAGGAGTTTTGGACTTGCATTCTAAAAATATTTATATGGCATTAATAAATTTCGTTTCCATCAAGAACAATTCCCAGTTTTTCTTCATAGTAGACTATTGCCACCAGGGACAGAGTAGACTTGATTACTTTGAGTGTTTGTCTCTAATAAAAAGAACCTACTAAAGGTAAAATATGAAAGGACTATAAAAACTGTTTATTTTCCAACCTGTCAGCCAGTTGTTGAATTGATATTTATAAGCAATGGGTAGCATTGAGGAGAAAGGCATGTTGGTAATGGGAAGTGAAAGAGTAGTTCTCCCATATTCCAGGAGCAGAACTATGTAGCATCTATGTTCTCTTCTCCTTTTAACATAATCATAGTGTAAATGAGTAATGTGGGAATGACTTGAGGGAATGAGTGTATGTACCCTGTGCAGGTGTCTTTCCATTTTACCTCATTAAAGCATTAGTGTCACATAGTTTGCAATGCAAAAACTTAGGTTGCCCAAAAAACAGAGAGTGGAAATGAGCAGCTGCCTTTGTTCCTTGAGAGAAGTACTTTTTCTTTTAATTGTCAAGTTACTCTGTACACAAAGACTTTTTCCCATAGTAAAGGATTTCATGGCAACTTTTTGTTATTGGTTTAAAAAATATTTTTTAATGTGCTTGGTTTAATAGAGGCAACCCGAATTAATCCTGTGTGCCTGTCTTCACTATGAAGTTCATCATTTAATTTAATCCAGTGTATAACAATAAAATGCTGAGTCAGCATGCTCTCTAGGGTTTTTCTAGTTAGTTTCTTGAATTAAATCATCAGGGATTGTTAAACTACTCAATTGTCTCATAATAAAACATATTCTGAGCCTAAGACATAGAAACAAAAAAAAAAAAACCGACCTTTATATTTATCTAAGTGAATGTATCTGAGCAACAACATTTACCATTTCTGAAAAATGTTATTAGAAAATTGCTAAAACTACTACACTAATCAAGAGTATAGAGTGCTGTTAGGGCAAGCAGAGTGAGCCCTAAATGTCATGTTGGACATAGAAGTTTCTTGTCAAAGGCAGCTTTGTGGATGAAATTAGGAAGTCATAAAATCATAATTCCGCATTTTGTTTATATTCTCCTTTGGATTGATGTTTCGAATCTTAGTGTTGCCCCTCACCCCACAATGTATTCACTTCTCTGTGCTTGTCTTCCTTCAGGACTTTATCTGTGTAATTCCTGGGTAGCTCATGGGTAGTGCATAGTGATTTGTAAAGACTGAATCTATTCTCTTCTGATGCTTTTATGGCAGTAAAATTTTAACATACATTATGAGAGGTTTCTGTGTTAATTTGGATCGCATTGATTCTGGCCTTTGGGTAGTTTCCTTTTATGCAAACAATGATCAGTATTCTATAGAAGGTCGCTCTGCAGATCTCTAGGGATTTCAGGTGACTATATAGTCATCTTTCATTCGCATCCCCTACTACCTATGAACTATTATTTGTTTAGGGTCTGCCTTCTCTACAGAATTAAAAGCTGCAGGAGGATAGAAACCACATTTTCTTCACTTGGATATCCTGATAGTCTGGAACATACTAGACACTTAATAAATATTTGCTTAAAAAATAAATCAGTAAATGTCAAAAATGACTGGCATGATTTTATAAATTCCATGTACTCTTGAGTATTCTTTATTATAGAATTCATGTGGTGTAGGATCCATGTGGTATAGATATATTTGGGGGTATCTGCCAGTCAATCTCTGAATTGCTGCTTCTCTCCCACTTTCCAAATGGATAGGCTTGAACTTAAGCTTCTGCCTAAGATGGGATAACTGAATTTACCCTCCCATCCAAAACAAAAAAAGCAACCAACCAACAAACAAAACAGACAAAAGACATGGCATAAAGTAATAAAGAACAATGATCCTGAGAATTGTTATCCCCGGGAGATGGGAAATAGATGAGGCAAGCTCTAAAAGTTTTATTGCCTTGAGAATGCTTCTAGTTCACAGCTCAGGAAGGGAAATCTTAGAAGGAGTGCAGAGGACTGAGTTGAGAAATCAGGGAGACCATTGTGGTTAGAATTTGTAGAATACTGATCATTGTTTGCATAAAAGGAGACTACCCAAAGGCCAGAATAAACCACCCAATGTAGCTTATAAGAAACAATGCTCAGTGCTCAAAGGGAATAGTACTTTTTCTGAGTCATGATGGGATCTTGGAGAGAATACTCAGAATGATTATGCCTTAATAGTGGAGAATTAAGTAGCCCTGGACTGAGCAATGCCTTGGATCTACCTAACAAATCATAAAAGCAAGACCTGAGAGGCACAGTTTTCAAGTGACTTCTAACTGCATCCTGGAACAAAACTTAAGAATATTTATAGGAATATAAAAATATCCAGTACCCAGCAGAATAACATTAACAATGTCTGGCATTCAATCAAAGATTACTAGGCATGCAAAGAAACAGGAACACAGTCCTTAATGAGGAGGATAATCACTTGAAACCAATCCAGAGGTAACAGATGTTACAATGATCAGAAGGCATTAAAATGGGTTATTGTAACTATATTCCATATGTTTAAAAAAATACAGATGTGAAGGATGAAAAAAAGACCAAAATAGAACTTCTGAAGACGGAAACTATGAGATGAAAAACACACTGGCTGGGAATAATGGCAGGTTAGACATTGCAGAAAAAAGACTAAGGAACTTTAAGCTTAATAGAAATTATCTGAAATAAAACATGGGGGTGGGGGACAAGAGTGAGAAAAAGTGAAAGGAGAGTAAGTGAACGAACCATGGACAACTTTACACAGCCTGATACAATGTACTTGTAGTCCCTGAAGGGTAGAAGAAAGGGGTGGGAGACAGAAAAGAGTTTTTGAAGAAATAGCCAAAAAAATTCGAAAGTGATGGAAACAATAAATCTGTAAATCTAAAAATTTTAGTAAGCTCCAAGCACAAACACTAAGAAAGTTACACAGAAGCGTATTGTAATTACATTGCTCAAAATCCATGATAAAAGAACATCTTAAAAGCAACCAGAGGTGGAGCTCCTGGGTGGCTTGGTTGAGCATCCAAATTTGGCTCAGCTCACAATCTTGCAGTTTGTGAGTTTGAGCCCCACATTGGGCTCTGTGCTGACAGCCTGGAGCCTGCTTTGGATTCTGTGTCTCCCTCTCTCTCTGCCCTCCCCCATTTGTTCTCTGTCTCTCTGTCTCTTTCTCTCTCTCTCTCTCTCTCTCAAAAATAAATGAACATTAAATTAAAAAAAATTTTTTTTAATGTTTATTTTTGAGACAGAGAGAGACAGAGCATGAACGGGGGGAGGGTCAGAGAGAGAGGGAGACACAGAATCTGAAACAGGCTCCAGGCTCTGAGCTGTCAGCACAGAGCCCGATGCAGGACTCCAACTTAGGGACCGTGAGATCATGACCTGAGCTGAATTCGGACACTTAACCGACTGAGCCACCCAGGCGCCCCAAACATTAAATTTTTTAAAAAAATATATTAAAAGAAATAAATAAAAGCAACCAGAGGTAAAAGATACCATACATATAGAGGTCTTTGACAGCAGATTTCATCTGAAGCCATGCAAGTGAGAAAACAAAGGAACAACATTTTTAAAGAACTCAAAAAAAAGAAAGAAAGAAAGAACAAAAAGAAAATGATAAACCTAGAATTCTATATCATCAAAAATATCTTTCAAAAATAAAGGTGAAATAAAAACATTTTAGACATTTTCAGTTTCAGACACTCAAAAGCAAAAAGAATTTATCACCGGTGGATGGGCTTCCAGGTATCCATTTGATTGGGCACAGATGATTTGATCACAAATAGGCAGACCTTGGGGTGCCTGGGGGGCTCAGTCGGTTAAGCGTCCAACTTCTGCTCAGGTCATGATCTCACAGTCTGTGGGTTCGAGCCCCGCATCGGGCTCTGTGCTGACAGCTCAGAGCCTGGAGCCTGCTTCAGATTCTATGTCTCCCTCTCTCTCCCCCTCCCCTGCTCATGCTCTGTCTCTCTCTGTCCCAAAAATAAATAAAAACATTAAAAAAGAATTACAAATAGGCAGACCTTACCTGGGCCCATCAGAATATTCTTCTAGGACTAATATTACCCTGTATGTTAAGTAACTGGAAATTTAAATAAAAACTTAAAAAAATATTTTTCTAGGAATGTGGAACTTGAACTAAGAGAATCATGTTAATATGTGAAAATGAGGCTGACGTGCAGTAGCCCAGGGGAGGTTGTGAGCACAGAAGGAATAGTTAATGAAATAACTATTAATGAATAACAGAGGTGACAAGCAGACATTCCCATGATTCTTGGTGGTCTTCCAATTCTCAGTTCTAGTCTTTCTTGCGAGTGAATTTGGATTCTGCATTTGAATTCTGTGAGAAACCATTCTATCTTTAGAATAAATTTACCTCTTTTTAACATACTTGTCACCAAAATCCAAATTTTTTTTGTTTATTTTAGCATAAATACACTGGGGTTGTCACATCTAGACATAAGAACAGAAAGAGTAGTCACTTGTGAGGATTTAGCATTTTTAGGCCAGTCATCTTTAGGATACCATGGTCTTTTGAGCTTTAAGACCTTGGATTTCTGTTGAGTCATGGGAGAAAAAGATGCTACAGCTTTTAAAGTTTTCTTTTTCACTATATAGAATGCCCAGCCAGCCAGAAATTGTTGAAAAAATGAGGAAAACGGCAGCAAGTGCTTTGCAGTATTGGTGTAAGAGTCCAGGAGAAATTAGAGTTTTCTATATGTACTATTTGCTCTTCTAGCATCCTTCACAAGATGCCCCTAAGCCCTGGTTGTTACTAATAGAATCTTTGACTTTTGCTTTTTCATTAGTCCTTAGTCTTTTTTTTAAAAAAAGTTTTTATTTTAGGGGCACCTGGGTGGCTTGAGTCGGTTGAGCGTCTGACTTCAGTTCAGGTCATGATCTCACTGTCTGTGAGTTCAAGCGACAGCTCAGAGCCTGGAGCCTGTTTCCGATTCTGTGTCTCCCCCTCTCTCTCTGCCCCCCACCCCCACTCATGCTCTGTCTCTCTTCTCCTCTCTCTCAAAAATAAACAAACATTAAAAAAGAAAAAGTATCAATGTGGTATATGCCAGCCTCTGAGTCTATACCAAACGATTGTTTTAAACAAGTTTTGGTTTCCATGTGTCCGTATTTCTATTCTAGTCATTAGGTATTAGGTTTTATTTTCTTTTATTTAATTCAACAGGATAATAAGCATGCTTTTGACCACATGTTTTGCTGGTAAATTGACTAGACTTTAACTTAGAATCTTAGAAAATTTAAATCTTTAAACAGTCGCTCTTTTTATAATCTTTAATGTTCTTGTTTCTAACAGTGTATCCTGTGATTTTTTGTATTTTTCTTCCCTTTTGGATGATGCGACAGTGTTAAAGTCTTTTATGAAGGTTCTGGTGATTCTAAATATCGTTTGGGGGTGTTTTGACCTACTTAGAATGGCTCTTTGTGCTATAGAGTGTGTTTATCCCCAGGGTAACTCTGCTACAGAATTTCCTCGTGTGAATGCATTGAAACTTCCCACTTGCCAGATCTTTTATTACATGAACACAATGAAGCAGCATGTGGCCAAAAAGCAGTGAGGGAGATTGCATTGTTCTTGACTTCCTTGAATTAGACATTTTATTCATCTAGTGTTGTCTACAGATTGTTTAACAGTAACATCGTGAACCAAGGTTTTGCAGCAATAGTTGCTCCCACATGTGTTAATTCTCAATATGTTTGCTGTGCATTTTGTTTAACAGCACATACTTTCAGATAAAATTTTACTTTATACTGCAGTTTTTTCAGGTCTATGGCTCTATTAAATATAACAATGTAATCCTTTTAGATATTTAAAGATGAGCTGTCAGGTCGTTGTATTTAAACTTACAGGATACATTTTCAGTGTTTGCATTTATTAATACTCCATATTTGTGGATTTGTGTGAATCCGCATGTCATTTGCTTGATCATTTCAGGGTTGGGTCATTTGCAGTAGACATTTTTACCTAACCATTTCCACTTTTAAAAAATGCAAGTAAATATTTACACAGAAATGAGAAATAATCACTTGAAATAAAAATAAGCAGGTCAGGTTCTGTTTGGTTGCTGTCAACACATGAACTTGAGGCCATGTGATGTTTGTTGAAAGTGGACAGTTGTGATGAATGTAGTATTTTTATGTACTTTGGCCTCTAGGAGGCAGCATGATCTAGTAAAATTTCTGCATCCGAATAAGAAAACAAGTTTCCTTTGTCATTTTCCTTTGTCATTTTAAGAACTTTTCAGTATTAGGGGCGCCTGGGTGGCTCAGTCCGTTAAGCGGCCGACTTCACCTCAGGTCATGATCTCACGGTCCGTGAGTTCGAGCCCCGCATCGGGCTCTGTGCTGACAGCTCAGAGCCTGGAGCCTGTTTCAGATTCTGTGTCTCCCTCTCTCTGACCCTCCCCTGTTCATGCTCTGTCTCTCTCTGTCTCAAAAATAAATAAATGTTAAAAAAATTTTTTTTTTAAAGAACTTTTCAGTATGAAAACATTTGCCCTCTGATTCATAAAGTTATATTGGGAACAAATAACAGCTGATAGTCACAGACTCCTAGAGAAGGAGATTTTGTGATTGTGTTGTTCTCTTTGTGAGTACTTAAAAAGGAAAAGGAATTATTGTGATTGCTAAAGTAGTCACCCAACGATTGAGAAAGCAAAGAAATTGATAATTTTAATGGATGGGTACTTTTCCATTTACAGATCATAGTTTTCTCATGTAAATGCTCTGTGAGCATTACTGTTATTAATAGTTTGGGACTCATTTCTAGCTGGTATTTTTGCTAGAATACTATGTTAAGTGTTTAAATATAATTTGAATTAAATCATTGGCAAATGTTATAGCTCTCTTATAGCTATTATTAAAAGCTGTCTAAAATTGGGTGAAATTGAAGAGATGCATTATGTCAATATTTTCATTGTAACTTTTGAGTGTGATCAAAATATACTCATGACCTACAACTATTGCTGGCTTCAGGAGAACAGGAATTGTGAATGTCTTGTTGGGGGACAGTTGGAGAGCGGCCATCATTTATGTATTTTTCTTTTCCTGTTTTCATGGCACCTGAATAAATGCTATTTAGTGACTTGGATGAGAATAATATAGTAAAAGAATAATGCCCCTCCCCCTTCCTGGTTTCCTGGAATTGCTACTTTTAGGAGAATTTATTCTGCTAAACCTCAAAAGGTGGTTCAGAAGTCAAAGGAACTGGTGGGAAGATTTATTTATAACCTTATTTATGAGATTGGTATTATTTCCATTCATTGAATTTTGTGTCGGTTTCAACCCGAACCTCATAAAGTTTGGGTCCTACTCTTTTGACCTTGAATGTACTTAATCCAGAAGGAATTAACCAAATATTGAAAGAATTGATAAATGTGAAGGAAAATTAGAGTGCCATATATTCTAAAGAGGTCCAGTACTTTTTCCATAAAAGGATGCGGTCCTTTAAAATGGGTGTCTGGAAATATAATCTGGCATTTTCTCATTTGGATGGTCTGAGATTTCCGCCTCTCTTTTTGGATTTGACACACAAAGGTTTGCAGTCAGCTAATGAGCTGGGTTTCTTTTGGGTTAAATGTTGAATGTTTCTGCATTCAAAGGGTGATATTTGAGACAAAATGGAAATGGGGGAACACAAAGTGGTATAACCTGTTCTGATTTCTGTAATGATTAGGCATTTGCTTGAAGGGATTAAAGCATCTCAAAATCTTCAGATTTTAGAAAGCAAAATTGGGCTTCAATTCTCAACTTTTCATATATTCTACATTATGTCACTAAAAAGTTACTTACAGGAAAACGTAATTTCTACCAAGAAAAACAGTGTCTCAAAGTATTCTATTTCAACATTGTCTAGTTTCTTGTTGTTCTTTTAACTAGAAATCAGAGTTATATGAAGGAGAAGCATTGTGAAGCATGTTGTATTTTAGCCTAAGTGTACCTAGGATTTTTTTTGTCCATTAATGTAGTTTATGACCGTTAGACCTAAAATAATCATGCCTAAAAGTTGTGTCCTGGTCTTCGTAAGAGGAGGAATTGTAGTAGTGAGATTATTTTTCGTACCATTTACAACTGTCCTCATTTTGAAGCAAGTCTATCCAATGCATGCTATAAGTATACATCGTAAATATACTGTAGTGTTTGTAGAGTATGGGAGGAAATTTCTAATATCTAATTGCAAGAGTCTTCTGTAAGAAAACATGGCCTGTGCTTGGTTTGTCAAATATGGAATAAAATGTAGTGTTAGAGCATTCACTGTGCTTCAAGGATGTCTACAGTGGACTGAGCCCTCCAGGGTTGTGTTTTGTGGGGATGTGTTTATGTGTGAGTACATGTGCATGTATGTAGGCTGGGCTGTTTCATTAAAAACAGCTTATTAGGTACTATTAAAAATACTACATTGGGCACTTGGGTGGCTTAGTCAGTTAAGCGTCCAACTTCGGCTCAGGTCATGATCTCACAGTTTGTTAGTTCGAGCCTTGTGTCGGGCTCTGTGCTGACAGCTCGGAGCCTGGAGCCTGTTTCAGATTCTGTGTCTCCCTCTCTCTCTGCCCCTCCCCTGCTTGTGCTCTCTGTCTCTCACTCAAAAATAAATAAGCATTAAAAAAATAATAAAAATATTGCTACATTTGTGCCCAGAACGGTATGTAGCATATATAGACAGAATGAACATTTCAGTGGAAACAGAGTCCTAGGGCTTAAAGGGACCCTGGAGAGTGGCAGTGCTTCGATCCTCCAGCTCTGCTCTCAGGAGCCGGGGTGAAGAGTTCTGTGTTAAAATTGAATAATTAAGTGATTAATAATTAAATTGAATAAGGACAGGGTTGCTTTCCTTTTTGTTAATTAGATGTAATGAGTAGAATTTCTTCATTAAAAAAATTTTAGCGCAATGTTTCTTTTAACCTTTGTCACTTCTTGCCATTTGTCTGCCTGAGAGTGCTAACTGAATTCACGGCGAAATCTGTGTAGATACATATGAATGCAAATTAATGGGAAAAATGCAAATAGCTCACTTTTTTGTGGCCTTGTTTGCTTGTGGCTATTATTTTCTTTCTTCTAATAGGTATAACATGGTTGAATTTTCTGGGGGTAAGAGTCCCCTGTGTGTGTGTGTTAAAACTGAACTTAGCCGGTAAATCAATATTCTATCCACAGGAACATGTTCTGCAAAAAGCGTTGTGAATTTCAAGTGTTCCATAACCCAGACAATGATCATAGCCAGTGATTTGGTCTGCTGTTTGTTCTTACCAGTGAAGCCCAGAGAGATTTAACGACTCCATTAAGGTCAATGAACAAAGATTGGTAGGGTTAGGGCTCTAAAATGTGGCTCTGACTTTATGTTCATTATTCTAGATTTAACAGCAATACTTCACAAATATAACTGAATTTGGAAGGAGCTTTTTTGTTTTGGAAATATTCATCTATTCGATAACGTAATCTCTATTTTTACAGATAAGGAAACAGGTTTATAGAGTTTGAGGGATTTGCAAAGTTTTCTAAATGACTCATTAGAGGAGAAGCCAGGTCTTGTTCTGGAATTGCTGGTCCTTTCTTTATATAATTGGCTATTAGTAGGGGGGAAATTGTCAACAGGAATGATGACACCTTCAAAAATCTCTCCAGTCACCATTTCATTAAAATCACATTTTCAAGGATTTAAATGCAGGAAGAGCTGGGCCAGCTGATAGCCTTTTGAAAGAGATTTCGTTTGTAAATTGTGGTTTTGGGAGGATGTTTGACTCTTGCTATTATAAGGATCACAAACAAAATTCAAAAGTTTTTTTTAAGCCTTTGTCTTAATTTAAAAATTTTATGTCCTTCAACAAAAATAAAGCTTGGAAGAAGCAAGCATGCATTTAAAAATCTAAAAGTCTTTTCAAGGAAAATAGATAGTTTTGAAATAGAGTGTCTCAGATTAGATTGTACAGCTGATTGAATTTAGTGTCTTATTTATTCCTAAAATATTTTCCTGCTGTAATTTTTCTGTTCTTTGAAATTCTCAATTTGATATTTAAAAAAGTTCTTATTTTTGAAAAAAGGTCCAGTTAAAAACTAGATTATTGCTCCTATAGTGTCGGACTATAGATGTTCAGGTTGTTACTGGGACTCAGAAAGACCTAAGTTTGGGTGCGGGTTACTGGACTGTGTCCATCGTATGAAAATTCATTCAGCGTGGTGGGTGCACTGTCCTCTGTGAATATTGTGTTTCCATTAAAAATGGGGATAAATAAAACCCCTGTGGAGCAAATACATTTCTTGAATGGCTAATCTTAACTTTAAAAGTTTGCTAGTTGTCATTAGATGGAATTATTATTTTGCAGCTTTGCCAGCTATTTTTTTAACATTTGAAGATTTACATTTACATAAAAGTTGCATTGAAAATGTCATAATAATACAGCAGTAAGTGTTGTTTATAACAATTTGACTCAGTGATATAGCAGCTACTGGGAAGAAGTCACAAAATCTTTCCAGGCCAGTTTATTAAGTAAAAATGGACATTGGAATTTGATTTTGAAGGATTAGTAAGAGGTTATTGAACAAGGAATAAGGGAGGTTAGTATACTCTGGGTGAAGGAGATAACACCTACCTGACAAAAGGAGCTAAGAAGCATCCCAACCCCAGGCTTTCATAATACTTTGCATAAATCTCCATTAGAGTACTTTTCACATTATGCTGGAATCTTATTTATTTGATTATTGTGCTGGAAATCTGGGCAATGACTGGGTCTTTATCTTCCCCAATGCCTGGCATATAATAGATAGCCAATAAATTCTTGCTGAATGGGTGAAACTATGCAAGACCACGTGTTAGAAACATCTAACAATTTGGTGGGGCTCTAGGATAAGCCTTAGTGTGGGCATTGGTAAGAGGAAAAGCTGTGTATAGATGATATGAAGTTTTGGGGTGATGGGGGAGTTCAGAGCTGATGGCCAAGAAAGAATTCTTGGAAGTGGGCAGAAAGAGCTGCACTGGGGTTGTGAAGAATGACTGGTTATATACCATGGAGTTGGGGGAGATAAAGTAAAAAAGGAAGTTTTCAAAGAGATTTTCATAGGCTAAAGACTCACAGATTACTAGAGGCCTAGCTATTGTCAAGCTAAGGTTGTTTTTCCCTCTAGCAAAGCATCAACATTAAGACAGTAAGGAGTTCCTGGACTTTAGGCTATTGATGGGATTGCCTTTTTCTTTTAAACTGGTGAAGACTCTTATCAGTTTAACTATTTGTTTTCTTTGTCCTTTCCTGTTCTTGGGCGGCTGGAAGTGTCCAAGGAATATCACACATAGCACACTCCTGGGAGGGGGGTGCTAACTTGAACTTTGTCCTCAGTGTGCCTTATGCTCCCTCATCAATATCCTTCTCCATATCATAGACTTTGTATGCAAGGCTAAAGGGTTTGGATTTACCCTGTAAGGAGTTGTTGTTCCATGGAGGATATCTGAGAAGGGAGTGGGTAACATGATCAGACTTATAATTTAGAAAGGTAACAGTTTGAGGCCATGCAGAACATAGACTGGAGGAGGCTGTATTAAAAGTTTAAGGCCAATTGGGGTGTAAAGTGTGTGTATACTTGGGGATATGTAAGACAATCCAGGTGTTAGGAGAAAATATTCAAACTTCAATTTCTTTTTAAAAAATCTTTACCACATTTATAATGTATGCTGAAATATCATCTTAGTTATTGTGTATGTTGATAGTGGCTTCCTAGTCTGAATGTCCCATATTCACATCCATGTGGTAGGTAAGGCTTCCTGAAAAGAGAAAGGCAATTCTATGACTCAAAAGGCATGGCAGGGATTTTTTCTTTGTTTGTTTTTTGCTTTTAGTATTTTGCTGAACTTTTTTTTTTTTTTTTTTTTTTTTGAGAGAGGCTGGGGTGGTTGGGGGTGGGGGGAGGGCTTACATGAGAGAGGGGCAGAGAGAAAGAAAGAATCCCAAGATGGGCAGAGAGAGGGGCTGGAGTTCACCCCAAGCAGGGCTTGTACTCATGGGATGTGGGACTCAAACTCACGAACTGTGAGATCATGACCTGAGCTGAAGTCAGATGCTTAACGACTGAGCCACCCAGGCATCCTGAACTTTGTAGTTTGCGTGTGGTTGGTTCAGTGGATTTACAGAATATATTGTCTAGCTTTAAACTCTCACAAAATGGTGCATGAATGTAAAAATACTCTTAAGGAAACCACAGTTTGAAGATAAGCCTAAAAATAAAACCCAAATAAACAAGTAAATAGTAGAGTTTACATTTCTAGTAGTTCTGAGTCACATGATGAGGCAAAAACAGTGACTGTTTAACCCGACAGGACAAGCAGGTGACCAAAAAGATAAAATCAGAATTATCACAAAGATTCTCTGAAGTCTGGATGTACATCCAGTGTGAAGTATGAATTTTGACTTAAGCTTTACCATGCTTTGAGATATTAAGTAATATGAAGCCAAGACTGCTTTTCAGGGCTCCTGGGTGGCTCAGTTGGTTAAACATCCGACTTTGGCTTAGGTCACAACCTCACCAGTTGGGAGTTCTGTGCTGATGATGCAGAGCCTCTCCCTCTCTCCCTCTCTGTCTGCTCCTCCCCCACTTGTACACACACACACACACACACACACACACACACACACATTGTCTCTCTCTCTCTCTCTCTCTCTCTCTCAAAGTGAATAAATAAACTTTAAAAAATTAAAGAAAAATAAACAGCTTTTCATTTTATCTTTAGAGCCTCTTATTAAAAGTTCTACTTTTGTGTATTTTTTAATACATTAGTACAGTAGTACATGTGTAATTTATAAATGGTCATGTCCTGGGGTGCAGAGTCAGAAGTTTTAATGGGTTGTATGAAAAAAAAAAATTGGGAGGATTGGTTTCGAGAAAGATGCTGAAAAACTAAGGCAAAGAAAGGTTGGTTATTTGAGGATCTATTTAGATTCTACGAGGTACTGTAGACCTTATGGTTTCCTCTGTATATATTTCATGATATTAATGATAATCCTGTGAAATAGATATTATCATTTTATAGACAGTGAAACTGACTTAGAGAAATGAAATAGCACGTCCAAGATCACAATTACTGTATTGCAGATTGACTATTTCAGCCTAGGTCTCTTAAAAATTCATGGGCTTTCTATATATTGTTTATATTGAATGGCTGGGCATTTTAAAATGCTTTTAACTGAGATAAAGAATACAAGTAACTCATTTTCTCCAGTAGATTACTAGTGAATTTGTTATGAAGTTGTATTTATAGTAATTATGTATGATGTGTGTTACTTGTTCCTGTGTCTGAGGGTCCAAAAATTATTCATCGTGTTCAAAGTTAATACTGATTTTTCTAAGCTTTTGTATGATAATAGAATATTCCAGTTAGGGAAAATATTTTTCCTTTGGAAAGTCAGTCCTGTTTTGAATCAGGAACATATGGGGGGGCGGGGGGGAGGAACATAAGCACTATTCAAGCAACTAAAATTGATGTAAATACAAAATTTACTGATGCATTTAATTAAGCCCTTGTCAGATGAAGGTTTTCATGTCTCCTTCTGTATCTCCAGGCTTGTAATAAAAGTTTTCAAATGATTTCTTCAGTCTTAGAAGCTAACAAGATAATGAAAACTGCCTCAGAGCTTAAGAGGCTTTTACTTGAGTTTAGTAGTAATATTTCCCTTGATTCATTTGTTTATTTCTTTTGATGTCTTTTTGCCAGGTACATTATTTATTTGCTGTGAATTTAGACAACTAGCAGAAGTGGAATTTACATATTTGCACAGAGTACTGAGAGATGCTGTAAAGCAAACAAAAACCTTCCTGGGGGAATTTTAAGAATGCTGTATATTTTTTAAATGCAAGTATCTGCTTGTTCCCAGTTGATGCCCTCTGCCCTGTGACTATTATTTTCTGTCTTTTTAAAGGTTTTAACTATGACCTTTTTCTTATAAATTTGGTTTGGTTTCTGCATAATGTCAGGTGGTTATTAACAAGTAAACACTGCATATCTGTCATAGGAAAGTTGCTAGAAAATTCACTTTTCCATTCTCCGTGTGGCAGCCTTAAATGCCGTTACAGCTTACTCCATGGTTTGCCTTTTTCTGGTAATTGTCAGATTCAATGATGCATTATTTCTTTTTCTGCTTATTTATTTTTCATCTGTGAGGAAGCTACCTTATACTTACATTCAAAATGAAACTTAATTTTCAAAATAATAAGTTTCCAACTATTTAAAACAAATTTTTTAAACATTTATTTGTATTTTGAGAGAGAGCATGAGTCGGGGCAGGGGGCAGAGACAGAGGGAGATACACAATCTGAAGCAGGCTCCAGGCTCTGAGCTGTCAGCACAGAGCCTGACATGGGGCTTGAACCCACAAACTGTGAGATTGACCCGAGCCGAAGTTGAACGCTTAACCGACTGAGCCACCCAGACGCCTCAGCAAATATTTTTTAAAATAGACAAAAGTCTGGAGACAGTTTGTAAGTGCAGAAATACTTGGGACTCTAGTTCTCTGAAGCTGCCCACCCTTCCCCCTCCCCCCCCCCCCCCCCCCGCCCCCCATGACTTCAGTAGTTTCAAGAAAATATAGCCAGTGTGATAAGGGAGAGAATGCAATCAACACACGCCAGGCACGGTGCATAGCTGTTAGTGCACATTATAGAACGTATCGTTCCCATATGATATTGGAGGAAACTAGGCTTCAGAGAATTTATATATGTTTTCAAGGTTGTACCTCCAGTAACTGACAAAGTGGGGATTGACTTCTGAGTGTGCTACCATTGCTCTAGTTTTTCTTGGGAAAGATAACCTGTATATGTGTGTGTGTGTGTGTGTGTGTGTGTATAAGGCTTTATATATAAAGCCTTAGCTTGGTGTCTGTCACATGGTAGCTTCTTTTTAAAAAAATTTTTTTTAATGCTTATTTATTTTTGAGAAAGAGAGAGAAAGAGAGCACGAGTGGGGGAGGAGCAGAGAGCCAGGGAGACCCAGAAACTGAAGCAGGCTCCACTCTCGGAGCTGTCAGCACGGAGCACAACTGGGGCTCGAACTCACAAGCTGTGAGATCATGACCTGAACCGAAGTGGGAGGCTTGACCGAATGAGCCACCCAGGTGCTCCACATGGTACATTCTTAATACAGATTCTCCTCTTTTTTCTGAACTTCTCTGCCTGTCACTGAAACAATTAAAAAAAAAAAATCATACACACACAAAGGGGACTAACTGCTATTTCCTCCCTTCTGGGAAGGGGCAACTTGATTAAAAGAAAGGAAATGTGTTAAATACCCCTATGCTGCTTTATCCCTTTTTGGCTAAGCGTCAGGAAACCATTCACAGAGAGCTTTTCTTATTGTTTTAACTCTTGTTATTGATGTTACAGTTGAGACACAATGTTACTGTAGTTTCAGGTATACAACATAGTGATTCAGCAACTCTGTACACTAGGCTGTGCTCATCGTAAGTGCAGCTACCATCTGTCACCATATAAAATTGTTACAATATTATTGACTATATTCCCTATGCTGTACTTTTCATCCCCACGACTTTGTTTATAACTGGAAGTTGGTACCTCTTAATCCCTTTCACCTACTTGCCCATTCCCCACAGAGAGTTTTTCTATTTTGAATGTAAAGTGGGAACCAACAGAGAGCTGTAGAAGCTACCGGCCATTTGACCCCTTACTAATAAGGATTGTTAAAGGTTTGTTTGAAGATTTTTTTTAAATAAGTAAGCATTTCTGGGGCTTAGTTTTGCATATAAGGCCAGGAGTCTCCTGATGCAAAGAAAGAAGTAAGGGGGAATTCTGACAAGTTTTGTATAGCAAGTTTTGGATAGTAACGAGTCTTATCAGGGCCCTTGGGCATATGCGAATAGTCCATGGCGTGCCCTTCATATATGCTAGGTTGTGTAGCATATATGCTCCTTCAGACCCCCAGAGTTGTGTAGCACAGTGCCCGTGAATCCAGTAGATGGATAATTTCTTTTATTTTTAATTTATTTTTTATTTTTGTAATGTTTACTTATTTTTGAGAGAGACAGAGAGTGTGGGGGTGGGGAGGGATGGAGTGGGGGCAGGCAGAGGATCCTATGTGGGCTCTGCACTGACAGCAGAAAGCCTAATGTGGGGCTCAAACTCACGAACCATGAGATCATGAGATCATGACTTAAGCTGAAGTTGGACGCTTAACCAACTGAGCCACCCAGGTGCCCCCAAGAGATGGATGATATCTTTGAAGAGATCATTTTCTACTTGTATGAGTCTTTGAGTCCCCTTAAAATCCCATCTGTATGTTTTACCATTTAAACAAATATTAGCAAATATAGTGGCTTCTCAATTGATGGCTCCTCTGGAAATTAAGGTTGTCCTAATGAAGACCAGTTTTTTTGTGAGATAGGAGGCATCTGAAGGCCAGAGTCCCAAGGGGACAGTCATTCTCAGCAGGTGGCTGAGGGAACAGCCTTTGAACACAAGAGTCATCATTTGCTCTGGTCATGTGAATCCTTGCTGCCACTAGGTGGCAGGACAAGCAAGAATTCTAGGCAGACCTATAAGGTTAGGAGGCCAGGTCAGCCATTCTTGTGGAGGTGGGAGAGGGTATAGGCAGTCAGGGTGCTACAGGAAAAGAATTTGCGCCATAGAGTTTGTTTTTCTGCTACTTATTTAAATTATGTCCTTATTTTAATTCTGATAAAGTTTCTGGGGATAGAATTTGTTCCATAGAATGTGTCCTCTTAAAGGCATGAATCATTAAAATCTTAGCTATCAGAAACTGCAAAGTTCTGCCGTACAAATAGAGGTCCATAGAAATTGGCTTTCCCAACATCTTAGAGCAAGTCACTGGCTGTTCTTGCTCTTTGAGTTCCAGTTCTGTGCCAATTAAGCTATTGTTTTGAGCGCAGTCTATTTAAGGAGAAAACTAAGAGACTGAAGGATGTTCTAAATTGTACCTTTATCCATAATCCTGAATGTGGACCCTATTCTGCCTAAATCAGGCACTGCTGGTCAAGAGGTGTAATGACCAACCTTGTCAGTCCTGTGACTGAAAGAAAATGACCTTCATTAGGTTATGAATTAAAATGAAGAACTATGAAATCTAGCTACCACATTGTGATACTTACAGGGTTAGGTGGATTAAAGGGGGAATTCTACAGGTGTGCCTGGCATATAATCTAGCACCATGACTGGAATTAATAAAATATATTTTCCTTTGTACCTGTTCTCTCCCTACTGATTCTTTCATATATGTGTCTTGACTTGGAGATATATCAGTTATTTGGGCATTTTAATGATCATTTGGACTGAAGTGTTCAGTAGGAGGAAGAACTTTCTTTTTAATAGTCCAGGCTTTTATTTTTAAATTTCTTTTTAAGTTTATTTATTTTGAGACAGAGAGAGAGAAAGGGAGGCAGGGGGAGGGGCAGAGAGAGGGAGAAAGAGAATCCTTAGCAGGCACTGCAGTCCAACACAGGGCTCAGTCTCACAAATTGTGAAATCATGACCTGAGTTGAGATCAAGAGTCGGACGCTTAACCGACTGAGCCACCCAGGTGCCCCAACAGTCCAGCCTTTTAAACTGTCTTTTATAATAGCAATGACCTTTTAAAAAGCAGTGTTATTGTCAGTTACCTGTTTTCAAAAGGAAAGCAGTTAGTAACTGTGCTTTTGAATAGTGATTTTCAAACTTTTTAACCACAACCCAGTACAACACTATCTGTGCATGTGTGAGCATGTGTGTATCTGGGATAAAACTTAGCCTTTCTGTGTGCTTACATACTCTATTTTCTGCTGGACTTGCTAATGGGATGAAACCACATTTTGAAAAATCTTATGCCTTAGAGAAAAAGATGATAAGAAAACATTCTTTTTTGGCAGATTGCAAACATCCAGGGCCAAATTTAAAATGAGAAGGTGTTAGAAGGTGGAGGAGAGATAGTGAAGTATCTCTCAAACGGAGCGGGCACTTGGAGACCAGGAAACAAAGAAGGACACTGCGTATCTTTTACAGAGTTGTATTCAGGGTACCTTACTGACACGGGGGGAGATAGGGCAAGGACAATCCACAGCAGCTTCAGAGTTATTCTCAGCAAAATCCAGACCTTCGTCCACAGACTTTATGAAGCGAGGGGACATGCAGAAGCGCACTGTAGTGAGACCAACAGTTGACACGCACCTCAAAGGGCTTGCACATACCCTTTAAATCTTGTGGCACCTCCTGTGCGTCAGGAAAGAAGGAAGTCTATGTTGTCTTTAACAGATTCCTGGGAAGCCAAAAGAAGCCTAAACCCATTCTGGCCTTGGCAGGTATCCCTAAGGTATGTATGTCAATGTCCAAGGGACCTGGGACACGTAGCCCGAAGAGAGCAAACATGAACAAGATGGAGGGCCAAAGATGGAGTCAGTATTGTTAGCACTCCTACAGATTGTGCCTCTTGAAATATGTGAGTTTGGGTCCTAGATCTTGGTGAGGCAGATGGGGCATTGACATTTCCTTTTTCTTTTTCTGTTTTTTGTTTGTTTGTTTGTTTTGTTTTGTTTTGTTTTGTTTTGTTTTTAGAGGGAGAGAGCATTAGTTGGGGAGAGAGGCAGAGGGAAAGAGAGAGAGGATCTTAAGCAGGTTTCACACTCAGCATGGAGCCTGATACAGGGCTCGATCCCATGACCCTGGTATCATGACCTGACCCAAAATCAAGAGTCAGGTGCTCAACCAACTGAACCACTTAGGTGCCCCAGGCATTGTCATTTTTATCAGCTCTCCCTACGCTTACTTGTGCCAGGGATATGATTTAAGGCTGTGAGAGCTAAAAGAAAATGCAACATAGGTACTGTGAATCCCAACTAACAGTGTTGCTAAAACTTTTACTCACCCTGTATTTTTTCTGTGGGTGGGTTTTAAACTTACTTCTTGTAGTTCTTGAATCAGTTCTTGTGTTAAGTCCCATCACTTAGCAAATCCACTTAGACAGCTTTGGAAATCGAGGCGCGAATGAAACCGACTGCCTCCTCACTGCTGGAGGAGTAGGGCAGCAGTGTTGACTGCTGCTGCCTTGCTCATAACTTGGTGTGTGTGACCTCACTTGCTCCTCATAACCCTGTGAGAGAAAAGGTAAAATTGTCTTCTTCGTTCAATAAGACCACCAGTACCAAAAAGCAAACAAGCAAACAAGACCCAGGAATCTAAAATGTTAGTTAGCTTGCTCAAAGTCACAGAGCTAGCAGAGGAGGGTAAAAACGTCAATTCGGGTCTGCCTTACTGCGAGAAATCTTCATAACAAAGCCTTTTACAATATGAAATAAAAAGCATCAGTGTCAGAAGTATTCTTATTGTGGATTAAATATTAATAAAATGGTAAGATGCCTTCATTTGGAGAAACATTGATGCCGTCCCCACACATGATTTTTCCCCCTCTGTGCAGCAGACTTGGAAGCCTGAGTTAAATGCCTGTTTTTTATGGTTTGTCTTGACTGTTTTTTTGTTTTGCTTTGTTTTTTGTTTTTCTGAAAAACCTGTGAAGTAGTGGGGGTGGGGGTGGTGGTGGTATCATTATTGTCAATACTGAGGTCTGAAAAGGTTGTGTGAGAATTTAAATGAAAGCTTAGATATTCTGACCACCTGCCCACGTCTTCACAGCAGCATTAATCCACGTGGGCAGAGTAATTGAATGTGTTGGGTAGAGGCCCAAGGTCAAATGGCAGACGAATAGGATCACGCAGTGTATTTTCCGTTTGAGTTGAGAATGTAGCCATATCAATACTGTGTTTGGTCCGGGAACCCTCTTGCACTGTTGGTGGGAATGCAAATTGGTGCAGCCACTCTGGAAAACAGTGTGGAGGTTCCTCATAAAATTAAAAATAGACCTACCCTATGACCCAGCAGTAGCACTGCTAGGAATTTACCCAAGGGATACAGGAGTACTGATGCATAGGGGCACTTGTACCCCAGTGTTTATAGCAGCACTCTCAACAATAGCCAAATTATGGAAAGAGCCTAAATGTCCATCAAGTGATGAGTGGATAAAGAAATTGTGGTTTATATACACAATGGAGTACTACGTGGCAATGAGAAAGAATGAAATATGGCCCTTTGTAGCAACGTGGATGGAACTGGAGAGTGTGAAGCTAAGTGAAATAAGCCATACAGAGAAAGACAGATACCATATGTTTTCACTCTTATGGGGATCCTGAGAAACTTAACAGAAACCCATGGGGGAGGGGAAGGAAACAAAAAGAGGTTAGAGTAGGAGAGAGCCAAAGCATAAGAGACTCTTAAAAACTGAGAACAAACTGAGGGTTGATGGGGGGTGGGAGGGCGGGGAGGGTAGGTGATGGGTATTGAAGAAGGCATCTTTTGGGATGAGCACTGGGTGTTGTATGGAAACCAATTTGACAATAAACTTCATAAATTGAAAAAAAATAAAAAATAAAAATAAAAAAAATACTGTGTTTGGCCAGCATTCTATAAAGTGACCTCATAAGGGACAAAATTAAGTGCTGTACTGACTGGCTATTTCACATAGCCAATAACTAGCCAGATCAACAGGTAGAAATGTTACCTGAGTTGTGATTTTTCCTTTCTGTGTCCAGTTTCTTTGAAGTACTTATTGACATGCAGTGCAGTAAACCATTCTAGGTGAATAAACACTGGATTCATCAATGGCTTTTAAGTGTATTTGGCCTCATCCAGCTGAAATTTAAGATTTTACGAATGATTAAAGAAAAAGGATAAGTGTAAGTAGGTCATTTGTACCATAACTGTAGAAAGGCTGATTAAATTATAAACAATAAGGAGAGTGGATAAAGTTTACTAAGAGTTTCTTATGTGTCAGACAGTGTTCAAAGTGTTTTACCCATTTTAGCTTAGGAAATCCTCCTTAAAATCCCCTTGAAAGTCAATACTACTGTAGTTTTTACAGATGAGGAAATCAAGCCACTAATAGTTTAGATTAATAAACTAATAGCTTCATAGACCTGAGGGTCATAGTTTGATAAGTAGTAGAGCAAGCATAACCTGACTCCAGATCTTATGCTTATGATACTGTTATATAGCCTCCGTGTATAACAGAAATTAAACTAAGTTAATAGAAAATGGGTCCTAATTGTAATTTTGTTGTTCACTTATAATCTGAACTTACACAAGTCACTTCATCTCTTTCTACCTCTGTGTCATCATCTGTGAAGTGTGTATAATACCTATTCTGTCAACAAGTTCAATTTGTGATAGGGATCAAAAGCTGGAGTGCTAAAGTGACCCTAGGACAGGATATGTTGTGGAAATGAGAGATGATGAGGAAGAGGTAAAGACGATAGAAAGTGCTAGAAAGTATATGTTTTAAAAGCTTATATGCAAGAAATATTTCACAATGTTGGTTTGGTGGCAGAAAAGTAAGTGCCAACATGGCAATTGTCAGGGTAGGCTGTGGGTACCATCTTCATGGGAAGATGGGTGGGAGGGGCCAGAAGTAGAGCCTGGAGAAGTAGCTCTGTGAGTGGATGTACAGCGATGCCCTGTGGGTGGCGCTGCTCAGTGATGGCAGGCCACATTGGACGGCTGCAGGATGAGAGAAGGCTGATGTGGTGGGGGAAGTTAGGATGAAGCATAACCACACGTGGTATGTATGTATGTATATATGTGCCCCTTCAGCATTTTTGTATCCTTCGGATACAACATCCCTAGTAGTGCAATTGCTGGGTCTTAGGGTAGCTCTAGTTTTAATTTTTTGAGGAACCTCTGTATACTGTTTTTCAGAGTGGCTGCACCAGTTTGCATTCCCACCAACAGTGTAAAAGGGTTCCCCTTTCTCCACATCTTCACCAACATCTGTTCTTTCCTGAGTTGTTAATTCTAACCATTCTGAGAGATGTGAGGTGGTATCTCATTGTGGTGTTGATTGGCAGTATTCACTGATTTAAATGTTAATCTTATCCAAAAACACCCTCCAAGTGGACACATAAAATTAACCATCACAACTCTCTGCACCATGTGCTATAAGCAAAGCCTTCTTAGGACATTAGAGCCTTTACCATCCCATCCTCAGAATGTGTTTTAAATGCCAGCATTTTTTTGTTCCATGTATTAGGTAGAAATCCTATAACCTGCTTGAGTTAAATTAATGGATAAGAAGGTACTTTTAAAATTGTGTAACAGTCTACAAATGCAAGGAATTTAGGGAAGTGGTGAGTGGAAAGGGTATGGGTAGAGTTTAGTATAAATGGGTGGATTGCCACCTGTCAGGAGGAGTACAGTTTGGCAAGAGAACAATCAACCCTTGTTTTTGTGACCAGACACTTTACTACACACAGTGCAGGGAGGAGGGGACTTCTTAGAACCTTCTCTTAGATCTGCAGGAAAATCCTATTTTTGTTCTGGCGGGGAGTGGCTTGGGTGGGGCCTTTCGAACTCTGGTGCTGCTCCCTAACCATTGAGTTCTTACCTACTGTTCCTGCTGTTGGCTCTCCGAGAGATCTCCTTGTAGTGCTGTGAACCCGTGGGTTGAGGAACTGGGTAGATAAATATAACTTGTTTCTATAGTAGCTGTCTCTTGAGCCATATTGTCTCATAAACTTGGGGGGAATCTAATTAATTGGAAGGGATGATTATGTTACTAATATACTTACAGATAGAGTAACCCCAATTTTAATTCTGCGAGTCAGAATAGAACAGCATTTTCACATTTTTGCTCAATAAATGTTTGGAAACCATTATTCTATTTTTGTAATTCATCTCTTTTCTGTCTCACCTCTAATGTTCCCCACAACTCACATTTGAGTGCCTATGATAGGAAGGATGCTGTATTTTTTTTTTTTTTTTAGGAGTAATGAAATGGAATGTAGATTTCTTTGAGGAATTTTTAAATGAGATGGATCTTAGTATCACTATGGAAATAAAGTTTTTATTAATAAAGTAAATATTACATACTGTCAAATACCTTTTAGAGTATGTTTTTATAACTGAAATCTTTCTACAGAGTAAGCTTTTCTTTAGTCTGACTTACAGACTGGTGGTTTTATTTCCAGTGAACTCTTACAACAAAATGTTCATTAATTAAAAATAGCTGCCCCATACAGGAAACAGCTCATATAGCAGCTTCTGACACTGTTCTAAAAACAGACTTGAGCTGCTCTGAGTGCTAAAGAAGAATGAACGCTGAAAACCTTGTGAACGAATTCGGGTAAAAGCATGATATTTTTAAAGAAGGATCTGTGGTCTTTACATTTATGTTTTTCTGTTTATAAGACTCATGTGCTTATTATTAAAAAACCAAGCATTATAGCAATATATTCTGTAGAAACTGAAATTCCCACCCAAATTGTGGTGTCCATGAAGTCTGGTGGTTTTTACCAGATTTTTTTTCTATGCATGTACAGAGTGTATGCTTTTTTTTTTTTTTTTAATGTTTGTTTATTTTTGACAGAGAGCGCATGTGTGAGCACGGGAGAAGCAGAGAGAGGAAGACACAGAATCCAAAGCAGGCTCCAGGCTCTGAGCTGTCAGCACAGAGCCCGATCCAAGGTTCGAACTCATGAGCTATCAGATCATGACCTGAGCCAAAGTCAGACACTTAACCAACTGAGCCACCCAGGCACCCCAAGTATATACTTATTTTTAAAACGGACTTATATGGGGATGCCTTGGTGGCTCAGTCAGTTGAGTGTCCAGCTTCAGCTCTGGTCATGATCTTGCTGTTTCCAAGTTGAAGCCCCGTGTTGGTCTCTGTGTTGACAGCTCAGAGCCTGGAGCCTGTTTCAGATTCTGTGTCTACTTCTCTCTCTGCCGCTCCCCGACTTGCACGCTGTCTGTCTGTCTGTCTCTCTCTCTCTCAAAAATAAATAAACATTTTTTAAAAATGGGATTGTATGTTCTTTAAACTTGTTTTTTTCATTTGTATGTATTAGAAATTTTCCACATCAAATTTTCAAAGTCCTCTTCCTTTATTATTTCTTTAAAAATTTTTTTTTTAACTTTTATTTATTTTTGAGAGAGACAGAGCACAAGGGGAGAGGGGCAGAGAGAGAGGGAGACACAGAATCCAAAGTAGACTCCAGGCTCTGAGCTGTCAGCGCAGAGCCTGATGTGGAGCTCGAACTCTCGGACTGGGAGATCATGATCTGAGCCAAAATCTGATGCTTAATCAACTGAGCCACCCAGGCACCCCTATTATTTCTTCTACGTTAGCATCTCACTGTATAGCTGTACTACAGTTTGTTTAAACGAGTTGTCTATTAATAGGTTAATGAGTTGATACTCTATTTACATTTTTTTCCTTGAAAGTCATTGTTTTTAGGGCAGATGTAATTGAACAAAGTTAGCACATATAGTATATTGATAGTGTAATATATTGGGAGTTTATTATATGTCTGGAACTTTTTAATGCATTATTCTGTGAAAATTAGAATAATTCTATGCTATAAGGAATTTATTATTGTCCGTATTCTCGAGATGCAGAAAGCCTCCAGCATCCTTGCATGAACTGAAAGTCAAGGGTGACTGGAGCAGACATGTGAGAGCCCGTTAAATCCAGAGGAGCAGGGGTGCCTGGGTAGCTCAGTTGTGTCAGACTCTTCATTTTGGTTCAGGTCATGATCTCATGGCCATGAGATGGAGCCTCGCATTGGGCTCTGTGCTGACAGTGCAAGGCCTGCTTGGGATTCTGTCTCCCTCTCTCTCTGCCCTTCCCCCAGTCACGCACACACTTTCTGTTTCTCTCTCAAACATTAAAAATAAGAATAAAGAAAGAGGAGCTAAGCAAAAGGACAGCAGCCGTGTCAGCATAAGAGAAAACATAGCATAAGAGTTTAGAAATTCTTACTGGTGTCACTGATGTTAAAAATCCTTTCTGGTTGCCATAACAACTGGCTTCAAAAGACCTGCCATCTTCACCCCGTGACTGTGCCTTGAGGAATTCTGGCCATTACCACAGACTGCTTGGCATTTGTCTATCCCTCGCCTGTCTTCCGAATGCCTGTTGTGAATTTATCTGATACTCAGGGACTTTCCTCACATTTGTCTGTGCTCCTCATGTGCCTTGCTGAGCACCAGGAGATGTCAGCTGATGCTGAGATTCCCATCCGTGGCCAGTCCTCTTTGATGGCTTGTGCAGCTGCTTATTGTTTTTTACTGAAAATGGAAACTTTTAAGTTTTTGTCACTATTAGTCACTTACACTCTAAGATAGACTCTAAGGAAATTCTCCTGAGACTTATAAGGTGTATTTCATATGCTTCAATGATTGCTGAATTGATCCTAAGTACAATAGATTAAGCTTTTAGAGGGGAAAAAAAGTTTACTGCACAGTATATTTCTTTATAATTTAGTCTGTCATGCCCAGAGAGAAGTGAAGCTTAAAATGCCACTAAAAGGGACTTGTTGGGGTTATTTATGGCAGTGCAACAAACCACTCCAAAACCAGATAGTCTAAAACAGCAATTTATCTCGTGACTCACGGAGTTGTCCAGGAGGTTCTGTTTTTTTGTGGTATCATCTGGATGCTGGGATGGCTGTCGTCCTCTGAGGCTTGGTTGGGGAGATCAGCTGGGACCCAGTGGCGGCTTAGGTTGCCTTGTGGTATCTGGGTTCCAAATGGAAGAAGAGGATGCTGCCCAAGCAGTTAAGGGCTAGGCCTACAACTGGCACTGCATCATTTTTGTCATTGTCTGATGGTTCAAGCAGTAATCGGCCCAGCCCAGAGTCCATGTGGGAAAGAACTCCACAAGGAGTGGATACCTACAAGGGTGGTTCATTGGAGGTGATCACCAGAACAGCAATTTACCACAGGGCACACTCTGGCCACTCGCACACTTGCACGCTGCACTCGCCCACACCCAAGACTCCCACAAGTCTTGCTCTATTGCTATGTTAGCTTGAGTCCAGGAGCTCATTCATGTCAGATCCAGGTACAGATGAGGCTCTTTTGGTGCAGCTGTTCTCAACCAAATACCTGTGAACTAAAGGCACAAATTATTTGCTCTCCTCCCCTGACCCAACATGCAATGGCAAGGCAGGGACAGGAAAATTGCCACAGACGCTCCCCTTCAAAAAGGCATCAGAGGCTGTGGAGAAGTCACAAGGATACACTGTTGGTGGAGATGTAAAATGATGCCATTGCTTTGGAAACAGTCTGGCAGTTCCACAAAAGGTTAAACGTAGTTAACATTTGACCTTTCCTAAGTGTATATCCAAGAGAAAACATATGCCCACCCAAAACTTGTACAGGAATATAACATAACGTTATAATAGCCAAAAGGTGGAAACAACTCAAATATCTATCAACTGATGAACAGATACATGAAATGTAGTGTATCCATACAACGGAATGAAGTACTGATACATATTGCAACGTGGATGAACCTTGAAAATGTGCTAGGTGCAAGAAGTGGGTCATGGAGACCACATAGTGTATGATTCCATCAATATGAAATGTCCAGAATGGGCAAATCTATAAAGACAAAGTAGATTAGCAGCTTCTTAGAGCTGAGTATATGGGTGGGATGGATATATGGGGGTGATAACTAAAGAGTACAGGTTTCTTTTGAGGTAATGGAATTTTTTTTTAATTTTTTTTTTTAACGTTTATTTTTGAGACAGAGACAGAGCATGAACGGGGGAGGGGCAGAGAGAGGGAGACACAGAATCTGAAACAGGCTTCAGACCCTGAGCTGTCAGCACAGAGCCCGACGCGGGGCTCGAACTCACGGACCGCGAGATCATGACCTGAGCCAAAGCCGGATGCTTAACCGACTGAGCCACCCAGGTGCCCCGGTAATGGAATTTTTTAAAAGTAACTTGCTTGTATCTGTGAATATCCTAAAAACCTGAGTTGCAAACTTTGGGTAAATCATATGGTAGGTGAATTATATCTCAGTAATGCTGTTATTTTTTTTTGAAAATACAGAGCAGGGAAATGGGAGACACCTAGCCCTCCCTGGTCCACAGCGGTTCTAAAATCCAGCTAGGTAAATGTCAATGGTTTCATGACAAGTTTCTAACCGGGGTGGTTCTTCGTGGCTCTGGTCTCCGCCCTCTAGGCTCTTGGTTATGTCCTCTGAATCTTACTTTTCCATAAGAAATGACTTACGTTTGTAGCCCCTTCCTGTCTGAATAAGGGCCCTAGTATTTTTCATTTTGAAATGTCTCTTTAGTCCACACCAATGCTCTTTCCGTTGATATGTTTTTCAGAGTTTTTATGTGTATTCTCACAGATCTCTTTGGGTTCACAACATTACAAACCATTCCCACAAATCTCTTTGAGACAGGGGTCTACCTTGAACTGCCTTTAAGTCAGGGGTTATATGAGAATATCTTTAAGAGTCTTACGAGCTCTACTGTCTAGGAGAGATGGTTCTTAGAATCACACTGAAAATTCTTCAAAGCCTTTTGGTCTAGCTCTGTGATTTGCAAAGTGTGGTCTCTGTAGCAGCAGCATTAATATCACCTGGAGACTACAGAGGTCAGACCCCATTCCAGACCTGAAAATTGGGTGCAGCAGTCTGGGTTTTAACACCCATGCCTCAACCCCAGCTGAGTCTGGTGCACACAGAGTTTTAGAACCACTGGTCTAACATAGTCTATGAGGAACCAAGCACCTAACATCTTTGATAGCTCAAAAAAGGTTGAGGCCACATCTTACTGGCAGCACAGGATTTGATCTTGGCCTTGAGCCATGTCTCACTTTGAGCTTACTTTGTGCTAAGATGCTGAAATGAGGAATGGTTTTATTTTGAACCCATCAAGTTTGGCTCCTCTATATTTCCTCTAAATTCTTCTTGAAAAGGAACCAAACGGTTCCTTTTTAGTTCATCTCACTACTCCTGTATTTTATCATAGGCAGCTAACATGAACCACTTAGTACTTTCAGCATTCTTGCTGAAATTCTCCTTAGTCTGATGCATGAGTCCGTTAGGTGCCCTTTCTATTTCCGTGCTATTGCATGCTTTGGGTTTGCTAGTTATTCTGTCAGTGCAGGATGTAGGCTCCCTTTCTTTAGCCACCAGCGGCATTTCTTCATGTTTTTCAGATCTTTATTAACTGTCTCCTAGAGACCCTTCTTGATTCTGCCCATCACTGAGACTCAAGCTGGTATAGATTTTAGGTTTTTGTTACAGTCCCACTTCTGGTACCAAATTTTGCCTAACAAATCACCGTCAAATTTCATGGCTTAAGGCAACAACTATTTTCTTGCTCACAGCTTTGGGATCTGGCTGGGGTTTGGTAAGGATGGCTCCTTTCTGGTCCGTGTGCTGTTTGCTGGGACAGCGTGATTAGAGCTGGAAGATTTATTTCCAAGGTCGCTCGCTTACAGGGCTGGCAACTTGGTGTTGACTGTTGACTGTCAGCTGTGATCTTAGCTGGAGTTGTCAGCTGGACCTTCATTCTCTCCATGGAGGCCTTTCTCATGCATGTGGCTCTTTGGACTTTCTCATAATGTGGCAGCTGGACTCTAAAAAGAAGGAAGCAGAAGTTGCCAGACCTCTTAAAGATTTAGCTCAGAGCTGGTGCAATGTCATTTCTGTTCTTTTCTGTTGGATGGAGTCATTCAAAGAGGTGATAAATGACCCTGCCTCTTGGTATGAAAATAGTGGCAAAGAATTTGAGGCTGTCATCAACCTGCTCCAGTCTGTTAGGGATATATTTTATTTGTTTGTTTGTTTGTTTGTAGTATTGAAAAGGCACTCTTGGCTTAAGTTATAAGTTGGTGAAAAGTAATTGTTAGTTGGAGAAAGTTTCAAGCTTTGGAAGGAGGCTAAGAGAAACATTTACATATAACTAGCCTCTCAATATTTGTGGAAATTTTATTTTTTTATTATTATTTAAAAACTTTACCTGTGTATGTGTGTTTTAATCAAAGCAGTGGGAAAACCTCATCAGTTTTTTCTTTTTTTTTTTTTTTTAAATTTAAGTTTTAGTTAACAGGAGTAGAATTCAATGTGTTTGTGGAAATTATATTTTTTTAAATGTTTATTTTGAGATAGAGTGCAAGTCAGGAAGGGGCATAGAGAGAGGGAGAGAGAAAATCCCAAGCAGGCTCTGCTTCTGTCAGCGTAGAGCCTGATGCAGGGCCTGAACCCACAAACTGAGATCACAACCTGAGCCGAAATCAAGAGTCGGACGTTCAACTGACTAAACCACCCAGGCACCCCTGTGGAGATTTTAAATGTTGTATTTCACTGGTTGACAAAAGTCATTTTTTTTTTCCATGGAATTAAACTCATTAACAGAATATAGTCTTTAGCACTTGGGTTATGCCAAGATTTGTATGAGACAGGGATGTCTGAATGCATTTATATATTTTAATTGGTCTGAAAATTGAGCTAGTTATTTTTGGTAAAGGTTGTCTTATATATTACCAAAGGTAGAGAAATAACCCCTTTCTATAGACTTTCCTCCCTAGAGTCAGGACTAAATACTTTTCAGGAGTTGTGAACAATGACAGGCAAACTCACTGCATTGTAGAAATGATTGTGGTAAAGGCAGAAGTGAATAGTGGGAGGAAAGAATTCCCAAGATTTTCTACCATTTGGAGCTTTTGCAGCTGTTTCCAGATTGGTAAGAGAGGACAAGACTGATGGCAGAAACTCCCTCTGGTTCTGCTTATTCACCCAAATTATGTATGAAGTTTGCTCATACAGGCTCATAAGTGGCTTCCTGAATGTGTAAAGCACTTATGTTAGTAAATTTTTCTCTATCCACATTGGAACTCCATCCAAAAAAAAAAAAATCAGACTTAGTGCTTTATTACAATAGTGATTCAACAGAGTTTAAATACACCTTACAGGCGTATTTTAAAATTAATAGAATCTGACTGGTATTAAATCTTTGACCATTAGTTCCTATTTTTACTTAGAATTGAACATTTGATTGAATGCTTTTGGTCTGGGTTATAATCTTTTTTTTTTTTTAATGTTTATTTATTTTGAAAGAGAGATTGAGTGAGAGAGTGGAGAGGGGCAGAGAGAGAGGGTGAGAGGGAATCCCAAGCAGGCTCCATGCTCAGCACAGAACCCGACACCAGACTCCATCTCACAACCGTGAGATCATGACCTGAGCCGAAATCGAGAGTTGGATCCGCTTAACCCACTAAGCCACCCACACACCTCTGGTTTGGGTTGTACATTATCTTAATAATACTGATAAGATATTGTTAAACTTAAGTTGAATATTTTTTCTCTAATTTGATCATTTGTAAAAATGGGGCAGCAGTACTTTCCCTTACTTTTAGTTTTTCACTCTCCTACATGTAAGTAGTTGTCAAGTTGACTAGTAATGTACTTCCTCCTTTTTTGTTCTTTCCTTGATTCTTCTCTTTATGTTTGTCTTCCTTACTCTCCTTATACCCTACCAAGTCTGGTGGAGTGACCTATTCAGGAGGGAAATTATGGATAGTATGGATAAGATGACATGATACATGTGTTTAGAAGAATCCTTCTAGATGCCATTGTCAAACTTCCCTGGCATGATACTCATGACCAACAGTTTAGAAGACGATAACGTGCACATGTAATGCACAGGTTTGATACATAGAAGAAATATAATCAAAAAAGGGAAGAAGTGCTGCATATAACTAGAGGGTATGTACTCTATCCTTGAAGCTTCCAATCTGTCCTTTTTACAGTTTTACTTGCAAAATTCCCTGTGGTGCCTTTTTATTTCTTTGTAAATTATGTGAAGCCAGCCTTTCAGCAAAATCTGCTTATTTGCCCCAAATAAATGTGTTTATGCGATTCCTGATTTTTAATTTTAGCTACTCCAGATCTCTTTGATTTCCAAAACCTGTTTGGCCTATCACTTTTTATTTTGGTAGCATTTATAAGCTATTTCTGGATCATTGTTTGGGTTGTTTTTAAAAGATATACCCATGAAAACTACAAAGTGCTGATGACAGAAATAAAAGAAAGAAATAAAAATCTAAGACATACTGTGTTCGTGGATTGGAAGACTCTTAATAAAGATGACAGTTCTCCCAAATTGCTGTATGTAGGTTTAATACAGTTCCTGTTAAAATGCTAGCAAGATTTTTTTATGGGTGTAGATAAGATTATTCTAAAAATTTACATGGAAAGGCAAAGTAACCAAAACAGCTAAAAAGTAAAAATTTAAAAAAAAAAACAGTTTTGAGAAGGAAGCATAATGCGGGGAGAATCACTCTAAGACATTATGTAGCTACAGTAATCAAGACTGGTATTGTCAGAGTGAGAAACAAATAGGTCAGTGCGACAGAATTGAAAACCCAGAATTAGCCCCACACAAGTAGAGGGCTTTTGCCAAAGGTGCAAAAGTAATACAGTGTGTCTTTTAAACAAATAATATTAGAGCAATTGGATATCTATGGAAAAAAAAAAATAACTTCAACCTAAACCTTAGACTATATATGTGAATTAACTGAAAATAAGTCATTAATTTAAACGTAAGACATAAAACTGTAAACTTTTTAAAAAATTTTTTAAACAATGTGTGTCTATTTTTGAGAGAGAGAGAGACAGAGTGTGAGTGGGGAGGGGCAGAAGGAGAAGGAGACACAGAATCTGAAGCAGGCTCCAGTCTCTGAGCTGTCAGCATAGAGCCCGACGTGGGGCTCAAACTCACGAACTGTGAGATCATGGCCTGAGCCGAAGTCAGACACTCAACCAACTGAGCCACCCAGCTGCCCCATAACTATAAAACTTTTAAAAGAAAACCTAGGAGAAAATCTTCTAGACCTAGGACTTACCAAAAAGTTCTTAACCATGATCCCAAAAGCATAAATCATAAAAGCAAAAAATGGATAAGTAGGATTTCATCAGTTTAAAACTTTTGGCTGTGTGACTGTTAAAATGGCAAAAAGACAAGCTATAGGCTGGAAAAAATATTTGAGAACCCAATGTTTGACAAAGAACTCTATCTAGGATATATAAAGACCTCTCAAAACTGAACAGGAAAACGAAAACCCTAACAATCTCACTAGAAAATGGGCAAACAACATGAAGATATTCAGATGATAAATGAGGATAGGCACGTGTGGACACTCATCATACAATCTAGCAGTTGTACTTCCAAGCATTTATCCCAGAGAAATGAAAACTTAGATCCACACTAAGACCGTACAAGAATGTTCATAGCAATTTTATTTGTCGTTGCCAAAAACTAAGTAATTTAATGGTCATTAACATGTGAATGGCTGAACTGACTTTAGTACAACTGCACTATGGAATTCTACACAGCAGTACAAAGGAACAGCCCATTGATACACGGAAAAACCCGAGAGGGTCCTAAGACCATTATGCTGAATGAAACAAGCCAATGTCAGTCACACACAGTGTGTTTCCACTATATACAGTGTTCTGTAGGTGACTACATGATAGGAATAGGGAACAGAATAGTGGCTGCCAGAGGTTAGGAACAGTGAAGAGAAAGGTGTTGGTGATGACTAGGAATGGCTAACATGAAGGAGCTCTTAGTGATGGCAGAATCCTTGAGTGTTGTGATTGTGGTTGTGCTGATGCAGATCTATACCAGTGATAAAGTGGCACAGAACTAAACACACATATTGTGCCAATGTCGGTTTCCTGGTTTTGATATTGTACTATAGTAATATAATATGATGTAATCATTAGGGGAAACTGGACCTCTCTGTACTATTTTTGCAATTTCCTGTGAGTCTATAATAATTCAAAATAAAAAGTTAAAAAAAAAAAAGATATTCAGACCTTAGGCCTAAGCTGTCCATCAGCCACTGGTTGCTTTTAAAATTAAAATTTAAATGCACTAAAATGATGTTAACTTAATTCCCTGGTTACTTGTTTCAAGTGCTCATGTGGCTACCTTATTATATAGCACAAATACAGAACATATCCATCACCACAGAAATTCAGTTGGCGGTGCGAGTTCAGACCAGATCCTCTACGGTGCCAATTCCCAAATGTGTCGGTAGCTACGTGTTTCTTAGTGAACTGTCTTAAAGTTATAAGTCAAAAGATAATGGGATGTACCAATAAAATTTAAATAGAAGAAATGGATTTAACATGATGCTTTTTGAAAATGTCATACTTTTTGAGGCTATATAGCATATTTTAATAAAAGGAAATGAAACTTTGCTTCATGTTTGAAATAGGAATAAGCTTTTTCCTTATTTGCCAAAGCAGTTGGAGTTTCTTCCCATAATCACAATATAAAATATATATGAAATGGGAGAAATATAGAGGGACAAGTAGGGAAAGAGATCAGCAAAAAAAAAAAAATATTTGAAATATCTCATACTTCTTGTTGTTTTTCATTTCTTAGCGACCAGTCTACCAATGGTAGCTCGCTATTGCAGAGGAAGCGTGGTTTAGCAACCAGACCTTAAACCAGAATTATATTTCTAGCTCAAAGTGACCTTGAGAAAGTGACAAATGTGCTCTTCCCATTTTCGTGACCAATAATCAAACTAAGATAAAACTGACTATTGCTTGGGTGGGCTATGGGGTGAATTATTTAAAATGATCCTACTTTTGTAGGATCATTGGTCAAATATTGGCTTCCAAGTAGATTAAAAAAAAAGTTTTGGGGAATTTGGTTATGAAAAGGTCACATGAAGTAGGAAGGGGAAGTTTACCGGGTATGAACAGTTTTAGGTTTTGAGCTTAGAGTTAAATACAAGAAAGCGCAGACAGGGTAAAAAGTTTTCTTAGTTTGTACCAGCTTAATAATTTCAAGAAGTCTCTGGGAGACTAAGCAGACGTTTGGATTTTAGAGACCAGGTTTTGAAGTTAAACAGCGCAGGGTCTGAATCACAGTTCTGCTGGGAGCTGCTTACCATTATTTTTCACTTTTACGATCTGTAAAATGGGGCCCCTGGCACCTTTGTTACGGTCCTTATGAGAAGGACACATAAGTATACAGCTGTAGTTACTGATGATAATTTTAATTTCATCAAGACATGGCATAGGATGATGGTGTTAGGAGCAGATAAATAGCTCTGTTTGCTTTTCTAAAGATTTATTTTTAGCCCCATAATGTTTTTTGGAGGTAGGGTACTAATTTTAGCTTTATAACACATTGGTTGATAATCATGGTTTCTAAAGCCACTTTCAAATTTAATTAGTATCTAGAGTATGACTGAATTGATCAAAATCACTTGATTTAAAGCCAAGACACATAAATCTGTTTTTATAAAATATAAACAGCCAAACTGAAAAAAAACCCCACACATTTATGAGAGAAATGTTATTTCAGTGCAATTTTTGCAACCCGTTTCTACAACTATAGCCACATAATATCTGAAATGAATAGTAATGAGAAGGCTTAATTATAAAGATTAATTTAAAAAAATCTTCATTATGCAAGGTCAAATTATCAGAAAATATTTTGTACGAATTTTCTTTTTTCTTTGCTTACTACTCTGCTAAAAACATTGAAAAAAAAAAAAAAAAAGGTCAAGAACCAGAGCCACCATACTCATTAGGACCCTTCCGGCCTTGGTAATGTAGTGGAGGAGGACAGTTGCAATTTTAGGCAATAGTTCACTGGCATGTGGTCAGTTTGAAGGGAACCAAAAATGCTGACATCCTCATTTGACTTCATCACCCAAGACTGAGTACATACACCAACACTTCCTGTGCAAACCTACCCTGACTCTGCAGAGGACACCCCAACCCTTGGCTGATCTGGGTTGGGGAGGGTGGCTTGGATCGGTGATGTTTGCAAAGCATTCGTCCTCAGTTGGATACCACCATACTGTATGAACATGCCATTTCTCTTTATCTTTCACTTCATAGAGATCAGCTTTCAAAGCTGATAATAATATTCACTGACAGCAAGAGATTGTTGCCAGTAGGTGACTTGCCCTGAAAATCACCACTCCTTGAAAGTACACCAGAAAACAGCATGTTTGAGAAAGAACTAATTCAGAAATGTACTAAAAAAAGTCTGAGAAGATCTGGAATGTTTATAGCTTGTCTCCCTGATGTCAGTATGTCTACACCTACCTTAGCACCCTTGGCCTCAGTTTTCTCATCCATATAATGAGAGGATTTCTAAATTTCTAAGACTTTGTGATTTTAATGTATTTTGCCAAGTAGTTTCCTCCATGATTGCACTTGTTGATTCATAAGCTACATTAAATGCTTTTTCTATGCATCAAAATTTCCTCAAGTATTACCAAATTCTTTAAGGTAATCTACGATTTTCAGTTTGTCATTCTTTCAGAGACATAGTGATATTGCAAAGTGAACTTAGTCTTGGTGTTAGACTTTGATGCTGACAACAACATCTAAATAGTACATGAAACAGAAATTAACACTGGGATTATTATGTAAATGCTCAACTCATGTTGTAATAAACAATTAGGTGTTTTTAAATTTTTTCTGATGTTTGTTCATTTTTGAGAAAGACAGAGACAAAGTGTGAGTGGGGGAGGGCAGAGAGAGAGACACAGAATCTGAAGCAGGCTCCAGGCTGTGAGCTGTCAGCACAGAGCCCAGTGTGGGGCTTGAACTCAAAAACTGCGAGATCATGACCTGAGCCGAAGTTGGACACTTAACCGACTGAGCCATCCAGGCACCCCTGGGTGTTTGAGATGTCTGTGTGAATTATGAACTAAAGCATGGACTTCAGTAATTTTCCCTTATAAATGTGGCAAGGATGAGAAATTTGCTCATTCACAACTTTCCTTCTTTATTTTTTATTAGTTACAGTTTATTTTGAGACAGAGACAGTTCATACGAGCGAATAGGGGGAGGAGCAGAGAGAGGGGAGGTGGAGAGAGAGAGAATGAATGAATGAATGAATGAATGAATGAATGAATGAATCCCAAGCAGGCTCCATGCTGTCAGCACAGAGCCCATCGTGGGGCTCGAAGCTGCAAACTGAGATTGTGACCTGAGCCGAAATGAAGAGTTGGATGGTCAACCAGCTGAGCCATCTAGGTACCGCCCCCTGCCCCTTATCTCCTTTAAAATCCTGATGCTTTTATGAAGTTATTTGGGATTGTTAGGTGACCTAGGAAAGGAATAGAAGGGTCTTTTGCTCCAGAGAGGCAGAGAGCTTAAACACTCTTTCACTGTCTTTAGCTATTGGACTTTTCTTATGACTTCTAATGAATATGAAAACAATTTCTAAGACCCTTTAAAACCTATTTTTAAAGGATAGTCTGTTTTAAATCTAAAGGCTGTACCTACAGTAAAATCACATGTCCTTGGGCCCATCCTTCCCATTCCACCATAGTATTGAAGAGCTCTCTCACTGCATTTTGAAATACCTTCATGGAATTTTGAAATGCCGTACTTGCGTAGGTCTTTGAAGCTGCATCAGTGCTAGAAGAGTTATGAAACCTAGTTCTGCACTTCCCATTAGTTAGTTCTTCATGTCAAATGGAGGATGTGTGCATGTCTGGTGTCTAAATACAGACCTGTAGGTGTTACCCATAAATTATAGATACAAATAATTCCTCCACAAGCGGGAAATAAGTATGATTGATCAGAAGAATAAAAGGCAGCACTGGATGTTGTTGGAAAGAGATCCTTTATGGGGGGCTGTGAGTATTTTATTTTTGCAATTTCTATTTCCTAGGTATCTCAGGTTAAAAACATGTGAAGTTTTGAACATACAAAGTAGGTGAGTAGATGAAGTAACTGGTTTTTGTCTTTTTGATTACTATTAAATGATAAGTCATTTTTTCACTACTGAAATTATCACGGCTCTTGTTTAGAATGGTTTTGTGGTGTGGTTTTAGGACATAATGTACTTTATGGTCCATATATGATTCCTTGAGGTAATGGCCTTTCTCTGTAGGATTCATGGCATAGCAATGTTCTCTGAGAGTGGTGAATGTAAGCTGTGCTTTGAGTGAAACTGTTGACCTTTCTGATCTGAGACTTTTTATGTTAAGCTTTTTCCTTCTATTTCTAATTTCCATTTCCTCCCTTCTTTGGTTTCTAATACATAAAAACTATACTTTAGTCAATTTCTTAGAACTTATTTGTGTACTTAATATTCTCTTAGTCATCAGTTATTTGGGAATAAAATTCTCTCTACTACTAAAACATTAGCAAGGTACATTGGCAATGTGCAAGTTTAAGGATTTCTTGAAATTACATACTAGGATCTTAAGTCCAGTTGACTAGATCCTTCTGTCATTGGGGCTATAATGTTCTCCTGGTCTTTTGTAGTTAACTGAAAAGCCAATTTAAGTAAATGTGTTTGTTCAGAAAAACAATTTTAAACAGATTTTTCTTGATAAGAAAGAAAATAAACGTCTAGGTGTAACTATTGCCAACATTTTGATGTATGTTTCTTTGTATCTGTTTTACAGAGTTGGGGTCCTATTTTTATTTTTTTAAATTTTTAAAAAATCTTTATTTATTTTCGAGAGAGAGAGAGAGAGAGAGACTGAGCACAAGTAGGGGAGGAATAGAGAGAGAAGGAGACACAGAATCTGAAGCAGGCTCCGGACTCTGAGCTGTCAGCACAGAGCCCGACATGGGGCTTGAACTCATGAACCGTGAAGTGATGACCTGAGCCGATGTTGGTCGCTTAACCGACTGAGCCACCACCCAGGTGCCCCAGTTGGGGTCCTATTTTATGTGGATCCCCTCCCATGTAACATGGAATTATCTTATGTTACTAAAAATTCTTAGTAAAAATTCAATAGTTGTATGATTCTGTTAAAAAGTATTACTTTAGTTAACATGCCCTCTATTGTTAGATATTTAAATTTTTTTCAATATTTTGGATTATAAATAAGTGAGGACACCATCATATTTAATTAAAGACTATCTAGCAAAGTGCCTGGGGTGGGGGAAATCTCACTGTACTTATATTCTTGATTTATCATATAGCTGACCTTAGAATTTTAAGGAAAAACACTGAATTAGGATTTTAAACAAATGTGTTGGGTGCAATGCTGGCTTAAACTTATGGATCTCACATTTTTTTAAACTTTTACTTCTGTGTCTATGCACTTGCTGTTTTTCAAAGGTGGGGGGCATTGCTTTATTTAGAGAAATAAACTGGAGTGGAATTTGTAGAACTTTTGCAAATAAATGGTTCATTGAAGAAAACTGAAAGAGGACTCCCCTAACTAAGGTTGGTTCTTCTATGTACAACCTCATGTAAATGGAAAACTAGATCCATGCAACAAAATAAATCAAGCATGGGCTATAAAAATATGGTGCCTGGGGAAAAAAACAGATTCACAAGGCTTTGGCCAAAGTTTTTCTTTGTTTTACTAGGTTAGAAATGGACTGGGATTCTCCCTGTAATTCAGCCACAGAAGAAAGAAAAAGCTTCTTGTTCTTCATTCCCATTGTATAGAGCCCCTATGTCACTGACTTGCACCAAGATGGACTACTGACCTTTCTTGTGGAATGAATAGAACTGAGTTTAGAGTACTTTGAAATACTCATAATTTCTTAACTATATCTTACTTTTAAAACTTGATAGGCATAATAATTAATTTTAATAGACTAGAACTAGCTAGGGTGTATGAATATAAAGTCAAAATATAAAAGTTTGGAGCCTTACTCTTCAAGGAGTTATTTTGGATCAGAAAATTTGATTTCAAGCAGCACCTGGGTGGCTCAGTCAGTTAAGCATCCAACTCTTTATTTCGGCTCATGTTATGATCACAGTGTCATAGGATCAAGCCCTGTGTCGGGCTTTGTGCTGAGCGTGGAGCCTGCTTGAGTTTCTCTCCCTCTTTCTCTCTCTCTCTCCCTCTCTCCCTCTTACCCTCTTACCTTCTCTCCCACTTGTGCGCTCTCTCTCTCTCTAAAAATAAATAAAATGAAAAAAAAGTTTTAATTTGATTTCAAGATTTCAGAAGATTTTTTTTCTTTGCCCTGCCTCTGCCTTCCCCTTACTAGTTTAGATGGCAATACAAGTTAATATCCTGACTTTTCTTTATAAATGAGTAAAATATTACTGACTATGTGTTATACTTAGAAATAGCCATTTCTCCTAATATTTATTATAACTTTAAAATTTAGGATCTGGTTGCTACGAAATACCAGATCTTATACACACACACACGTATACACATATTTTATATTAAAAAGAAGCCAAAGTGAGATTTACTATAGGACTATATGTTTTATTCTCTAACGACAAGTATGAATAGACTTATTTTTAAGACTAAAGGAGACTCAGGATTACGCTCATAACCACAGTAACAAGGGACTTTTGTCCCCATTTTCATTCTTTTGTTTTTTGGGCATTGTAACCTGCACGTGCTTCTCTTCAGAGTGCATACAGTGCACTTAGTGTTCTCTAAGGATCAACTTTGTAACTGAACCAGTTGGACTCCTATCCAGTTTATACACTTGTTGGCATTTCTCCTGCCCATTTGTTTAATCTTTCCAACTCATTTGATCCTCTGGCATTAGAACTGACAGCTGCAATTGCATGTGGGTTTATAAAGTAGCTGAATAATAAAATGCCATGACCTGGTTCTTGTATAGTTTCACCGATGACTGAGTTGGCAATGCTACAAATTGGTTTGGCAGGTCAGGTGGAACATTATCTTTACAGGAAAAGAGTTTATGTATGAAAAAGACTGGTATTGATCCTGAGTGATAGAAGTGCTGTTGCCTAAATCCCAGTCTTACTGTTTACTGAACACCTATTAGACATAGTGCTTTGCTTTATAGGCACATTATTTCTAATCCTCAGAATTCTCTTGTAAGATGGTTATGACCCTGTTTTTCAGATGGAGAAAGCAGATTTTTGAGGTCTTGTGTTCATATCTGCATATTTAGTCCTACATGGTAAACTGAAATTCACGTCCAAGATCATTCATTTCCAAAGCTTGTGGCCAATCCATTGCACACTGTAGCAGTAATTTTGTTCATTGTGATTAGTAGTTTATTTCCATTTTGCCATTGACAGGCATGGACTATTATGATGAATGGTGCTATGAACATTTTGTACGTGTCTTTTGGTGGAGTTATTGGGTCATGGGGTAGGCATCCGTTAAACTTTAGGAGATGTTAGCCTAAAAGTTTTCCATACTGGTTGTAGTGTGTGAATATTCTGGGTGTTCCACTTCTTTGCCAGTATTCTCCGTAGGTTTTAAAAAATTTTAGCCATGTGACAGGTGACCAGTGGTATCATTTTGTGATTTTAATTCACATATCTCTGATGGTTAATCATTTTTATATGCTTATTGAAGACCTTCTTTGGTGAAGTTCCCAATCAAGACTTTTGCCCATTTAAAAAGAAAAAATTGGATTGTCTTTTTTTTTTTTTTTTTTTTGGTCGGTCTGCATTCTTTATGTATTCTGAATACTGGTTCTTTGAGCACTCACTTATAAATACTTGTTTTTCCTGTAATGCTTTCTTTTTTATACTTACTGGTGTCCTTTGATGAGCAATGCTCAATTTCAGTTCTATCCTTTAGAGTTAGGTTTCTGTGTTCTTTTTAAAAGCCTTTGCCTATCTGAAGGTAGTAAAGATGATTTCCTACAGTATTTATAGAAGCATATTGTTTATTTGTTTATAATTGTTTTACCTTTCATATTTAGGTCTATGATTGCTCTGAAATGGATGTTTTGTAAAAGATGTGTGGTAGGGGTCAAGATTTATTTTTTGTGCCATGTAGATATCAATTGGACTTAGCACCATTTACCGAAAAAACTGTCCTTTGCTCACTGTATCTCAGTGGCAAGTTTGTGGTACAGTTTTGACTGAGAATTCTGACATTTGACATTTACAGAATCCAAACCACCCCAAATTCTTTTTGTTGTTTTCCTTAAATTGTCTCGAGCATGGATTATGCTTTGTATTTCATCGCATCTCACCTAGTATAGTGCTCTGTACACATTGTAGGAAGGAGTTGAGAATTTACCAGTCCTGGAAAGGTTTTTATTAATGAATGGCAGCTGTTGGGGTATACATCCCTGCAGGGGAAGGAAAAGGAAGTGGTTTGCATTGCTGGGTGCAAGTGGTGTGTATGTGAGTTTTTGAGGCAAAATCTGCCTAGCTGCACTTTTCCCATAAATTTCTTTACACTGAAAATTATGGAGGTTTGGATTATAGCTCTTCTCACTGGATTGAAAGCAAGTATCAGAGGAATTGTTCACTGAAAACACAGTTCTTCAGCTGTACTCTCTGAGAGTTCTGTATGTGCTCAATAAACTTACATGTTCACCATAGTGGGGACCTATTCCCCCCTCATTTGGTTTATTTCATTGGTTCTTTTTTTTTTTTTAAGTTTACTTATTTATTTTGAGAGACAGCAAGAGCATGTGTATGAGCAAGTGGGGAGGGGCAGAGAGAGAGGAAGAGAGAGTATCCCAAGCAGGCTCCATGCTGTCAGTGCACAGCCCAACTTGGGGCTCTTTCCCACCAACCATGAGATCATAACCTTAGCCAAAATAAAGAATCGGTTGCTTAACTGACTGAGCCATGCAGGTGCCCCTATTTTGTTGTTGTTGTTGTTGTTGTTGTTGTTGTTTTTAATTTAAATTCAAGTTAGTTAACACATAGTGTAGTATTGGTTTTGGGATTAGAACCCAGTGATTTATCACTTATATATAACACCCTGTGCTCATCCCAACAATGTCTGCCTATCACCAATTTAGCACAGCCCCCACCCACATTGGTTCTTAATTTGATTTTTAAGTGAGCACTAAGAAGGAGTTCCGTGAAAGAATTTTGGTCCTGGCCATGATGGAATAATTGGTATTGTAATACTCTTCTGCCATTAAAAAACTATAAAACTGGAAAAATATATGCAGCTTTATATGCTTACATTAGAAAAGAAGTTTTAGAATCAATGATCTGAGCTTCTACCTGAAGAATTTAGAAAATGAGGAAATTAAACCAAAAGTAAATAGAAAGAAAGGCATAAAAAATATAAAAGTGAAAAATATGCACTAGAGAACAGACAATAGAGAAAATAAAATGCTTCCTTGAAGTAATGGTAAGATTGATAAGTCCCTGTTGAGACTGATCAAGAATGAGATGATTCCAATATCAGGATTGTTACAGACATTAAAAGGATAATAAGTGGTTACTATGAACAACTTAGATAAAACAGACACATTTCTTTGGAAGACAAACTGAATAAACCATGAAGAAATAGAAATTTGACTAGCCCTTCAGTCTACTAAAGAAATTGAGTTGGCAGTTAAAAGTTTTCTAACAGAGAATACCATGATGCTGCTGGCCCAGGAGCTACATTTTAAGAACCAGTATGTTAGACTGTGACGTCTGTGAGGGCAGGGAATAGCTTTCCAACCCCTTTTTATTATCTGCATGTGACATAACATTCCTGGTAAATGTTTCTTAAATAGAATTGATTGGATGACATGGTACTAAGTAGGGAGGTTTCTTCCCTTGAGAAATCTAACAGCTTTTTATTTTCTTTCTTTGGTAAGGAATTTTGATCTTCTAGTTCATTTCAGAAAATGTGTACACCCTACTGAAATGAAAACACTTAAATTTCTTGTGTTTGTGAAACTATATATGATTAGGAAGGTCTCAGGTTTTCCTTGGTGATCATATAAATCATGTTGGGTGTTAAGTAAGTGTGGGCTGTATTGTTCCCAGACATGATGCTTTAAAACCATAAATCCTGTGGTTTTACATGAGTTAAACCAAAAATGACATTGATCCTCTCCCTAGCAAAGGCAATTTGGGGTGGGGTGGCATGGGGGAGAGGGGAATCTTACAAGGGCAATGTGTGTGTGTTTTCTGGCATTACAGTTCTGTTGAACACTGTATCGCCAGTTTTTAAAGAAAGAACCAAATTGTGGCACCCCAATTGCTTCTTAAAATTCATGAGTTTCATCTAGCATGAGGCATTATTCAGCTAATAGTTGAAAATCTTCCAAAGTGAACAGCATTTAAGAGGCTATTAGAAACCTTATTAGAAAGGCAGATAGTGACTCTGAACAATAAATGAGCTCAACCTGCAGGAGAAAATGGTACATCAGCTGAAAATAAGTCTCCTTTGAATCAGGAGCCAACTCTTGTTGGGTGGAAAGTTTTGTTTATGTGAAGAAATTTGAAATGGCTGTGCTCATATTTATTGGACTCTTAGAGAAATTATGTCCTTGAGCATTACCAACCCCTATAAAATGTTAAATAGCTTAATTACATATCAAAATCATCTTTTAAACCCCATCTACCCTGGCATAATTGAGAAAAAACTGAAGCAAACTCTTCTTTAGAAATAAATTCATAAAATTTATTTTTTTAATGCTTATTTTTGAGAGAGCACAAATGGGGGAGGGGTAGAAAGAGGGGGCCAGAGGATCTGAAGCAGGCTCTGCACTAACAGCAGCAAGCCCGACGTGGAGCTTAAACTCACGAACTGAACTGCAAGATCATGACCTGAGCCAAAGTCAGATGCTCAACTGACTGAGCCACCTAGGTGCCATGATTTCATAAAATTACTTAAAGAGCACAATGTTTAGAATAATGCCAATCCTGATACATATTATGCAAAAGTTTTAAAGGAAATGAATCAAAACGAATCAAAACGTTAACCACGATTATATCTACCTGATTGTTTTATAGGTGATTTTAATTTTATTTCTAATTTTTTTATTAAAAATTTTTAAACATTTTTTTAAATTAATTTATTTATTTTGAGAGAGAGGGAGACAGAGTGTGAGAGGGAGAGGGGAAGAGAGAGAGAGAGAGAGAGAGAGAGAGAGAGAGAATATTACAAGCAGGCTCTGAGCCATCCGTGCAGAGCTCCAGGCTCTGAGCTGTCATCACAGAGCCTGATGCGGGGCTTGAACCCACAAACTGTGAGATCATGACCTCCCTCCCTCTCTCCTTCTCTCCTTTTCTCCTCTCCTTTCCTTCTCTCCTCTCCTTCTCTCCTCTCCTTCTTTCCTTCTCTCCCTCTCTCCTTCTCTCCCTCTCTCCTACTCTCCCTCCCTCCCTCACTCCTTCTCTCTCTCCCTCTCCCCCTCCCCCCCCATTCCTCTCCCCTGCTTCCACTCACTCTCTCTCTCACTTTCTCTCTCTCTCTCAAAATGAAACAAAACAAAACAAAAAAACTTTGAGCATGGGAGTCTGCCATTTTTTCTAGCATTAGAAAAGGTATAAAGCTGGTGCTGCTGTAAACACAGACATCCCTGCTGTCCAGTGAGTGACAAATCAGTGAAGGTGGAGACAAGTGAAGAGAATATAACTGGGGCTTATGAAATGACTAGCTATTTTGGGCTCCCAGGTTGGCTGACTGTACATCTGTTTTCAAGAGGAAAACACCATTGTGTGATCACATTGGAATAGTGTTAGGATTTACATGACTGCCAGGTTTAGGTCATGAGGTAAAATCTGGATCATAAATAGGGAAAATGGAGAGCTAGCGTAAAGTCACACGTCACTGTCCACCCACCCTGTAGAAGAGCAAAGGAATAGAGAAGAGTGCCAAGAAGAAAGTTTAAAAAATTTTCCCTTGATTTACATTTTTGCTAAGTCAGACATCTCTTGTTCACTTTTCCCCCAGAAAGCATCTAGAATATCCGTGACCTCTATAGGATCCCTTATCTCCTGGACTGCCCACCATCTTCCCTTTGAGACTTACTCTTTTGTCCTGGAGAAAGTGTGGTATCCTGATGAGTCAAGTTCGTTAGTCCTGGGCCATAGACTTCCTTCCTGCTTGTTCCTCAAGATTAGCAAGTGTACTTGCTGCTTGACTTGCTTCAGAAACTTATCATGTATTTCCATGCCCATTCGCTCAGATGTGTCTGTGACCTGGCACCGTGGTCACTACCTGGGTAGGTAAGAGTGGTGGAGCCCACACTTATATTGTCTTTATTCATTCCCTACTGTTTTTTCTTCTGTTCATTTTTCAACAAAGATTTAGTGAGCACCTACTTTGGGCCAGATACTGGGGATTCCTTAGTAAATAAAACAAAATTCCCTTATTCATGGAATTTACCTTCTAGGGTGGGAGGCAGACAATAAAATGAGTGCGGGAAAAAATTTAATGTTGGGCAGGAATAAGTGCTATTAAATGACAAAAAGACCAAGGTCCTGGAATAGGTAGGAAGTCTCAAGGGGTTGTGATGAAGCAAAGAGATACTTGAAGAAATGGCATCTAAGTACAGAGTCTAATGAAGTGTGTTATGGAAGCAAGAGGAAAATTTGGGGAAATGTTCTAAACAGAGGGAAGGGCAAGTGCGGAGGACCTGAAACAGGAATGAGGTTTGACATCAGAACTTGACAGGGAAGTATTTAAATTCCTGCACACCTGTTGAGCAGACTAGCTTACGAGGAATGGTAAGGTCTTTATTTGGACCTACCTCCAGCTATATGTTCAGTAAGATATTATTTACCTTGTTTTCTCACATATAAAGATTAAAAGCTTTTAATCTGTTAATGGGGTTCCATGTTTGAACTGATAACTTCATGTTTTGCCAATGAATTGTTGTATAATGTCTAAACACATTTACTTGTGATATGTTTATGAATATTTATTTAGTGAACATTTATGGATCTTACCTGATGGATTAGATGTGGCTGAGGAGGGAAAAAGTGGGGAAGGAGATGCTGATGAGAGAGAAGAGGAAAGGAGTTGCTGGAGAGAGCCCGCAGAACCGGGAGAGTTGATTGTGAGGCAATACAGGAAGAAGGAATGCCAAAGGAGAATGAGGTCAGCACAGTCAGATGCACCCAGGGAAGTCCAGGGATATAAGAACTGAACAGTGACCTGTGGGTATGGCACCTGGGATGTCTCTACTAGTCTTGGAGGGAGCAGAGTCTGGTGTATGTTAGTCAGACAGAGGTGAGCTGAGGAAGTGGAGGTCATGACTGTAGAGTTCCCACCTTTTGAGAAGTATGAACAAGAAAGACAGGAACAAGATTAGACAGCTTGACAAAAATATGAATGGAGATAAGAGGGTTTTTTTGCTTTTGTTTTTGTTTTTTATTTTAAAAGAAATTTCATTGGTGGTTTTTCATGACAGGAAGTCATCCTTTGCTATTCTTGGCTCACAGAGTAAACAGTTGTTTTACGTGCATTTATGTCCCACCATCACACTTTTAAACATGTTTAAAACTTCTTACAGCTATATAGTTATCCAAGTATTCAAAGAGAGTTCACCTATGTAATCTTGATCTTCTTGAAAGGAAGGTACCAAATATTATGCCTGTTTCTTAGATGCATGCCTCAAATCCCAGGCTATAGCTGAGAAGTCACCCCCCAAAAAATTGTAGGACAAAAAATTTTATAAGTATTTCCCATCCTGACAAGAGTTTGGCAATCTATATTCACAGCATTAACTAACCATGATTTGTCCCCATATTCAACTGATTATCCTCTGGTTACCTCAGAAAAATTTATATATATAAATTATATATAATTTATAGGGAAGATGAAATTTTTCAGAATACACCATTATGTCCCTCTTGCCGCACACATACCCTGCCATACACAGAGCAGATACGGTCACCTTCAAATGTTCACAATGGAGTACACCTCAGTCCTAGTCTTAAAGGATTCTTGCCCACACAGCCTGGCTACTCTTTTCAAGACTTTCCTCTTTCTGGGGTTTGGACTTGGAGTAGAAAGGTAAGGTTAGGTAGAGAGAGTTGATTTTATAAGACCAGATGAGAGGCCATAAATAATCCCCAGGTTTCAATAGTAAGGGTTCAGTTGATTATTTTTGCTGAATTTGCTTTCTCTCCTAACAAAGAAAACCCTGTAGAACTTAAGCTCAACAGTTTTGTGTAAAGTTGATCTAAGTAGTAGCGGTGCCCCCAAGTTGTGAGCATCCAAATATATAAATCAATTAATAACAAACATAAACTCATTGGTAATAATAGTAGGGGACTTTATCACCCCACTTACAGCAATGGACACATCATCTAAGCAGAAAAATCAACAAGGAAACAATGGCTTTGAATGTCACACTAGACCAGATGGACACTTAACAGATATATTCAGAACATTTCATCCAAAAGCAGCGGAATACACATTCTTCTCCAGTGCACATGAAACATTTTCCAGAATAGATGACATACTGGCTCACAAATCAGCCCTCAACAAGTACAAAAAGATTAAGATCATACTGTGCATATTTTCAGACCACAACGCTATGAAACTTGAAATCACCACAGGAAAAAAAGACCACAAATACTTGGAGGTTAAAGAACATCCTACTAAAGAATGAATGGGTTAACCAAGAAATTAAAGACACCAAGGCACCTGGGTGGCTCAGTAAGTTAAGCATCCAGTTTCAGCTCAGGTCATGATCTTGTGGTTTGTGAGTTCGAGCCCCAGATTGGGCTCTCTGCTGTCCCATTACTACTACCCCTGCCACTCTCTGCCCCTTCCCCGCTCATGCTTTCTCTCAAAAATAAACATTAAAAAAAAAAAAGAAATTAAGGAGGAAATAAAAAAGTACATGGCAGCCAATGAAAATGAAAACATGACAGTCCAAAACCTTTGGGATGCAGCAAAGGTGGTCATAAGAAGGAAATACATAGCAATCCTGGCCTTCCTAAAGAAAGAAGAAATATTTAAAATATATAACCCAACCTTACACCTAAAGGAGCTGGCAAAAGAACAGCAAATAAAGCCCAAAACCAGAAGAAAATGGGAAATAATAAAGATTAGAGCAGAAATCAATGATATCAATATCAAAAAATAGTGGAACAGATAAACAAAACTAGGAGTTGGTTCTTTGAAGGAATCGATAAAATTGATAACCCCCAGCCAGACTTACCAGAAAGAAAAAGGACCCAAATAAATAAAATCATTAATGAAAGAGGAGAGATCATAACCAATACCATAGAAATACAAATTGGGCACTCTGGAAGAGATGAACAAATTCCTAGAAACATATAAACTACCAAAACTGAAACAGGAAGAAATAGAAGATTTGAACAGATCCATAACCAGTAAAGAAATTGAATCAGTAATCAAAAATCTTCCAACAAACAGGAGTCCAGAGCCTGGGAACATGACTTCCCAGGGGAATTCTACCAAACATTTAAAGGTATTCTTTTGAAACTGTTCCAAAAAATAGAAATGAAAGGAAAACTTCCAAATTCATTCTATGAAGCCAGTATTACCTTGATCGCAAAACCAGACAAAGACCCCCTAAAAAGGAGAGTTACAGACCAATTTCCCTGATGAACATGGATGCAAAAATACTCAACAAGATACTAGCAAATTGAATCCAGTAATATTTTAAAAGAAATATTCACCATGATCAAGTAAGATTTATTCCTGGGCTGCAGGAGTGGTTCAATATCCACAAATAAGTCAACATGATATACCACATTAATAAAGGAAAGGATAAGAAATATATGATCCTCTCAATAGATGCAGAAAAAACATTTGACTACATACAGCATTCTTTCTTCATAAAAACCTTCAAGAAAGTAGGTATGGAAGGAACATACTTCACCATCATAAAGACCATATATAAAAGACCCATGGCTAATATCCTTGATGGAGAAATGTATAGCCAACTAATCCTTGACAAAACAGGAAAGAATATCCAATGGAAAAAAGTCTCTTCATCAAATGATGTTGGGAAAACTGGACAGCTACATGCAGAAGAATAAAACTGGAACACCATACGCAAAAATAAATTCAAAATGATGAAAGTCCTAAATTTAAGACAGGAAGCTATCAAAATCCTAGAGGAAAAAACAGGCAGCAATCTCTTTGACCTAGGCCACAGCAACTTAGTAAGCATATATCCAGAGGCAAGGGAAACAAAAGCACAAATGAACTACTGGGACCTCATCAAGATAAAAAGCTGCTGCACAGTGAACAAAACAGTTAACAACACTAAAAGGCAACCAGTGAAATGGGAGGAGATATTTGCAAATGACATCAGGTTAGTATCTAAAATCTATAAAGAATTTATCAAACTCAACACCCAAAAAACAATCCAGTGAAGAAATGGGCAGAAGACATGAATAGACACTTTTCCAAAGAAGACATCCATGGCTAACAGACACATGAAAAGATGCTTCTCATCACTCATCATCAGAGAAATACAAATTAAAACCATAATGAGATACCACCTCACACCTGTCAGAATGGCTAAAATTAACAGCTCAGGAAACAACAGATGTTGGCAAAGACGCAGAGAAAGGGAAACTCTTTTGCACCACTGGTGGGAATGCAAACTGATGCAGCTACTCTAAAAAACAGTATGGAGGTTCCTCAAAAAATTAAAAATGAACTACCCTATAATCCAGCAGTTGCACTACTAGGTATTTATCCAAAGGATACAGGAGTGCTGATTCAAAGAGGCATATGCAACCCGATGTTTACAGCAGTGCTATCAATAATAGCCAATGTATGGAAAGAGCCGAAATGTCCACTGACTGATGAGTGGATAAAGAAGATGTGGTATACAATGGAGTATTACTCAGCCATCAAAAAGAACAAAATCTTGTCATTTACAACAATGTGGATGCAATTAGAGTGTATTATGCTAAGTGAAATAAGTCAGAGAAAGACAAATACCATATGATTTAACTTATGGAGTTTAAGAAACAAAACAGATGAACATTAGGAGAAGGGAAGGAAAAGTAAAATAAGATAAAAACAGAGAGGGAGGTAAACCGTAAGAGACTCTTAACTATAGAGAACAAACTTGGGTTGCTGGAGGGGAGGTGGGTGGGTGGATGAGCTAAATGGGTGATGGGCATTAAGGAGAGTACTTTGTGGGATGAGCACTAGGTGTTCTATATAAGTGATGAATCACTAAATTCTACTCCTGAAACCAATACTACACTGTATGCTACTAACTCCAGTTAAAACAAAAATAAGGTAGTAAGGGTTTGCATGTGTTGGTCTTTCAGGATATTTATTTTTTGAACTGTAATAACTGTTGAACATTGAGTTTTACGAGCGCAAACCTGAGTTCTCTTTTCCATTCTGGCTCAATCTCAGCCTCTAAAAGAATGTTCAGGGGCACCGGGTGGCTCAGTTGTTTGGGCGTCTGACTTTGGCTCAGGTCATGATCTCGCCGTGAGTTTGAGCCCCACGTCAGGCTCTGTGTTGACAGCTCAGAGCCTGGAGCCTGGTTCGGATTCTGTGTCTCCCTCTCTCTCTGCCCCACCCCTGCTTGTGCTCTCTGTCTCTCAAAAATGAATAAACGTTTAAAAAATTTTTTTAAAAATGTTCATAATGTTGACATTTTGATCATTTTTACAGAATGTTATTTGCGTATCTTTGCCTAGTACCATCCATCTATCACTGTTTTATCTTGTTAGCTCCTCACCAGCTCCTGCCCCTGCACCAGAGGTAAAGGTCTTTGTTTCTCAAACGTGCTGAAGATTCCTCAAGAGAAAGGAACCAGTGTCTCATTTTTGTCTATAGAGTTTAGGTTGGAACTTTGCAAATTGTGGAGCCCAATGTCTTGTTTACATAACAGTCTTTGTTTTTAACCATTTTTCCACTTGTCACACTGTCTCATAAACATTTAACTTAAACACATTTACTAATTAATACATTACCATAAATGTATATTATGTTATATATATATGTACTCCCTGCAAAGAGTCTTCAGCTTTCATGTATTTCAGGAATTTTCTTAAACAAAGAAAGAAGAATTAAAACATCTAGATTCCAATTTAGATGAGTCACTTCCTGGAAAAAAAAAAAAATGTAAGAAGGAAGAATGTGAATGGCAACAGACTAGGACCCAGATGCTTGTATAATTTCCTCCCACCTCTGTTTTAGAGTCAGTGTTAAAGATCTGTAAGGAGAGGGTTTATTACCCTAACGAAGACAGTAACAGATACTCTAATGATGTGAAGAATTGGATCCTGTTATTCACACTGGACTAAGACATCATCCTTCCAATTTTAATCAAAAACATCCCTTAGGGGTTCTTGGCTGGCTCCGTTGGTAGAACATGCAACTCTTGATCTCAGGGTTATCAGTTCAAGCCCCACATTGGGTATGGAGCCTACTTAAAAAAAAATCCATGGGCATTGGCAGATCTGAGGTCAAGTCCTAATGGTTGGACTTTGATGAAAGATGGCTAGTATATAAGCCTCCCTAACATAGACTAACCCTCCTCAACTTTTGTTTTCTTTATAGTGTGGTACCTGGGCATGTCCCAGAAAGGGAAATACTTCTCTGAAATGCTAAGCACAAGAGAGGAATGATGGGCAGTTAAAAAAAAATTGCTTCCATCATGTCAGGCTAGACTCGTCACTGTATCATCTTATTAACCCCCTGCAAACTGGGCAGAAAAGTTCCACTTATTTCATTGTGTTTTCTTTTGCCTATAAAGCACTCTTTACCCTGCAAATACATTTTTCTAAATCATGTCTTTAAAACTAGTTGCAAAAGAGAAAAGTTAAATTTAAAAACAAATCTTATAGAATGTTAAGAATACAAAATTCTAGGTAAATGTCTGAGAAAATATCACCTGTTTACAAATACTGTATTTTGTGTTTCAGTGTCCGTGCCTAGTCAGCCCTGTTGTTTAGTCTGGTCCTTCTTAAGCTGACATGATGAGTTTGATCTCCAAGCAGGATAGGTAACCTGAGTCTGTTTCATAGTCACTCCCAGCCTGACAATATCCAGTCACCTCATAATGCAATCCATTTGTCCAGAAGGAGTTTGGGTAAGAGTAGAAACAGCACACAGAAAGAGCAGTGCTGGTGTCAACGTCACTCAACAGTGTGCCCTACGGGGGATGTAACCACCACCTCACCTGGTAGCCTAGTAACATCTCATGCTCCAGCCTTTCATCGTAGCACACCTAAATTTTAGTATGAATTTCCTTCTGGAAAATAAATACTTGTCCTGGCTGCTCTAGCCCTTTCTCTGTTCCCCCTGAAACCAGTAAGAATGAGGAAGAACCCTCCTTCCTCTAACATTCATTCTTAGTGTTTGAGAGCAGAAGGGAACTTGGGAGATGATTTACTCTAGCTCCCTTATTTTGAGACTGAAGCACACGTGATAGGGAGGGTAAAACAGCCTGCCCATGTCATACCACTGGCTAAGCAGTAAGTCCAGGCTTCTGAGTTTCTAGTTAGGGAGTCTTTTCATCATCTGGCACTGCGAAAACTAAGGGCTTAAAGACATTATTGACAAAATATGTGCCTAGGCCGAGGTGCTCTGGGGCAGTGCCACCAGCTCAGTGGGGTGCTATCTGGAGGGTATTTTAAAATTTCAAGGGAAACACAGGGACATCTATTAAACACTGTGGGAACAATTAGCTGTAGGTGGTTCTGTTTTAGAATTACACTGTACTCTTTCTTTTGATGACATCATAGTTTTGCAGAGCTGGGGTTTCGGCGGGTTATCGTGATAATAAGCAAGTATCTGGTAAAAATCAATGTGGAACAGAAATGAGGATGGCAAGGTCTAATATGATCCTGTGGTGTGAGAAGTTTTGCAGCAATCTCTTACTCAGCACATCCCCAAAGGCAAGGGAATTAAAAGCAAAAGTGAATTACTGGGACCTTATGAAGATAAAAAGCTTCTGCACAGCAAAGGAAACAACCAACAAAACTAAAAGGCAACCAACAGAATGGGAAAAGATATTTGCAAATGACACATCGGACAAAGGGCTAGTATCCAAAATCTATAAAGAGCTCATCAAACTCCACACCCGAAAAACAAATAACCCAGTGAAGAAATGGGCAGAAAACATGAATAGACACTTCTCTAAAGAAGACATCCGGATGGCCAACAGGCACATGAAAAGATGTTCAACGTCGCTCCTTATCAGGGAAATACAAATCAAAACCACACTCAGATACCACCTCACACCAGTCAGAGTGGCCAGTTGTTTATACCTAATTACTTAATAAGTGAGCCTGTTAGGGGCACCTGGGTGGCTGTCTGTTGAGGATCTGACTCTTGGCTTCAGTTTGGGTCATGATCTCACGGTTGGCAAGTTCAAGCCCTGCATTGGGCTCTGTGCTGACAACGCAGAGCCTGCCTGGGGTTCTCTGTCTCCCTCTCTCTCTGCCCCTCCCCAAGTTGTGTGTGTGCATGTGTGCACACTCGCTCTCAAAATAAGTGAACTTAAAATAAAATAAAATAGCCTGTTAGAGATTTCTCTTGGCCTGGAATGCCATGAAAATGTTACTGAGAGGGGCGCCTGGGTGGCTCAGTTGGTTGAGCGTCCGACTTCAGCTCAGGTCATGATCTCACAGTTTATGAGTTCGAGCTCCGTGTCGGGCTCTGTGCTGACAGCTCGGAGCCTGGAACCTGCTTCGAATTCTGTGTCTCCCTCTCTCTGCCCCTAACCCACTCACATTCTGTCTCTGTCTCTCTCAAAAATAAATAAACATTAAGAAAAAAAAAGTTATTGAGAAGTAGCTAAGGACTCCATGATTCAAAAAAAAAAAAAAAAAAAAAAAAAAAAAAAGAGGTTAGAGTGGAAGAGAGCCAAAGCATAAGAGACTCTTAAAAACTGAGAACAAACTGAGGGTTGATGGGGGGTGGGAGGGTGATGGGTATTGAGGAGGGCACCTGTTGGGATGAGCACTGGGTGTTGTATGGAAACCAATTTGACAATAAACTTCATATATTGAAAAAAAAAAAAGAGTTTGGGAACCTCTGACTTACAGCATCTTCCTGGATAAAACTTCTTGCTAAGAAAAAGAGAAAGGCTGAGTAAGGATGGATGCAACCAGGTACATTCAGTAGCCAAGGGAGGTAGAAAAATACTCACAAGGCTATTTGATCGCTGCTTTGCCGGCACAGTGGCCACTATGATGGATGCTGGGCAGTGTTGCTGCCCACCCAGCATTTGAAGAAGGTAAATTATCCAGCCTGTTTCCAACCCTTTTTCACCTTGAAAATCTTTACGGGATTGTTGGCTCTTTGTCACATGCTTACGTTTGGAGGCCCTGTTACTAGATTGGTGGACAGTGCGGCTGGAGGTGCCATCACGTAGACAATGTCAGAACCCCTAGAGGTGCACGTGGCTCTGAAGAGGACACTGCCGCTTGTATGCCTTTCTGGGATCTGCCATTTTTTTCTTCTTTCTCAGTAAATGCCCTTGGAATCAATTCTCTAGAAACTGTGAGTCAAGTTCTTCCTAGATTTTTTTATTGTGTCTTGCTACTTGGTAGATCCACCTAAGAACAGAGTAGAATCACCATTGAAAAATATGTGTAGGAGTAAATATTATTTTTAGAGAGTAATCCTTTTTGACATCAAGAATTTTGGAAAACAGAGGAAAGGAAAATATCACCAATATTTCTTCCTCACAACTGCTCTTAGAATTTTGAAGTAGGTAACCCTAGGCCTTAGTTCCTAAGTATCTTTTCTTTTTTATGTAGTTGTTCATAGTGAGTATTTAGTTATGTATTTATTTTTTTTCCCTTTACTTCCAGAAGATAATGTAGCAATAATGACTTAGAGCCAAGCTTTGGTCTCAAATGAAGTTCAGATCTTAGCTGTGAGACAGAGGGCACAGAACTGAATTTCTAAGTCTTTGTTTCCACACCTAAAAAATGAGGATAGTAAGGTCTACTTATAATCCCTGTGAGGTTTAAATAAAATACTGTGAACTGCTTATTACAATACCTGATACCTACTAGGGGCTCAGCAAAGAGTATATACTTTTTTAAATGTTTATTTATTTATTTTGAGAGAAAGAGACACACACACAGAGAGAGCACACACATTAGTCGGGGAGGGGCACAGAGAGAGAGACAGAGAGAGAGACAGAGAGAGAGAGAGAGAGAGAGACACAGCGCGCGAATCCCAAGCAGGCTTTGCACTGTCAGTGCAGAGCCTGACAAGGAGCTCAATCCCATGATATGTGAGATCATGTCCTGATCCAAAATAGAGTTGGCTGATTAATCGACTGAGCCACCCAGGTGTCCCAATAGTATATTGTTATTAAAATGCCATCAACATTCTCCTTATGCCACATAGGTTTTGTGACCATATTTTTTTTTTTAATTTTTTTTTTTAACGTTTATTCATTTTTGAGACAGAGAGAGGCAGAGCATGAACGGGGGGGGGGGGGGGGGGTCAGAGAGAGGGAGACACAGAATCGGAAACAGGCTCCAGGCTCCGAGCTGTCAGCACAGAGCCCGACGCGGGGCTCGAACTCATGGACCGCGAGATCGTGACCTGAGCCGAAGTCGGCAGCTCAACCGACTGAGCCACCCAGGTGCCCCACGACCATATTTTTAATAACTGCATGATATTCTATCAAGTTGTACGCATTCTTGTGTAATCGTTCATCTGTTATTAGATTCTTAGGTTGCCTCTAAACTTGCACTAGACTAAAAAATTCTGCAGCAAGCTGTTATTCATTGCAGATTTAATAAGTGCTCACTATACACAAGGACGTTTGCCTGGCATTAGGAGCATAGAGTCCAGAGTGGCAGTCCCTGGCTTTGAGGGGCTGGCTCACAGTCTGGTGGCAGGGGAGATGCATACAGATAACTGGCCTGTGGTAAACACCATCACAGTCCCACTTACTGAGAAAGTGCAGAGGAGAGGACAAACTGTGAGACTGCCTGAAGAGCTTGGGGAAGGCAGGAAAGGGTTGTAGGAGAGAGGATTTCGGTGAGTAAAGGGGTTGGGTCCCAGGTTATTAAGGCTTTTTAAGCCATCGCATAGAATGGGACCTTTTTTTTTTTAATGTTTGTTTATATTTGAGAGAGAGAGAGAGAGAGAGACAGAGAATGAGCAGGGGAGAGGCAGAGAGCGATGGAGACACAGAATCCAAAGCAGGCTCCAGGATCTGAGCTGTCAGCACAGAGCCCGAAGCAGGGCTTGGACCCACGAACCATGAGATTATGACCTGAGCTGAAGTTGGACGCTTAACTGACTGAGCCACCCAGGTGCCTCTAGAAAGGGACGTTTTTAGTGCAACAGGAAAGTCAGTTTTGAGAAGAGAGTTGACATTATCCATTTAGGTTTTATAGCCCTGTAGGAGGTGAGATGGAAGCAGAGTTTAATTAGGAAGTTATTAAAGAGACCAGGTGGTAAGAAGTGGCCAGATTGGAAGAAATAGCCCATGGCATGAGCTGTCAGGTTGGATGTGAAGTTGTCAGAAAAGGGTCAGAGATGGGCTCCCAGACATTTAGCCTGAGTTTGGAATAGTGGAGTTGCCATTTCCAAAAACAAGGAATGATGCAAGAGGAGCAGGTCTGGGGAGACGATCAAAAGTTGAGTTTTGGGAGCTTATGTTTGAGATAGTTGTTAAACATCAAAGCAGAGATGTTCAGTAGGAAACTCCATGGGAAAGAGGTTTTTCCTGAAGTTATACATATGGGCCATATCAGTAGATTATATTCATAACATGTTTTAAAACTTGGTATAGTTATTTTGCCCATTATTACTCTTCTCATATAGAATTTTCTTTGGTATTTTCATCTTTTTAAATCCAAGTAAACGTCAGAGTTACTTTGTTAAATTTATTTTCTAAAGTACGTTGGAAATTTTACTACTAGGTTATGTGGTAATTTGGGAAAGCTTGGCATCTTTAAAATAGATCTTTGTATTCAGCAACATACTAGGTTTTCCTTTACTCCTTCTGATAAGAGTTCATTCTTCCCCCCACCCAAGTAGTTCTCACATACTTCTTGATAATATTCCCGAGAATTGTATATTCATTGCCATTGTTAGGAAATCCCCTTTCATTGGTATTCTGATAGTTTTTTGCTCTTATAAAGGTATTATATTGATATATTTGGCTATTTCACTGAACTTCTGGTACTATAAATAATACCCTACTTGATTTCTCTGATTTTTCTCCAGGTAGAATCATATCATCTGCAAATAATTTTGTCTGGTTCCTTTCAATATTTGTGTCGTTTATATTCATGCCTGGAAGAGAACTCGTAAATTTAAGATAGGAGATAACTGTGGAGGTAATTAATATATCTACATCTAGTCACAGCTTACAAGTTTTGTTTTGTTTTCACCTTAGGCTTATCCTAATTATTTATTTGATTTTTTTTGATCTTTTAAAAATTTATTTCTTTTAAAAAAAAATTTTTTTTTAACATTTATTTATTTTTGAGACAGAGAGAGACAGAGCATGAACGGGGGAGGGTCAGAGAGAGGGAGACACAGAATCCGAAACAGGCTCCAGGCTCTGAGCTGTCAACACAGAGCCTGACGCGGGGCTCGAACTCACGGACCGTGAGATCATGACCTGAGCTGAAGTCAGATGCTTAACCGACCAAGCCACCCAGGCGCCCCTAAAAATTTATTTCTGATAGATTTTTGGAGTGATTTGAGTTTATCTGTTTTAGGTTTGTGCATTACCTCTCATAGTGGGTTTTGGTGTGAAATAGTATTTGGTTTTCAGCCATTTTACTCCTTCAAGGACTTATTCTCTAATTCGTTGAGTACCACCCGTTCACGGAAAGCTCTTTTCCTGCTGAATCAGCATTTAACTTTTGTGGCTGCAGAAACAAACCTGTAGAGAGTACATAATGAAGAGATTTCCATCCCATAACTTGGTAAGGCTCTAATGGAAAATTTAAATTCAACAGCCATCCCTCCAACCTGAAATCCACAAATATAGTAAAAATGAATGTATACAAATTTTTAAAAAATGATTACATGCACATTTGTAAAACAACTGGTTTTGAAAACTTATTTTCAAACTAAGGTAGTTTTACAGATTTTAAAAGTCCTATTTGTTTAAAAAATCTAAATACAAAACCAGTTTTACTTCTCACGTGGATTGCAAATCAGAAAATGATTTGCTGCCACAGCATAGATTTCTAGAATGCTTTATCTTGAATTTTCAGGTTAAGTTTCAAGTGTTATTTTCTATTTGTCAAGTTAAGCCTCTTGTGACCTTTCTCCCTGAATGAGCAGTGGACACTATCTGAAATGGTAGGACTTTGAATCACCAGGAGTAGATTCTCGGAAAAGCTTTTAATTGGCCTGCATCGCCTTGTTTAAATAGCCAAACACCTGCTAGGCAAGCCCTTGCGCATGTGAGTGGCTATATGTTGCTTCCTTTAGGATTTGCAAGGCTGGAGCACAAAGACAGTGATTGTTACCCAATAAGCTGTAGTCACACACTTCTACCAATCGCCTTAGGAGGGCTGGTTACCATGGAATCCACCATCTGTTCACTCCCCGCTGGAATGTGATTATCCTTGCTGGGCTGGGAACTGGGAAGCGTGTGCTGTGTGAAATTATCTGCAATGGACTGGGTTAATGGGAAGCTAGATTTGGCTCGCTGGAAGAACAAATGAAGGGAGTTTTACTTAAACCATTTGTGACTTCTAATCAAGAGGAAAAAATTCAGCTTTTATAAGGTAAGTAAGCCTAGTACTGTGTATCCAGTTTGTACTACGTTTGGTGTGGGGCAGTATCTCCATGTGGTCCAAGGAAAGGGAGCTGTAAGCTCTTCTGGAACAAATCTCCAGCGTGTTACACACTTCTGTTGTATTGAATTTAAGCAGCTCAATTATGCCTACACAATATCCGGTCGGTGGGAAAATGAATTATTTTTTTAATCAGTTAAAATTTTTTGTGCCTGTGAAATTATGTTATGACCCCTGAGAGTGGCAAAGAGACAATCATTTTTAGCGGTTTCTAAGAGTGAATTACACCGATATTCTTTTTGAAATACGCCCATGGCTACAACGTGTTCTATGCCTGTTCGTCAAATGAGAAAATGTCTCAGGTCAGGGGCGTTTGTAGGTTATGATTTAATTAATAATTATTCTAACCTACATGACTGCCCTACCATTACTAGCTCATGTTTTGAAATGCGATGTTGATGCAGTTTTATTTTGCAATGCTTTTACACAAGTTTCAAGGGCCTGAGCATGTGGAAACAATGTGACAGTGCTTTAACGGCAGGCATGCAGGCACTGTGATAAGGGCAGGGGCAAAGCTCGGAGATCGGTTTCTTTTTCAAGGGCTTCCTTTGTTTTTCTGGTTCAACATCCCCTTAAAATGTGTGGTGCATATTGTAAGCAGTCGAAGGAGATTTTGGTGCTAACAAATGGATGACTGACATTTTTCTGTGTGGCTATAAGAGGTTGGTAGCTCAAACAAGGGAGTTCTCTGTCCTTTGTAAAGCAGCATTGTATCCCCTTCCCCAAAACAGTGCCCTAAAATATAAAAGTGAGAAACAAAAAGAGTGCTGTCTGTACTCTAGATACTCCTTTTGTGTTTTTCTGTCATTTAAACCATAGCACCAGGGCTCTGCGAGTCTGGCTAGGTCTGCCATTTTTATTTGATATAGGAAGGGTTGCAAAGAAAAGCTTTTTGCTTATGCAGCATGAGTCCTTTTAATTGCACTGTTTTGCTGTCATCTTAGACATTCATGTCAGTGGGTCACTGGCTGCCCAGAGAGCTAGGAAAGGTCATTGCTATTAGACCGAATCTTGTTTGGTTTTCTTTTTTAAATGATAGTATAAAATTAGATAACCTTGTGTTGGTCAAGGACTCCTGGTCTTACTTCAAGAACAGGATTTTAGGCCTGACTGCTAGTTATGGGTTCTTGGTATTAAGTGTAGTTGACTTTAAAATTCTTACATTCTTTTGCATTTACTGATCTATATACAGTATTATTGTTTTTACTATGAAAAATTAAATGAGATACATACTAGCTCTAAAAAGCATCTTTTTCAATAATTAACAGATGCCTGTCTGCCTGAAATTTTCCTTAGGAGCACGTGCAAGAAATTTTAAGCTAATCTTGTATTATTGGGGTGAAATTTTCACCCATAAAAACACCTACAAGCAATGTAAGTTGGGGGGGGGATGAAATAATATAAAAGTGTCTGTTTTTAGGGTGTTCGTGTTGTTTTAGTTACTTTACCTTAAAAACCTAGAAGAGGCTTTGAGTAAATGAGTGTGAAGGGTTTGAGCCTCCATGTGCCTGGGGTGTGGTTACCTCAACCAGTGCGATGGGCTGGATAAATCTGTGCACTTCTCAAGTTCTCTAGTGTTTGTGAACGTCTTCACCATTTTTATTGTTACTGAGTTAAAGTTCTAAGACTGGTTTTCTTTAAGTGGGGATTCATGTCAGCGTTTTATGGGTGTTGGCAGGCACTTGGGTCATTTATTTTCACTTATAAGCATATGTGTTACTATCACCCCTTACTGGGTTTTTTGAGTAATAATTAATAAAGCCACGAGTGTGTTCAAATGTGTTGAAAATTCTCTTCTGCCAGCCACTGACAAGAAAATTAGGGCTGCACTTTCTAAATTACTGAAGAGGGGCTGGTGGCTGGGACACTCCCAGAGAACTTGAGATTCCTACCAGCACACCCGAAGGGCAGGGGTGCATGACCCCAGATCGCGAGGTCGCTCACAGGGCGGTGGTGTTTGGACCTGCTGTTTCTTATCACCGGGGCTGAGGTGTTTGCTTCCATTCATAAATGGTGTCCACAGTCTTGTGGTAATGAGTTCAGACTGTACTCCCTTCTTGGGTCTGCTGCCAAGCCTTGCCTTCTGGTTCTCACCGTCCTTGCCTGAGGGTGGGAAGAGGTGTGAGGTTTCCCTGATTTCTGCGCTACCTTCCAACTTTTCAAACTCTGATGGTGTGATGCTTTTCAGTCCTTCAGTATAGCTTAAGGTTTCACTAAATGGCAAGTTTATAACATTTGTTAGCCCCCATTTGCAGTTACTTCTTATAAAAGTATTAAATGGATGACGAATCGGAAACTCTGAATAAAGTGCTTGTTCTGATTCAAACCCATAACGGTCTGAATAGACAGCAAATCAACTCACTTCTGGTTCAGGGGCAGGCACGTCTTTCTGCTGCTTCCATAATATATGCTGGGATGCTGCTTGACTTCACCTCTATTTGGACAGGTAGACTACAGAGCTAATAAATAGCACTTAGATGCTTACATTTTTTCCTCCTTTATTTTATTGCCACATTCTTTCTAACTTCTCAACTGAGTCTCTTTGCTTTTGAAGTACAGGTTTAGAATCCATTCTTTGAAGTGAATTCTTTTGGGCCGTTTTGGCGCATTTGGGCCTTGAGCTGCCTCAGCTGATGGAACACTAGGGATTTGAAGTGGAAGAGAAACTGCAGAGGCTGTCATTACTGATGCTGTGTTCACATGTTTTCAGTGTTGAAGCTGTTTGCAGGTTACATGACATTTAAAAATAGATGTACTGAAGTTTTTCCTCTTTTATCCTCTCCAACAATCCCATACTGTCATGGTCTTAAGAAATGCATAGAATGAGGGGCGCCTGGGTGGCGCAGTCGGTTAAGCGTCCGACTTCAGCCAGGTCACGATCTCGCGGTCCGTGAGTTCGAGCCCCGCGTCAGGCTCTGGGCTGATGGCTCGGAGCCTGGAGCCTGTTTCCGATTCTGTGTCTCCCTCTCTCTCTGCCCCTCCCCCGTTCATGCTCTGTCTCTCTCTGTCCCAAAAATAAATAAAAAACGTTGAAAAAAAAAAAAATTTTAGAAATGCATAGAATGAATTGATTTTATGCACCAGTAAAATTTTGTATTTGTGTTAGATATAGAACTACAGGATGGGAAGCCTCGAAAGTGGGTATGTGAATGATGTAAGGTCACCCAAAAGCCACGGCTCAAAAGTGGTTGCATTTGGCGGGATTTTTCTCTGAGTGTGCCATAGTTTTGATTATCAGCTGCTCTGCTTCTGAGATGCTTCCTCTTCTGTGCTTGTAACAGCTTCTGTGCTTCTGTAGAGTAAAAAGGCAAACTTTGTATGAACTGGGAATGAATGGGTCTATGGAGGCAGCAGCCCATCCTTGGAATGGTTTTGTGTGACCACTTCAGATCTGGGAATGGCTTTAATGGAGCTGTGTTGAGGGTGTCTAGCAATACCTTACTCTTAGAAAAGTTCCATATTTTACAAATAACCCCCACTCTGAGGCTAATTGTTCTTTTGTAACAAATGTGTTCAGTTACTGACTTCCCTTCTAAGGAGTTGTTTTCTTTCCTTCCTTCCTTTGCTTCCTCCTTCTCTGTTTAAATCCTGTGTTTTTATTTATTTATTCATTCATTCATTCATTCATACCAATTTTCTGGTCCTGTGTTCAGATTAATAAAGTCATGAGACAAGGTGTATTTCCATAAGGCAAACAGATGGAATATATTGGATTTTTTTGATCCCTAGTATATATTGCTAGATGTGTATTTGCACATACTTTCACATAATTTTCACATCTTGCCACCTATTTTGAGGATCTGTCATGATCATCTTGTTTTACAGCTCTCATTTTATAGAGAAGAATCTGAGGCCCATAAACATTAAGCCACATATCCAGGGTCACAAAACTCGGTTGCAGAAACAGCTAATGTTGAGCGTTACATGTTGAATGCAAAGATACAGGGTAAAATCAGCTGACTTCCTACGTTGTTAGCCTTATGAGGAGCAGAACATTGGGGTGTCACCCTAACATCTCACAGGTGCAATTTTCAGTATGCCCAGAGGAAGAGCAGCTTTGAAAGATGATTCCTTAGTAACCAAGGTCATAAGAAACAGGTACAGCTTTTTGAGAACTTTAGGCATTTAAATGAGAACTGTAACTTCCAAGCCAACTAGATGTTTGTGTTTTTTAGTTTGCATGTTCGCTTCCTCACATCCGTATCTGTAGCAGAAGGAAAGTAAGGATCGGAATGTTGCTTAGTGATTGTGGAGCCCAGAGCAGGTGGGGAAAGACAGCCTGAATGACAAATATAGTTCCACTCGAGGGCACACTTGTCGTCTGGATAGTATATTTCTGATGTGAGCTAATGCATCCTCTTTGAACATTGCTGGAGCCATAGAACCTGGGATTACTTACCTGGTCTTCCTTTCCTCAGCTTCCCACCACCCCAACCACTTGCTTCCCCTTGCCCAGAACCATCCTGCTGCCTATTGATTCTTTCTTTCTTTGTGTTACTGTCATCATTTTTAACTTTGCATTCAGTTATCAAACATTTATTGAGCACTTACTCTCTGCTAGGCAGTATTGCAAGTGTGGAGGATAGGGCACAGAACACAAAGGGCAAGGACTTTAGTGGAAAATAGTAGAGGGGGAGATAGATAATAAATGAACAATGTTAATTTCAACTAGTGACGAGAATGTGAAGACAAAACCTTGATGTGTTGAGGGATTTTAGTGCAGCAAACTTCAGATTGGTTTATCAGGAAATGTTTATCTGGGGAGGTCTCATGAAGCTGAGACACAAATGATAAGAAGCCAGCCAGCATGGGGCGCCTGGGTTACTCAGTCATTTAAATGTCCGACTTCCGCTTGGGTCATGATCTCAGGGTTCGTGAGTTCGAGCCTCACTTCGGGCTCTGTGCTGATAGCTCAGAGCCTGGAGCCTGCCTGGGATTCTGTGTCTCCCTCTCTCTCTCTCTCTGCCTCTCGCCCACTCATGCTCTGTCTGTCTCTCTCTCTCAAGAATAAACATTTAAAAAAATTTTTTTTTTTAAATCCAGAACAATTCAGTGGAGTGGGGGTGTGTTATCCCCACTTCATTCAGGAGAAAATTGAGGAAAGCCTATCAGGATCATATCATGGTCATGTAGTGCTCCAAAAGCACACTGCATGTTGTCTTTTCCAAAGTCAGAGTTTACTTTGTTAGCATGGGAAGGCATTCAGTACAGTGGTTTAGAGCACAAGCAGCCTAGATTTTCTGCCATCTCTCATACTGGCTATGTGGAAGTTTCTAGGCAAGTTACTTAACTTCTTGAAACCCCTTCCCCCATTAGTTAGAACTTAGGGAATTATCATGAATATTAAAGGAGGTAATATTGAAAACCCCATTTAGTGCTAAACATGATGGTGATAGTTGTGATATTCTCTAAGAGGCATTGGTAATAATCCCATCAATGTTGAAATATTTGCTTCTGTTTAGCAGTGAAAGCCCAGGAGTACTTCTCTCTATAGAGTACATTTCTCTTTGATCTCTCCCATCATTCTCACCCCTCACATATATTCATTCATTCATCTCTCACATTCATTTATTCAGCAAACACTTTTGTTGTTTAAGAAAGGCTTTACTGAGTGATGCCTGGGTGGTCAGTCAGTTGAGCGTCTGACTTTGGCTCAGGTCATGATCTCACGGTTTGTGGGTTCAAGTTCTGCATTAGGCTCTGTGCTGACAGCTCAGAGCCTGGAGCCTGCTTCGGATTCTATGTCTCCCTCTCTCTCTCTGCCCTCCTCCACTTGCACTCTGTCTGTGTCTCTGTCTCTCAAAATTAAACATTTACAGAAATTAAAAAAATAAAAAAGACTTTATTGAGGTACAATTGACATAGAGCTGTACATATATACAACTTGAGGTTTGGAGATAAGTATACAGTTGTGAAATCGTTGCCACAATCTGTGCCATAAACATACCCATTACCTCCAAAAGAACGCTTTTTGCGTGCTCATTTGGCCTTGCTAGATTCTGGATGAAGAACTTGATTAGACATGGTCTGTGCTCACAGGTGCTCAGTCAATAATTTGTTAACCAATCTATTGCATTCATTGTGGTTGGTGATGGAGGAGGTATACCAGGGACAGAGGAGCAGATAATTGACCGTGCAGGTGGAGTGGGCTGGGAATTCTGGTCTGAGGCAGCAAAAGCAGGGAGGCAGATAGGCCTAGAAAGCTGAGTGCAGAATGTGAGCTGAGGTAGGGTTGGGATTTGAGAGTGGAGGTCTTGGCTTGCGTAGAAGTTTTTACTCTATCCTGTAAAGAATGAAGAACTTTGAATAGTTTTAGATATTCTGAGAGTAGATCTTCAGTTTTGTAGTCTAGAAATATAACTGACAGTTTAAGTGATGGAAACACTGGAAGGAATAATATCCAAGACAGCCTAAATTGTTCTTTTGCATCTTTATCTTCATCATCTTCTTCATCCGAGGTGGGCAGAATTTTTCTCCTCCTATCATCGTCATCACAATATAGTTGTCACATCTTACTCTTGATATTTAGACACTAAAGTCAGCACAGAGTAAAACTTGCACAGAGCAAAAAAAAAAAAAAAAAAAAAAAAAGTCCTTGAGAATTTGCTTAGGAAGGCATTGCTTTGGAGATCAACTCTTTCATTGAGTTTAACCTAGTGTGTGTTTTGTTTGTTCCCAGGTTTGGAAGAGATTGCTACTGCTTTGCTCTGGGTAGGAGATGAAATAATTACTTTGCTTGCATTTGAGGGCCATTCTGCATGAAATATGAGGGCTCAGCAGGTTCATGATCTCTATCTCACACCTACGACAGGGCACATGAGCATTGGGATCAAATTGCTCAAACAACTTAAGCTATGGAACCTGTGTTTGTGCTGCTTCTACATAGCTGTTTTCTATGTCTGCAAAGCACATTAGTTCAAGCAAGTTTAAATGCATTTACAGTACAATTACTGTTACTGCATTGTTCCAACTTTTAGTGCTTTTCTGTGTGTGTCAAACAATGCAAAGTGTATTCATCATCTCATTTAATCTTTTTTTTTCTTTTTTAAGTTTATTTATTTTGAGAGAGGGAGAACACAAGCGGGGGAAGGGCAGAGAGAGAGAATCCCAAGCAGGCTCCATGTGTCAGCTCAAATCCTGATACAGGGCTTGAACCCATGAACTGTAAGGTCTTGACTTGAGGCAAAATCAAGAGTTGGACACTTAACCAACTGAACCATCCAGGTGCCCCATCATTTCATTTAATCTTTAGCACACAGTTGAGATAAATGGAATTTATCCCCGTTGAACAAATAAAACTTGTTATGAGATAAATACTCTTTTCAAGTTTGCTAATAATTAAATGATAAACTGGAGTTAAAACCCCAATCCATTTTGGCTTCAATCCTATATTCGTAGCTTTTATGCTCAGTTTTCTTTGACTAGAAAATTTAACCTAAGCAAAAACAAAAACAAAACAACCTAGGAGACTTAAATACTGCAATAGCTGAGGAGGTAGAGAAATAAGATTCCAAAGAGATGGAGAGAGAATTACTAAGTTTTACTATCTTTAAGAAGCCCATAGGTAGTGAGTAATTGTCAAAGAACATGAACAGACATTTCCAAAAGAAAGAAACACAAATAACTAGTACATGAAAAGAAAGTTTTATATAACTGGCAATCAAAGAAATACACAAAATAAATATTCCTTTATTGCACTGGCAAAAATTTCCTGAATGGTTGTATTTTGGATTGGCACCCTTATTTATTTCAGATGACAGTGTCACTTCAGATGAAAGTGTAAATTGATAAAACTTTTTGGAAAATAATTTGATAATATGCATTATCTTAGGGAACATTTTGTTACAAAGGATAGAAGAATCCCACTCTAACTTAAAAAAGGGTTGTATAGAAACAAGGCACAGTACACTTATCCAGGCCTCAGAGGAGCCTGGAGCCAACATACTTACACTTTATCTCCCTCAGATGACCTCTTCTGCATCTCTGGATGGCGGAAAGCAGGGCCACCCCAAGTCTCGATTATACCACTTTCTAGGCCCAGTGCCCAGCAGAAACAAAGTCCCAACTACTGATGCCTTGGAGAGAGACTCTGATGGTAAATTCTGGGTTGGCACTTACCCATGGTCCCATCAGATGTGGTTGTGGAACACAGAGGTCATTTGACTTATCAACCTATTCAGAATGTCCTGTGAAGCAGAAACTCTGAAACGGGAGTAAAGCAAGCGAGAACACACCTGGTACGTGTATCATTAGTGCTAAAAATATTCGTATTCTTTGATCCCACAGTCCCAGTTTTAGAAATCTACCAGTAGTTAAGTTACCTAGTGATTCTGTGAATGATTTATCACATCACGTCAGGTGCTCCTGTGGAATGGAGAGAAATGGGAAACTACAGGTATGTTCCACAACAGGGAAATGGCTACATGAATTATGACCTAGTCATGAGATTGTATGTTGTACAAATATTAAAAGCCTGTTTTCAAAAAAATGTAGAACAGTGCTCACAATGAAACACAGTATGCATACATGTTGTATATGCTGTGCTGAGTTGCGTTTTATATAATACATAGAAAAAAATACTAAAGAATTAACCCCAAACACAGACTTGTTTGTTGCTATTAGATTTTAGAATCACTTTTGTTTTATTTACAACTTGTCTGTAGATTTTAATTTTTAATTTTTTTTTTTAAGATTTTATTTTTAAGTAATCTGTACACCCATTGTGGAACCTGAAATCAAGAGTTGCACGCTCTACCAACTGAGCCAGCCAGGCACCTCTTGTCTGTAGATTTTAAATAATTAACAATGGCCTTATAATTAAAAATAAACTAATATAAAATTACTCAAATTATAATCTGGTAGAGAAGATAAACCTGTCCTAAGTAAAATAATAGTAGCTAACATAACTATTATTTTGTGTTTGGATGGTGCAATAAAAACTTAAGGATGGATGTCCTAATAATTTGACTTTTTATGAGTGGAATAGTGTATTTAAGAGCCATTTTCTTATCAATGGTGGTATTCAAATAGTAATCAGAACTGTAGAGAAGATTTGTCTGTTGTGTAGTAAGAATTAGATGACATCTAAAGTCCTTTCCAACCCCAGTGTTCTGTTAGAGAAACAGGTTTATTTTGGAGTGATTGTTTTAAAAAAAAGTTCATAATGTTAGGGGAAGATACACAAGGCAAGTAGCTTTTGTGAAAGAGATGTGAAATTCTTCTATAGGAGATGTCACAGTGTGGGATTAATAAGGAGGCAGTGAATTTGAGTCAGATCTTGAAGGATGTGATAGGGATCAGATAATGTGTTGGAAGTAATCTGAAGGTCTGCTAATGATTGATTCTAAGGCAGTTTGGACTTGGCCATTTATGGATAAGGGATAGTAACCAAATTGACTCGGTGAATGGTAGAGGCATTTTCCTTGTTCATCTTCTAGTGAGATGAGTGAAGTGGTGCAAAACTTAAATTGAACAAGAGAACAAAGTCAAGCCAGTCTGCTTGTTTGGGGGTTTAACTATGTTCTGGAAAGAAAACTTCAGGATGATTGACCTTGATGTTTATGTTTTGGTAGTTATGTTAAATTATGGCAATAATACATTAACAGCTACACTATAAATTCAACCTGCTTGCTTAACTGTCAGACATTAAATTTTTTTAAAAATTTTTTTAACGTTTATTTTTGAGAGACAGAGCATGAGCAGGGAAGGGGCAGAGAGAGAGAGAGAGAGACAGATAGAATCTGAGGCAGGCTCCAGGTTCTGAGCTGTCAGCACAGAGCCCACTGCGGGGCTTGAACTCACAACTGTGAGATCATGACCTGAGCCAAAGTTGGATGCTTAACCGACTGAGCCACCCGGGTGCCCCGACATTAAAATTTTTTGAAACGACACACAACTACTCAGGAAACGAGGACCTTCAATTCTACTGGTGTGTGTATGTGTGTGTAGTCGTCTTTTTGCCAAAGGTAATAATGAAGATATGTTCTTTCTGTTCATTAGAAAAAGGTGTAGCTCCCAGGCATCTGGGTTGGTCAGTTGGTTGAGCATCTGACTTCAGCTCAGGTCATGATCTCACAGTTTCTGAGTTCGAGCCCCATATCTGGCTCACTGCTGTCAGCACAGAGCCCCCTTCCGTTCTCTGTCCCCCTCTCTCTGCCCCTCCCCTGCTCACACACTCTTTCAAAAATGAATAAATATTAAAAAAAAAAAAAAAAAAAAAAAAGGAAAGGTGTAGCTCCCTTAAAGAGTAAGCTGATCTCAGGGTTGGCAGTGTAGCATTTTCTATAAAGCTAGTTTTCCCTCCTTTTTTAAAAAAATTAATTTATTTTTAGAGAGAATGAGAGAGAGAAAACATGAACAGGGAAGGGGCAGAGAGAGAGAGGGGGACAGAGAATCTCAACCCGACTCCATGCTGACTGCACAAACCCTGTCTCAGGAACCATGAGATTATGACATGAGCCAAAATCAAGATTCGGACACTTAACTGACTGAGCCACCCAGGCGCCCCTTGTTTTCCCTCTTTAAAAAATTGGAAGAGGCACCTGGGTGGCTCAGTTGGTTAAACAGCTGACTCATGGTTTGGACTCAGGTCATGAAATCAGGTTCATGAGTTTGAGCCTCATGTTGAGCCCCACATCGGGCTCAGCACTGACAGTGCGGAGCCTGCTTGGGATTCTCTCTCTCTCCCTCTCTCTCTGCCCTTCCCCTGCTCATGCTCTCTCTCAAAATAAATAAATAAAACTTTTAAAGAATTGAAATAGGTATAAAATTATTGCTGTAAAATGATCACTAGTATATCTGTTCCTTAATTTATTTTTCTTCTTTCTGATTATTGTATACATTGAGTCTCTTCTGTGATGATTGACAACTTCTAGGCCAATTCTGATGAGCACAGTCTCAACTCATGGTCATGGCCACTTTGAGGGCTCTATGGAATGGAGTGTTTATGACTTTGAGCTCATTTAGCTTCAGACTTAAGGTGTCTGATGGTGCTACAACATTTGGCACTCCTTTTCCAAATTAGTATTCCCATTCCCTGTTTGAGTTTGTCATTGCCTTTTTATCATAGAAAATTGTCAAGGAAGTAGTGTCTTTCCTCAGAAGAACCAGGTCTGTATCTGGAGTACTAGCCACTAGCTAATTCAATAGTTTGACTACCTGAAATGCAGTAGCTTTGAAAAAGGCTGTTTTAATATCTATATTTATGCAAAAATGTCTAAAATTTACCCAACCATGAAGTTTGTTATATATTTCAGCAATAAAATACTGAAGCAGTGTGAGTATTGAGGCAAGAAATGGCTATACATTGTACAGGCTTTGTTTTAAACAGAAAAAAAATACTTTTAGTGTTACTTGTGCTCCTTTAAGACACCGCTCAACTACCAGTCTTCCAGTAAACTTTTCTTTCCAGCTGCATTTCTCTCCTCTGGGCTCCTGAAGCACCTTGTGGTTAGATCTGTCAGCACCATATTTTGCAATTGACTGTTATCTTGCTTCTCTACCCAACTGACTGATTTCCTGAGGCCAGGAATTATTTTACTCATTTTAATCCCCAGCTTTTCGCTCAGCACAGAACCCATGCTTACACTTCGATTGTTGAACTGAGCTAAAACTAATGAAAAAAAATGTTAGGTAAAGGAATTTACCCAAGTGACCAGTGACAGTTGTGTGTTGCCATTTCATTGACTGGAAGATAAGGAGAGGTCTTCCCTCATAGGATTAGAATAGTCACTACGTCACCTGGCTCTCATGTCTCTACTCCTGGAAAGAGCCCTACCCCAACAAAGAGAACTAAGCAAATCCTCCTCAAATCTCAGATGGTTCTGGATGCATTCATGTCTGTCCCTGGCTAAACTGGGTGCTGCTGGAGGTCATGGATTTTGTTGATCAAATTTATGCTCACAGGTGCTTAAAGCCCAGGATACTGAAAGTGTTAAATAGAGCATCCAATGGAAGAGATGAGGAGAAGAATCAGTCTTACCCAGAAGTCTTCGAAGTGTTGGAAGAATCACTGGTCTCCTTTCTGCCCATGGAATTTTAGGCATGGCTGGTTAAAAAAGACCGGGATTACATTAAGTTATATAATTGTGATGATTACATATGTTAGATAATGTAATGGAATTCTGGTAATACTGGGTGACAAATCATCATAAGCATCATATTTGTAGATTATGTAATGACACAGTACTTAAACAAGTTTGCAGACTAAAGCCCTTTATATCCTTTTCTTTTACAAAAAAAAAAAAACAAAACACAAATGTTCCCCATTTGCTAATCCTCCATGTGAAGAGAAGTGTCTGTACATATTTAGCAGGTTCTTACCTAGCAGATATATTTGAAAAACTAAGCACAACCTGTCCTTCTGAGGTAAGGGTAACATTTGAATGAGTGAGAAAGTAACTGCAATCAGCAAAGGGAAAAAGTACGTGATGGACAGAGCATTTTTGGAGGGACTCTTTGGAAATATTTCCATTATTGTGTCCTCAGCAAGATAGATATTAGTGCGTCTTTTATTTATTTTATTTACTTAAAAAAAACTATTTCTGGTGTGCGTGGGTGGCTCAGTTGGTTAAGTATCCAACTCTTGGTTTTGGCTCAGGTCATGATCTCACGATTGTGGGATCGAGCCCTGTGTCGGGCTGTTTGGGATTCTCTTTCTCTCTCCCGCTGCCCTTCTGCCCTGGTCACGTTCTATCTCTGTCCCTCTCTAAAATAAAAATAAAAAATAACTATTTCTGCATACCAATTCAGACTTAAATACAAGATCCTTTTTGCCTTATTTTAAAATCTTTGAGATAGTTATAGTAGGGTTTAGACCAAATTAAAAAAAAAAAACAAAAAAAAACAGTAACGCTTTCCAAGACATCAAGGCAGATAGAAATATACTAGAAGAATTTCAAGGAAAACTTTTGCATAATTGGTAGATGGATTTAAAAATGTATATCATGATTTAGTAAGTGCAGCTAATGATGTAGTTCTTCCTTTTAAAACAATGAATTTTTCTCAGCTAGAAATAACCATTAAAACCACATATGGAAGTACACTGACTTAGATCTGCTCTTTCAAATGGCTATACCATGAACTATTTAACCAAGATTTTAAAAAACAAAGCAGATTGAATCACACTGATCCCTCAAAAATAGTATTTTGTCTGTACCTCACACCATATTAAGTTCTATTTTAGTATTTCACAGTATGTATTTTAGTGCAACAATACTTGTATTTAATGCATTTAACTTATGCATATATACATGCATCCATGCATCCATACATACTTGGAGGTGCAATGCCCAGTTTTCATACTGAGAGGGATGTGCCATCAAAAAGTTTGGAGATCATTGTTCTAGCAAGCCCTCCTTGACCTTCCTACACCTGTTGCAGTAACAGGGCCCCCAGCCAAACTTGTCAGTCACCATTTTACTTGTCTGCTCTCTCTTTGACTCCTTGGAAGGGATTATTAATTGAGATTGTATTAAGTGTTTGATACTGTGTGCAGAGGACCTATAGAAATGAATGGGACAGTCATGGCCCTTGCTTTCCAGAGGCTTTGAGAATAGTAGGGAAGACAAATGCTAAACAAGGAGGACATTGCATGAACTTTCATTTAATTACGGTTGTAAATAAGTGTTCAAAGGAGACCTGCAGGGGGAAGTGAGACCTGACCATATGAAAGACCTTGAGGTCATAGGAACTGAAAAGAATAGTGCAGTTGAAAGAAAATGAGATTCCACTGAAAGTGATCGTCAGGACTTTCTAAAAAATTCCCAAGTACTTAGCAGTGTGCCATGTATACTGTATGGAGTCCCACGTAGGGGCTTAATAATTCCTTGTGAATGAATGGATAAAACAATTTCAGAACAAACCTCAAATCAGTGGCTCAAAGTTTTATTTGATCCACACAATGTTTTTGAGCTTTGACATTTAAAAACAATAATTCTCCAATTTGCCACAAGTAAATAATTCATACTGTTGTAGACTGGTATCCTTACCCATTTGTGTTATGTGCCCAGATGCTAAATACATTAGTCTTTGTTACCCTGTGTAGAAGATAAAGATTATGCCATACCCCATAGACAGTGAACTGTTTACTAATATGAGATTATTTGAGTTTTAGTGATGAATGTACAAACTAAGTGTTATGTCTTAAAGACTTATATGGATATTTTATCCTTAGTATAATACTGAAAATCTGTTTCAGCATTATTGGTAAAATTCACAATATATAGATTGCTAGGATAATGATTTTAAAATTTCAAGCAAGTACATTTATAATTTATCATGTACCCATTCATCAGTTTAAGGCCCATATGATGGAAATTGGCTGTTTTTTTTTTAAGTTCTCTTTTTATCCTTGATCTTATTTCCTACCACAAACATAATAACTTAGAAAAAGTTATCTGAAAGCTTACTAAAATTTGGAATGACTAATATCCTATTTTTCTTTCTTTGGAGTTTTCTTTATTTCTGTAATATATCCCTGTGATTGCATCAAAAAGGAAACTGCATGTTTAAGTGTGTCATTATCTGTGGGATAAAAGGGAAGAAATAAGTAGAATGGCTGATTTGTAGACGGGATGGTGATGGTTATATTTAGGTTATCTTTTCTTTCCATATTCTGAGTTTGTCCTGTAAGAATATTTGGGCCAACACAAAAGGCTAGGCAGCTGCTGTTACACCATCACGCTATGCATAAGGGTCTTGAAGAAAGGAAGACAAGTAATTAAAGGAAATCTGGATGAGGCAGCGAGGCAGCTGATGAAAAAGAGAGAGAAACAAAAGCCCTCCCTCTTTTCTCCCAAGTTAGTAGCAAGTAACTGGCTGTACTTTACCCTTTATCTGACCTGCCAAGGGCAAAGCCTAAGTTTTATTTTCTTAAAGCCTCAGAGGAGCCTTTTCTGGAAGCTGCATGACTATTTCAAAGTTGGAAAAAATAATAGTTAGGTTCCTGTGGAAATTTATGAAAAGAAAACATTTTTTTTTTTTTTACTTCCTTCTCAAAACCGGTGATTGATAGAGGGAACATGGTTTGGGAACATATTTTGAAAGCAACGTGGCAAGGAATGAGGCTAGAATGGTAAGCAGGGGACAGAGCCTTAAGGCATTATGTGGAGTTTGGATTCGTTCTGAGGGCAGTAAGCAGCCATTGAGGATATCAGCTGGGAAGTGATGAACAGTCCTGCCCGCCGCAGTGAAGTTTGCAAATCTGCCACATGTCTCCTCACTATGCAGCCTGAAATAAGGTGCTTTCCCTCCTTTGCTGCCTAATAAGATCTCATTTACCCTTCAAGGTTAAGTTCAGTCTTCCCTTCTCCAGTGTAAGGGGTAGCTTACAGGTATATGGGAATGAGAGCATGAAGCTGAGAGACAGGTTGGTACTGGAAAAGGTGTTTTATAATCTTCTGCATAGGGGAGGAGCTGTAGCCTTCAAGTGGGTCAGTTGTCCCAAATAGATACTCAAGAAAGTAGAATGCAGAGGCACAGTCAGGCAGTGGAGAGTCTATGAAAGGGACTTCATAAGCATCAACAAAGAGATTGGCCAAAGCAGAAATAGGCTGGCTGAGGTTGGGTGTCATAAATTCATGGTGGAAAATGTCCTAGTCGGAATAATTTTTTATTGTCATAAAATATACATAAAACTTACCATTTTGCTGTTTTTAAGTGTACAGTTCTGTGGCATTAATACATTCACGTTGTTCTACCATTGTCTCCACTTAAGCCATTTCTAGAACTTTTTCATCTTCCCTAACAGAAATTCTATATCCTTTAAAATAGTTGTGGTGGTATTTTGTTCACACCAAATGGCAGCCTCCGAACCAGAGCCCTACAGGTGGACAGTGTTGTGGTGTGTACAGGTGAAGGACAAGAAACTGCTAGAGAAAGCATTTGTAAAGAGTGACTCTGTGAGGTGGGTGAGGCAGGGGGACTGTGATGGGGAGGGAGGAGGAGAGAAGAGAAATGGACATGTATCGTGTGTCCAGCATCATAGTAAGTGCTGTGTGTATATTCTTTAATGAAGCTATTAGGACAGCTAAGAATAGGTTCATTCAAGAGTTTAGAGTAGGAACAGGAGGAATCCAGGTGGTGACAGGATGATGATTGTGGAATTTGAAATCTCAGAATTAACTTCTTGCTGAAGTGAATGTGATTTCCTAAAGGAAACACATACATAGCTCTTCCAGTGTAGGGTCGTTACCTGGCATTGTTCAAGTGGAATCCAGAGAAGTTGTGCAAGAATAATAATGGTCATAATTAAAGAAGAAGCACTGTATTTATCCATTAACTTTGTTGCTCCTTTGAATTTAGATCATATCAGTTACCTGGGATTAGTACAAAGGCTGAATTAGATAAAAAGCATGCCAGATGTGAAGGTGGACTATAATGAGTGGGGGAAATGCTACAAGAGAGACACATCACCAACTTCAAGTGTGTGTACTGCTGAATCGTGTGTGTGAACATGTAAAGTGAGTGTTGTGACACAGGAAACACATACCAAGAAAATCAGACAGGTTATAACTTGAGATATGCAGATCAATTCCATAACTTAGGTTAGAAAAGAGTGTTTTTATTCTCTAGGATTGTGTATTTTTTATTAGAGAATTATTAATGTCGGATGACATTGCAGACATATTGCAGATTTCTCTCCTATATATCTAAAGTATACAAGCTGTCCCTATCCACACACCATAAGAAAGATGTATAGCTCTCGCTGGGCAGCCAGAGTGGAAGAGGAACAGAATTGAATTAGAAGCCAGAATGGTCAGCAGTGTAACCAAGGCTTATATTATCTATCATCCATCCAGAAACTCTGGTTTGAGGGGTCCTTAGTACTGTGTGGTTGGGACTCTAACTGAACGTCTAACTACAGAATTAACATAAAACATTTCTATTAAATATTTTTTAAAAGAATAACAATTCAGGGATAATAGTCTTGCTTTGAAGATCTGTATAAAAATAATTTGGTACAAAAATATTTAAGCAACAAACAGCATTTACCTGGAATGTATTCAAGAATTTTTAGGACTTCATTAAGGCTCACAGACGTGCAGAATGGAAATTAGGCATCAGTTGGTTGACTTTTTAAATTAAAGTGTGTGTTTTTTTAGGTCAATGAGGTAATCACTTTAGTATCAAATTGTTACTTGATTTTATTAGATTGTTATTAGAAAACTAAAGAGTGCAAAATGGGTTAAGATTCAGGTTAGTTTTATTCTGTGAAAATGGAGGTTGCCTCTCAGTTAAATAACATTGGAGAGTGAGGATTTTGCTCCTTAGTTGATAACTGAAAGTCATAAATACTTCCGTTTTCTTACTCCTTGTTGTATCTGAACAAAGTGAAATACTAGCATTCACTTGTTATAACTGTCTTGTTATTTATTGCCAAAACGTGTTTATTGCCAAAACGTAGTAAATAATTATTAAAGTCACTTTTGGCATTAGTCCACAGACGTTTTCAAGTATACGACAGATGGTGTGCCAGGTAGCTTTAAAAACAAATGCTAGGTCAGACAACTTAATCCACCACCTTTTTAAAAAACATTGCAGATTAATAAATTTTAGTTGAGAAAGCACAAGCTGTGTGGTAACATTTTTGTCTTAGATCACTTCCATTAGAAATGGTAAGCTATAGAAAGTTGTAGAGATAGCCTTTAACACAAAAAGTAAATGAAGTTCAACAAATGGTTATGAAATACAGTATTATGTGAATGTCTGACAGACCTTTCTAAGTCCTTCTTCAACAATTTGTGAAGAATAACCTCTCTGTAAGGAGGAGAAGCATAGGAGCAGAATGCCGGCCCGTGAAGTCTTCCGTGCATAAGGCATTTGGTGAATAACTGTGAGTTGTTTAACATTGATTTTAGGTATTTTCGGGGCTATGATATATATGACAAATAATCTTATTAAATTACCTATTTCCTAAACATTTATTTGAAAGTTCCCTTTAAATGTATTATCATAAACTTCAATTTTCCCAGAGGGACTCTATGTGGGAAACTAATTAGGTCACTTCTGAGTTTAAGATTTTTAAAAATCAGGGGCGCCTAGGTGGCCCAGTCAGTTAAGCGTCCATTTCAGCTTAGGTCATGATCTCACACTGGGACCTGAGATCGAGCCTTAAATCTCTCTCTACCTCTCCCTCTGCCCCTCCCTGACTTGTGCAGGCTCTCACTTTCTCATTCTCTCTTGCTCTGTCTCAAAAAATAAGAAATAAAAGGGAAAAAAAGATTTTTAAATGAATAAAATGAACCAGTGATTATCTCTACTACTGATGAGAAAGGCAATGAATGTACCAAAATGATTTGGTTTTGAGTTTACACTAAGACTATGCATTTCATACCCTTTTGCTTTCTTAAAGAATATATTGCTTTATTTGCTCCTTAATTTTTAAAACTAAGGGATAATTTGTGCACAACATAATTAACCCTCCTTAGGGTATAATTATGAGTTTTGACAAATGCATACAGTTATGTAACCAGCACTGCAATGAAGATCTAGAACAGTCCTATCTCCAAATATTCCATCATGCCCTTTTGTAATCAGCCAGTTTGTTCCCATACTACCTGCCTCTTCAGACTTACTCTGTCCCTGTAGGCTTGCCTTTTCCAGAATGTCATAAGGAATCATATATATGTAGCCTCTAAGTTAGCTTCTTTCTTTTTGTTTTTGTTTAAATTCTAGTTAGTTCACATATAGTGTAATATTGGTTTCAGGAGTAAAATTTAGTGATTCGGCACTTATATAACACCCAGTGCTCATCACAAATGCCTTCCTTAGTCTCCATCACCCACTTAGCCCATCCCTCACCCACCTCCCCTTGAGCAACCCTCAGTTTGCTCTCTATGTTAATAGTCTCTTATGGTTTGCCTCCCTCTCTCTTTTTTCCCCTTCCTTCCCCTGTTTTGTTTCTTAAATTCCACATATGATGAAATCCTATGTTACTTGTCTTTCTCTGACTGACTTATTTTGCTTAGCATAATACGTTCTAGCTTCATCCACATCATTGCAGATGGCAAGATTTCGTTCCTTTTGATGGCTGGGTAATTTTCCAGTGTGTGTGTGTGTGTGTGTGTGTGTGTGTGTGTGTGTGTACGCATATACATACATACACACCACATCTTCTGTATCCATTCATCAGTTGATGGACGTTGGGCTCTTTCTATAATTTGCCTATTGTTGATAATGCTGCTGTAAACATCAGAGGTAGTCCTTGAAGGTACCCCTTTGAATCAGTATTTTTGTATCCTTTGAGTAAATACCTACTAGTGCAATTGCTACATCGTGGTGCTAGTTCTATTTTTATATTTGGCTTCTTTCTAAGGCACATGCGTCCTTAGTTCATTCCTTCTTATCGCTGAATGTTAGACCATTGCATGGATTTATCGCAGTTTGTTTATCCATTCACTAATTGAAGGATGATTGGGTGTTTCCAGCTTTTGGTGACTATGAGTAAAGCCCCTGTAAACATTCATGTGCAGGTTTTTGTGTGAATGTAAGTATTCATTTCACTTGGGCAAGTACCTAGGAGTGTGATTGCTGGGTCACATGGAAGTGCATGTTTAACTTTGTAAGAAACTGCCCTGGCTATTATTAGGGAGCTTAGAATTTAGTTACAAGTTTGTGGTAGATGCTTGTTGGGATGAGAACTGGGTGTTATATGTAAGTGATGGATCACTAAATTCTACACCTGAAGCCAATTTTACCATTTATGTTAACTAGAATTTAAAACAAAAATGTGAAGTAAAAAAAAATAAATAAAATTTCTTCTGGATTAAAAAGAAAACAAGTTTACGGTTTGATGCTGAATATAATTGCAGATTATCCGCTTGTGGCCAGTGAGAGTCAATAGTAGTAGTTATACTTTATTATCACTTGAGTTTACACTAAGTTATACTTTATTATCGCTTACTGGCTACAAATCATGTTTCTATAAAAATTCAAAAGTGGATTCCATTATATCTTAATTTATTGTACAAAAGTGAATTTAACTTCTTAAAGGTTGTTGTTTTACTAGTGTTATTGGCCAAGTTTTTTAACCTCTTGAACCTAGTTTTCTCTTCTACAAAATGGCAATTACTATTTCCTCCCTGACCTGAATTATTCCTCTGTAGTGATAACTCATTTTTGCCTTACAGTGAGGATTTAATGACGTGCTGCATGGAAGGTGCTCAGCAGCCCCTGGCACAAAAGTAAATGTTAAGTATAAAAAAAAAAAAAGAAAGAAAAGGTATTTATTTGTTTGACAACCAAACCTGAATTTATAATTTAAACATTGCTATCAAAGCTCAGAAAGCACATCAACTGGAGCATTTTTATGACAGGGAAACATTCTGTTTTTTACATTACTGAAATTTGCCAAGTCTAAGTGGTCTTGGAATCCAATATAGACCGTTTTCCTGCCACTGTGAAATTCAAACACATGGGTGGAGTTTGCAAAGGAACTAAAAGACAATTCCGATTTCTTCTTTCTTGGACTCCTTTTCTTAATGTTTCAAATTATCCCTTCTTTTTAGATGAGTTTTAAAACCTATTCATGGCCTAATATGTAAGTAGATTTCTTTTATTCAGAATTACTAAGTTGATAACCACTCCCTTCCCGGTGAGCAGGTGGAAGTTATTGTTCCACAGCCCCTCAGACCTCATCCTGGGTATTGCCCTCCTGCCATTGACATCAAGCAGTTCTAAGCAGATGCAAGTGAGCCAGGGCTTTAGGCCCTCAGTGAATGAGGCAAGACTCCAAACAGGCAAATTCTTGCCCTAGTACTTCTCCTAGGGTGGTCCTTGAAGTGCAGTGCCAGATCAGTAGCGTTCCTGTCACTTGGGAGCTTGTTAAAAATGTAAATTCTGGGGTCCACCACAGACTGAATTCAGTTGCGGAGATGGGACTAGACAATCTGTGTTTTATTATTTTTTTTAATGGTTATTTTTTTATTGAGAGAGAGCATGAGCACAAGAGGGGCGGGGGGGGGGGGGCGGTGCGGAGAGTGGATAGAGGATCTGAAGCAGTCTCTGTGCTAACAGCAGAGAGCCTAACATGGGGCTTAAACTCACAAACCATGAGATCATGGCCTGAGCTGAAGGTGGATGCTTAACTATCTGAGCCACCCAGGCGCCCCAGGCAACTTTTTTTTTTTTTTTAACTTTTTTAATGTTTATTTATTTTTGAGAGAGAGACAGAGACACAGTGTAAGCGGGAGGGGCAGAGAGAGACACATACATACAGAATCTGAAGTAGGTTCCGGGCTCTGGGCTGTCAGCACAGAGCCCAACATGGGGCTCAAACTCACCAACCGTGAGATCATGACCTGAGCCAAAGTCATATGTTCAACCGACTGAGCCACCAGGTTCCCCCAGCAATGTGTGTTTTAAAATGCCATCCAAGCGGCGCCTGGGTGGCTCAGTGGGTTAAGCGTCCGACTTCAGTTCAGGTCATGATCTCACGGTCTGTCAGTTGGAGCCCTGTGTCAGGCTCTGTGCTGACAGCTCAGAGCCTGGAGCCTGCTTTGGATTCTGTGTACCCCCCTTTCTCTGCCCCTCCCTGACTCATGCTCCATCTCGCTCTCTCAAAAAATAAATAAATGTTAAAAATTTTTTTAAATGCCATCCAAGTGATTTGATGCAACTGGACTGTGACACTGATTGCCTATGGACACAATGAGGAGGAGATTGGAGAGGTTATTTCTAACCATGAGAGGGATGTCTGTATAGCCTGTTACTTCATTGTGATCTTATAAATATTTTAATTGACATTTTCTAATATTTCAGGATATGAGGAATTTTTCGAGTACTTGTTGAATGATACAAACATAAAAAGATATAGAAAAGTGAGTAATAAATATTATACCAATTGTACAGTGTTCTAAATAACAAAACTTGGTTTCCTTAGGAAATCTATGAGTAGTATTTATTCACCAAGCTCCATGACCTGTCGTAAAATGGAACGTCATAGTGGCAAAATAGCATTTTTGATCATCCAAAATGACATTTTAATGTCTTAAGCCTGTGAAGCCAGAGTCTGTAACCTCTTCCATCCAGGGCATGGACCCAGTTAAAGTGGAAACAAACTGTTTTCACACTGGCGTTTTGAGAGCATTACTAACAGTTAAGGAATTAGGCAGTTTATAAACGATCCTATTCCCAAATGCATTTCTAGTTCACTTGAAGCTTCCATGTGCCTCTGTTGTTGTTTATTTTACCGTAATAAATAGACGTCTCTGTATCACCAGATACTTGGTCTCATGAAAACCCTGCAGCAGCCCTTCCTCTGGGGGTGTGGCGTATTATGCATGAGGTTGTCTTTGAGAAGTAAGGTCTGAGAATGCCCTGAGGTACACAGGGCACTGGTGCGGGCTCCTGGCTGCTCTGTGTGATCTCCAGTCTAGCAGAGGTTTTAAAGCCAGGAGTGAGATGTTATCCCATGATCTCTGAAAGAGTAAAGACAGATATTTTCTTATCAAACCAAAGTAAACTAATTATCAATATATGTGAAGTCACGTCCACTGATCAAGGTAAGTGGTTTCATTTTCTGCTGTATCTTTCTTATGTTTTGTTTTGTTTTTTAATAGTGTGGTCAGTTGGTAACACAGCATGCCAAGGGACTTATAAGTGGCAGAGAGTTTGGTTTTGTTTTCATGTTAAGAATAGGGTTCACGGTATTTTTCAACTTTCACATTAAATATGTAGTATCTTCAGGGTTTTTGGCTCTTTCAGGAGGCGTTTCTGGGCTAGCAAAGTACATATTGGTTTAAGTTCTATTTCTCTGACTCATTCTTAGTAACATTAGGACAGTTTAAAAATTCAGTCAGTAAGGAGAAGAATGCAGAGAAAGAAAGCAAGAATTTCCTTTTTTTTTTTTTCCCCCTTCAGTTTCTAGTGTGAACAAAGCTAAGGAATGTTTACTACTAATCCTTTTCTAGTGCTACTGCATGGAGCACTCTTCTGTTCAAACAAACCCCACCATCCCAGCCTTCTTGTTTTAGTAAAGTTCAGAGGAGTGTTATGTGTTTTACATTAGATAACATTGCAGAGATAGGCATAGATCTGGACTTTTTTTTTAAATTGTTACTGGTATTAAGCTACTGTTTCCTTCCTCTAGTATTCTAGAGAGCATATAAATGAGAAATGGACTTTGAAAGAGGAATGAAATTCTACTGTGTGGTAGAAATATAACCATGTGACAGGAAATTTATGCTAAAAATATTTTTTAAGGCTGAAATGGGTTCATTTTGTGTAGCTCTTTTCCCATTGTTTCTGCATGGGTATCAACCCTCCCGAAGAATGCCTACATTGCTAAACAGGGTGAGCTGCACCTTACAACAGGCAGTCTTCACAATTACCAAGGTTCTCTTTTTTTTTTCTGACGTCACTCTTTCCTCTTTTGGCCTCAGTGGAGCTTGCACGGAGTGTAGAAGCGCGAGGGAAGGGTTGGTCCTAGCATTGCTGCAGGCAAGCTGAGGCTCCCTCCTGGAGCCCCACAACCTTGGCTGGCTCTGCTCCCAGGTTCTAGTAGTTGCTAGAGATTGAGGAGCCCAGTCCTTGCCTGCTCCTGCTTCCTCCCTCATGTAGGTGGAAGGCTTGATTCCTTTGTGAGGGTTCTACTATTCTTGCGTAAGTAAGCTCAAGGTTTGTATGATCTCACCATGGTTTCCCATCATACTCTAAATATGAAAAATTGTTTCAAACTGACAAAAGGGAAGTATTTTTCTTTCTCCATTAGTGAAGTTCTCTCTCTCCTTGAAATAGCTGCTCTCTCTTTTCATTCCGTCTTCAGTTAGGGTTGATTGGAGGGAATTAATATTCCTTCCTGGAAGGCAGCTCTCAGATGGAGAGAAAACTACTAGAATTTTCTGTTCTAATGGACACCTCCCTGTAGTGAGTGGCTGCTACCATAGTGTGCGCTTTACAAGTTCCTTTTAAGGTTTTTAAACTGAAAAGACAGTAATAGAGCACTTCCTGCCCATACCAGTGGTTTACTTTTATTGCCAGTAAGTTGTCTAAGAAAACATTTCACATACACATAGTTACATGTTATTTGTAAAAGTTTTATCTTCGTTTAATGACTTGAAGAGATTTTCCTTTTTAAAACGTGTACCTCTAGACAGACTCTCACATGGAAATTGAAAAGTGAAAACAGCGTGATCAATGACTCAATAGTAAGTATTGTTTAATCTTTGCAGGGATAATAATATGGTCTTCATTTCATTTTCATCCAAAATAATGTAACTTACATTGTAATCCAAGAGTGAGATTTAAATTTGGCCGCCTCTCCGTAGATGCTAGAACACCATTCATTCAAAAAATAACAAAGCCTTTTTTTAGGTGTCTGGTCCCTACCTCCTTTCTGATCTATCCTCTGATAATCATATTCACTCTCTGTGTTCTTTCTTGCTTATAAAATAGGGAGCTAATTTTTACTGGTCTGAAATATATTTTGAAAGGTTTTCTCCCTGATTTAAATATATTTTCTGACTTGTCCACTACCACAGTACCTGTTAAGCCCTGTTTAGATCAGGTCCTTCTATGATTTTTTCCGCTCTGCTAATTGACCAGGGTTCTGTAGTTGGTTGGTCCTATTTTGAAGCAGCAGAGGGAAAATGCCTATGAGGAGAAACATAGTGTTGGCCATGGAGGTTGGTTGTTCTACATGGTAGTTATTAAGACCTGTCCTGGAGAAAACCACTCGTTCTCCCCTTAGAGAATGAATATAGACAAGATTTTTTTTTTAATAATTAAAAAAAAAACCACTAAGTCATTGTGGCCTTCTCCATATCATTGTATATCATCTGTTACTTCTTAGACTCAGGCCAAAAACCTTGCTCTTCTTTAAATTTTTTTTTAATGTTTATTTTTGGAGAGAGAAAGAGAACATAGAAGGGGAGGGGCACGGAGAGAGGGAAACACAGAATCCGAAGCAGGCTCCAGGCTCTGAGCTGTCAGCACAGAGCCCAACGCGGGGCTTGAACTCATGAATGGAGAGATCATGACGTGAGCCAAAGTCGGACACGTAACTGACTAAGCCACCCAGGCACCCCCAAAAACATTAGCCTTTGTTCAGTCTTTTTCTCTTCCATCTAATCTGTCAACAAATCCTGTTTCAAGAGACTTCAAACTGACCATGTCTTAATATGTCCACTGCTGCTACCCTGCTTCAAGCCACACTCAAGTTTTCTTTGGATTATTCCAATAGGTTCCTACCTGCCCTTGACTACTTAGAGTTTGTTCTGCACCCAGCAGCCTGAATGCTTCTTTAAAAATGGAAAACAGATCATGGTCTCTCCTCTGCTCACAACCCTTCAGTGGATTCCCAATTCTGTCAGGGACGATATACAAGGTCCTGCCTCTCCTGACCCTAGCTTCTACCCTGTTAACTCTGACCTCGATGCTAAACGTGCTCCCTGCTCATTCTTATCTATCCATGTTGTCTTTCTGATTTCTCCCTGAACACTTCTGTACTCCTACATTAGGGCTTTTGTAGTTTTATCTTTTCCCTTGGAATGTTAATCCCCCAAATATTTGTGTGCCTCACTGTCTTTGGGTCCACTCATTGTCACCCGACTGGGGAAGCCTTCCTTGAACTACCTTGCCCAACAGCTCTCTGTCTCCTTTACCCAGCTTTGTTTTCCTCATAGCACTTTATGCCAACTAGCATTTATGTAATATATTTTGTTGTTGTTTTGTGGTTCACTGCTATATCCCTAGAGCCTAGAACAGTGACTGATAGATACTGGGTGCTTCGTTAATATGTGTTATATGAATGAGTATTTTTCTAATATTCATAACCTTTTCTGTTAGGAAATTTAGAGCTAAATGAGCAGGGATACAGAGAAGTCAATAAATTATACATATTTGTCATGTTTTTCATTTATTCCCCTCAGTTCTCTTTCATAGAGTAAATATTGTGCTAATTAGTTTCTGGTCTTCCTTGTTGAGCAGAATCTGAGTAATGAGTGTCTTTCTGTTGGAAGACTGGAGGCCAAGCTGATAACAGTTTATAAAGAACTGAGAACAGCGGTGCCTGGGTGGCTCAGTCGGTTAAGCGTCTGACTTCGGCTCAGGTCATGATCTTGTGGTTTGTGAGTTCAAGCCTCGCGTCAGGCTCTGTGCTGACAGCTCAGAGCCTGGAGCCTGTTTCAGATTCTGTGTCTCCCTCTCTCTCTCTGACCCTCCCCCGTTCATGTTCTGTCTCTCTCAGTCTCAAAAATAAATAAATGTTAAAAAAAAAAAAAATTAAAAAAAAAAAAAACAGAACAAAGGGGGTGGCACTGAAGTCATGGATGGGCTCAATAAATGGTTTTGGATTATGAATTATAGGGCTGTGTTGCAGGAGAGAAAACAGATGGGAGAGGTTTTGGGGTGTGAGCAGGAAATTTGGGGAACTGTCTGCATGGAGAAAATTATGGCAAGATGAAAATAAAATGTTTAAGATGTTTTGTTACATATTAAGAGTATACTTTCCCCTCTTTGTTTTTCTTGGGTTTTTTCCTCCTGCCTTTAAAGGCATTTAAATTTGAAACTCTCCTACAGAAGGAAAGAAGGAAAAGAAAGAAGATAGAATAAAATGTAACAATCTAGAAATGTTTCCTCTAAATAAATTCTTACAAAGCTTGAAAACCAGTTCATGGAAGCTTGAAAACCAGTTCATGGATTAAAGTGTGTGAACTATTTATGTGTTTATACGTTATACAGTTTCTTTCCAAATCCATCTGGATAATTGGAAATTGACCCACATTTAAAAATCTATAACAAGCAGTTAAGTTCTATGAATGATGATTTGCTATATGATAATATATTTATCAGAGTAATAATGATACATTGTTAGATCACGTGACTTCTTAGAAATAGGAAATCTACTTAGAGTGTAATAAGAAGTACATAAAGCTTGAAAATGATTATTTTCGTTACTTTGTAAATGTAAGCCCCCAATGACTATTGAACTGGTGAAGTTACCAATTTATGTAGAATATCATCAGTTTTTCTCTTTTAACATTGCCCAATAAATTTTTTTCTTGATTTATTTCTATCAGAATTGCTAATTTAGAGCAGAAAATAGCAAAATAGTGAATGAAGATATTGAGCAAAAAGATATTTTTTTATATTTCTTTAGTCTAAAATTCACTAACTTATTTAAGTACAGGATAGTGATAAGGAGACATGCTTAGAGATGAGGAATGTAACTGTCCAGTAGTCCCCCTTCATCCATGGTTTCACAAGCAGATGATCCTTCTTCTGATGTATTGTCAGAAGGTCACTAGTAGCCTAACAGTATGTTACAATGCCTGCGTCATTCACCTCGCTTCATCTCCTCACACAGGCATCTTATCATCCCACATCATCACAAGAAGAAAGGTGAGTGTGGGACAAGATAGTTTGAGAGACTGAGCGAGCACACTCGCAGAACTGTTATTACAATATGTTATAATTATTTTATTAATATTGCTAATCGCTTATTGTGCCTAATTTATAAAATAAACTTTATCTTAGGTATGTATGTATGGGAAAAAGAGTAAATACAAGATTCAGTACCACTTATGGTTTCAGGTATCCACTAGGGGTCTTCACATATATGTAGAATGAAAGAATGTGATTATGTTCCAGTAATGGAGAAGGTGGGAATATGGTTGCAGCATTAGGCTGTGTGTGGCTGTGAGTAGATGTGCAGCCTTTACAAGTAGGCCGATGTCTGATGGTGAAGTCTTTTATGCAAATCAGAATTTTTGCTACAGGTCTTGTAGTCCCATTAAAGGATATTAAGCAAGAGCAGTAATGAGACTGGTTTCATCATGGAATGAATAAAAGAAACTTTTTCTTTGTGGGAGCAGTCCTATTAGACATAACTAAACATGAATTATATAATGCAGTTTTAAAATTCAGAATTAGAAAAGTGGTTATATTTGATGAATTGGCTTATTTTTCTTCCTAACTTCCTCTGCGAGCCAAAAAAAAAAAAAAAAGGAAATAATAGAAAAGCTAGATGGAATATTTGCTTTTTAAGTTTTGCGTGACTGAAACAATCCCCTACACTGTTAGAAGCTGAACACACAATGCTATTGTACTCCTGGTCTAGAACCCAGCCAGGGAAAAATACGAGGCCGCAAGGCCTGCTGGTCTGATTACACAGCAGGGAGTAAGGAAAGCAAATATCTAACTTGGTAAGCTGTTAAATATTAAATTTTCAGTAAAATGGGCTTTATATTAATGTTTGTCTTAAAAGAAAGGGTATCGAAATGAAAAGGTGGGTTGGGACTGATAAGAGACTGTCTCCAAGGTCACCGACCTTGTCGGGTTTTTTAAAAAATTGCCACTCTTCAAATAGAAGTACTGAGGTCCACATCTATCTACCTGTGACCTGAACCTAAGCAATGACACTAAAGGAGAAAAAAATGTCATTATAAAGGTAAGCAACTTTCTCATGGTCACAAAGTAAATAATAATGTCAAAACCTTGCCCTTTTGCTAAGCCACCCTGTTTTCTCTGAGGAAAAAAAAAATGCACTTCCAGATAAACATTAGCCTTGCTTCCCACAGTAGGTTTGGCTGATGCTGGGCTATAGAGATTGTATTGGTTATGTTTAAATAAGTGGCTTTCAGGGTGAAGGACTGGCTGGCCCTGAGGAACTTTTCCTACTTGGTAGAGTTCATTTTATCCATGACTGCCAGGAAGCTAAACCCAGGTTTGCAAAGTGAATGAACAGTGTCGGTAACTGCAAAACAAAGTGTAAGAAGACAGTGGGCTGGGAAGAAATCTGCCAGTAATTTTATGTGATTTAGTGTGAAGTAGGCAGACAGATGCTTGCAGACACTGGTTAGTAGAGAGTGTCAGGCTGGAATGTTTTAGCTGCTGGGAATCAGGTTCAGAGAAATCAAGTTCAGAAAAGCAGGTGCAAAATTAATGAAAATCAGCAAAGTCAGGAAGGATTTGGTTATGAAAAGGATCTATTTTGTGTATGTGTCAAGAGGCGCAGTAGTCAGTTCTTGTTGCTTGTGATTAAGATAATTAACAGGTCTGTTCGGTCTTAGCAACATCTTTGTCAAACCTTACAAAACTTTGGCCAGTTTGATTTTCTTCTCTCTGGATCTGCAGATAAATTTATTGTGAATAAATGGAAAATAGTTTGGCATTGGGTTGAAGGAAGAGGAAAAGCCAAGATTCTGGTTAATTTATAAACCAGACATCTTGAATAAATGAGTTGGCTATAGCTCTTAGAAAAAAACAACTTTATTTTGCCCTTCAAGTTCTTTTCTTACATCTGTTTTTATTTCTTTCAGAGTTTATGAAGTCAATAAAATTTTTAAATTTTATTGTTTTAGAAGCTTCCTTTCATAGCCGAACTTTCCTTACTTGGCCAGGAATAATCTCCCTCTTTTGAATTCTCAAGGCTTCTAATTGATAGCTTTCCATACACAACATTGTTTTTGTTTTTGTTTTGTTTTGTTTTTCAGCAGTGGATTCTAAAATCAGATCATCTTACTTTATCTACCACATGGTGAAGAGGGCCTCATTCTTGAGATATAAATTTTGGCTGTGACTTAGATAGGAGCTAATCGATGTTGTGAGCCTAAATTGTTTCTATTAAAATTTCACTAGGTCTTTATGGTACTCCTGTTTTATGATATAATTTTGGTAGAACTTCAGCTTAACAGCTTAACATTTAAAGATTCATTTCATACAGCTTCCACTGCAAATACTAATTTGATCCATGCCTGTTATGACACAACCTTGACTGCACATTGGAATCACTTTAAAACACGGATACCTGGGTCCCAGGTACTCCAGGTCCCTGGATAATCTAGGTCCCTAGAGATTATGATTTCATTGACCCAGAATTCTGCGCAGGTATTGCAGGTGTTTTGTTGTTGTTGTTGTTTTTAAAGTTCCACAGTGATTTGTGGTTGAGAATTATTGACCAAGAGCATGACCTATTGGCTTATTGGTTCATATGCATGAGATAGCAGGGGAAGATAATTTTTACTAAAAAGAATTAGGTAACTGAATTAATAGCATACCAGGCATCTGGGATTAAGATCGATAAGAAAGTAAAGATCATACTCTGTAACACTGTTAGTTTACTCCTGAGTCATCTGTAAGCCCAGATGTAGTAGATACTATGTAAGATCAACTGTGCCGTGATGCTGTTAATGACTTTCCTGAAACCTAGCGGTTTTTACTTGTCCAAGGTCACATTGCTAGCTGGGGACAGAGCCAAGACTGGTTCTGGAAAATTATAATATTAACATAGTGCTATAGTAGTAATAGTGTTTATATAGCACTTCACCATTAATCCATGGTTTGTTGACTTGATTATTTAGGTCAAGGTCTGCAAACCTTTCCTGCAGAGGGCCACATCACAAATACATTTTGGGCTTTGTGGGACATAGGATTTCTGCCATAGCTACTCAGTTCTGCCAATTTAGTGAAAAGCATCATGCACAATATATAAAAGAATGAGTGTGGCTGTATTCCAATGAAACTTCATTGACACAAATAAATGGTGGGCCAGATATGCCCTGTGAGCTATAAATTGCAAACCTTGAATCAGGTATCTTTTAACCTTCCCACTGAGAGACTCATGGGCTGTAGCTTGCAGTCTCCTGATTGAGGGGCATTTTAAACTTCCTTTGAACTTAAGAGCAAGATGAGGATCTTAGTGATCCTAAACACTGATCATTACACTGGCACTTACTGTTCCTGTTTTGATGCCCTCTCTTGCAAGGTACTAAGTACATGCTTATTGAATTAGCACATACATGCAACTTTTAACATGTTTTCTCTCATCTTCAACCAACCTGTATAACCAGTCTTCCAGTAGGGGGAAAAGTTGCACGCATGCCAGCTATGGAGAAGAAATGCACTTCAGTTCTTTGAAGTCTGTGGCAGGCTATAATTGCTGGGTTTGGCAGAATTCTTGAAGTAAATAGAGATCTGAGTTGCTCTGAGGACATTTATTATCTTAATTCCTTAGAGCAGATTCTAAGACTTTATTTCTAAAAAATATTTCTTAAACTTGGTTTTTGCAATAACTAGGGTGTTTAGTGATTAAAGAGTATGTTTGGTTTCTCAGAACAATATTTCAATTCATTTGGATTTAAGATCACTACAGCGCTTATATGTGGTGAGTGGAGTGTTTGGCAAAACAGAGCAAATACTGGAAATAGTGTTCCGGATCATGAGCCCATTTGCAGTGCAAAATGTAAATGGGCCTGACCCCAGTTGTAGTGGAAAGAGCACTGCCCTTGGAATCCAAACCCCTGATGTGACTCTTGGCTTTATCATCATTTACCAACCTTACTATAACATGCAGACCTCTGTCCTACATACTTCTGTTGATGATGAAAGTGAAATGTGGTAGGACCTATGTGAAAGTGCCTTATGAGGTCTTTCCTGGCCTCTCCTTGTAGAGTCTGGGTCAGGTATAGCAGGAGCCACAGTGCAGCCCTGAACCATAGCACTGGACTGTCATGGAGGGAACCTGAGAGATAGGCCCACTGGTCTCCAAAGAGAATGGTTAAGAGTATATGATGGAGAGGCTTTATTGACGTCAGCAGAGGAAGGAGATGAAAAATGTCAAGAAGTGAAGGGCAAGTGAGGAGGTCAAACAGGGAAGAGGCAGAGAAGACTGGAACTGTGTCTTGATCTATTTAGTTACCCCAAATCAAAATTCTTACCTCATATTTCCTTTTTTTTAAATGTTTATTTTTTTATTTGAGAGAGAGAGGGAGGAAAGGAGGGAGGAACACAGAGTGAGGGAAAGAGAGAATCCCAAGCAGGTTCCACGCTGACAGCATGGAGCCTGACGCTGGGCTTGATGTCATGAACTGTGAGATCATGACTTGAGCTGAAATCAAGAGTCAGACACTTAACTGACTGAGCCACCCAGGCACCCCTTACCTAGTATTTCTTAAGTAGGATTTTTTAATACCTTGGGTACTTTGAAGCTACTGGCTGCAGTATTGGCTGAAATAGAGGCACAGGATCAAGGCACATAGCCATAATATAACAGATGTAATCACTTGATTATGTGCTGAGTGAAGCCAAAGAATTATGAGCCGGAGTGCCTGTCCAGAGGATACTGAGAAATTCCATGTAGATATGACCTCTGACATCAGCCTAGTCACTTACCACCACCGCCATGTATCACCACCCCCATTTACCACCTTCATAATGAACACAACAGTGCCTGCCTGCCTGCCTGCCGTTATCTCACAGGATTCTTGACAGGAGCAAATGAAATAATGCATATAAAGTGCTTCACATACTGCATACTTGGCTCAGAATAAACCACGTTGTTAAGTTTTATTACTTCTACTATTGCTAACAGAAAGAACAGTAGTATTTACAAGCAAATTTGTTATATACTGTGTAAGTTTTAAAGCATTACGAAATTCCAAGTTATGATTGTTAATATTTTTGTGACAAAATGTATGTTCCTGAAGAGTATATCTTGTAGCATCAATATATCCCTGTCTGAAGCTATGCCTTGCACTGCATTTATACAAATGCCTCTTGGTGTTTAGAGAACAAATCAGTTGAGAAAAGGCCAATTTGAAAACTAGTTTCTTTCCAGGGAGCATAACCTTTTCTAATTCCCTGTTGGTGTATGGGTTATAAGTCTTGAGGAAGAAGTCAAGCTTCCTGTCAAATGTACTGATCAAGATTTGCCTGATCTTGGGGTGTGACCCTGGGGAGGTCACAGAGCAAATGATTAGTTGGATCTGTTTGTGACTCAGCAGAATTAAAGGCCAGTAATGTGCTTTTACATTCAGGGGTCTTAGGATACTTTTTTCAATGTATCACTGTACAATACTGTACAATGCCCACAGTATTCTACACATGGCTGTTCTCTGCATGGTTAATTATTGTAATACTTTAATCCTATTTTATAACCACTTTAAAGGGGAGGAAAAGTCCTTTTGCAGAGTTTTCTGTGTTTGCTAAGTTGTATGCTTTCAAGTCTGCTAAAATGTGGGATTTTGCAGGGGAGGGGCGGATGGGGGGTGCAGAGAAAATGGACTGGCAGAATTCCAGAGTTGTGATCTCACCTGGGCTCATCCAGGAGCTACTCCAGTTTGAGACTCCACGTGCAGGACTCAAGCAATCAGAGCCTTGTCCCTAGTGCTGCTTTTGTGGTCAGCACATTGTGGGAGAGTGTACCTTCAGAGCTGGGAGCAGCAGCATCACCTCCCAGAGCCAAGGACAGGTTGGAGTTTCAGCTCAGTTTGAGTCAGGGTCACGAAGGCAGCCAAAATGATGGCAACGTCAGGAAGAGATGCCAGTAATGGAGATGGGAAAGTGGGGGGGAATCACCAGGGCTATAGCTGTCAGAACGAAGGAGTCCCTAGGACAACTTTTCCCAAAACGTGTTCCAAGACACGTTAGCTCCATGGGACGTTGACCTGTCATCTATAATGACGAGTTTTCCTGGACATATACTGGGTTCAAAGTCAAACGGGTTTGGTTTTGTTTTGTTGTTTTTTTGTTTTGTTTTGTTTTGTTTTGTTTTACTGTAGGGCTTTTTGTAGCCCATAATATGCCCACTGGCATCATGAGGATACAAGGTAAAGCTGTAAAATTTGGCAGGTCACAAATATTTCACACAGAGTCGTTGTCCATTTGTGATGGTGGTAGTGGGGGATGGAGTGGATTGGGGTGGTGGGGGAGGGGGATGAGAGTTCCCGTTGCCAGAGTGGAGTTTCCCAGAACACATTGCGGGAAAAGTTGCCCTAGGACGTGTGGTATGTGCTATGAAGATTGCTGTGGTTTTTTTGCCTGGGCTCTTTAGTGGACTGCTTGAACCCTGTGGAGTCCTGAAGGAACTGGCAAATACCCAAAAGCATTCTCCAGGCTCTCAATAAGTGCTTTTTCTTCTCCCTCTAGCCTAATCACTTGACTGATATTTGTTACTGCTATTAATAAAATTAAAGAAATTAGTCCTTCTTATAGAAAGAAGGATAAGTGGTTTAACCCATAATTACTGAGACCAAAGACGACAACAAAAAATGGGGCATAGTTTCTGTACAGTTGGCTCTGCCTTAGGCAAATAGACTCCCCGCCCCCCCCACCTTAAAAGGCAATGAAATGGTATTTTTTAAAAGGTATCAAAGGGAATACATTTGAAAATGTTAACAATGAGTTTGAAAAATGAGGCAGATGGAGTGTTTAGGGATGGCTGAACCTAAGGAATACCAGGGCATGCTATTCATTCTGGACACTCTGACAGGCTCCTGAAACTTAACACACACAACTGTATTATTGCATTCTTACTTAAAAGGAAAGGCAGTGTTTCCTTGTCACATTAGCCAGGAGCCTAAGCAAGCTTTTACTCCTCTCTTTTCTTCCCTTCTTCGGCCAGCCCCTACCGATGCTTTCCTCAGTATGTCTCATAGGCTCTCCTCTCCTCTTTGGTCCCTGCCATGGCCATCGTGCAGTCTCTTAGCTGGTGCACAGACTGGTGCAGTCGCTTCTTGTTGACCTTAGCAAGGGCCCTGGGGAAGCAGGGGAAGGTGAGCATTCCAGACACCTATGGAATTGTGCATATCTCTATTTTATTTTATTATTTCAGTTTAGTTTATTTATTTATTTTGAGAGAGAGAGAGAGAGAGCGCATGAGCAGGGGGGAGGGACAGAGAGAAAGGGAGAGAATCTCAAGCAGGCTATGTGCTGAAGCATGGAGTCCAACGAGGGGTTCGATCTCACAAACTGTGAGATCATGACCTGAGCTGAAATCAAGAGTTGGATGCTTAACCAACTGAGCCACCCAGGTGCCCCTCTCTTTTCTCTTTTACATCTTGAATTACATGAGGGTAAGGATTACAGTTTATTTGTCTGCCTGTCACCAGTAATTAGCAGCTTCCTGGGCCCTTTTAATTAGGGAGTTTTCACTCAGTACATTAACATAGAGACAGATAAAACAAAGAATGAAATAAAGTGGTAACTTGATAGGTTTTGTTATTCTCTTTGCAGTTGCTTATTAGATATTTTCATTGCTTACAGAACAGCTTGTATTTTGAAGGCATAAAGATGAGACCTGTTAAAATTAAAAACCGAATTTCTTTAAGGGGTCATAAACACAAACATGCTCTTCAGAAAATGATTCATTGTCAAAACAGCAATTGTGATTAATGGGAAATGGAGGAAAATTTGAAAAGTTTTATGGAGTCTAGGACATATATTTACAATCATGGTAAAGGTGAAAGATAATGATTAAATCGTTGGGGATTAAAATTATCTGCCGTAAATTCTCCACATCAAATGTCAGACATCATTTTATCATTACTAATGCTGTTGTTACCTTTATTGAATAGAGATTCATGTTTGTAGTTGGCCATATAGTTATAAGCAAATTATTGTACGAATTTGCAAGAGAGTCATTATTTGGCAAGAATTTATCCCAGACAGTTTATTGGGAATCCCTGAAAGGCATGGAGGGATTGGGCACTGAAGCACATGAAGGTGCAGAGAAAGTAAGCCAGTATGAAAAAGTGCTGGGCAGTAAATCAAAAGCTAAGTAGTGGTCAGGGCAAAGACAGGCTAGGCAGGCAGACAAGGAGTGTTAAGGGCCTTAGGAAGCTCGAGGGAGGAGAGAGATAAAGGATCTGGTCCTCTGATCCACTACCTTGATAATCCTATCACGTGGAGTACTGAAGGGGAGGAAGAAATTTTCTTCTGTCCAGGATTCGTCTAGCTGGACTAAGAATTACATTTATATAAGATGGATTATCAGGAGAAAAGGCCCAACTTTTACACATGTGTACAGAGGCCCAATAATAAAATTGAGACTTAAAGAAATGACCAAAGCAGGCAGTTTTTATACTTTTTAGACAAAGAAACTATAGAGCTGTGAGGAATTGACTGAACAAAGAAAACTTTAGAATTCCTTACTAATTGAAGCTCCCAAGAATTTGGGCTGATGTAGTAGATTAGTAAGAAGTAAAAGGGGTTGTGGGGCACCTGGGTGACTCAGTCAGTTGAGTATCCAATTTTAGCTCAGGTCATGATCTCATGGTTTGGGAGTTTGAGCCCCACATCGGGTTCTGTGCTAACAGCTTAGAGCCTGGAGTCTGCTTTGAATTCTGTGTCTCCCTCTTTCTGCCCCTCCCTCACACATGTTCTGTCTCTTTCTCGAAAATAAATAAACATTAAAAAAACTATTTTAATACAAAAAAAAAGAAATAAAAGGGGTTATTTATGCAGCCTTCTGGGCTCTAAATTCCCTATCTCTGGTAATAAAGACACCTCTAACTCCTGGTACAGGGACATAGCCTGGTACTTTCGACATAGCAGATATTTTTTTCTGCTTTCAGGAGGACAGAGTAGTCTCTGAGTGTCTTTGCACAGGCTGTCTGTTAAGTAATTTTTATTTACAATAATCAGTATGCCAAAGTTTTGGCACAACAGTAATGCAGGGTGTTTAGATGAATCTAGGGCCCACTTTAATCCATCTGCTTACCCTTTGCAGTAGAAAGAAGGAGCTAAGAAATGGGTGTTATTGTAAATTGAAAACAGTTTATCAGATGAAGCACAGCAGGCTGGGGACCTCTTCCAACTCTGGATGGTGTCAGCTAGAACCACCCTCTCCAAGTAGGCAAAAAAAAAAAAAAAAAAAAAAAAAAAAACCCACATGTAATTGATTGTGGTTTCTCTTTACTCCCACCTTCCGCTCTAGTCATGGCTGCAGACACAGAATAATCTTTGTGCTTTAAATAGCCAGAGCTTGCTACAATCTTGACCAATATTCTTATTTGAATATAATCAAAAAGTGAACATCAGACCATGGTTTTAGGGGTGGAAGAGCTACCTCCAGCTCCCTTCCTGATGCAGAAAGTTGCTGGAGGAAGTTTAGTGTCCAAGATAATACCATGCCAAGGCTCTGCAGAACTGCGCCAGCTCCAATCCGGAAGTCATCATGGAATGTGTACTTTCGCACTGCTGTGCAGGGATTCATGGGACCTAACAAATGGTCACACTGAAAAGGGAAACAGATTCCTAGGCCAACATTTAAACTGGGGTGATAAAATGTAGTCAGCTCCATAACAGGCACTATAGGCATGGGCCTCAGCTGTGATCTACTCAGTACTGGAATTTCGACAAGCTTATGTGGTTTTGTTTCAGTTAATCTAACAGAATTCTAACTTTTAAGGGACCACAAAGCATTCTTTAGAAATGTTATCCTTTTGGGGTGCCTGGGTGGCTCAGTCAGTTAAGTGTCCCACTTTGTCTCAGGTTATGATCTCACGGTTCGTGAGTTTGAGTCCCATGTCAGGCTCTGTGCTGACAGCTCAGACCCTGGAGCCTGCTTTGGATTCTGTATCTCCCTCTCTCTCTGCCCCACTCCTGCTTGCATTCTGTCTCTCTCTCTCTGTTTCAAAAATAAATAAACATTCAAAAAAAAGTTATCCTTTTCTTTCCTTATACATAGGAGAAAAAAATCGGTAAATAATTACGGAGCATGTTTCAGAAACATAAAGTATTTCTATTTTGAAAACAAATTATGTTTGTGTTTTTAGAGGCTATACATTTCTCTGATCTCATTGCATACATGCAATGTTGCATTTGCTTAAGAAAAATACAGTCATCACAATTGCCTTTTTACACATATTACACATTTTATCTGTGCACATCCAGCTATGGGGCCTTGAAAAATATCAAATATCTGCAGTTACTACCTTCAAGACTTAGTTTGAATTCATACTGCTTTTGAACTTTAAAGACCTCAAGCAATCTGCTTTTTCTGGCAATTACAAAATTCTATAATTTTAGGTAGCATCATCATAAGTCTGAAACATTGGCAGCCTACGGTGCATTTTAGCGACTCGAGTAAATGAAAATAAAATTACAGATTATGATGGATGGAAACATTTGAGTCGATTACTGGGATTTTTAGCTGCTGCTGTTTTTATCAAGACATCTGGATAGTTCCACAATTCCAGATGTTTAGAAGTCTGTTGCTGGGTTGTGGAAAGATTACTTGTGTAAAAGTTTTTCCTAGGTATTTAGAATTTGGTTGTTTTTGTTTATTTGTTGGTTGGTTTTTTTTTAGAATGTTAATTTTATTTCATTTAAATTTTTATTTTTATTTTTGAGGGGGGCGGTGCAGAGAGAGGGAGACATAGGATCCAAAGCAGGCTCTCATGAAGCATGAGATGGTGACCTGCGCTGAAGTCTGATGCTTAACCAACTGGGCCACTCAGGCGCCCCGGTATTTAGAATTTGTGTAGAAATGAGCTTCAATGTTTAAAAGTTGAGATAAGAATGGAAATGTTTCGAATTTTGCATGGGCTCTAAAACAGCTATGTATCTACTTATTGTTGGAATTTAGAAAATATCTCTCTTGAATTAGAAACTAAGAATGTAGGCAAATGAAGAGAAACTTGCCTCAGGTCTCGAGAGCTCATTTGTTCAAAACTATTTATTGAGCATCTATTGTGTGGCAGGTGATGTTCCTGGGATACATCTGAACAAATGTCAGTGCCTTCTCACAGCTTACAGTCTAAGCAGGAGACACAGACAATAAACAAACAAAATAAATGTTGTACTGATTTAATTTAATTTAATTGAAGTATAATTGATATGTAACAATATATTAGTTTCAGGTGTACAACATGAGGACTGAACATTTGTATACATTACAAAATGATCACCACAGTCAGTCTAGTTACCATACCTCACCAAAGTTACAGCTTTTTTCTTGTGATGAGAACTTTTGAGATTTACTTTCTTATCTTCAAGTTTGCAATACATTATTGCCTGTAGTCACTGTGCTGTACCATTGCATTCCCATGACTTCTTTTAGAGCTGAAGTTTGTACCTCTTGAATCTCTTTACCCTTTTATCCCACCCTGTTCTCTGTATCTTTGAATTTTGTTTGTTCAAGTATTTTGTTTATTAGATTCCACAGATAAGTAAAGTCATATGGTATCTGTCTTTGTCTGACTCATTTCATTTAGTGTAATACCCTCAAGGTCCATCCATGTTGTCACAAATGGCAAGATTTCATTTTTTTAAATAACAATTAGTATGCCATTTAAGTAGGTTGCTTTTTAAATTTTTGTTGATGGTTTCCTTCACTGTGCAGAAGCCTTTAATTTGATGTAGTCCTATTTGTTTATTTTAGCTTTTGTTGCCATTGCCTTGGTGTCAGATCCAAAAAACAAAACTGGATACAACCCAAAAAAGCCAAAATGTTGCTAAGACCTATGTCAAGGAGCTTACCACCTATGTTTTCTTTCAGGAGTTTTATAGTTTCAGGTCTTTAATCCATTTTGAGTTCATTTTAGCATATGGTATAAGAAAGTGGTTCGATTTCATTCTTTTGCAAGTGGCTGTCTAGTTTTCCCAAGACCATTTATTGAAGAGGCTGTCCTTCCTCATTGTATATTCTTGGTTCCATTGTAATAAATTAATTGACAGTATATGTATGAGTTGACTTTTGGGCTCTCCATGCCATTCAATTGATCCGTGTGTTTTGTTTCTATCCCAATACCATCCTGTTATGATTCTTAGAGCTTTGTAATATACTTTGAAATCAGGGAAGGGGATGCCTCCATTTTTGTTCTTTTTGAAGATGGCTTTGACATCTTCAGGATCTCTTTTGGTTCCATACAAATTTTAGAATTGGTTGTTCTTTCTTTCTTTTAAGTTCATTTATTTATTTTGAGGCAGGGGACAGAGAGCGAATCCCAAGCAGGCTCCACACCATTGGTACAGAGCCAGATGAGGGACTCAGACTCACAAACCATGAGCACACGACCTGAGCTGAAATCAAGAGTCAGATGTTTAACAACTGAGCCACCCAGGCACCCCGATTGTTCTGTGAGAAATACCATTGTAATTTTGATAGGAATTGCATTGAATCTATAGATTATTTGGGATAGAATGGACATTTTAACTATTAATTTTGCTTAATCCACAAACACAGAATAACTTTCCATCTATTTGTGTCTTTTTCAGTTTCTTTCATCAGTGCTTTATAGTTTTCAGTGAACAAGTCTTTCACTTCCTTGGTTAAGCTTACTACTATTTTATTTTTTGATGCAATTGTAAATGGGATTGTTTTCTTAGTTTTTCTGATAGTTTGGTGTTGCTATATAAAAATATAACAGATTTTTGTGTATTAACTTGTTTATTCTAACAGTTTTTGGGAAGCTGTCAGGGTTTTATGTATATGAAATCATGTTTCCAAATAGTGACAGTTTTACTTCTTCCTTTCCAATTTGGATGTCTTATTTCTTTTTCCTGCCTAATTCCTCTGGCTAGGACTTCCAATACCATGTTCAATAAAACTGGCAAGATTGGGCATATGTGTCTTGTACCTGATCTAAAGAAAAACTTTTTTAACTTTTCTGCATTGAGTATGATGTTACTTCTGGGCTTGTCATATACAGCCTTTATTCTATTGAGATACGTTCCATCTATACCCACTTTGTTGATAGTTTTTATCATAAATAGATGTTGAATTTTGTTAATAAGCCTTTTCTCTATTAAGATTATCACGGTGACTTTAGCTTTCATTTTGTTATGTGCTATATCGCATTATCACATTGATTGTTTTGCAGGTGTTGAACCATCCTTGCATCCCTGGATAAATCCCACTTGATTATGATGTATGATCCTTTTAATGTATTGTTGAATTCAGTTTGCTATTATTTTTGTTGGGGATTTTTGCGTCTCTGTTCGTCAGGGATATTAGCCAATTTGTGTGTGTGTGTGTGTGTGTATTGTCATTGTCTGGTTTTGGTATCAGGGTTATGCTGGCTTCATAATGAGTTTGGGAATGTTTTCTCTTTGGCTTATGACTTTATTCTCTTATGACTTTCTATAGTATTATGCTTAGATTTCCTTTTTTATTATCTTTTGTATGTCTGCTGTAGGTTTTGGCTTTGTGGTTGCCATGATGCTCACATATAACAGTCCATTTTAAATTGATAAGAAGTTAGGTTTGTGAATGCATTCTAAAACCACATTTTTAGTCCTTGCCCCCCATGTTTATATTTCTAATGTCCCATTTTACATCTTTTTATTTTGTGTATCCCTTATCATTATTTTCACTACTTTTACCTTTTAAATTCATACTAGCCTTATAAATGATTAATCCACTACCTTTACCATATATTTACCCATACTGGTGAGGTTTTTATTCTTTTCTTCTTACTAATTAATGTACTTTCTTTTCAGCTTAAAGTTCCTTTAACATTTTTAGTACGGCCGATTTAGTGGTGGTGAACTCTTAGCTTTTGTTTGTCTGAAAGCTCTTTATCTCTCCTTAAATCCTGAATAGAGTTTTCTTGGTTGGAAGTTTTTTCCTTTCAGCAGTTTGAATATATGATGCCACTCCCTTCTAACCTGTAAACTGTCTGCTGAGAAATCTGCTAATAGTCTTATGGGTGTTCCTGTATATATATCAAGTTATGTTTTCTCTTGCTGCTTTTAAGATTCTTTAACTTTTGACATTTTAATTATAATGTGTCTTTGTGTGGGTCTCTTTGGGCTTGTTTTTTTTTTTTTTTTTTTGGCAGGGGGAAATTCTTTGTGCTTTCTAGATCCAGATGTCTATTTTCTTCCCCAGGTTAGGGAAGTTTTCAGTCATTATTTCTTCAGGAAAGTTTTCTGACCCTTTCTCTCTCCTCTGGAACATCTATAATGAGAATGTTAATCTGCTTGTTGTTCCATAAGTTTCTTGAGCTATCTTCAATTTTTAAAGTTTTTCTTTTTGCTGCTCTGTTTGGGTGAGGTTTCATTGCTCTGTCTTCCAGATCACTGATTCTTTCTTCTGTTTCATCTACTTTGCTGTTGAACGTCTCTAGTGTATTTTTCAGTTCTGTGATTGTTATTTGTTATTCTTCAGATCTGTGACTTCTGTTTGCTACTTATATTTTGAACTCTTTTTTAAAGTTCTAATGTGTTTATCCATGGCCATTACTTTGAACTCTTTATCAGGTAAATCACTTCTCTCTTTTTTATTAAGTGGTTTTAGGGGGGGAGGGGCATATCTTGTACTTTCATTTGGAACATATTCCTTTGTCTTCCCATTTTGCTTGACTCTTTTCATTTCTGTGTATTAGGTGAAACACCTATCTCTCTCAGTCTTGGATGAGTGGCCTGTATAGATGATGAACTTTATTGGTAACCTTACCCTTTGTTATTTCTCAAAATTTTGTGATTGCCTAAGCAATGTGATTTATTCCTGATAGGCTACAGTTGTTGAGGGAGTCGCTAGCCTTTTGAGTCTTACAGAATGTGGGATCTCAGTCAGCCCCAGTTTCAAGCTAATTGAAAACTTACCCCTCAGGCAGCAGCTTTTAAGATATGCAAATATATACAGTCCTGCGGGACCATAATCCTAAACCCTGCTGGCCTCCAGACCAAGCAATGTGGTCATTTCTGGGAGGAACAGGTGCGCTATGGCAAGGCCAAGGGAGGACAAAAAGGTAATGTTCCCTGGCCTACATTCCCTGAGAGGATGGCATGTCCTTTAGGTATGTAGTACCCATCCAACTGAAGTTCCAGGACAAGTAAATAATCCTTTTTCACACAAGGTTGTGTTTTGGACTGCTATCTCTGCAGTGTTCTAGAGGTAGTAGCCCACCAAGAACTGTCACTCCAATGTTTCAGACCTGCTAGGACCAGAAACACAATCATCTCTGGCACCAGAGCCAGGTGCTCAAGGGGCATCCCTGTGTGGGGTGTACCTACCTGTTCTGAGCAGGCTTGAGGGGAGTACAAAAATGGCACCCACCAGTGCATCTGTCCCTAGAGAGAGTCCTAACAACCCTTTGGCAGATACTCTAAGATTACCAAGTGAATCTCATTCATATATGGTCTAGGTGCTTTTCAAACTGCTGCTTTTGTGCTGGGTCCCAGGGTGAGTGAGTCTGCAGGCAAGCCCTTTAAGAGTGGAATCTCCATTTCCTATAGCCCTATGTTCTTCTGGATGTAAGCCCTGTTGTTTTTCAAAGCCACTTACTTTGAAAGCTCCTCATCTCTCTGGTGTAGGTCCCCAGGATTAAAGTGCCTGATGTGAGGCACATCATGTTGCTCCACAAGGAGAAACTCCGTATTTGTGACATCCTTCCCAGTTGTGAGTTGCCACGACAGGGGAAGGGTGTTTGGTGAGACCCATCTCTGCTTCTCCTACCTGTATTGATGTGGCCTAATTATCCGTTACTGTAGAGGAGATGTTCAGCTAGTTTTAAGGTCTTTTTCAGGGGGAGTTATTTCACAGTTGGCTGTAAATTTGTTGTGTGGGAGATGAGTTCAGGTCTTCCTATGCTGACATCTTAAACTGCCTTCCTCAGTAATGTGGGCTTTTAGAAGGTGGTAAGTGCTATGGGGGATAAAAAACTGTACAGCTAATAAGAGTAGAAGTTACACTAAAGAGAATGGTCAGTATAGTACATATTGACAAAAAAATTTGAGCCAAGATATGAAGAAGACAAAGCAGTTAACCAGCAATTATCATGGCGGGGAAAGCATTGCAGCAGAGAGTAGCTAGACCAAAGGTGTACTTGGCCTGTTTGAAGAACAGCAAGGAACCAGTATGACTGTCATAGAATGAGCAAGGGGGCAATACTAGCAATGAGGTCAGTGGTAAAGGGACTGAGACCAGATCATGTAGTGCTTGTCAGCCCTTTTAAGGAGATGCATTTTTATCCTGTGTGAGATATAGAGCCATTGGAGAATTTTTAGCATAGGAGTGATATGATCTGATTTGGTTTTTAAAAGGGATCTCTCGCTGGTCCTGTTTGAAAGTATGACTATACTGGGGAAAAGGGTAGGAGTAGGGAGACCAGGTTGGAGGGTCTTGGTCTCATCCAATTGAAGTTTATGGTAAGTTAGGCCAGAATAGTAGCCTTGGAATGGTGATGGTAGATGGTGGAGTTGGCAGAATTTCTTGATGGATAAGATGTTGAACAAGAGAGAAAAAGAGGACTTGAGAATGCTTCCAAGCTTTTTGGCCTAAGCAAAGGTGAAACTGCCATTAGCTGATGTGGAGAAGACTGTGAAGACAGTGGTTTGGGGTGAGTGTTGAGAGGTGAGGATGTCAGATTTGGGTATGTGGAGTGTGAGCTAGCTCTTAGACACACTAGAGATGTGAAGTAGGCAACTTGAATGTATTAATATTTCTTCACCTTTTCTTCGTTAAGCAAGTGATAAACTTTTTAAATTAAAAGCTTTTAAAATTATTTTTAAAAACACATATAATTTACCACCTTAACCATTGTAAGCATATAGTTCGTTGGCATTAAGTGCAGTGATACCATGGCCACCTTCCAGCCACAGAAGTCTTCATCTTATAATGAAACACTGTACTCATTAAATAGTAACTTTCCAGGGCACCTTTGTGGCTTAGTAGGTTAAGCGTCTGACTTCGGCTTAGGTCATGATTTCGCGGTTTGTAAGTTTGAGCCCTGCATCAGGTTCTGTACTGACAGCTCAGAGCCTGGAGCCTGCTTCGGATTCTTTGTCTCCCTCTCCATCTCTGCCCCTCCCTGCTTGTACTCTGTCTCTCCCTGCCTCTCAAAAATAAATACTTTTTAAAAATTTAAATAGTAACTTCCATTCTCCCATCTCCTCAACCCCTGGCAACCACCACACTACTTTCTGTCTGATTTTGACTATGTAACTCAGATATGTGGAACCAGACAATATTTGTGTTTTTTAAACTAATTTATTTCACTTAGCATAATAGCTTCAAGATATCTATGTTGTGGCATGTATCAGGATTTCCTTCCTTTTTAAGAGTGAATAATACTCCATTGCATGTATATTTGTCCATCTGTCAATGAGTTGCTTCCATACTTTAGCTGTTTGAATAATGTTGCTGTGAACATAGGTGTGGAAACATAAAGGATATGTTTTTAAACAATCTTTAATACACATATTTGGTAACTTTCATAGATTTTATCTTTTATGTAAGTAATTTATAAGCACAGTTTCATTATAAAACGTTTAAATGATTCAATTGTACAGACAGCAAAACATGAAAGTTCCTATTCATCCTCTCTTCCTACTCTCATTTCCCGAAATTAAGTTTGCCATGTTACTGACATCCCTCTCTAATGCATTTAGGCACATTTGTGTGTGTGTGTGTGTGTGTGTGTGTGTGTGTTTAAGTTTATTTATTTTGGGGGCACCTGGATGGCTCAGTTGGTTAAGCTTCTGACTTCAGCTTGGGTCATGAACTCGCAGTTCACGAGTTCAAGGCCCTCATTGGGCTCTGCACTGGTGGTGTGGAGCCTGCTTGGAATTCTCTCTCTCCCTTTCCACCCCTCTCTCTGCCCCTTCTCCACTTGCGTTCTCTCTCTTTCTCTCAAAATAAAATTAGAGAGAGAGAGAGAGAGAATGAGAGAATATGAGTGGGGGAGGGGCAGAGAGACAGGGAGAGAGAGAATCCCAAGCAGCTCTGTGCTGTCAGTGCAGAGCCTGATGTGGGGCTCAGACTCACGAACTTAGGGGATCATGACCTGAACTGAAACTGAGAGTCAGATGCTTAACCGACTGAGCATCTAGGTGCCCCTGTATCTTCATTTTTAATGGGGATCCTACTATACATATTTTTCTATAATATTTGTCTTTTATTTAATAATAAATACTAATTAGAGATCTTCCCAGTCTTATTTTTCTGTTTTTAACAACTATGTATATTTTCCATAATGTTGGGTTGACTATTCATGTACATATACTTTTACACATTCAGGACTATTTCCGTACATTAAATTCCTAGAGGTAGAATTCCTAGGTCCAAGGAAATTTCTGAAACTGTTGATCATATTTTCTTTTCTAAGATCCTTTGTGGTTTGCTTATCATTTTTCTGGAGAGTTTATTATGGAGCTCCAGAAGTTTGGGAAACAAATAGTTTTCTAAAATAAATTTCCTAACAGTGAATTTGTTCCCCTTGGCAAAAGAGTTGTAAACCATGAGTTTTATTTAAATAAATAAATAAATAAATAACAAAAAACTAGCTGATCTCTTAAACTAGGCATTTTAGGTAACACATGAGAGATAATGACTCTTCCTCAAACTAATGGGACAAATGGGGAGTTTTTGAAAGGATAATAGGAAAGCACTGTTGAAAAATGTCTTATGGGGTGTTTGGGTGGCTCAGTTGGTTAAGCATCTGACTCTTGATTTTGGCTCAGGTCATGATCTCTCATTTCATGAGTCTGAGCCCTATGTCAGGCTCTGTGCTGACAGAACTCGGAGCCTGCTTGGAATTCTCTCTCTCTCTCTGCCCCTCCCCTGCTCACACTCACGAGCTCTCTGTGTCTCTCTGTATCTCGCTCTCTCTCTGTTTCTCTCAAAATAAATCTTAAAAAAAAGTCATAATATTTTTCAGTGGAGAAACCTGGCAGACACCACCTTTCCCAGGGACCAAAGTTAGTATCAAATGTGATAGTCACATTGATAACATGCAGTGATGTAATACTGTTTACAGATGGGCACATTGCCTCTGTGATGTCCTGCCCTCAAACCCATAAACCCAATGTAATCATGAGACAACATTAGAGAAATTCAGTTTGAGGGGCATTGTACAAAACACTTGACTGTTACTCTTCAAAAGTGCTAATGCCCTACAAAACCAGCAAAGACTGAGTAACTCAGGTTGGGGTGCAGTAAGGAAACAATGAAAACTAAATGCAGTGTGATATTTTGGATCAGATCCTGTACCTGTAAAAGGGTATTAGTGGAAAAATTTGTCTTTATAAGACTTGTTTTTATAAGTGTGTTGTAATAGATGCTAACTTTAGGAACCTGAGTGTAGCTCCCTGTAAATCTAGGAATATTTCAAATTAAGTTTTTTTTAAGGTATCTCTTTACTCTGTATAGCGTACTCCTAAAAAATTTGTCTTCCCTGTAAAACTGCTTCTGTCCTCTTAAATCCAAGAGATCCTCTTGTCTCAAGGGGTGAAGTCCATCGACCTTTTACGGACTAGAGATGTGGTGCAGTTGGAAGAGATGTTATGAATGGTTGAGGCTGTGTAGACATGGCCATATCAAGGTCATAACAATGTTGCCTGGGGGCATGGGTGGTACTATGGCAAGAGATCAGGCATGAAGAATCAGAGAACTGAGTGGACTTTGCTTTGGAATGGATAGCCAAAGAGTAAGATGTGAAAAAGCCACTCAAGAATGATTTGGCAAAGTATAACAGCTTAGAACAAAATTTTGCAAATAGGAGACAAAGTCACCCTAACTAGTCATTATCTGCCACTCACAAATATGATACAAAAGAAGACAGATAAACTTAAGCTGTAGTGGCAACCTCTCCAGTTGGAACAGGGAGCCTTATGCAAAGATGAGGCTGGATTGAGAATATCTGAAGACTTTTGCAGTTAGCCTATGTCTAGACATTCCTTACAGAAGATATGACCCAGCAAGCGTAAATTAGTAACCCAAAGAGGAATGCAAAATGGGTAGGACCAGTGGTTGAAACTGGATTACCAATACTCAGGAGGAGACATTATTTAAATAGGACACTTTCCCCCACACTAACATAACGTAAACTAGTTGTATTTGTGCCCAAGATTAACTGTTTAATCACCTTCTTGGTAAATTGGAATCTAAAAGTTAATATAAAATTTCTTGAATGGGTGGACCACCTGGTTACAATTTTGGTTTCAGTTCTGTATTGTGTAATTGGCACCCAAATAAGAACTGTCTCCAAATGTGAGTAGGCTGAGTGCGTCATAGACACTCAAAAGTCTTTTGTATTGCTATTCCAAAGTGTCAGAAGATGAGCATTTAATAAAATGGTCCTTTTTTATGGCACATTTTCTTTACCATGATGTGTCTGACTTAGAGCAGTGGTCAGCAAACTTTTCCTGTAAGGGGCCAGACTGTAAATATTTTTGGCTTTGCAGCCACAACTAGTCTCTGTTGCCTATTTGTCATTGCCCTTTTTCCCCCCCTTAACCCTTTAAAAATGTGTTTTCTGTGTCTTTAACCATATTTTCATACTTTGTGATAGTGGCTGAAGTTTGTAGACTGGTATTAAGCAATGATCTAAAATCAAGTTTCTGGCTGTAGATTTTTTGCCACTGGCAAAAAAAAAAATGTTATAAACATGACTTTAATGGATTTATAAGAAAATAGAATATGTTGCTGATCTCTTACTGCAGGCATTTTGGCACATTCGTGGGAAATCTTCTCTAATAAATATGACACCTGCATAAAACACATCATGCCCTGAAAGTTTGCTCTCAGGAAATTGCCTAGTTTTTAATTTCAAGTTATTATTTATTCAAGACATTTTTTTGTTTCTAAATAGGCTAATTCTTTTTTTTTTTTTTAATATATATATATTTTTTTAACGTTTATTTATTTTTCAGACAGAGAGAGACACAGCATGAACGGGGGAGGGGCAGAGAGAGAGGGAAACACAGAATCGGAAGCAGGCTCCAGGCTCTGAGCCATCAGCCCAGAGCCTGACGCGGGGCTCGAACCCACAGACCGCGAGATCGTGACCTGAGCCGAAGTCGGACGCTGAACCGACTGAGCCACCCAGGCGCCCCTAAATAGGCTAATTCTTAAAGTGGTGTCATCTTTTAATGTGTAACAGTGTTGATCTATTTTTCAAAGATTCAGTATCCTCCCGTTTTCTCATTTAACCCATTAACTGCCTTCTTTTTATAGATTTGTTGCTATAGATCACATTCTTTCAGTGCCTCATTTTACAATTGCGTTATAGTTTCTGCCTCTGATTTGGAGCTAAGCTCTGGCTTTTCACTCTTTTGTCTCAAGGCCACACTTCCAGACCCCAGAAGGTGGCCTTTAGAACCACCAAACCATCCTTGAGATCACTGTGGAACCAACATCCCAATGCTCCTAAAAGACTAAGTGGTTGGATGTCATGCTACAGATTTTAGAGATAGACTTTGCCTACTTCACCCAGTTCTTCTAAAAAAGTAGATAGGCTCACACATTTAAAGATTCAACGTTTTATTTCTTCTGTTTACAATTGCAGTAATATGCTGTCAAATAATCTCTAGATCTTGCATTCAAAGCCTTCTGTTTGGCTAAAGAATGTTTAATCCAGCCAGCAGCTCATTTTAGCAGAAGGGTGTCTGATGAAAACCCACTTAATTTGTTTCAGCACTGGGTCTCTAAAACTTCTTGACAATACTTAAAACTGTTAATATCTTCTAAAACTTATTTTACCAAGATAAATTTCAAGGAGAATGCAGAAAATAAAGCAGTAGTATGTGCAGATTTTAATCAATACTGTTTAATAATCAATTGAAATAAAAGGGAATTTTTTTACTCAGTAAAAAGTTGATTGGGTTTTATTAGCTTTTCTTGTTTTGAATAATTAAGGCTTTTTATCTCTCCTAGTTTTGTTTTTAGTTATTTGGATTCTGTAAAAATGAAACTCTGTTTTTAAACCAATGATAGTTTCTTAAATGGATCATGATCTCCCTGGTAGAAATTGTATTTTCTCCTAAGCAGGGTCTAGTCTATTGTTAATATCACTATGTCAACTAGAAGAAAGGAAAGTTTGAGTAGTATAAAGAGAAAGCACTGGCACACGATTTCTTAAAAAGTCTCTGAAACTTATCAATTAACTTCTTAAATCAGGACTCAAAAAGTTTATCTATTTTTCTACATCTTGGTCTCATGATGCCTTTCAGTATCGACATTTTAGAGTTTTGAGCTATAAATATGACCGTATAATCGGTATAATCCTTTTGTTGAAAACATGGGTATTAGCTTACAGATGTAGATCTGGACTCTGGTAAACTAGTGAGTGAGGGAAGGGTATATGTATTTTTTCTTTATTCATCGAGCCGTTCTTCTAGAGTCGTTAGGTCAGCTGTCATGTTGGTGCTTTCCTGCTTTGTTCTTTAGAGTCACTCAATGACTGGTGACTGGCTGCTGGAAAGGAAAGCTTTCAGCAGATTAATGCTGGGGCCCTCCTGTCTTCTCCTTCACCAGTAGCAGCTGCATTCTGCCCTTTCTGTGGCCCTGAAAGGAAGGGAGGGAGGAAGAGAGGGAGTGTGTGTGTGGTGGGGGAGGAAGGGGCTCGATCTCTGTCAGCGTGCATTACCGAGGTTTCTCAACACATGGAATGAGATCTTTCCCAAGAAATTCTGTCAAGGCCAGTACACATGGGAAAAATATTTCTATGCTTAGTCTTGTAACTGTGATTGTTTTTGTTTTACGGGATAAAAAGGAATTTAGGTCATGTGACATAGCTGTGCTCCACCTCTGTATTTACCTGTCCTTTCTTTTTCAACTCTCCCAGGCATCAGTACCTGTCCAAAGATCACTCTAGTTCCACCTTGTGTGAAAAGCAGCACAACCCCACGGGTTGATCAGAATGTATCTGATGAAGAGGCTCAGGGAATAAATGGAAAAACGCCAGCAAAACACTCAGCTGCAAGTCCAAAGCCACAAGGTATGCTGGTGGGTTGTTTTTTCTTTTTCTTTTCCTTTTTTAATTAGATTGGGTGTTTTGTTCATTGGTGAAGGCTATCCAGAAGAATGATAATGACTAAGAAAGAGTTTTAAGCTTTCAATGGGAGGAATTGGGTGCATTTATTTTTTTCAGGGGAAAAAAAATCAGTCTCAGGCAGAGTTGGGTATTTGTTCTGCTCCTAAAACACCTTATACATTTTTTCTCTTAGGGTTCTTTTCGCATTGCTGGAATTACTGTCCCCTTACAGGGACACTTCATGTATTATGCTTGACCTCGTACAGGGCCTAACTTACTATTTGCATAATAAATGTGTGACAAATGAATGAGTGCTGTCAGAAAGTCAGTATGCCTTGCTAGATTTCAGAGGATCTGTGAAACAGATCATTGTAAAACCGTGCTTAACATACTTAGTAAATGTGATTTTCTACTGTTCAGGAACTGGGGCTTGAAAAGGCTTCACAGAAATTGAAATAAATGGCTCATCCATTCAGGAATTGAGCAGCCAACAAGGGGAGGAAACAATTATAATGGTGGAAATCTTTGAATATTTTGTTCAGGAACCATTTCCTTTTAGCAATAAATTTCTGGTGAACCAGGTATTAACTGTGAGAAGCACAAAATTACAGTTTTGATGGTACACAGTAAGGCCTTTGGAAACGTTAACACAAAGCTAAGCTCTACTATGATTTAATGTGTAGTTTCTGCCGAATAAATTTTTATTTATACCAAATGCTGAGCATTTTGATTTATGTTGTATTAACTTTGGTCTCTTTCCTGTTCTTGCAAGGAAAAAAGTGTTATAGAGAACCTATCATAAAAGAGTGACTGTTACTCTCTAAAGTTCTTATGTTTTTAGGATTTCTGAAAGAGACCTTTAAAAGGGGCTTATCTTCCAGATTATGGGACGTTTTCCTTTTTGTTCTCACTGGTAGCTGTATTTGTAGTCGTATCAAGTATGACTGTCAAGTAAGGTCAAATAATTGGTGCTTCCGATGAATGGTCCATTCATGAGTTTATAGCCTTTTATTTTGGCCATATTTCTCCCTATATAATTCATATGAATATGAACATAGACATTTTTTTGAGCATGATTTAAGCTATTTTATTTACAAAATACAAGGTTCCCTCTTGCTCATTAGACCTCAGCTGACAAAGATCAAATGAGGTAAGACTATAAAAAATGAATGCAATTCAGTTTTATGTAATTGCCCAGATCACAAACAGGAATTTCATTATTTAATAAAGTCTTTTTTGGGAAGATGCATTACTTCATTGTTTTTCATAGTTCATTGAGATAAATTACACAAGTGTCCTTCCTGAGCTATGTGCCAAAATAATCATATTCTTTAGAGAGACAACACTTGAGCTTGCTTTTGCTGTTTGTAGCTTAATGAAAGTTTAATAGAAGTCAGTATTTTGATATTTAAATACATATTTACTTCCTGTTTTGAATATGGGTTAATATAATTTTATATAACTATAGGGACTATTTTCAGATTTTAAATAAATGACTTTAGAGAACATTATACTTTTTAAAAGTACTCTCACTCATTGTTTGGCCCTTCCCTAGTTCCCCAGCTAAAATTTTAACCCCACCCTAACCCTTGATATTTTGTGTTTCCTCAAACGTATGTTGTGTTTTCACATTCACTGCAGTCTGACCTAGAATATATTTCACTCGTCCATCTTAGTTTTCTTCTGCCTTTGTACTGCCAGTCCCTCCATAGCAGAGCATGCCTTCAGCAACACTTGTTGAATTGGCTCCCAGCTCCATTACCATGTTTCCTCTATTTTGTTTCTGCTGTTCTTTGCTTAAGACTTGGAAGAATGTGTGCCATATAGAGAAAAACATTCAGGAGAGAAGGCTACATCTTGGTATTGTCAGATCAGCTGCCAAAGAGATTGAGGACTACTTATTGACCAAATGAAAGTGTTCTCCACCCTCTAGTGGAGAGAAGCTTACTTTTAATTTCTCCAAACTCTTAAGAATATTTGGATAACTGAAGGGGAGAAAGCAAAGGGATATCATGGGGACTTCCTGCACACATCAAGAGATTATCACACTGATATCTTTATTCCCACTTAATTGCAAATCGTGAATGGTGAGCCTACTGACGCTTTAAGCTCCATTATGTAATTTTAATTTAATTGAAGATGCTTATTTCTTTCTTGAGAGAGAGTGCACACATGAGTGGGGGGAGGGACAGAGGGAGAGGGAGAGAGAATCTTAAGCAGCGAGGCTTAGTCTCAGGACCGATCTCAGGACTTCTCAGCACCGTGAGATCACGACCTGAGCCGAAGTCAAGAGTCAACACTCAACTGACTGAGCCACCCAAGGGCCCTGAAAATTCTTATTTTAGATAAGTGTTCTCAACTGGAGACAATTTTGCAGCCCCACCCCGCACCCCAGCCCACCCACTCCATCCCACCCCACCCCACTGCCCATACTTGGTATTGTCTAGAGAATTTTTTGCTTGACACCATTTGTGGGAGTTTCTAATGGCAGCTAGTGGGCAGAGGCTAGGGATGCTGTTCAGCGTCTTACAATGCACAGGCCAGCCCCCTCAAAACAAAGAATTATCAGCTATGAAATGTCAGTAGTTTGAGAAACTCTGATCTGGATCCTCAAAAGAGCTCATAAATAAATGTGTTTTTTTTTCCTCATGTGGAGTGCTAATAATATCATAGCTACAATCTATTTTAGTGATATTTATTTTATTTATTTATTTTTAAATTTTTTTAATGTTTATTTTTTAGAGAGAGAGAGAGAGAGAGAGAGAGAGAGAGTGAGTGTGAGCAGGGGAGGGGCAGAGAGAGAGGGAGACACAGAATCCGAAGCAGGCTCCAGGCTCCGAGCTGCCAGCACAGAGCCCGACACGGGGCTCGAACTCAAAAGCCATGAGATCATGACCTGAGCCGAAGTGGGACGCTTAACTGACTGAGCCACCCAGGCGCCCCAATTTTAGTGATATTTAAAAGGAAGCACAATATTAAATACATTTATTCATGGTGATTATATACTAACGTGTCTGGAACAATATCAGGTTTCTATTTTTGTGTTTACTAGTAAGTAAGTCATGGGGATATAGTGTACAGCTTGGTGATTATAGTTAATAATACTGGATTTTGTATATTTGAAAATTGCCATGAGAAGAGATCTTCAAAGTTCTCATCACGTAAAAAAAAAATGTTAACTGTGTGGTGATGGATGTTAATTAGACCTTGGTGATCCTTTGGCAATATATACAAATATTGGATCATATTATACACCTGAAATGAAAATAATGTTGCATGTCATTATATCAATTAAATACCAACAAGTATTTTTGAAGAATTATGGTTTTTAAAACAATAAAAGTGCTAAATTTTAGATGACATAAGCTTACATATGAATGTAAGTAAGAGCCTGTAGCTTTTGAAATGGATTCCTTCAATAGTTAGGGCTTATTTTGCCTCAGCCTCAGAAATACCCTAAAGCCTTGGAAAACAATGGTTTATTCACTTCATACCGATCCTACCACTCAAACAAATAAATTACTGAGCAACTTCCAACATAAGTCTTTATTCTTGTTTACCACTTTTAATATTGGCCTATTTCCTGCCATGCTAGACATAACTCAAAATAACTTTCTTGGCAATTAAAGCTAATAGTTCTTTTTCTCTTGGGAGCTTTGATCCACAACATTCTCCATAGTTAATTATTTTGATAGAGCCTACATATTATCACTTATCAATCATTAAACCTTAATGTTTAAAAAGTATCATGAACTTTGAAACATTATTGCCTAAATAATTTAAGTAAATGTAAAGTACTCAAACCTATTCCATTTGCTCTTAAAGTAAAGCATTCTATGTGTAATGTCCCATTTTTAAAGTATAATATGTTATAAATGTATAATGCATTAATAATAGCCAGCTATATAGGACGCCTAGCTGGTTCAGTTGGTAGAACATATGACACTTGATCTCAGGGTCATGAGTTTGAGCCCATTTTTTTTTTAATGTTTATTTATTTTTGAAAGACAGAGCACAAATGGGGAAGGAGCATAGAGAGAAGAAGACACAATATCCGAAGCAGGCATCAGGCTCCGAGCTGTCAGCACAGAGCCCGACGCAGGGCTCGAACCCGCAAACCACAAGATCGTGACCTGAGTTGAAGTCAGACACTTAACCAACTGAGCCACCCAGGCGCCCCTCAAGCCCCATGTTAAGCGTAGGGTTTGCTTTAAAAAAAAAAAAAGGCCAACTATTGTTTTTCATAGTAAGTAAAATAAGAGTAACCAAATCTTCTGGTAATCCCCAAATTTAAACTGTTAATTTGGGGGTTTTTTTCATGTTCAGTAATTATTTTGGATGGTTGGATTTTTTTTAATGTTTACTTATTTTTGAGAGACAGAGTGTGAGCATGGGAGGGGCAGAGAGAGGGAGACACAGAATCCAAAGCAGGCTCCAGGCTCCAGGCTCCGAGCTGCCAGCACATAGCCCAACACGAGGCTCGAACTCAAAAGCCACGAGATCATGACCTGAGCCGAAGTGGGATGCTCAACCGACTGAGCCACCCAGGCGCCCCTGGATGGTTGGAAATTTTTAAGTAAATTGTTTTATTGTACTTATGGTCTATAAAATTGGCTGTAATAAGCCCATTTTATTATAGTCAACTAGATAATGTCAAACTTAGCATGTCCATAACTGGACTGCTAATCTTCCCTCCAAAAATTGCTTTACCTGTTTTGTCCCTTGATGAAAATTCCATCCTTCCAGTGGTTCAGGCTGAAGGTCTCCAGAGTCATCCTTGATTCCTCTCTCTTTCTCTCATACCTCACATTTATTCTTCCAGGAAGTCTACTTTTGTTTATTTATTTTTTAAGTTTATTTGAGAGAGAGAGAGCATGAACAAGGGAGGGGCAGAGGTAGAGGGAGAGACAATCCCAAGCAGGCTCCACACTCAGCACAGAGCCCCACACAGGGCTTGACAACTGTGAGAACATGACCTAAGCCAATGTCAAGAGTCCGAAGCTTAACTGCCTGAGCCACCCAATGGTCCCAGGAAGTCTGCTTTTAAAACATACCTGGAAACCAACGTTCCTCACTGCCTTCTTCTAAGTACTCTTGGCTCTTGGCTGAATTTCCACAGTACTCTCCTGACCCTTCTCCCTGCTTCTACCCTGTTTCTCTGCACTGTCAACATTGCAGCCAGAGTGACACAGTTGGACAGAAGTCCTGTCATGTTATTTATCTTCACAGAAGTCTGTGGCAACTTCTCATTTCACTCAAAGTCACTATTCTTACAGTGTTCCCCAAGATTCTACATTATCATGCCCTCCCTCTGACCTCAGTACCTACTCTTGCCTGTTTGCTGCTTTGACTTCAGTCACATTGGCTTCCATTATCTCTAGCTTGTTCTCTACTTGATGGCATGCTCTTCCCAAGGTAACTCCCCCAACTTCCAGGCTTCTTCAAATCTGCACCTTTCCAAGAGGCCCCCTTTGAATGCCCTACTTAATACTGCAATCTGCACTTCCTACCATATTCCAGATCCCTTTAATCTTGTTCTGAGCCCTCCCCCTTCTTTCTTAGCTCTCACCACCTTCTCATATATGGTTTACTTATTGGACTTTTTTGTTTCATTTCCTTTGCTCATTGATAATATCAAGTGGATAGAACTTAATACGTATTCAGTAATACTGAATTAATTTAAAAATTTTAAAGCTCTGTATAGATATGTAAGAATTGCTGTAGGATATATATTTTGGAAATGTCAAGTTCTTTTTTTTTTTAATTTTTTTTTTTTATTAACGTTTATTTATTTTTGAGACAGAGAGAGACAGACCATGAACAGGGGAGGGGCAGAGAGAGAGGGAGACACAGAATCTGAAACGGGCTCCAGGCTCTGAGCTGTCAGCACAGAGCCCGACGCGGGGCTCAAACTCACGGACTGTGCGATCATGACCTGAGCTGAAATCAGACGCTTAACCGACTGAGCCACACAGGCGCCCCTGGAAATGTCAAGTTCTTAATGGTTCTGTAAATTTATACTCCCTCCCAGAATGTGTGAGATTTCATATTGTCTGATTCCCTCACTGACGTTTGGTATTGTCAGATTTAAATTTTTTTGTTAACTTGACGGTGCTGAAATAGAATCGTATTTTAAATTTAATTTTCATTTCCCTAATTATTAGCGAGGTTGAACACTGTTTTTCTTACTTTACATCCCTTGGGCTACAGCGGGAAGAAGTAGTAAGTTAAGTTTCAGGATTGAACTGGAGGTGCTGATAGAACACCGAGGAGATGTCCAGAAAGCATTTGGAAGTTGGATAAAAGAAAGATGAGAAATGATGAGAGAGGAGGTGGGGGAGGGAAAGACAGTCATTTTTACATCAGTTACAGATTTTGACCAAAATACACATTATTTCCCCCTAGGACCGTGTTTCTGATGCGTTAGCCATTCATGCATCATCTTGAGATTTTTGTCATATACCTGTAACATTTGTACTCTTTTATTTAAGATGTGCATATTTACTTTATTTTCCATTTGGGTTGTCTCCCTTTGCTGAGATAGATGCCTCCTCTGTGCTTCTAAAACACCCCAATGCCCACCTTTCCCAACATCGCTAAGCTGTTTCCTCACTAGACGATGAACTCCTTGATAACACTAATTTGTTCCTTCGTGTATTCCACAAATTTGCCAAGCACTGTGCATGTGGTTACTGTGAATATATTTGTGATCAAAATAAACTTGTTTCTTACCCTCACAGAACGCCAATCTTGTGAAAGAGAAAGCTTTATATCTCTAATATACTTACTGTTTTATTTCTGGTTGGTGCAATACTGTTTGACTACCTAATCATAATAATTTATTATAAACACTTTGGAGAAAAAGTACACTATCCTCTGAAACAGTTTAAGAGATAGGCATAGTTGAGACAGGAAAATGCCTGATATGTATATATCTCCACAGGAAATTTTTCCTTAAAATTGACAAATGTCACACTTATTTCGGTATGTATCATCTTATTTGAGTTTTCTAAGCATCTAAGAGAGTCTGATATGTAATAAGTAAGTCATGTTCACTGAGTAAACTCTGGATGGATGAGTTACAAGAATTTCATAACAATATTTATATAACCATTTTTACCGGGCTATAAAGAACATATTCACTCCCTTTTTTGAATATTCTAATTAGGAATGTTGAAATTATTTCTGATATTAAAACTGCTTTTTTGGTGGGATCTTGTCCTACTTTGCTATTTTGGTATATATTCTACACAGGAAATTTTTCCTTAAAATTGACAAATGTCACACTTACTTAAGTCCCTTCTTTTTCAATGGATACTATATTTAACCATCCCCACTGAGCAGATCTTGGAAAATAATTCCATTTCCATATAAAAGAAGCATATCATTTTTTTAATCGGGATTTTCTTCTTGCCTCAAAAGGGAATGAGGTGAATTAATTATTCTACCTCTAGTTCATTGTGATATGTTTTTCTTCTTCTTCTCTGAAAGAATTGATAACTGGCATAGAAATGATGACATCTGGGCCAGTGAGCATCAGGCAACTGTCAGCTAGCCGAGTTTATAGAAGAAATGAGATGACTAAAAACCAGGATAACCAGCTGGGGGAAAATGGGGCATGTAATTAGGAGACATGATTCTCCTCCCTTCTTCTGGAAGTTAGAAGGGTTTAAAAAAAGAAAAAAGATGATTTTATTTAATTTGTTAGAACCAGTTATAGAAAAATACATACATGTTCTATAATCCTTTGCCCAGAATGTTAATCTAAGAGGCAAAGTATATTGATTTTCAAAACTGAAGTAATTCCTATACTGGTAAAGCACTTACGGCATATTATATTTTCTCATCTACAGAATTCCTCATCTGTTAAGAGAAATTCTGTGGATTTTAGGATTTCAGGAAATGATCTGTTAACTGAGGGAAGGGCTTAGTAGTAAGCAACGAATCTGTGGTGTATTAATACAAGGCAACAATTAACATAGCAGACAATACTAGTAGAACTCCTATCACCCCTTTTGCTGGATGTGTGATGAGGAGCAGTGCTGGAGGAGGAAGGAGCTAGAGTCTGGGTACCAGTCATGGAATCAGATCAGCCTTATTCCTCCAGGCCAATCACTTAACCACTCTGAGCCTTCATAGACATAAGAGGTGAATAACGCTACCTACCTCAAAGGACTGTGATGCAAAAGATTTCCTCTAAGATCAAATGAGATAAGGAGTTTTTGTTAAATGGGAAGATGCTACAGTAATTACTGTTGTTTGATGTTGTTTTGTTGGCTTTTATGTCTAATTTACTAGCTTTGGATTCTGGTATATTACTTAACACTCTGTTGTTAGAAAATCTGTTTTGTAGCAAGCAGTGTATCCCTGGGAATTAGTTTCAAACTTAGTACTTTCTTTTCTCTGTTTAGATAAATAACTGCTGTGTTATCTCTAATAGGCTTGGGAAGGTCATAGAAATATATAGATCCTTAGATGTTTAATAAGGCCATATTTAAAATGACCTAAAATTAAAAGAACCGCTTGATTCTTGGAGATGGGATTTCCACAGGACACAGCGAATGTCTAAGATAGATAGAAGTCTGTTGATTAAGATTCAATACAGACTTGACAGACCCCTTTACAGAAGCTTGATAATGCTGAAGATTTTTGCATGAGATATGAAATATGTTTGTTGTGGAACACATCTTAGTGAAATATTCAATTGTTTTCATTTTTTGTCGACAGTGCCTCCAAAGCCATTACATCTGCAGAATCCACCTTCGTCTAATATACACCAAACTCCCAGGCATAAAGCTTTATCTAGTGCAAAACCAAGGATGGAGGAAGTTAAACCTGCCTCTGCTTCTTGTGTCTCAAAAGAAAAACCCAGCAAGGTATCTGATCTCATCAGTCGCTTTGAAGGAGGCAGGTAAGAGCTAGTATACAATGGGAAAAGGACGTGGGGAGAGAAAAGCTGTTTGTTTCATTTTAAGATGATAGAGTAATAGATTCTGTAATTCAAAAGTATTTTATTCTACTAGGTTTGGTAGGCTTTTGGAAAGAGTAAATTTTAAAAATATTTAAACTTGCCCTAATATGAATTACCATTTTCTGTATATGACCGGTGTGTAGCACTCTGTGCCAGAAGCTTTTTTATCATGCTGTGTGCTGTATAGATCAATAGATACACTCTCTCATTTCCTTTGTATCTGCCTGTGTCACTCTGGGTTACTCCATTGCATCCTTCTGTTTGTGGCTAGATGTCTGGGTTGGAAGAGCAGGAGGTTGCCTCTATCTCTTTGTTTCTCACTTTGTATGTTTGTGCATGTAGTTTTTGCCGGCCTGTGCCATCTCTATGGCCTTCTTTCTGACCCACTTTATTTAACAGGAGTCTTCAGTACCCATTCAGTCCCTAGTCCCCTCTCTTCCCTCCTTTGTAAGGAGGAGATATTGCCAGCAGCAAAATGCATGCTCAGTTTTGCATTTATTAGATATAATTTTATATTCTTTAGTCCTAATGTTTCAAAAAAAAGTAGGTGAAAAGTGTATTTCTCACTTAAAGATAAAAATAAACTCATATATGACCTCAGTTGCTTTTTCTTGGAATGCCCATCACTGATGTAAGTAGAAGTTTTTAAAAAAAAATTTGTCAGAGGATTTTAATTTTATCTGTCACCAAAAGTCTGTATTTAATTAAGCAACATATATAGCCTCCCTTTCATCCTTGAAGCTAAATGTTTCCATTTATTCTGGTGTAATACTTGGGAATGGTTTCCCACTGGGTGATTTCATGATTTATTTGCAGGATGTATTGTTATTTATATAGTGGATCATAGCTTGGAAATACTTCAAAAATCTTCTGAAAATTGTGACCAAGTGCAAAACTACAATGTCCCTCATTTAAAATGCTGGGGTGCCTGGGTGGTTCACTCGGTTAAGTGTCTGACTTGGGCTCAGGTCATGATCTTGTGGTTCGTGGATTTGAGCCCCATGTCGGGCTCTGTGCTTAACAACTCAGAGCCTGGAGGGTGATTTGGATTCTGTGTCTCCCTCTCTCTCTGCCCCTCCACCAATTTGTGCTCTCACTCTCTCTCTCTCTCTCTCTCAAAACGAATAAACATTTAAAATAAAATGAGACTATAGTAACAAGTTCTTGACAAAAGGAGTCCAGAAGCTTGTCTTCATTTTTCATTCCCAATCAATTGTGGGCACTTGAGTCATAAACACTAAAACTTCAACATCTTTCCCTCTGAAGTAGGAATTTTAATACCTTTGCTACCTTAAATTATAGTAATCTTTACTAGAATGATTTAGGAAAGAACAGTTAAATTTTTTTTTTCTCAGGGCAAGTTGATTCAGTAGCACAGAGAATGACCCTTAACGTGTGCAGATTCCCAGGGCCAAATCCAGTGACTGCATAATATCAGGAAATATCAGGAAGGCCTGGAGCCGGGACCCCTGTCTGTAGTGCATACCTGGTCTGGGGGTGGCTTTAGAAAGCCCATGGGGCACCTGGGTGGCTCAGTCGGTTGAGCGTCCAACTTCAGCTCAGGTCATGATCTCGCTCGCGGTCGGTGAGTTCGAACCCCACGTCGGGCTCTGTGCTGACAGCTTGGAGCCTGGAGCCTGCTTTGGATTCTGTGTCTCCCTCTCTCTCTGCCCTCCCCCGCTCATGCTCTGTCTTTCTCTCTCTCAAAAATAAATAAACATTAAATAAAAAGATTTAAAAAAAAAAAAGAAAAGAAAAGAAAGAAAGCCCTGAGTGGGTCAGTATTAACAGGTTGAGCCTTCTGATTCTCACCATTTTGGTAACCCAACTGTTTGCATTCCTGCCCATACACAAAATGGACGTAGTTTTTCCACCTGTTAATACCAGTTTTCTTTGACTCTTTCAAACCTCACAGATTCAAAGTCATTTTTTGATGCAAAGTTTGAAGGTTGTATCTAAAGAGAGATGTTGTGGCTTAGGACATTTTAAGCAAACTGGCTTTAAGTGTAGATAGAATGTAACGTGAGCATTTTGGCAAATCTGGTGAAGGGGTGTTACTTGTAGCAGAGTCTGCTGCCAGTTTTAAAAAACGATTGTCTGTTCTTAGTGAGGTATTACTAGTAGGAACTGGCCCTAAAAGTGTGTGAATGGGTTAGCATTGCATTGAGTCTACAGGACTTGAATGGAAGTTGTATTTCCTGTTGAGTGATGTCCATGCGCCTACAGTGTGTGCAGCTCTCAGGTTTCACCCCAGTTATTACAACTCAGACTAGCATTTTGTGGAATAGAGATTCATCAGGCCAAGTTACCACAGTAAACTGACAGGAAGAGTGGGATCATAGACCACCAACTATTAGACCACCCTATTAAGACTTTACCTAGGAATCAGAATTTTGCTCTGCAGTAATGCAGGTAACACTATTAAGATGAATGATTTGGAGGATGTCGTTGGAGCATGTAAATTTTATTTACTTATTTATGTATTTATGTATGTATTATTAGGTTTTTTGGTTTTTTGGGGTATAAGACAAACTGGTATTTTTAACCTATGAAAGATTTCAGGATTATAGAAAGAAATAACATCTTCCGTGAAACTGAACACTGGTTTTCCTAAGGCACTTCAAGGCCAACTGTTTTTCCGCACGGTCTGGTGTCCACAAACCAGCAGGAATATATGTATTGGCTCAACCACTGCTTTTACTTACCTCTCCCCACCTTATCCCTATCCCACCTCTACCTGCATATCCCCTGCATGTTACTTATTACAGGAAGTTCTTATCTTTCACGCCTAACTATTCTTTCCAAAAATCCCAAGCAAGTCTAAAGTTTGGTTCAGAAGATCTGCTGAGGATTTTTCTATTGGGTTTCTGGACACTGATGTTGGCAGGAAAAGGAAGACCATACCATTCAAATGTCCAAAGACTGCTTGAGAAATTGTCTAGGCTAAGGGTATACTCTCCCAGAAGGCAAATATTAATGGTGGAGTATGTGATATTTATTTATATTGACAACGACCAACTTTATATATGTGACATTTTCCCCTGCCAGATTTTTCCTTCCCTTCCTGTGATGCTGAGCCTACCTTGTCTTTTTTTCCTCCCTCATTACCTTATTGCTGTCTGTTGTTCTCTGTTCCATTCTCCAGTCCAGATCAGCAGTGTCCAGGAGGAGTAGAATGAAGGGAGAAGGAAATGCACATCTCAGCACTGTCCGTGAACCGTGTTGCTGTGTCCTCTACCCTGTAACATCAGTCTGCTCTGGGGAAGAGGCCACCTCTGGACTTTATTCCCACATTTTATATGCAGCCTGATCCCTTGCTTCTCACTCCATCTTTCATGTTCTAGTGTGTTACAATGTGGGGTTAAGACCATGGAATTTAGAGTCAGTCTTTACGGTTTGGACTCTAGCTTTATCATTTCTTAGCCATGTGATGCCACCACGTTATGTAAGTGTCCAAGCTTCAATTTCCCTATTTTGGGGTCCTGTTTTCAATTATTATGAGTAGAAACAAATAATGTAAAGAATACCGTGTACTTTCCAGCACTTAATAAATGTTAGCCACTGGGCGTGCCTGGGTGGCTCAGTTAGTTGGGCGTCCGACTTTGGCTCAGGTCATGATCTCGCTGTCCAGAGTTCTAGCCCCACATCAAGCTCTGTGCTGACAGCTCGGAGCCGAGAGCCTGGAGCCTGCTTCAGATTCTGTGTCTCCCTCTATCTGTCTGCCCTTCCCCCTCTCATGCCCTGTCTCTGTCTCTGTCTCTCTCTCTCTCTCTCTCTCTCTCTCTCAAAAATAAATAAACATTAAAAAAAACTTTAAAATAAATGTTAGCTGCTGTTATGAATTACTGCCATGATCACCATCACAATCACAGTTACTCATTGCTGATTACTGAGCACTTTCCTATTTCCAGCACTGTGCTAAACGGTGGGGGTAAAACAGAGAGAACATGATAGGCATGTTCCGCGCCCTCACAGACTACTAGTCTGTACTCATTTTTGTCTCCTTATTAGGTCATAGGAATCTCTCCAAGACTGCAGCCCAGAGATTTATGTTTTTCCACCCTGGAATCCTAGATTAAAATGTTATGCAAATATTTCTATGGGGACATTGTAATATATTGGTGGTTAGGTTCCATTGTATACTATTAAGAGTTATATATAATATCAAGTAATAACAAGGGCTTTAAGGAAGACTAAAATGAGATGTGTAGTTGGTGGTAGAGTATGCTATAATAGAATAATCCAGGAGGTGATGTCTGAGCAGAATCCTGAATGAGGGGAAGGAGTCAGCCTTCCCATACCTAAGACATACCAATGTCTTAGGGAAGTTGTCTGGGCAAAGAGAACAACAGCTGCAGAGATCCTTAGATGCACACATTGGCTTGTTGGGAATGTGGGAGTAGCAAGGAGGCAGGAGGGGCAGGAGCACGGCAAGGGAAAAGAATGGAAATGAACGAGGCTGGGGCTAGCAGGGGCTTGTGTGTACACAATCCTGAGCCATTGTCAGAATGCTAGGCTACCTGTAAGTGTACAGGGTGCCCTCAGAGAGTTCGACCTCCGTGGTTGACCTAGAGAGATGGATTCCAAGGGGTGGAGAGTGGAAGCAGAGAGATAAGTTAGGTTATGGCAAAGCAGGTGACAAAGTTTCTGAGAATATGTGTTCCGCTTTCCAAACAAAAGTAACCTTTGGTTTTCAACCTGTTGATAAACTGAGGGGCTGACTATACTTGTTTTTAAAATGTTATGAAAGTAAAATCTTGGAAAAAGATGGCTTTATTAACTATAAATGTTTCTCACATCTCTGTCCTTACAAATGAGCCATACTGATAAACAGCCTAAGGAAATGTTCCAGACCCTGTAGCTAATGCTCAGTCTTATCATCTTTATTGAAATGTTTATTTAAGGGTGTATAGTATCCCAAGAGACTGAGAACTATACCCGCCTATTCTAATCCACATTTCTAAAACCGTCAGAGGAAAGTCTTCACTAAATACCTCCTTTCAGCTGGAATAAGCTGGTCTGTCTTATAGAACTTTCCCATGCCAGTGTTTTCACCCTTCTTTTGTATTTTATCTTCTAGCACATTATCAAATTACAGTGATTTGAAGAAAGATTCTGCTGTGCACCTGAATGCTCCTAGGACACCAGGAAGGCATAAATTGACAACCACCCCTCAGCAAAAGCTCCTCTCCCAGCATCCACCACAGAAGCAGGGAAATGACACAGATCCAACTCAGGGTGTACAGACTGGTGTGGCTAATGGTGTGATGGCAGCACAAAACCAGATGGAGTGTGAGGAGGATAAAGCGGCCACTCTTAGCCCAGATACTCCTATTCAAACTTCAGAACCCTTGCTTGCTATGAACTTAGTGAATGGAGAAGGAAAGGAGAAAACTACCACAGAACCCGCATCACCCACGGCAAATGACTATGATGGAAACGCGTCGGATAGTAGCTGCAGGACCTCCACTGTCAGCCAAGTGCTCCCCCTAGAAGAAGGAAGGGCAGATGCGGAAGCAAACGTGCAAGAGCGGGAAGATGGAGAAAGCCCTCTGGAACAGGAACAGCTGGACCAGCACCAGGAGATGAAGGTAAAGCTGGAGACTGGCTCAGAAGTAGGAGGAAGCACCACCTGTTCCACTACTGTCTTAAAACTCTACTTAATAGCACTCGTGAAAGCAATGAGTCAGATCACCCACACTACCAGTTAAAAGTTTTAAGCTCTAGCTGCTAATGGATGTTTCCTCTACTCTATGAGAAAATACTTCACTTTTTCTTGTGTAGTTTCTGTTGATCTTTCTCTTGTGATTTCAAGAGTCAGAACGTTCTGAAGACTTTAATGTAGGAAAACCACAAGCTTATTGTTTTTACTTGCATAGGAAGAAAATGTTCTTTGTTGCTCTAGATGTTAGGGACACATCCCTAGTATATTTACGGGATAAGCAAGAAGAAATTGTATACTCTTTGCTTTTCAGACATTTCTAATCTAGACCTGGAAGAGTAACTTGAACCAGCAAATGTTTCAAGTAAGGACAGAAATATGGAGGGGGTGGGGTACCCGGGTGGCTCAGGCAGTTAAGCATCCAATTCTTGATTTTGGCTTGGGTCATGATCTCACAGTTGGAGAGTTCAAGCCCAACATCAGGCCCTGTGCTGACAGTGTGGAGCCTGCTTGGGACTCTTTCTCTGCCCCTCCCCGACCCAAGCACGCACACATGCTCTCTCTGCGTCTCTCAAATAATAAAAAAAACAAAAATTTTTAAAAAGGATGCAAATATGGAATTATTCACAAATTATTCCGCAGATTATAACCATAACTCTTTCCAGGCTTCTAATTTAAAAATTTTTTCTAACTAGTATGGTTTTAAAACAATTGACTTAATCTTGGATTTAAAGATGATCTCTTTAAAGATCATCTTAGTTCAGCAATTCATTTATAGAAGTAGAAACAGTTCTAGAAATCACTTCCAGAAAGTTCATGTGATTCTCTGGGGTCACAACAATAGCCTGGACCTCTTGGTGTTCTGACTCACAGGCCAGTACTGTGTCCCTGATGCAAGAAATCACAAACTTAAGTGCCTGAATGCAGGAAATGTCAATGAATACGGCATCCATGAGTAATGTACTAGAGAGAGGTGAGGCTGTGGCAAAATGGAAGTTCACATCCTTTCTAAAGAGGGCTGCAGTTCATTGAACTGCTTGAATGGCATTTCTGCCTGTGTGCAAAATCTAAGCTCACAAGGAGCTGATTTGCTGGTGAGATACGTTCATAATTTACTTGTGCTATAGCAGAAGCTTTGATACAATTCTTATAACAAGACCATTGCATTTGTATTCTTTATTCATGTCAATATAGTGCTTTGAAGAGATTAATAAATATGGCCTTTACACAGTACTTGGAATTTCTTGGGTCAAAGGTGCACTATAAGCATCATCATACAGTTCCCTAGAATAGAAAGTTTGGTTTTGTCTCCAAGGACAAAAAAAGTTCCCATTGCTCAGTCTCTTTTTGATTATAAATAACAATCTGTGTGGGAGAGTTGAGAATTGAAAATTTGACAATTATAGGAAAATCTGTAAATGACAAATCCAAGTCCTAAATCTAATATTTAGGATTTTTTAAAGTTTATTAATTTTAGGACACCTGGGTGTCTCGGGTTAAGTGTCCAACTTGAGCTCAGGTCATGATCTCACGGTCCATGGGTTCGGGCCCTGCATCCAGCTCTCTGCTGACAGCTCGGAGCCTGGAACCTGTTTCAGATTCTGTATCTCCCTCTCTCTGCCCCACCTCTGCCCGCATGTGCTCTTGTGTGCTCTCTCTCAAAAATAAACATTAAAAAAAAAAAAATTTTTTTTTTAATATTTATTTATTTTTGAGAGAGAGAGAGAGAGAGAGTGCATGCGCAAGCAGGGAAAGAGGTAGAGAGAGGGAGAGAGAATCCCAAGCAGATTCCACACTGTCAGCACAGAGCCCGACATGGGACTTGAACCCATGAAATGCGAGATCATGACCCGAGCTGAAATCCAGAGCTGGACACTCACCTGACTGAGCCACCCAGGTGCCCCTCTGTTTAGCATTGTTTATGGTGCTGTGCCTTAAGTGGCATTAACATTAGGCAGAAATTCAAAAGGACTGACCGATAGTAAAATATCAGAGTAAAAAGTGATTGATTGATGTTTTTAGAACTTTAACTAAAATGAAATCCACAGTATGGTATAGTTTTCACCAACCCTGAAAAAGATCCCAAATAGACAAAAAGCCAGTGGCTTATTTTCTTCCAGTTAGTGAATTAATTTTAAATGCTGACTCTCAAGCAGGGAAAGTTTAAATAAGGAAGTGGGTGGGAGAAAAGTGAGTCATACTTGGTAACATTATCTGAAACAATAAAGAAACAGGACATTGCAAAATGAATCTCTTCACTACATCTTGATGTGGTCATAGATTTTAGTGTCTCTGTGCTTGAACCATGGTGAACAGAAGAGAAGGGTAGAATCGAGAACTCAAGACTCCTCATTTGTCCTTTTATAGTTGGAATGATGCCACCAGCAAGCATTTATAAAACAGTAAGAACTATTCTTATTAATATTTTGATTGGTAATGCCTGTGGTTGCTGGGTACTACTTTTTTTTTTTCCTGTTCTATATTATTATCTGTACGTTCTCATTGATGAGTCTTATTTGGTTTGGGAAAGAATTAATAGGGCTTTCTTATTAAACTAGCAGAACGCAATAGTACAGCTGGCCTTTCTCCTAAGTGGGAATGTAAATAGTAGATGGCACATGCTATGTGTGGGAAGAAAAATGACATCTTCTCTGCAGAGCTATTGCTACAAACACTACATGTGTCTCTCATCTAAAGGGGAGCATTAAGATTTAATATATATGTGGTGATAATATGTTCTCCTTTGCTGCTCTGGTGTCTGTTATATTGCATTGGTTCAAATATGCAAACATAAATATTAGTAATGTTAAGGTGGTAAATTTTATGTTATATATATTTTGCCACAGTTAAAAACAAACAAAAAGAAATGTTAAAAAAAAATAGTATATAGTGGAACCATTGGAACCAGGAAATCTTGATGCTTCTTCTGACTTGTCCACTAACTAGTGATACGACCTCAAACAAATCAATTAAATTATTTGTGCCTTTAGTTAAAGGATATAAACTGGATGTGATCTTAAGGCCCTTTTCAGTGATAATGTAATAATAATTCTATGCTGTTTTTAATAGGTATATTTCTTTGTTAGTATAGCCATCCCCCCCATATTGTCAGCTGCTTCTTGAACTGTCTGGTGTTTTGAACGTCTAAGATACTATGGAATACTTTGAATTTCACTCTGCAGACAACTGAAAAAAATTACTTCAGTCTCTATATAATTCGATGTAGAGACTTAAATCAGAAGTCTTAAATAAGTTTCGTTAGAACCAGTATTAATTATTTTTAATGTTTATTATTTACTTTTGAAGGAGAGAGAGAGAGAGGCAGAGTGCGAGCCGGGGAGGGGCGGAGTGAGGGGGAGACCCAGAATCTGAAGCAGGCTCCAGGCTCTGAGCTGTCAGCACAGAGCCCGAAGTGGGTCTTGAACCCACAAACTGTGAGATCATGACCTGAGCTGAAGTCGGTCACCTAACCCACAGAGCCACCTAGGCGCCCATAACCAGTATTAAATTTAATGAGTATTTCTTAAATGCCCACCAAGAATGAGAGCAGGAGGGATTGGGGGATGGAGGGGTAGGAGCAGAATAGAATCACAAAGATAGTTCAGGAAAGTAGATACACATTAAACTAGATCTCTTTTTTTAATTTTTTAATGTTTATTTTTGAGACACAGTGAGAACGAATGAATGAGTGGGGGAAGGGCGGAGAGAGAGAGGGAGACACAGAGTCTGAAGGAGGCTCCAGGCTCTGAGCTGTCAGCACAGAGCCCAACATGGGGCTTGAACTCACGAACTGTGAGATAATGACATGAGCCGAAGTTGGACACTTAACCGACTGAGCCACCCAGGTGTCCCCACATTAAATTAGTTCTTGAACAGGCATTATTAATAGTAAAAACTGATTTGAAAATTGTCTCAGCTTGTGTAACTTTCACTGATATCTAATATATTGTGATCAAGAATCACTTCAGTGGTGAATATAGAATACTGTTACATTTACCATATAAAAGATAATACCTACCTCATTGAAACTCTTGTCCCTACCATATTTGAGCAAAGCTACACTTTTCCAATATTTAAACTTTTGCAGCATCAGTGATCTAAAATATAGCCAGACACCTCAAAGTAGGCAAATTGTTGTTTTTTTTAAACCTCTGAACTAAAGGAAAATTGTGAGTACTTTGTGACACCTTTAGCTCTTACCCACAAGGTGTTATCAGTGTCTTTAAATTAAAGTTAGATATGTATAACATGAGATTAAAAAACTGAAATCTACTAAAGGGGATATGTTATAAGGAAACCTTAAAATCTGTACATGACAGGGAAGGTAGGGGCAGAAGAATATCATGTGTGCCTGTGCAGGCATGCCTACCTGAGGGCACAGTGGGCAGGGTGTGGACAGTATTATAATAGTATTTGGCATGATGAATTTGGGTTATCAAAAATAGCTTGAACTATATTAAGAGGCTCAGGTAAATGGGTCAATCAGTACATTTTAGAATGAATTTCGTTTGAAAATGGTTATTTTTTTTTTCCCTCAGATCTGGGTGCTTCGGTGGGTAAGCTTCATTTGAAATGCACTAATGTGGAATGCAGTCATTGATTATGCCACATAATAAACACCTCTCTTTATAGTTTTCATGAGCCTGTTAGTATCCAAGATGTACTTTAACAGGTTGTATTCATAGATCTTTCTGAGATTTATTCATTGTTTCCTTCCTCTATATTTCATATTGTAGACCAAATATAAACACATAGATGTGACCTTTTAAAGACTAAAGTTGATAGAAATTACATACCTGTTGGCAGCATAAACTCAAAGAAGCAATGTATTTAAATTTAGTAATAGCTTTATCAAGAATATTACAGAAACATTTTAAGTTAATCATTCATTTCATGAAAAATGAAAGAAATTGTATAAAAAGTGAGGAATTAATGAAGATAGAGATTTGGTAGAACTGATGGAGAATTGATAGAGATTTATAGAAACATTTTTGTTTAAAAACTTAAATTTTCTTTCTAGTTTTTTTTTAATTACTATTTTACTTATATTTTAACATAATCTTTGAGAGTTTATAACCTTTGAACATACTCAAATAAAAATTAAGAAGACAGGGGCACTTGGGTGGCTTAGTTGGTTGAGCGTCCAACCCAACTCTTGATTTCTGCTCAGGTCATGATCCCAAGGTTGTGGGATTGAGCCCCAAGTTGAACTCCATGCTGAGTGTGGAGCCTGCTTAAGATTCTCTCTCTCTCCCCCTGTCTCTATCTCTCTCTCTCTGTTTCTCCCTTTCTCCATCTGCCCCTCACACAAGAAATTAAGATAATCATCTCTTAAGGAAAAGAATGACAGAGAATCAAATTCAGAAGTATTGCAAGTAGAATGTCAATGCTGTAATCCAAGTTAAGTCACTTTTCCTTTTTCTCCTTTAATTTCACTTAATTGTAACTCTTAACACTGTTGATTTTGCAGGATGTAATGTGAGGTATCAGAGTTTTCTGGCAGTTAAAACATAATGTTTACCTTGGCTGTCACTTTCTTGTGGTGGGCTATAAGTCCTTTTTCTGTAAGGCTTTGAATTTCTTTTTTTTTTTTTTCACTTTTTAAAAAAGTAAAGGTTGGGGGCGACAACTGTTGAGATCATCTTAGACCTGAAGACAAATAGTAAGTTACTCTTAGCTATTTCTTCCCTTGCCAGCTCAGCTTTCATTCCAAGAATATGAAAGACAGCAGAAGCAAAGGAATTATCCAGCTTCACTAATCAGTCTTTGTTGTTGCTAGTATTACAGTGAAAGTTCTCACTGAAGTTGTTGGAGTTTTAAAACAATGTGTAGAATAACAGAAAAGGTGTCCCACTAACCATATGGATAGTCCATATGAGGATCGCTTTTCTTATTCACTTAGAACTGAATGGTGAATTTGGAAAGTTCTTTATTTTGTGGCGACTCCATTTAGTCTATTGGAAAGGTATAAGAAAGCGAGGTGAGAAAAAATGAACCTCAGAGAGGCTGTATCTGAAAAAAACACCTGTTCCATTTGCAAACTCATTGTGCCAGGCTTACTGTCCTAAGTGCCAGAAACACCTAGGATGTGAAGAGTACACGTCCTGCCTTCAAAGCCTTGGTCTACCCAGGGGAGAGAGATAAGAGAAAAATCACCATGATATGGTGCAATAAACACATACTTCAAAAACACAGACGAGGAATGACCTGAGCCTGGGGAAGGGCTGATTGAGGGGCAGGCTCCTGAGAAGCAGTTGAATTTAGCTTGAAGAAAAGTAGGAGACGTTGCTGGTTGGTTCAGAACAGATGGGAATGGGGTTAGGCAGGGAGGAGTGGCTCTATCTAGGCAGAGGCAGAGTATAGGAAACAAGCAGTGGCAAGTGGATAGATGTCATATTTGTGGGTACTCCTGGCCTCATAATACGAGGCCAGAGGGCCAAAGAATTGAGTGTGAGAATAGGATAGGCTTAAAAAGAAAATGTAAGCTAGGGACAAATTGCAGGCGGTTTGTATGCCTAACCTGTATCTTTTCTCCCCTGAAAACAATGAACAATCCATAGATAATAAAGAAAATGCAGCAAAGCATACAGAATACAAATCACTCATAGTTCTACTACCCAGAGAGAGCTGCTTTGATATTTAACATTCCAACTTATTTTTTTCTGAGCTCATTTTTGGGAGAAAACAATTTCAGTAGCCTAATGTATGGTCATTCTGCATCCTGTTTTGTAGGATTAAACATAGGTGCTTTCCTGTGTTATTTCAAATTTTCCATAAGCCAAATACTGTGTGGCCTCAGAGGCATTTAATTAAAGCATGGAAGTGACATGATTATACATCTGTGGGTTTTAGAAAAAATGAGTCAGATAAAAGGAAAACAGATGGAGCAGAGTTTGCAAGCAACTACAATAATCCAGGTGTGAGAGGATGAGGTCCTGGACAGATGCAGCAGAAGGTTAGGACAAGGAAGAGAGGTTTCTAAGGACCTTCTGATGGAGGTAGGGAATGAGTCATGTTCAACTCCTAGCTTGGGTGAAGTGGCCGTTGGTGTATCACCTACTGAACTACAAGAGAATAGAAGGAGTGGCATATTTGGAGGAAAAAAAAATAGGTTTAGACATACGGAAGTTGAAAGATGTGTGGATTGTCCTCATGAAGATGTCTAAGACAAAAATGGAATACTCTGGAGGCGCCTGGGTGGCTCAGCTGGTTAAGAGTCTGACTTTAGGGGCGCCTGGGTGGCGCAGTCGGTTAAGCGTCCGACTTCAGCCAGGTCACGATCTCGCGGTCCGTGAGTTCGAGCCCCGCGTCAGGCTCTGTGCTGACGGCTCGGAGCCTGGAGCCTGTTTCCGATTCTGTGTCTCCCTCTCTCTCTGCCCCTCCCCCGTTCATGCTCTGTCTCTCTCTGTCCCAAAAATAAATAAAAAAACGTTGAAAAAAAAATTTAAAAAAAAAAAAAAAAAAAAAAGAGTCTGACTTTGGCTCAGGTCATGATCTCATGGTTCATAAGTTTGAGCCCCCCTTGTTTGGAATTTGCGCTCTCTCTCCCTCTCTCTCTCTGCTCCTCCCCCAGTCAAATAAAACTCAAAAAATGAATACTCTGGAAGTTTTATGGTGTATTGATTAAGGATAAAGACATTAGAATTAAAAGAGATGACTTCAAACCCAATCTTCATCACATACCAGCTAGGTGACCTCGGACATGGTATTTTAACATAATTTGCTAGGCCTTGGTTTCCTAACATGTTAATAATTGAGGTGGAAGACAGGAAGGAAAGCAATTGTGTTTGGAATGATGGGAAGGAGTAGACTTGCTAATTAGGTTAGTTTTGTACTACTGAGTTTATGACACCTGCAGGACATCCATTTGCAGCTATTAATTAGCAAGTGGAAATGTGGGTCTGGAGCTCAGGAAAGAGGGTAAGAATGTAAGAGGATGTACATAAGGGTGTGATTAATACTGCCAAAATAGAATGTGCAGGAACAGGAAGAAGGGCAAAGACTGAGCCCTGGAGAGCACAAACAGAATCAAAAGGGGAACATAGCTGTGTGAGAGGAAAAAGAAAAGAGAGCAATGTTATGAGAATCACAGGGTTTGGGGGAGGGGGACATAGGATTATTGGTGAGCTTATGAGGATTGGACATCATAGCTAACTAGCTCAGAGAACCTGGGTAATCAAATTAAACAGACTACGTTTATATTGCACATACACTATGTGCAAGGCACTGCAGAAAATAAAAGAGGAAACAGCTGCAACAGAGGATTGAGATAAATGATCATTACATAAGATATCTTGAGGTAAGGGAAAAAGGGAACTCAAAGATTAAATCAAGATTCAGAGCAAGGCTAAGAGGATGAATTCCCCGTTAGCATAAATTGAGAAGTCAGGGAGTCTGGAACTCAGTGAGAGAGGTACAGCCTCAAGGGGTGGGGCTTGGAGCTTGAGGACAGTGGAGAAAGCTCTTGTGGTGACTTGTGACTAAGATTCTGAGGGCCAAGGTCAAGGGTAGTGGGCACAATCAGCAGTCTCCCCAGCGTTGCTGAGTGACATGGAACTCAACAAAGAGAAGATGGAACTGACAGTGGGAGTGAGCCATGGTCTGCGAGTCAGCAGTGCTAAGAGAACAAGAAGGTAACAGTCAGTGGTGGGGCTTAACAGAATGTTGACATGAACCAGGAGGTTTGGGAAAGTGAAGTGCATGGAGGTCAGGATGCATATTAACGATGCTGTTTGGCATGGGTGTGAGAGAAATGGAAAGGTCAGATCTTAAAAACACAGCAGTCATCATATGTGGCTTAAAAATAAAATAAAAAGAGCAATATACAATAACCAGTCAGGAAGACAGGCTCAAGGACCAGAGTCTCTAGGTTTGTATCCCAGGTTAGCCACTTACAGTTGTAGGACCTCGAGCAGGTCACTTAACGCTCTCTGTAGCTTAGTTTTCTTCATCTGCAACATGGAAATAATAACCTACCTCACAAGGTTATTACAAGGCATATAGATCATCAAATCGTTGTAGAGGATTTAGAACAGTGCCTTAAAACGTAATGTGAGCTATATATATGTTAAGTAAGCATAAAAGTAAAATCATGTTTCCTCATTTGTAATTCAAGGGAAACAGACACATGACCTGAAATGTCCCTTAATAGATCCAGAGTTTAGTATATCCTGCCAAGTGAGTGTCCCAGCACCTACCAGTTTGTTTTAAAGTGAGATGCTCCTTTGTGGGAGGCACAGAGGGCATTTTGGCTGACTCTTCCTTTTTAACACAGGTTTCTTATATTTTGTTTGTTTCTCTCCTCTGAGGCCCATAGGTTATTAGCACATAATGCACTCATTTATTTGCATAAGGTTTTAACTCCAGGGAATTATCATCAGAAATATTTATAAGTGACCTAATTACTTTGATGCTCTGCCTAGATTTGAGATAGGTTAATTCAGTTATTGATTGTGAGCATATATTCTTCCTGATGCATGATCTTTAATTTCTGCAAAAGGCAAAAGACAATTTAATGTATACTGAATTGGATATAAGAAGAACAGAGTTCTCTCTTTGCTACCACTTACTTCCTGTCTGATCTTGTACAAGTAACTAAATTGTCCTTCTCAGTGTGAGCTCTATTTTGCCCTTTTCCCACCCTATCTCAAAAAGATAGAATGTAAACCTACAGATTAAACTCTCAGTCACCTGTTCTCCTGTTTAGAATTGAATAAATAGAATAGAGGACATCGGATTGAAAAACATTGTCGCTGGGTCAAAAGTAGGTTTGGGGGTGCCTGGCTGGCTCAGGCAGTAGAGCGTGTGACTTTGGATCTTGGGGTTGTGAGTTCCAGCTCCACATTAGGTATAGGGATTACTTAAAAATAAAATCTTAAAAAAAAAAAAAAAAAAAGAAAGAAAGAAAGTAGGCTTGGACTTTGCTCCCAAAGCTTCCTGAAGGATCATGCTAAGGTAATAGACTATTTATTCTTGTGATACTCTATAATGAAGCCCTGGCAAAGGAATAATGTGCATGGGTCGTAGTGGGTATTCTTTTTCCTGTAATGTGAACCTGGTGATAAATTACTTGCTGATTACAAATCTTCCCTGAGAACATATGGCCTTCATTATGGCATTATTACATGATCTTCATTGAACACAAAATCTGTGTTTTATTCCCTTACCTTTCCATTTTCTTGTCCTGCAAATCCCCAGGGAGTTCTCTTCCTTACGAGGCTGTGACAAAGCAAGAACTTTATTTTCACAGACCTAGATTTGAATCCTGGCTGAGTCACTTACTTAGCTATATGATTTGGGGCAGGTTACCCATCCTCATTAAGACACTACTTCCTCATCTATAAAGTGAAAGGATAATGATGCCTGCTTCCCAGGAGTATTATGAGGATTCCATTAGCTAATTCATGTGAAGCACATGCTAGTGCTTAGCACACAGTAAGTACTCAATAAATAGGGCTGTCACTATCACTCACTTGTGATACCTTCCCTCGATTTCCCTGTTCCTTAGTATTAATAAGAAAGGATCTATAGAACTCTATAGAATTATGGATTATTGGAATGAAGGTGTCTGACACAAGTTAGAGATTTTAAGATGCTTTTTGAGATGATAGGACAGTTATGTAACATTCAAATATTATTGTGATCTAACTTTAAATTATCACCTGGAGCCACATGGAAGACATTAAAAATGACATATCAAAATTTTAATACAGCTCATGAATTGTGGTAGAGGATCAAGTGTTAATTTCCTAAGTTGACTCATCTTGTTATGAAAGAATGGACTTCAGGGAAAGCAGAAACATGTGTGTTCATATAAAGCTACATCTTCCATCTGCAGGGTAGAATTTAATTAATTGGTAGCAAATATGGGTAGAAACTCCCAGGACCAAGAAACCCAATAACTTATATTACTTCAAATATAACCTGTAATGAATATATGAAAAAAACTATAATAACTTTTAGTAGTTTTGATTCCATGTTTTTAGAAAAAAAATTCTTCCTGATTAAAATGAAATCATGAGAACATGTACTGAAAAGTTAAATAGCATAGTTGAAGAGTAATAAAGCATGATGTCGGTCTCTGGTTCATTTTTATGTAATTGAAGCTTTTGCCCTTAAAGCATCTTGTAGGAAACTCTAATTGTTTATTAACCTTTATGAAGTTCTTTCCAAAATGTCTGCTCCCCTGCTTGGTGGTTCTGAGACATGTGGCAGTGCGTATGGTACTAAGATTTTGAAGAATGAATCTCTGGCTCCACATGAGCATTTTCTGCCTATCCAATAAACGAAGTCTGTGAGCTGCCGTGGGGGCTCTTTGTCTGGGGCTCCTGCCATATGGAAGAGTCGTGCCAAAAGGTCTGAAAAGAGCCGTAGGAGCTGATGACATCTGTAAATGAGGAGGCAGAACTGACAGTGTAGCACATTCATGAGCCAGCAGGCACACTGACTAATGACCAGGCTGAATCTAGCCTAGTGAGAATGGAGCAGCTCTCTACTGGAAGGTCACTGGGGGTGTGAAGGTGCACAGTCCTAACCTAGGAAGTGGATTAAGCAAGCGCAAGAAGCAGAGAAAAGTAAATTGTGTAATCTCTTACTGTAAGAAGTGTGTATTTTATCTTTTCAGTTTCAATAGTTCAGATGTACTCTATTGCATCGTTATTTGAGGCAATATTCTGAGAATCAGCTTTCAACATAGGAACATAGTGTCATTTACAAGTGAAAAAAATCTTTATATTATAGAGGAACATCAAAGGTAAGATGCTTTTGTAATAGCATATTTATGATTGTTTTTAAAGAGTCAAGCCTGTGTATTAGGCTCCAGTAGAGGCAAATAGGATTATTTATTAAATCAATATTGTGTAGCTATTACTATTTTCCAAAGAATCACAAGAATATATGACTTAGTGGAGTGCTAAGCACAAAAGTAGCAGTTACATAGTTTTGAAGTGGCAAATAATAAGAAACAACATTAACTTTACCTATTTAACTTTTTATTTAAAAAAAAAAAATACCAGCCTACATCTCTAATGTACCAGCAATTGTAAAACAACTTTGTCTGTTATTTAAGCATAAGTCTTGGGGCACCTAGGTGGCTCAGTCAGTTAAGCATCCAACTTTTTGGCTCAGGTCATGATCTCACGGTTTGTGAGCTCGAGCCCCGCATCGGGCTGTGTGCTGATAGCATAGATCCTGCTTGGGATTCGGTCTCTCCCTCCCTCTCTCTCTGCTCCTTCTCCCCCCACTCAAAAATAAATAAACAAACCTTAAAAAAAAAAAAGCTATCTCCTAGAGTAATAGAGCCCCTGGCATGCAGATAGATTCTGTATTTCTCCTTAAATGTAATTCATAGATGAGTTTCAGTAACTAATTTTTTTAAAGTTAGAAGCCATCATATCGTTATATCAAATATGACTGAATCTTCAATACCTGATGATTATTTTTTTTATTTTTTTTATGTTTTTATTTATTTTTTGAAGGAGAGACAGAGCATGAGCAGGGGAGGAGCAGAGAGAGAGGGAGACATAGAATTTGAAGCAGGCTCCAGGCTCTAAGCTGTCAGCATAGAGCCCGACGCGGGGCTCAAACTCACAAACTGCTAGCTCATGACCTGAGCTGAAGTCGGACGCTTAACCAACTGAGCCACCCAGGCGCCCCGTTTACCTGATGATTATTACTAAAATGCTGAAAAGCCTGCCATAAATAGAATTTATATTAGAGAAAGATTATATACATTAAAATGCAGAGTAGATACCACATTTCATTTTTAAGTGGATAGCTTGTATTTTGTTAGTCAAAAGAAAATTGGGAAGGGAAAACCCTTGCAGGCACTTATTATAGTCTTGTTGCTTGTTGCAGAGAAGAGTTCGAGCGAGAGCCAAAGGTTTACTGACCAGTGACTTAAAAGCCCAGGCTCTCTTAGATGATTGGAATCTGATTCAGTTACCTTTCAACTGTGTGACTTGGAGCAAGTCACCTGGCCTTTCCAAGCCTTGAAATTTTATTTTGTTGTATGTGTGTGCTGCCAATAAAACAGGAATAATGTGCCTATTTTATAGAATTACTGTAAAGATTAGTCAATTTATATAAAATAATTGTAACAGCATCTGGTGCATAACAAGCAGTCAGTGAATAATCATTAGCTGTTCTTATGGCAACATTGTTGTTTGGGTCCATGATTTCCTCACCTCTACCACAAAAATCCTTAGTAACTTTTCACAAACCTGTGTGCAAGTGATTAAACCGAATGTCAGCGAGTTTACTTTTGCTTAACTTTGTGTTGGTTTTGGCAAGGTCAGGGACCTAACATTAGAAGACCATCTGTGTGGAAGGACACAACTTTTGCTAATAACTGCTGGTCTCTCCCTTGGATTTTGCAAAATATGACCAGGATACCCACAATTTGCCACATTCAGCTAAAGTGTGATTTAGAGTCAGCAAAAGATCATTTATTATAAGCTTCTGATTTAAGATCCTGTAGGATGTGGAAGACCTCAGGAGTGACTTCATTGCATGGCAATGATAGACAGTTTGACTTGTTGGTTAATGAATTCTCTGACTCATAAAGGATGTATTATTTTATCATGGCACAGACTTTGCTGGATGGTTTTCCTTAAAGGTATTTGTCAAAACCAGAATCAGAACATATGAAAGTGAGTGAGTCACAAAGATACAGTACCACTATTAGAATAAAACAAAGGTCTTGGAAAGAGCAAGTCACTAATACTAATGACATCATGGATGTATCTCAAATGCATTTTGAGAAGTGGAAGAAGCAAGACACAAAAGGCACATACTGTGTGATTCCATTTATACAACCTTCTGGAAAAGGACAGATCTAATTATTAACAGGAGCAGGTAATAGGAGAGGGGTGGGACCGACTATAGAAACTTAAGTTTTGGTGGAAATGTTCTTTATCTTCATTGTGGTAGTGATATGATTATATTAATCATTTGTCAAAACACTTAGAACTATCCACCAAAAGGGTGAACCTTACTACTGTAAGTCATATATCAATAAATCTGGCTTACAAAAACACAAATGCCTTATAGTATTGATGCAGGTCAGTATTTCTTTTGAGTACGTCGAATATACATTTATCTTCCTCTGAAATGTTGATATATTTCTTATATATTCACTACATATTTGTGTTCTCTTATTATAGGTTTGGAAGTCACATTTTCAGCTCATTATTTTCTCCTCTATAAGTAGTAATTGTTTAAAAATTACTTGAAACTTTTTCAGTCGTGCAGAATATACCCCATGTTTCATAGTATTTCAGTTTTCCATATTAATGAGGATGCTTCTAACACAAATAACACCAGTAATGCTCAACCTGGCTTAAATAATAAGGAAGTTTATTAACTTCATCTCTGTGGTTATGGGGTGGCTGCCCATAGCACTCAAGTCTACAGATACCCTTATTTACATGGAGCATGGAAGAGAAATTTCTTTTTCTATGGCTCTTCCTTAAGAGTAGAAAGTCCTAGTGCATATTCCTTCATGTCTCATTGGTTCTTGAACCAATCGCTGTATATTCTTGATTATTACACCAGTTAGGGCCCACCTTTTGATCTGGGGAATGAGGATAGTTTCTCCAAAGGGAAGGCCACCTAGTAGTAAGGTAGATATACTAACCAAATCTGGATATCATTAAGAAATAGAGGGAAAGGATGTCAAACAGACAGACAACAATGCTAGTACTTTACCCTGAATTGATTGTTTAACCAAAACCTTGGCTAGCTGCGGGATTTAATGACAATATAGTTTTTATTTCAGTATTTTTGAGACCACAAATTATTTAAACAGTATTATGTTACTTTACCTAAAGCCTTCACATAAAAATACTTCATTCCAGTGCTACTGTAATAAGCAACATGGTAACCTCATATGTTGAACACAATGAAGCATGCTCTACAGTATAATAGCATTTTATACACAGTTTTAAATGTAGCCTTTACACAAACTAGGCACTGGTTTGAAATATGCTTTGTTCTCCTTTGGTGCCAGAGTTATTATTAAACCTTTACTATGCTGCGTACTTGCCTACAATGAAAAGGGTACTTCAGCAAAGTAGCTAGGTAGAAATTTCTCAACAAAAGGATGTATAAAATAGAAAATGAGTTCTAATAGGACCAAGTTCAAGAGCTCTGGGTAGTTGAAGAAGGCTCCATGGACAAGGAATAAAAATTCAGCAGCCCATCCCCCCAAAAAAAGTATGTCTTCAATGCTGAGAGAGATAAAGCAAGAATATATGCCATGCAGAGAGGATGGAAAGAAAAAAGGTTTGGGAATGACCATGGACACATTTGGATAATGGTGGGTTAGATTCATGTGTTTGGAGGGAAGGGTGCCTGCAAAGATACAATGGGAAAGAAGTGTGAGACAATGAGTAGAGATGAGATTTGAACAGCCCTGAATTATACGTAGTCTGGCTGTTATCCCACTGGTGAAAGGAGGACTGTTGGGGCACCTGGGTGACTCATTCGGTTAAGTGTCCGACTTCGGCTTAGGTCATGATCTCATGTCTCGTGGGTCTGAGCCCCATATCAGGCTCTGTGCTGACAGCTCAGAGCCTGGAGCCTGCTTCAGATTCTGTGTCTTCCTCTCTCTGCCCCTCCCCACTCACACACGTGTGCTCTCTCCTCCCTCTCAAAAATAAATAAACATTTAAAAAATTTTAAAAAAAGAAAGGAGGACTGTTAAATGTTTTCTTTCTATGGAAAGTAGAATGATCTTGGCAAAGCAGAGTTGGAAAGATTGCTTATACAACCGCATACAAGGTGGGTTAGAGCCAAAAAGTAGTAGAATCACATCAAAATGGGAGTTCTTGATTAGCCTGGGTTTGAGATACCGTATGAGCAAAACCAGGCGGCAGTGATGAGAATTAAAGGGATGGTTACTAAAGACATAGTATGAGTAGACATTCGTAGCCAGCTGGATTTTATGGCAGAGAGCTACGTTTACAGTGATTCAAGGTACCAAAGGCAGATGACTGGAAAAGGATGGAACCATTGCCAGGCTGGTAAAGTTCTAGTGGGGTGGAGTTGGGAGGTGATAGGATAGGGGCTTTCCTGAAAAAATGAGTTTGGTCTTACATTGACAGCATGTCAGAGTGGTAATAAATATCCAACAGTAGGAATGTGTGATTGCTACTCATTCATTTATTCAGCAATATTTTATCAAACACCAGTATTTTATTGAAGCACTGTATTAGACAGGAGGGTTACCAAGTTACCGAGAAAAAAAGTGTTCCCGTTCTCACAGAACTAGCAAAGCTCTACAAATACATTTAGGGGCCAAGTAAACATACACTGAGGAAATAATAAAATGTTTGTTTTTAATTTAATATAATATGGGTAGAGAGAGGAGGAGGACATAGATGAAACAATATTAACAATGAGTTGATAGTTACTGAATCTCATCGATAGATATTTGCTGGTTCATTTTACTCTTTACTCATATATGATTGAAATTTTTCCTAATGTTTTTTTAAAAAGGCAAAAAGTTAGATGCATAGAGCTAATAATTAGACAAATTATCTGAAAGAGTGTTGAAATCATTTCTGAAGAGTAGCCTGAGAGAGACAGGGAGAAAATGAGCCAAATTTAGTGTCTGAGAAACATAAAAGGTGTTTCAAGGGCAAAATAGATGATACTGTTGATTTTGACAGAAGCTAAAGAAGTCGTTATAGGTTAAATCTAGCAGAATGCTTATTTTTAATTTTGTTCATTTCTGGTTGGGTGGTCCTTCATGGCTGAAAGGAATTGGGTAGCTGAGAAGCTTGAGAAAACTGTTTTGACCATTTGATAAGGTGTTTATTACTTGAAAAGTCTTGTCTAAGTCTTATTTCCTAATATGTGGATATCTATTCTATTTTTAGGAAACTAATGAACAAAAACTTCACAAAATAGCCAACGAACTTTTGCTTACAGAAAGAGCTTATGTCAACCGACTTGACCTCTTAGATAAGGTAATATTTTCCCATTCAGGATTATTTTATTTTTTGGCATTATATATCATTTTTAGTAAAGGGGCTTTAGAAACTACTGGATGGACATAACTGTTTTTTGCCAGTGAAAGCTTTTTCTTCAAGGAAATCTTTAGGATTTTTAGCTTTGTCAGTGAATGCACTAGACATAAAGGTTTTTCAGTTCATAAAAAGCAGATTCAAGGACTCTCTCTATGAGTCACAAAATGCCTTTATCTTTCATCCCTAAACACTAGTCTGTTTCGTGACCATTTATTATGATCCTAGAGCCATGTTCCCATTATAATCTAAATAAGAGATTGGTGATTCTAATGCCTGCATGAATATGTCATTGATTCTGTTTGTCTCATGTGCTGTTCAGACCCATGTGAGTCATCTGAATTGATGGAATAATAGGGCCAGAAGGCATTTTGAGCATTCACTTGTTCAAGCTTGTAGGAGACATCTAATATAGTGCCTGGCGTAAAGTTGCACAGTCAATATTTGTTAGAAATAGCATTCAGAGTACTTTATCACATTTTGTACTTTCGTCATGTTGGGGCCTTGAGTATCATTTTAAATATACATTACAAAGAATCGCTTAAAAATTATTAAGGCTTCTTAATATTGTTTTAGTGATAAAAGAACAAGATAACTGGTAAATTGCTCATATAGACCCCTCTTATTAGAAGAGAAAGTTGCCATGTTTGAGTACTAACTATAAGAAGAATTATCTCACTTCTGCCATTGGAAAACTGGAACTTCATGGGAACAGGCCATCCTGGGTATACCTCCTTATCATTGGTTCCTAGAGTGGACTATGGCCCTGTCAGATGAGCCTTAAGGGGCCACATTAAGGCTTCTGTCCTTTGAAATAATGAGATTGTGTCTTAAACACTCACTTTCCAAAGAATTTCACTGTAAGTCAGTCAATTCATGTGTTTATGTGTTTGAAACAATTTCCCCTCAGGGGAATACAGACCAGAAACGTTAAGTATTCCTATTGTGGAGACATGTCTTTTCCTCTTACAAGTTTTGTGTTTTTTTTTGTCTTCGTTCTTTTTTGTTATTTCAGCCATATTAGCTTGTCAGCTACTGTTGCTGACCTTTTTAGAATTTTAGAGTCTTAATTACTTAAAATATCCTATCTATTGGAGTCTCTAAGGACATGATTTTGTGTTCTTTTTGCCTCCCAAGAAAATGCAGTGGAGGTGAATTTAGAAAATTAACAACCATCTGGACATTTGAAGGAACAGACTTCCTTCTGCCTACATTTAACAGAATGGCAATTAAGAGGTATAGTAGCCATAGTGGAGAATAGCTAAGAGTGCAGTTTTTTAAAAAGTGTCTTTAAGATACCATTTTTATGTACAGGAGAAGATCTTTGTACCCTTTTATAAGTGTTTAAGTTATCTTGCATTATTACTTAATAAAAAGCAAGTAAACATCTGTGAACTGAAATATTCTTTTATTCATCCACTCGCCAGATATTAAGCACCTGTTCTTCTGTGGGAACTAAATTATGATGGCCTCCCTTCCCAAGGGGGCAGACAGTTTTAATAGGGAAAGTGAGATTTAGGCCCACAAATTACAATAAAGGGCAATACTGTCAAAGTCATTCAAAACATAAAGAAGAGTGAAAAATACCACCAAAAATTATTAATTTAGATAAAATTTTCCTTCCATGTCTCTTAACTCTACTTATAGATAGAAGTAAATCCTTTTACCTCAATTGGAAATTTTCTGGCGTAGAAGAGGTTAATATCTCCAAAACGGAGGGAGAGCCTAAGTTAGAGTCAACTTTTCTAATTCTGACTCCTGGTTCTTCTCAATCAAAGCATATACTCATCCATTTCAAAAATGACTGATTTCTTGATTCATGAACTTTTTCAGTCAATAAGTTACTAAGAGCCCACTATGCCTAGCCCAGTGCTAGGTGGTTAACCAGTAAATTTGAAGTAACGTTTGCTTTATTCTCTTATTCAGGTATTTTACTGCAAATTATTGGAAGAAGCAAATCGAGGCTCATTTTCAGCAGAGATGGTGAATAAAATCTTTTCTAATATTTCATCAATAAATGTCTTCCATAGTAAATTCCTATTGCCAGAGCTGGAAAAACGAATGCAAGAATGGTAAGAGGAATAGATGGCCAACTATTTGTCTAAGGCAGTCATATTAGATGCTGTGTTATTTGCTTATAAATGGAAACAACAATGCTACACAGAGCTATAGCCAAACATCTGTGTTAAATTTGTATGGTAAAGAAGTTGTGGTACATTTTTAGCTTTGGTTGAAAAGAATTTCATCTCTGCTCTCTAAACTATCTTTTGATTAGTGGAGACAAGATTTCAGGGTAATCTGGAGCTTTAAAAACTCCATAGGTTTCATTCCTAAAGTCCCTTTAAAAAGGTCCTGCTTCAGGGACGCCTGGGTGGCTCAGTCGGTTAAGCGTCCAACTTTGGCTCAGGTCATGATCTCACGGTTCGTGAGTTCAAGCCCCACATTGGGCTCTGTGCTGACAGCTCAGAGCGTGGAGCCCCCTTCAGATTCTGTCTCCATCTTTCTCTCCTCCTCCCCCACTCGTGCTCTTTCTCTCAAAAATAAGCTTAAAAAAAAAAGGCGCTGCTTTATTCTCTACCAATCTCATAGCAAGGTGGATCTGATAAAGCAAAGAATGTGTATACACAGTGATCACTTCATTTGAAGTCCTATTAATTCACTTACTCTATAAGAAATCTTAATGACTTGTTTCTGTATTTTATACAGGGAAACTACCCCTAGAATTGGTGACATCCTTCAGAAATTGGCACCATTCCTTAAGATGTATGGAGAATATGTGAAAGGATTTGATAATGCAATGGAATTGGTTAAAAACATGACAGAGCGTATCCCCCAGTTCAAATCAGTAGTTGAAGAAATTCAGGTAATTGGACTCTTGTTCAAGGCTATGAATTATTTTCCTATACAAATCATAAGGTCTTCTAGATCTAAAGTTTAGATTGAGACATCTGTCTGAGACCACCAAATTCCATGTTATTCAGAATGATGTAAAAATCATCTATGCAGAATTAATGTATTTATCGAGCACATGCCATGCGCTGAGCAGTAAATTCTCCATTTGCTTTTGAGACCAGGAGAGTGTAGCTTTTATAAAGATTCACATGGATTTACAAAGTGATTTCCCATTCGGGTCTGTGACTCTCTTGCTTTCTTTCAGAGGTTGAGATGATGCAATGAATATAAAAAATGATTGCCATAAACCTGACATTTTGCAGACATTATTATTCTGTGTGTGTGTGTGTGTGACTTTACATATGTGTCCTGACTTTTTTTCAGTTTTGCCAAACCTGGATAATATATTTTAGATAACTCCATAATGATTTCTATTTGATTCTCTAGTCAAAGTTGTTAACAACTTGATAGTTTAAATGTTGAAAAGGAATTCTTGAGATCACATAAGGTCCTTGGGGTGAGGATTCTGCTGCTCTTTCTCTGCTTTCTTTTGTGCTATACAAATATTTTTTATTTACCATTTTAATTCCTCTAAATTTTGAATGTTTTTTTCCTACTGTTTGTTGGAGGAATTATAATATGCATCTTAATTTACCACAATCTACTTCAGGTTAATGCTAATATTAATTCTAATAAAATACAGGCATTTTGCTCCATCGTAGCTCAGTTCCTCCATGCTCCATGCTTTTAGTATCATATACATTACCTTTATATAGGTTTTAAATTCAATAATACAGTGATATTATTTTATATAATTTTGTATCTTTGAAAGAAGAGATGATATAAGAAAAAATGTACCAAAAAAAATTATTAACCCATATATTTACCATTTCTAGAGTAAGTTCCTTTCTACAAAGGGTGTTAAATGTTTTGGGTTACCTGGGTGGCTCAGTCAATTAAGCATCCAACTTCGGCTCAGGCCATGATCTCATGGTTTGTGAGTTTGAGCCCCACATCGGGCTCTGTGCTGACAACTCAGAGCCTGGAGCCTGCTTTGGATTCTGTGCCCCTCCACTGCTCACACACACACTCTCTGTATCTCAAAAATAAATAAACTTTAAAAATTTTAAAAGAAAGAGTGATAAATGTTTCTTACAAGGCAGAGATTGGATAGTAACAAATTTTCTTGGTCTTTTTTTGGGAAAATCTTTATTTTTTTCTTCACTACTGAATTGATAGTGTTGCTAGATACAGAATCTGGGTTAATAGGTTTTTTTTTTTCTTTCAGCAAAATGAATGTCATTCACTGTACTCTGTCCTCTGTTGTTTCATATGGGAAGTTATTAATTATATTATTTCCTGTATGTGCTGAATTGCTTTTCTCTTGCTATTTTCAAATTTATCTCTTTGCTTTTTTCTTTCAACAGTATGTATCTAATGTAAATCTTTCTATATTTATCTTGCTTAGGATTGAATTTCTGGGATGTGTAGGGTTTTTTTTAATTAATTTGAGAAGTTTTCAGCCATTATTTCTTCAAATAATTTGCTCCAAGTACACATATGTTGGTGTTCTTGATGTTATTCTACAAGTTTCTGAGACTATTCATTTTTCTTCAGTCTTTTTTCTGTTCTCCGGATTGTATAATTTCTATTAATCTTTCTTTGAATTCATTTTTTTCTTTTTTTTCTTTTTTTTAATATTTATTTTTGAGAGAGACAGCGAGAGTGAGCAGCGGAGGGACAGAGAGACAGGGGCAGAGGATCCGAACCAGGCTCTGTGCTGACAGCAGCAAGCCTGATGCATGAGATCATGACCTGAGCCAAAGTCTGGTACTCAACTGACTGAGCCACCCAGGCACTGTGATTTTTTCTTCTGCCATCTGGAATCTGCTGTTGAGTCCCTGCAGTGCATTTTTCATCCCGGCTATTGTATGGTTCAACTCCAGAATTTCCATTGGTTCTTTTTATAACACCTGTTTCCTCCTTGAAAATTGCTATTTGTGCATTCATTATTGTTACACTTTTCATGTTTTTCAAATACAATTTCCTTTAATTCTTTGAATGTTTTTATAATAGCTACGCTGAAGTCTTTGTCACCCACATCCAGTATCTGTGTTCAGAGACAGTTTCTTTTGATTGCCTTTTTTCTTCAGTATAGGTAACAGTTTACTATTCTCTGTCTCTCTTTTTTTTTTTTTTTTTTTTTTTTGTTGTTGTTGTTGTTGTTGTTGTTGTTGTTGAATACTGGACATTTTAGATAACCTATTGTAGCAACTCCAGATTTTGCTTTCCCCCACTGAAAGTGGCTTTGGTTACTTTCGTTTGTTTAGTAACTTGCTTATACTAAATCTATAAAATCTGTCTCTCTTCTGGTATGCTGTTGCCAATGTCTCTGTTCAGTTTTTTTGTTTAATATCCATGTGTGTGTATGTGATCCCAGCTTTGTAGGGATTACCCCTATGTCTGTGTAGGTTAGGGGTCAAACAGTTATTGAACAGAGATGATTAACTACCTAGAGCCAGTACGCTTCTGTCCTCTGCTGATGGACCTGTCTATGCATAGGGGAGCACATTTAAAGATCTGACCATTTTCAAGTCCACTGGACCCTTTTACATCTCCTCAGGACGAGTTCACAGCCTCAGGGTGGCCAGGAGACTGTGCTGAGTCAAGCTGTCTTCAGTCTCTGCTGATCATCTACAGAGCCTCAGCCAAGAAAATTATCTGCTCCCCTTCCCCAACACACAACCACAGCTTCAGCCCAGTGAAGCCATTGGTCTTCTCCACTTGCCCACCTCAGAACTATTCACTTTCACCAACAGTGTTCCTGGATGTGTGCCTCGCCCACCATTCCAAATCTAATAATATGAGCCCTCTTGAACTTTACCAGAGACACTGCCAGTCCCACCCCTGCTGAACCTTTCAGTCATTGAAACTTCCTTTGTTAGGGGAGGAATGGGTACGGCCTCAGGCCAGAATGCCACAGATTCTCACTGTTCTTACCCAAAGGTCAACAATTTTCAAAGCATAAATACTTTTCAGATCGTTCTATGCCTTTCATCAGTCTCCAAAGTACCAAAATGGTCGTTTTATCAGTTTTATCCCCCTTTCTAGTTGCGTTTTCCAGGGGGGATTTTGCTAGTCTGCTCTCTCAGCCATAACCAAAAGTCCTGCCTCTTCCCATTTACTCTTTCTTTTTCTTCTCTCATCATTAAGCACTCATCTACCTTTCTGAATACTGGCTCCTTTGATTCTTTTACTAGCCCCTTTTACTTATACTGAAATGTGGACAGAGTACAAGAATGTGGCCCTTCACATTCTTTTCAACCTCCACACCCTCTGTGATGTCACATGTTCCTGAGGCTTTAACCATCATGTCCTACAGATGCCTGTAGGGTCATTTTTCTAGTCTGTTTCCTGCCTCTAAACTGTCATTGCACCTTGTTGAATGCTGGTTACACAACTCTGTATCGACATTTTGCTATCAAAACAAAGTCAACATGTTCCATTCCTGCCTTTAGCGCCCAAGTACTTTTTCCATCTTGATTTTTTGTGCCTTATACAGAGTAGCTTGTGGTTATGTGATTATTAGAACAAATATTTTCTCGTTCACCAGAGTTTGATAAGTTAACTTTATCTTTCGTCACTTTTCCTCATTCTCTGTGCATTAATTTGCCTGTGAAACAGTATACTGAAGATGTTTAGTATGCTTACTGCATAGTAAGTGTTCACTAAATGATGGTGGTGGTAGTGGCCATTACTGTTTTATGAAATCTTTAAAATTCTATCTCTGAAATATCAGTCTTCTCCCTATTATGAGGCATTGTTGAGGTGTTGAAAAGAGTAGTGGACTGGGAATCAACTGAATTTAGGATTCTAGTTTGCCACTTAGTCATGGGACCTTGGATGACTTTAACTTCTCTGAGCCACGGTTTCTTCGTGTAAAAATGTGGGGATCGGTAATATTTTCTATATTTCATGGATATATAATATTATATATTATAGGCTTGGAGAAAGTCAAATGAGATGACTAAACTTATAACATCAATATTCTACACTTTATTAAGTAAAGTTATGATTTCCTCAGCTTCCATGGTGATTTCAGACTCTATACTTTTTTCCTGGTCTACAGTAATCCCTTCCAAACTAATATCCCCACATCTCCCCACTGCAGTAAGTTAAGTCACACTGCAGTAAGTTAATGTTAACACATCTCAAATCTAATGCTATTGCTCTCCTACACGAAAACCTGCATTAGATGAAGCAAGTCTAAATAATTCACCTTGACTTAATTACCCCATATTACCTGTTCTTCCTCAGCCCCTGTTTCCCCATACATATCTTATTGCCAACAAAACTCAACATGTTTCATGCCTGACTGTTGTTCTCCAAGGTCCCTCTTCCTGCCCTTCGACCCCGGTCTTCACTTCCCTTTGCACCAGCAGCTGTCCTTATCAGAGTTCATGTTGAATGCTCTCTTGTCTGTGAATGCTTTAGTTTCTTGTTTGCTTTGAATGCAAACATCATGTCTTAAGACAACTTTTATACCCTTCAGTGCCTTGATCATGGTAAGAGTCTAATAACTATTTTAATTGGATTCCTGGTTTGTTTAATATGAACAAGAACATGTCTTATTTTTCAAGTAATCTTTTCCCTGTCTTAACAGCTTATTGAAAGCAAAGGCTATATAGACTAAATTTTGCTGTAAGACAAGGAGATCTATTTACAGAGTTCAGTTTCTAATGGAAAAGACTACCGTGACCTAATGAAAAATTAAAATTTTGTGACAGATACTAAGACACTCAGATCTTGTCATTCTTCTCTGTGGAGTCTTTAAGTTCAAAGGAAATGACATTTATGGTAGCCTTGATATTAAACAGTTTCTGCTGAGTCCAAAGTCATTTAACGCAGTTGGGCCTAGTGAACCTCATTAAATACATGCATCTTTTAAAAATCTCTGGAGTCTGATTCAATAATGTGACCACACAAGCCTTTCTAGTGACTGATTGAAGTGGTTGCCAGCAATCTGAGAATTTTCTTCCTTAAAATTCTACTTGATTTTTCTTTCTGTTCTTACTCTAGTTTGGTGGGCCTCAAACTTCCATGGTGTAAGAAACTGGGATGTTTTCAAATGCATCTTCCCAGGCCTGAGCCTCAAAGATTGTGGTTTCATTATTGGGGTGGGGTTCAGAATTTGCATTTTAATAGTGCCTTAGATCAATCTAATGCAGGTGATCCACAGAGCACGCTTTGTAGGGAAATCCTGTCCACGATTAAAGTTCCGTATGACCGTTTTTAGATTGGCCAACTTAATTTTTAAATCTTTCTTTAAAAAACCTCTCTCATTATAGAGACAGAAGGTGTGCGGGAGCTTGACTTTGCAGCACCACATGCTAGAACCTGTTCAACGGATCCCCCGGTATGAGATGCTCCTCAAGGACTACCTAAGGAAGTTGCCCCCTGACTCTCCAGACTGGAACGATGCTAAAAGTAAATGCTCCTCCCCCACCCCCTTTCTGCTCTGGGGTAATCAAGTGGCCAGGAAGGCTTGTGGTTAAAGAGAGAGATAGGTCTCACAGCCAACTTAGTAAGATATTGCTGCCCAAAAATAGCCTCATCGGAAATTGTCATCAACAGCTCGATTAGGCAAGCACTTCTGAGCCCAGATCCCAGGTTTAGAGAAAGGCAAATCACAGTTCTCATGCTGATTTCATGTTAATCTGAAACAGTAGTCTTAGAGACATCTGGAATAGCAATACACAATTACCTTCTCACAGAAAGAACACAACCATTCAGAATTACTGGTGCTGCTGGTTAATTAGATAGGTTGATACATACCAAGAAAGCTAACATGACATTTACTGTGTAAAAATAACCTAAGCAAACTTGGCTCTACCTACCCTGAAAGAGAAGAGAAAGTGATGCTTTTTAGTGTCAGTTAACATTTTCTCAGGAAAACTTTATTCCTATTCCTCCAGTTGCCTTTTATTTTTTCACTGGTTCCTAATGAATGATTTTTTTTTAAAGACTCAGGAGTTTCAATACTTTAGCTTTCTCAGGTTCTTTCAAAAAAACAAAGCATGCGACTCTCGATCTAGGGATCATGAGTTCAAGTCCCCCGTTGGGTGTATAGCTTACTTGAAAAAAAATTTTTTAATTAAAAAAAAAAAATCAGGTAACTGAAGGGAAGAATGAAAATTTAAGAGATAGGGATGGCTTAGGGTCAAGTACTAACAGTGCTGCTGTACAATCTTGAAACATTGGTACTTTGCTAATAATTGCTTGTCTTTATTATAAATGAACCCTGGCAAGAGATGAGAACACAGAACACAATCTTTGGTCTCGGCACCTGGGTCTTTTTTTGAACACAGGCTTTCTCTGATGCATTTCTCCTGCCATCCAAGTGAGTCAGTGACCACAGGAACTTCTCTTCTTCCCTTTCTCCCTTTACGGTTTAGAATTATCCTGACTTGACTTCTGTTTTCCACTTCATGCCCACTTCACACTCCTCTGGGCTAAGTGGTTGGTTTTGGCGACAGAATTAGTGGTAGGACTAAGGGTGGGATGACTGCTACTCTTCCTCAAACTGCTGATCCCAGGCTATTTTGTTTCCCTCTACCTTGGAGCCTGTGTGACATGCACAGCATTCCCCAATCAGGATAGTTCTCCAAAATCTAAATAAAAATTCAGTGTCTTCTAAACTCAAAGACTTAGACTTGCCCTAAGGTGGCAGGGTCAAAAATGAGACTGTTAGCAACACTGTAGGGCATTTTATTTCTCTCTTTGCTTTCCCATTGCTCCTTAAACTAATATCGTAAGGAAATCACAAAAGTGCTTTTAGAGACCCAAAAGAGAGGAGAAAGCAACAAAAGTGCATTCTGTTCAGCCACGGAACAAAGAAGAGAATTGGGTCCAGAAGTAATGAGGTTGTTGTGGTAACAGAATTAAGCAGGCTGTGGTATTCCTAAGATAAAAAGGAAAGAGCAGGACATGATTTAGGATTGAGGGCATTCCCTGGGGTTGATCCTCCAGGAGGCCTCAGCCTCCAGAGCCCTTCCCCAGCAGCACTGGGGCTCCTACCTTGCCCACACCAGATGGCTCCTGTTCCCACCTCTCCCACTGCCTCCGCAGCAGAGCCTTCCTTCAGCATTGTCATCAGCTGATTCCCCTTTGCCCGACCAAGAATAGAACTGTGAATATGTTTCACCAAAGAAAGTTGGTTATGCGTGGTGGTTAATTTGCTTATAAAACTAATAAAATAGTACTGCTGAAATGTTGTAGGACATTGAATCAGAAGATGTAGGTTCCAGTGTGTCCCTACAGTATCATAGTTGTGTGACCTTGGCCAAGCCACATCACTCGCCATTCCTTTCATCTGCCGAGTGGAGCTAACAGACTCTCCATTCAAGGTTGTGGAAGAGTTGAGTGACGTAATATATTTGAAAGCATGTGGCGAAGTGCCTTATGCCAATCTAGTGTACATGGTAATTGTTAATTTTGAAGGTCCGTTATCTGGGTCATATATAAAAATGTGTATGACTATTTACGAGGAAGTATCCTTCAAGTTCCAAATAATCTCACAAATGAAGTTCTGAAAGTATTCATTTTGTAAATGGAAGTTGCCCCTGCTTTTGGTGTCAGATGTACAGTCTCAGGTTTCTTCTTACTATAACGTTACGTTATTCAGCTATCTAGTAGCGTCGTAATGACAAAATACATTTATTTACTTTTCTTTTTTCCCATTTAGAATCACTTGAGATTATATCTACGGCAGCAAGCCATTCTAATAGTGCAATAAGAAAAATGGTAAGTAATTTTCAGAGGAGTTGGAAATCTTCTAGTTAGATAATTGTCAATAATATAGCCTAATGTTATCTGTAGGTTTGGACCAAAATGAATTGGTAAAGGTGAACAAAAAAAAGATTATTTATAAAGTGTTCAGTGTTATGTGGAATAATCCTGTCCTCTTTTCCCCCCTGTTTCAATTTGCTCGGAACTGACACATTTTATACCAAATTTGTGCTTAGTCCCAATCCCTTCTGCATTATTTGGATTTTAGCTAAGGTCATTGTATTATTAAAGGCACGAAAGTAAAACCTCCCTTTATTTGGTCTTGCTGTATTTTGTTTTCATTTCCTAGGAGAATCTAAAGAAACTCTTAGAGATTTATGAAATGTTGGGAGAGGAAGAAGACATTGTCAATCCTTCAAACGAACTCATAAAAGAAGGACAGATCCTGAAACTCGCTGCTCGGAACACATCAGCACAAGAACGCTACCTTTTCTTAGTGAGTATTCTAGTGTGAGCTGGTCACGTAACAGTAATTCAGAGACGTGGTTCTGTACATCTTGGAAAAGTAGGATGCTTGTGTGCTCACCAAAGCAATTCTGTCTAATCTGGTTTAGTCAACACTGTTAGGATTCCACATAAGACAATGTCCTTTAGTAACTGAAACTTGTTCCTTCAAGGACTCAAATCTTAAAGTATTTTAAAAATAAATTTTCTGTGTACTTACCATGTGTCAGTTACTTCAGTAACCTACAGTTGATGACAACTTGTCTATGATGATCTTAGCCATCAGTTGTGGGGGCAGGGTATGTTTTCTCAAATTTTCCTAGTTTCAGATTCACTCTTTCCTTCAGTTCTTAGAGGCTAATGAGTACCATTTTCTGACAAGTGTTCTCTTTCGAATCCTCTCTGATCACTACTTTAATCTTTCCAGTTTGAGGAAGTATATACTCAAGGTTGTGAAGCTTATGCCTAAAATATCTCTGAAAAATGCATGAGTTTGCCACATAGTTCCTTTACATTGGAGGCAGTCCCTGTCCTTTCCTTTACTTCCTGGAAATGACATTTAGTCTGGGGCTTATCTCAAATGTTAAGAGCACTTCCTGGGGCATCCAGGCCATTATGTTTTTAGTCTCTGTTAATTCCAGTTCCTTTCTATATCTAATGATGTGATAATAATCAGAATAATAGCTAATGTGGAGTAACAATAAGCTAACACTGAGTAATAGCTAGTAAATGTTAGCTATTGTTGTGATTGTTATTATCGTCCAAGAAACCAGACACATTGGTCATGAGGCTTGCCCAGTGAATGGCCCACGATACCTTCTCAGGATGTTACTCACATCTGACTTTCTGGTGCAGGACAGTCCTCTCATCAGCCATACTATGAGTTTATTTGGGAGCTTACAGGGTTTTTTTTCCCTCTGGTTACAGCCTCCTTTGATAGGAAAACTTATAGGAACTAATTACCATGCATAGTAGTATTCAGTATCTCTCATTTTTCAAAAAGAACATTTGGTCACCATATTTATTACCTAGCAGCTCTTCCAAGTTTGTATACAACTCAAGAAGATTGAAAACATGTCTACACAAAACTTGTATGTGAATGCTTATGCAGAATTATTCATAATAGCCAAAATATGTGGACATACGGATATAGTGGTATATCTATGCAATGGAATGTTATATGGCAGTAAAAAGGAATAGAACACTGATACATGCTATATGAATGAACTTTGAAAGCACTTTGACAAGTGAAAGAAGCCATTCCCAGAAGCCCATACTGTATGCTTTCATTTATATGCAATGTCCAGAGTAGGCAATGGAGAGAGGCAGGATGTAAGTAGAGGTTGCCTAGGGCTGGTGGGGAAAAGGAAATGGACAGAGTTTCCATTTGGAGTCATGAAATGTTCTGGGAGTAGATAGCAGTGATGCTTGCACAATTTATAGCTATACCAAAAACCATGAATTGTCATTTTAAAAGGGTAAATTTTATGGTATATGAATTATATCTCTATAACTTTATAAGATTTATAGATACTATCCAATTAACTCCAAAATCTTCATTTGAGATCAACAAAAATACTTTACCACTGAGAGATCATACAGAGAGCTAAAAATGTAAATCTAGGACTTGTGATGCCATGTCAGGGTTCTGAGCTCTAATTATTTTGAAATGTATGATTGTTGTTTAGGTACAGTGAGACCACTAGATCAGGAGAAAATTGCCATGAAAAAGATCATTATACGCAGAGATTCCTCAAAGGAGAGGCTTGCCATACCATGGGGGGGGGGGGGGGGGGGGTGGTTACACAAGAAAGCATCAGAGTCCATAAGGAGACAGAGGAACCAAACAGAAAATGTGAGCAAGAGTGTTTATTATGGGTTCAGTGAGAAGGAATGGGCAAGACAAAATAAACAGACTTAGGATTTGCTAGTTTACATAATTCCATCAGGCTCTGGGGTATATACTGGCTGTTGTCTGAGTGATTAGGGCAGGGGAATACTGGCCCAGGGTGTAAAAGCTCAAAAAAGGAGGTGGTTAGGGTATGGCCTCTGGATTGGTTGGTTTCCATATGAAAAGCATGCATGTAGGTCACTCATTTACTACTTCTAGCAAGTGGATAACCCGAAGAAGGACAAATCCCTCCATTGTCAGCAAAGCCCCAAGATGTCAAAGCATCAAAAATACAGATTAGGGACGCTTAGGTGGCTCAGTCAGTTAAGTGTCTGACTCTTGATTTTGGCTCAAGTCATGACAGTCGAGTTCCGTATTGGGCTCTGCACTGACAGCACGGATCCTGCTTGGGATTCTCTCTCTCCCTCTCTCTACCCCTACCCTGCTCATGTGCACTTGCTCTCTCTCTAAATAAATAAATAAACTTAAAAAAAAAAAAAAACAGATTAAAAAGACATGCTTAATATACTATTTGGGGCAAAATGCCTGGGAGTTAATGTCTTCCCTCTACCAATGTCTTCCCTCTGCCTTTCCCCTTCTTTTAGGTGCTTAGGTAATTTCCTTTCCCTTCTTCTGCATGATTGTTACAGTTTCAATACTTAAGCTTCTAGCTCTGTGTCTAACCAATTGCCTTGGTTTAATCTTCACATTTGAGAATTATCCTGGAAATAGTTTTAGGTTGAATATCTTGGTGCAGAGCCAAATTAAGCAGCTATTTGGAGGACAGATGGCAAGGAGCCTTGGGGAACTACAGCCATAGTGTCTTTGAAGAAAGGACCCATCTCGTTCCACTTATTGTAAGCTATCAAACCTCTCTTGCCGTTGCCTCCCCGGAGAATGGAGTCCTAGAGCAAGAGTTACTGGAAAGCCGCATTCGTCTTGTGAAGACCATCTTAAAAGCATCTCTGTAGGTCCGTTCTCTTGATCCCAGCACGCCCACCCACCTCCATCCCCTGCACTGTTATTGTCGCGCACCCTCCTCTTGCCAGCACACTTTGCTTTGCATAGAGCATTTTGGTTTTTTATACATAGTAACCTCAGCAACCTTTCTTATTTTTGTCTCTAGAAAGAATATGAGGGCTAGTTTTCTGTGTCCTTCTCTGGTGGTATTATTACATTTCTCTAAAAAAGCCAAATTGCATTTAGAATCTGATTTCAACATTCAGCTGACCTTCATGTGTTTGCACGTTTTCTTGCCTCCACACCATACTTGTTTGTATTACTGCAGTGTATTCTGTTGACTAAACTATATAACCACACCTGATATCTGAATGTTTAAAAAAAAAATCACTAAACTATCCTACAGAATGACCCGGGAGGTTTTTATTCTTGGCCCTTTGGAGTTCTAGCCTTTATTTGCCTGTAGCTGGACAGGTTTTGATTTCCCTCTGCCATTCCATGACTTATTTAAACTTTGAATACAGAGCAGGCACTGGAAATTTTCTCCAATAATGTACTTTTTTCTTTTACCTTTTAAAACAAACTGGAATGAAACTGTCACTGGCGAGACATGAAATTGAATTGTTTCAGTTAAATACACATTTTAAGAGACTTAATATGAGTAGTTGAGGACACTGGAGATCAAGAAGGGGGACTCGCCCTGTGTTTTTAATAAAATTGAGACTGGCTTCTAGCTTAGCACTTCTGGAGCTTGCTCCCCAGCCAGAGATTACATGTCCATAACGACTTCTGAGCTGTGGCCATGGATAACAAGGGATCTCCTGCACCGAAAGGGAAAGTCAATCTACTTGGTGCTGCACTTGCTATCACTTCTTCTTCAGCACCAGCAGAAACCCAGAGGCAAGGTGATAACGGCTTTCACCAAAGGAGCAGGGTTCACAGAGGGAACAAGAGTGACTACCTAATTCCTGTACATAATATGGCATCTGCTACTTCGTAAGCGCTATTTTATGTCTGTCAAGAGCTCTTACTTTCAGCTGTAAGAAAGAAGAAAAAAGGTATTTATTGATGAGCATTAGATTGTGACATGAGTTCTAGAAGGGTGATAAAACAGTTATTGACCATTGAGAACGTAAAGCCCCAATTAGGAAGACTATATAAGAAGGGAAACATAATCTTGCAAGTGTAAAACAAAGAGAAACATCGTTCATAAAACAGTCTGTCATCTTGCATGAGTGTTAACTGCAAAAACCAAATGCCAAGAATTTCCACATTCATGGACGGTGTTTCTATAAAATAAGAAGACTTTGCTGAACTTTATAAAGTGAACTGGGTACAGCATCAGATAACTCAGAAATTTTATGGCATGACATTACATTTGTCACTCAATTTGCAGAAAATGAGGCTGTTGTTGCTGTCTTGAAAGTTGAGCCCTGTGCATGTCGGCGGCTCTCCCCTTCCTGCTGCACTGTTTACAGCCTGGACCAAATCCACTCCTGAGATGGCCTTCGTACAAGATAGAGAGAAATGTTAACACAAACAGCAGCAAGCTGTTGCATTAACCAAGCTGGATGGTGATGAGAGCCTTTCAGAGTGTTTTCAAATCCCTAAGTCCTGTGTACTGCAATGAGGCTAGTGATTGCCATACTTAGAACACAGCGGACTGTTAATAATAGGGCATAGGTCATTAGGGTTCTCTTCTAGAAATGTAAATGTGAAATGTGGTGCTGAGATGCATCTGTTAAAGTGTATTTAGTGCCCTTTTATTTCCATTGAGGAAATGAAATTTATGATGCTGGTTACAGGATGTTGCATAATAATGCACAAGGAACAACCGATGAGAAATTTGCTTTCAGAATGAGTACAATGGACAGTGTCACATAAACAGGTTGAAATGTTTTCAGAACCCATCAGGATTTCTTGTCTTGATGGCTTAGGTGGAGCCAAATGGGACCTGGTTCAACAGGACAGTTTTCTTCATTTAATCCTCTTAACAACCTGTGACTTTTAGAGATAATTATCCTGAGACAGGAGAAGTTATGTAGTGCATAGTCCCCAGTTGCCCTTGTCTTCCAAAAATATATGTGACTCTAGAAACAGTGTAAGAGACAATAATAGGAAGAAAGAAGGTAAGTATGGACCTTCTTTAGGAATCTGCCTACAGATTAACCTAAGTATTTAGTCTTTCCTCTTTCTGTATGTTTTAATATACTCAAAAGTAAATTAAATGCCTCCCCAAACTTACTGCTTGGTCCTGATTAGCAGGGGTAGTTCATTGTTGACTAGAAATGAGGTATTATACAAAGTTTGATTCAGTTTTCAAAATAAAGTCCTTCATGTTACTTAAATTTTTTTCAAATGTTTATTTTTGAGTTAGAGAAAGCACGAGTCGGGAGGAGCAGAGAGAGAGGGAGACAGAGGATCTGAAGCGGGCTCTGAGCTGACAGTAGAGAGCCCAATGCGGGGCTCGAACTCACAAACCATGAGATCATGACCTGAGCCAAAGTTGGACGCTTAACTGACTAAGCCACCCAGGTACCCAGAAGGTCCTTCATTTTAAAAGCAGATCTGGTAAAGCAGATCTTTAAAAACTTTTTGCCAAAATAGATGACTTCTCTATTCATACATGACAAATTCTTAAGATGTGGGCCAATATAAAACAGTAACTTCGATTTTTATGTAGGGCTTAGTGTGCTAACCCCACATGTTCTAAAGTAATAATTTGGGTTTTTTTTAACCTAATATTAAACACACAAAAATAATTGCTAAAAATTACTCTTTTTCTCTAATAACTATTGTAGACTTGCTTTGTAAGACACAACAATTAGAAATTTTGATGCCTAAGGGCTTCAACTTATGTGGTTGAGAATTTCAGGTCCTGGTATGTGGAAAGTCCTTAATAAATTATTGCTGAATTTAATTGAACTAATTTTCTTAATAGTACAAATGATGATTGATTTAAATATCAATAAACTATGAAGGGCACCCAGTGGCTCAGTTGGTTAAGCGTCCAACTCTAGATTTTGGCTCAGGTCATGATCTTGCAATTTGTGAGATCAAGCCTCACATCAGGCTCTGCACTGACAGTGTGAAGCCTGCTGGGGATTTTCTGTCTCTCTCTCTCCCTCTCTCCCTCTCTCCCCCTCTCCCTCTCTCCCTCTCTCCCTCTCTCCCTTTGCTCCTTCCCCTCTCTCAAAATAAATAAAAACATTAATAATTAATTATTATGAACCAATAAAGAGAAATATGTTATAAATTTTAAAATAGGGTAATTTTGATATAGGCCTAAAATCTCAATATAGTATTTCAATAATTTTGCTCACATAGAAAGTATGATATTCCCTAGAAATTCCTTGGAATTTTTGCCTAGGGCTACTTTTCGTATTGGTCACTTTCCTCTTTCTTCTTTGTTTTCTTACTTGTTGATGTGTGTTCTGTCTCCTTGCAGTTCAACAACATGTTGCTGTATTGTGTACCAAGATTCAGCTTGGTGGGCTCTAAATTCACAGTTCGAACCAGGGTTGGCATCGATGGAATGAAAATTGTAGAGACCCACAATGAAGAGTATCCACACACTTTCCAGGTATCTGGAAAAGAGAGAACACTGGAGCTACAAGCCAGGTGAGAGATTCATTCACACAGCTTTCTACAAGCATTGGAAGGAGTTGTAGGACAGAATAATTCTGAGGATCTTTCCCAAGTGAATACTATAGACCTCTGGGAATCTGGTTGGCATAAGAGAAGTAGTAGAAGCTCTTAAAAGGCAAGAATGATGTCTTCCCTTTTGATTCCTCCGTAGTGCCTAGGATAGTGGTTTTGAGACGGTAAAAATTCAGTAAGTTACTTTGCCTCTTCAGATTTACAGGGTGCTCAGAGAATGAAGTTGTTGCATTCAAGCCAGGGTTTTGAGACTTGTAGGAAAAGGTTCTCCCCTAACACTTCCTCCCTCCGCCCTTCTTTTGGGTGCACAGTGTTTATTGATGCTTATTATTCCATGCTAAATGTTGAAGCATCAACTGTCAGTCCTTCAGTGTCTCTGCATTTGTGGGACTTGTTGGACTTTGATGGAGAGAATATTCAGAAGAGGCAGGGTAGAAAAGGTAATGATTCTCCTGACACAGTGGAGGATACATGAAGGGGGCCATTTAGAGCCCCCTTTCTAGTGGCCTCTAGAAACCAGGACTTCTGGAAGGGGTGATTCTTTTTTGCATGCTTTATTGAACTGGAAAGAAGGCTAGAGTTCTAGCATCCATCTCTCTAACCTAACCATGTTTAGAGGGGAAAAAACAATGAGAACCACTACAATGGATCATAGCTACCTGACGTGTGAACCTCTGGGAAACAGCATGCTGTCGGATTTTGAAATATCTGCCTTAGAAGACTGTCATCCATTTATCCTACAAAGACCTGTGTCATGGTGAAAATTGAGAACCTTCAGAAGGTCACAGATCAGAGGGTTAAGTACCAATCCTCACTCTGATGGTTCTGATACCCCAGGATCTGGAGACTCATAGAGCACTTCTGTTCCTTTTTGTTCTGTTGTAACTATAGTGTAGTTCTGAAGCTCATATGAATTCATCCTGGATACTTGGACTTAGTAACCATAAAAGCTTGAAGTTCAGACTTTCAAAAGAGAATAATTCATTCTGGCAGGAATCTGCCCAGGGAATCAGGGAATTGGTGATCTTACAGTTAGGGGAGATCCAGCAGGCTGGGAAAATTTGAAGAAATAGCCAGCCAGTACTTTGGTTTCCCACAGCAAATCTCTACTGAACCTGGCATTACTTAGGGAACTGCTAGGGGACTGCTCTGAGGATTAGAAGGTGGCATTTCAAGCATGAATTAAAAGTATAGAGGACTTGGCTTTGAATGCCATGGTTTTCCGACTTTATGGTGGGATTTGGGCCCCAGCCATTCAAACCCAAGGGAGGAAGGTATTTTGCTGTGCTTGGAGGTTCCTGACCTGAATCCTCACTCAGAGCCTGACTCACTGAGTGACTGGTTCTGGCAACGGGGAGGACTTATCAGTAGTTCTGACCCTCAGAGAAGTTTTCATTGCAGAAGAATGAAGTGCTACTGCTCTGAAATACCAGCACACTTCCAAATCTGCAAACCTGAGACATGTCTAAACAGAAGAGAGATTATCAAGGTTTCAGGGATTGTCTAAATGGGAACTCCAGCCTTCCATTAGCAAGTGGGCTCTTTTCTCTTGAGGATGGGGCTGATTCATGAGGAATTTTGTTAAGTACAGGCAGTAATCACTTTGTAGAGTTCCAGTATGCAGTACTGGATACATTTCAACTGGTATTGAAAACACGGTCATGTTTCCTTAAATTTCCTCTTCCCCTAATCGCATTGCTGCACTTATATCTATGATTACATGGTGAATCAAAGATCCAAATTAAGTGATTACTTTTCATCCAGTCTATGATTCTTTCAAGAATAGAGACAAACATTGAAAGTCTCAGAACATCAGAGTGTTACAGAGATTGCACGGAGCCCAAAATTGGATGTATGTTTGGACATATTTATAGATAATTCACTTCTGAAACCAACTGGGGGGAGAAAGGATTCTGCTTTTCTTGCAGAATGAGTCAGCCTTAAGACTGACCTCCTACAGAAGCTGTGGGACCCACTTTGCACCATGAGTTTGTGAAATCTGGATTAAAAAATTACCTCTTCAGTGTTTTGTCATATAAGCTTTCTTCTAGCATGTGCTTTGAGTAAACTAAAACTATTTTCAGCTTTTCTCAATTAACACTTTGGTGGTGTACTTCAGAATGATGTTATCTGAGTTAAATTAGTTTTGAGTACATTAAATGGATCTTTTATACCACATCACTGTGAACACATTGGGGAGACATACTTTTTTGGAAAACTCAAGGTGCTAGATCCCTAATTAAAGAGGAACATTTCTCATGTTTGTTCATTCTAGTTTACTTTTATTTAAAATCTTTTAGGTTAAGTTTAAACTTTTAAAAATAAGTTAGTTTTGAAAATTGAGACACATTACTAATACCATAGGAATTGGTGAGGCCTTGACTTGAAACTTTCTTTGTACTGTGATTTCCTTTTGGGTGTATTTTGTTAAGTGAAACTTGTTAAACTTTTTTGTTAACTAAATTTTTTTCTTAAAATAAAGATTTTTCCACAGTGACAAAAAAAAAAAAAAAAAAAAAGAAGGGAAAAAAAAAAAACCTCTTACATTCTACTTCCTCTTCCATATTTAAAAGAATATAAAGTATTCTGTCTTACATAGTTTTTATTTCATGGTTTTATGTTACTAAATGTATGTAAAAACATAGTAATAAGTAAGTTAGAGGAGTAAAAAATCTGCCATGACTGAGAAAGTAAAACAAAAAGCATTAAAGACTTATCAAGTTTCTTTGCATTTAAAAGCCTGAGAGCAGCTAGGAAATAACTATGATTACAGGGCAGTAGAAATAATTTTATCCACACAGGCCACTGCAGTAGGGAGCAATCTTTTTTGAGGAGCAAGAGTGAAGCCTTCCCCAGTAAGAGTCTTGGTCCAAGGATCCCCAGGTGAACAATAAGCAGAATCTTCCATTTGACAAGCACGGATTCCAGCTGCATTCTTGGCACATCATGATGCTCAAGAATAAATTTGCTAGAAAGATGGATGATGTCACAAGAGCCAAGCTCCTGCTAGACTCATTTATATGTGACACCTGTAGGAGCGAGGCATGTGACATTCAGACTGGAACTCAAACTCAGCCCTAGCCTAGCAAACACATGCAAACAAATGGAGCCCCACTCTTTTGACATTCTTCAAAATCCCCCAACTTGAAGATCTAGCTCAGGCCAGAGTCTGCTAATGAGGACTTTTCTAACACATTCTGTGACAGCAGCCAGCTGTGTAAGCTACCTGCAAGGGAGATGAAATAAAGAGAATTTGCCTCAATAGGAAAAAAGAAGATTTGATTATAGTCAAGGAAATTTTTTTTTTCCCAACAGAAAATTATTAAGTACTAGAGTCCATTAATCTGTGAAACTTCCTTCCTACAAGCATCTAAAAATTTTGTTTTGCTTTATCTGTAATAGGTTAAGTACAGTATTGCCTAAAACTTTCTAGCAAAATTATTTATCGGAGGAAATATTAAATAGCTCCCGAAGACCTTTACAAAGATATTTCAGATTCTAGAGGATACATGTAATGTTTTCTAAGATGAACTGTGACTAGTAGCCTTTGAAAATCTCGTGTGTTTTCTTAAAGGTGAATTGGAAGACTAGTTGTATATCTGGTATAACTACATCTACGTTACCTAATATGTTCAGCTAGATGATGGTTATTAAAAATAACATCAGGGCAGTATATTAATGGAAGCTAAACTTAACTTTCCCACTCAAAAATTATGTGTACCATAATTTTGTTTAAGAATTTGTTTGTTCACTTGCCAAAGATTCTGTTTAATTTTTGTTGAAACTTCTTCCTGGACATCCCTGAATTTTCCAGAAAGTTGAAACAACATCAAAGCATAGTTTTATTCTTATTCACAAGTTATAACTCATTAATGTTTTCTGCATTCACTTATATTCTGTTTTGTTTTAGTTCTGAGCAAGACAAAGAAGAATGGATCAAGGTAAACCGGATTTCTATTTTCGTTTTTGTTTTTGTTTTTTGGTAACCTTTGTGTGTGTACACAAACATGTACATATTATAGCGTATACATACATCAATGTCATAAGAACAAGGTCAGTTAATTCTTAAGGTCATTTTCACATCATAGATATTTGTTTGATAAGGCATTTTCATTAATTTGCAAGTGATATTTTAATGTGTGCTTTGAATCTCATTTATATTTTAGGCTCTTCAGGAGACCATTGATGCTTTCCATCAGAGGCATGAAACCTTCAGAAATGCAATTGCAAAGGATAATGACATGCACTCAGAGGTTTCTGTAAGTTGAATTAAATTCTTTAAGTTCTTTTCTCTCTGCAGTTGCAGAACTGGCTAGACAGAATCTCATTTTTCCTTACATGAATACAATAGCGAGTGCCTTTTTGTGCTGCTTAAACTTCTTTGTACCTTTTATTTCTTTTCCTGGGTCTTGAGTTTCAGAGCATGATATAAGCAATGTTGTTGAAGTGCTTTTTAATAAATAAGTAAGTAAACAAATAGATGGAAATGACAGTTTTTTCTATTAAAATTGAATCTCTTTCTTTTTTAGACTGCTGAGCTAGGGAAAAGAGCTCCAAGATGGATCCGAGATAATGAAGTAACGATGTGTATGAAATGCAAGGAGTCTTTCAATGCGCTGACAAGGAGAAGACATCATTGTCGAGCATGTGGACATGTAAGTGAGATTTCTTCATGGTCATGAAGGCTGCTAGTAACTATATAAGTGTTGTAAAAGCATCAAGTTTGGAAAGGCAAAAAAAAAAAAAAGAATCATTCAATTAAATAAATTACTTAATTGATAAACTTATTTTGATGACAGCTATGTGCAGAACACTGTGCTGGATCATGGAGAAAAAATGGTAAGCAAAATGATAGCCAGTTTCACCTAGTTTACATTCTAATGGAGAAAATAACCAAAGTCAAGTAAATGGACAAATAAGCATTTTAAATTACTACAAAGACACCAAGAAGGCAATCAAGAAGTTAGAATGGAGAATGATGTTAACAGAGGAGGACTTGGAACCAATTTTACTTAGAAAAATGAAAACCTCTCTGAGGCACAGATATTTAAGCTGGTGCCTAAAAAGTGAGAAAGAGCTAACCATGGCAAGGGAGGTGGGAAAGGCATTCAGTGGCTCCGTATGTCAGAAGAACTGAGATAGGAGAAAGTTGGGTCTGCTATTGGGATGCCAGAGGTAATGGGGCTGGAGCCTAATGAGTAAGAGGAACTGGGGCATAAGAAATAGTTAAATAGGTAAATAATAGTTAAATAGTTAAATAGGTAAATAATAACCAAAGGAGTTGATGTCTCTGAGAAAACAAGGGTTGGAACATACAGCATAAATGGAAGCTCAGGCTTTTGATGGGAGAGGAAAACTTCCCTCCATTATAACAGAAAGGAAAAAGGAAATGATGGGTGCAAATGTGGGTGTTTTTGCTTTTGTGGTAGGAAATTTTGTCATTGAAGTATGAGGAAGAGTCATCAGCTGAAAAAAGAGGGAGAAGAGGGATGAGGGAGATTCGAGAAAGAGGGTTCAGTATGATATAGTTGTCTCTGGGCAGGGAAGTGAGCCTCCCAGAGGAACATGTGTGGACTTCTGTGCCCATTAGTGGTTTATGGTTATACATGTAAAGGGGCACGCAAAACTCAATAACTCAGGCCAGAGGGGGCTGGTGACAGGTTTTCAGCAATTTGAGCTGTTTCATATGGAAAGAGTGAGGGAGGAACAAAGCATGAAATGAAGCAGGAGAGAGAGAACAGCAGGCTTTTGATGGCCTTGTGTACCAAGTTGAAGATTATATACTTTCTTCTAAAAAGCAACAAGTAAACAGAAGGGCAGGCATTGTGGTGCCATGATTTAACATATTATTAGTATGCTGAAGTGCAAGACTTCTTATTGATCATTCATTTAGATTGGTCTTTTACTGCAGATTTATTCTTCTGCTTTCCTCCTAAGTTTTCTCAGTGAAACAGTTCTGTGATCAAAGTTCAATTTGATAGCAAACTTTCCCCTCAGGGTAAGACTTTTTAATCTGTCATTGAGTTTGCTTGAAATGATTTTGGGTATTGACTGACACACTTGCCTTGTGTTCAAACAAACGTGTTTGAATGTGGATTACCAAAATACTATTATATGAGTTGGAAATAAATAAGAGACTGGCTGATATGAATATGTAGATGCAGGCATGTTTAATTCTAAATCTTAGAGTAATTTCATTGCAATTATGAGAAAACAATGAATTGAGTTTTTTTAAATTTTTAAAAATTTTCATTTTAGAAAGAGAACATGAGCAGGGGAGAGAGGCAGAGAGACAAAGAATCCCAAGCAGGCTCCACAGTCAGCATGGAGCCCAGCATGGCGCTCAATCCCTACGTCCCTGGGAATACGATCTGAGCTGAAATCAAGAGTTGGTCGCTCAACCAACTGAGCCACCCAGGCGCCCCAACAATGAATAGTTTTTTTTTCTATCATGAATTGTATATGCTGTGAACCTAAACTAAAAGTTTTACTACTATTTATATAGTTTTAAATAGTGTGTCCACTATAATTGGGAGGAAATATGCTTTTTGAAGCAAGAAGATGCTTTTTTTTAAGTGTGTGTATGTGTGTGTGTTTTATGTTTTCATTTAAATTCCAGTTTAACAGACAGTGTAATATCAGTTTCAGGTGTACAAAATTGTGATTCAACACTTCCATATAACAAGTGCAGTCTTTAATCCCCATCATCTATTTAACCCATCCTCTTACCCACCTTTCCTCTAGTAACTATCAGTTTGTTCTCTATAGTTAAGAATCTGTTTCTTGGTCTGCCTCTCCATCTCTCTTTTTTCCCCCATGCTTATTTTGTTTCTTAAATTCCATATATAAGTGAAATCATATGGTATTTGTCTTTCTCTGATATACTTTGCTTAGTATAATATTCTGTAGCTCCATCTGCATTGTTGCAAATGGCAAGATTTCATTCTTTTTATGGCTGAGGAATATTCCATTGCATGTGTGTATGTATGCATTATGATATATATATTTATAATCACCTCTTCTTCATCCATTCATCAGTCAGTGGATACTTAGGCTGTTTCCATAGTTTGGCTGTTGTAGATAATACTGCAGTAAACACTGGGGTGCATGTATCCCTTTGAATTAGTATTTTTTGAGTAAATACCTAGTAGTACAATTGCTGGATTATAGGGTAGTTCTATTTTTAACTTTTTGAGGAACCCTCCATACTGCTTTCCGGAGTGGCTGCACCAGTTTGCATTCCCATCAACAGCCAAGAGGGTTCCCCTTTCCACACATCCTCACCAACACCTGTTGTTTCTTGTGTTGTTGATTTTAGCCATTCTGATAGGTGTGATATGATATCTCATTGTAGTTTTGATTTGTATTTCCCTAATGATGAGTGAAGTTGAGCATCTTTTCGTGTGTCTGTTGGTTATCTGTCTTCTTTGAAAAAGTGTCTATTCGTGTCTTCTTTCCATCTTTTAACTGATTATTCATTTTTTGGATGTTGAGCTTTGTAAGTTCTTTGTGTATTTTGGATACTAATTCTTTATCTGGTATATGTCATTTGCAAATATCTTCTCCCATTCAATAGGTTACCTTTTAATTTTGTTGATTGTTTCCTTCGCTGTGCAGAAGGTTTTTATTTTGATGAAGTCCCAATAGTTTATTTTTGCATTTGTTTCCCTTGCCTCAGGAGACATTTCTAGTGAGAAGTTGCTATGGCCAAGAAAATATTTTTTTCGTGTTTATTTATTTTTGAGAGACAGGGCATGAGTGGGGGAGGGACAGAGAGAGAGGGAGACACAGAATCCGAAGCAGGCTCCAGGCTCTGAGCTGTCAACGCAGAGCCCAATGCGGGGCCTGAACCTATGAACCATGAGATCATGACTTGAACAGACATCAGACAGTTAACCGACGGAGGCACCCAGTTGCCCCAAGAAAATAATTTTTTAAACTGGGAAGTGTTTTTTGACAATTAACCTATAATAATTAGGAAAAAAATGCTATTCACTAAGAAATGGAATGCATTTGCATTATACTTATTCATTCATTGGCATTCTAAGTTTATTGTGTGCCTTATGAGCAAAATCTACAAGAATGATGCCTCACAGAGCTTACAGCCTAGTGAGTGTTACAAACACCAAATAATCACACAAGTGTATGATTAAAAACTAATAAGTACATCAATGGGGCACCTGGGTGGCTCAGTCGGTTGAGTGTCCGACTGCGGCTCAGGTTATGATCTTGCGGTCTGTGAGATCAGGTCATGACCTCGAGCCCTGCGTCGGGCTCTGTGCTGATAGCTCAGAGCCTGGAGCCTGCTTCAGATTCTGTGTCTCCCTCTCTCTCTGCCCCTACCCCGCTCATGCTCTGTCTGTCTGTCTCTGTCAAAAATAAATAAACATTAAAAAAATTTTTTTTTAAACTAATAAGTACATCAAGAAAAATAAGGGAACTTCAGTAGCATAGTGACAAGAAACAGTTCCTTATTCTGGAAGTTGGAGGAGTCTTCCTTGAGGAAGTGAAATTTGAGTCAACATCTGAATGATGAGCAAGAGATAACTCACTGAAGCAGAGTTGAGAGAGGACAGGCATATAGCACTTCAGGGGCTCTTAAGAAGCCAGTGTCACTGGGGATACAGAGAGTAAAAGGGGCCAATTATATGGGATATTGTGGGCCATCGGTAAGAATCTGTTCTTTATCAAGAGCAAAGGGAAAACTAAGGATTTTAAATAGAGGGGAAACCTATCAGATTAGCATATTTAAGACAGCATCTGGTGTTTGGAAAATAGCTTGGATGGATGTAAAAACAGAGGCTAGAGAACGCTCAGGTAAGAATGCTACAAGGACCAGTCGTGAAATTGCAGTAGTCCGAAGTAGGATGTTAATAGCTTGGACTTAGAAGGAAGATGTAGAGAAATGGACAAATCGAAAAAAAATATCTGGGAGATAAAATCAGGACTTCGTAATATGGTGACTGTATGGGGTGAAGTAGAGGTATATGTCAAGGACGATGACTCCTAGGTTTCTGACTTGCCATGACTGGTGCTGTTTTCCAGGATAGGGAGCACTAGTAGGGAATAGGTTTGGAGGGGTGGGGTGGAGTCAGGAAACAGCTTCAGGCAGGGAAGATCCTGAGTTGATTTCAGGAGCTTATTGATGAAACATCCAGAGATATGAAAGGTAAAGGTCTCCTACCTTTAGAGCAAGGAAGACAAGGATGAACTAGCAGAGCTCATCACCAACAGCGTTATAATACCATGATAAATATTCCTAATGTTCATGGGATATTCTTGGTCCGGTAAACGCCTTAAATATTTAACTCTTTCTCATTTAGTATTACTGGAAGTGATTATTGCTTAAATCTGTATGATTATTTACTCTTCATTTTTTTTTAATTTAAGGTGGTTTGTTGGAAGTGTTCTGATTACAAAGCTCAACTTGAGTATGATGGTGGAAAATTGAACAAAGTTTGTAAAGACTGTTATCAAATAATAAGTGGATTCACAGACAGTGAAGAAAAGAAGAGAAAAGGAATTTTAGAGGTATGGAATATTAAATATTGGAGAACTGAAATTTTTATGCAAGAAATGTAGAATTGTTTTTTAGCCCTAAAGAATACAAATAGCATATTTTATTATTTCTCTTAATATTTAACAATTTGAAGAAGAAGCAAGATTCATACTTTTCTCTCATCTTGCTTAATTTTGGGATCATATTCAGTTGTGTAGAAAGAAGAGGGTCAGTGCTATGTTTAGTCAACATCATTTGAGAGTGAAATACATTAATGTTGTGAAAGCAGCTATAATAAAATATTAAGAGTATGAATTGTTGTCTCTTCTGATGCCCAACATTACAGTGTATTTTTTTTTAAGTTTATTTATTTATTTTGAGAGAGAGAGATAATGTGCAATTGGGGGAGGGGCAGAAAGAGAGGGAGGGACAGAGAACTCCAAGCAGGCTCCACACTGTCAGCACAGAGCCCAGATGCATGGCTCAAACCCATGAACTGCAAGATTGTGACCTAAGCCAAAGTCGAATGCTTAAGTGACTAAGCCACCCAGGTGCCCCTCCACTGTATTTTTTAATAGGAAAGTGTTTACCTGGTAATTTTATCATATTGGCTTCAAAAGCCACTGTCTGAAATTATTAAAATTCATATTAAATTATTACTTTATTACCTGAAAACGTCTTCCAGCTTATTGTATTAAAAACATCATTTAGCAGCCAGTGACAGTAATCTGGTAACTGCTTTGAAATATTATTAAAATATCTAGCAAGTGAATGTGACTCATATTTTTAGAATAGTCAGAACCTCCCAAGCCTGGGCACTATGATGCAGCTTGTACCTGAAATGAGTTTCACACTCAAAGATACTAACATAAGGAATAAATTATATAATAAGGCCTTTGTGGCAGAAATTTCAAGGTAGCCTGGAAGGTCTGTGAAGAATAGGCTCATGACCATAACTCTTTGTATCTAAAGTCATAGACATACATAGTTTACTAAGAATTTCCATGCTTTATTAGGGATCAGTGACAGTTGGGGCAGCCGGGTGGCTCCGTCAGTTAAGCATCTGACTTCAGCTCAGGTCATGATCTCACGGCTGTGAGTTAGAGCCTCACATTGGGCTCTGTGCTGACAGCTCAGAGCCTGGAGCCTGCTTTGGATTCTATGTCTCCCTCTCTCTCTGTCCGTCTCCTGCTCATGTTCTCTCTCAAAAATAAATAAACATTTTAAGAATATTAAAAAAAAAAATCAATGACTGTTTATTGAGCATCTATACAGTATAAGCATACAAGGGTCATTTCTGTTAAGTGAAAAAGAATCATAAACTTCAGAGTCCATTTAAGGCTGAAAAGCTAAAAGTTTAACTCTGAATTCTTCTAGGGTATATGTGTTGCTTGTAGGCAGACCTAAATGGGGCTTTCCCTGGCGAGGAGGTGGAAAGACATGTTTCACTGGCTCCCAAGAACACAGCCTTAAGACTTTTAAACACAGCAATAATATAATGAGTCCAATGACTTGTTTTAAGGGATGGGTTTCAGGTTGTATCTCTGAATTAAAAATCTCTAGGTAGTTTTCTCGAAAAACCTATATTTATTTAATCAAATAAATATATTATGTGAGGTCTTGGGGTGCCTGGGTGGCTCAGTCGGTTAAGCGGCCGACTTCGGCTCAGGTCATGATCTCGCGGTCCGTGAGTTCAAGCCCCGCATCGGGCTCTGTGCTGACAGCTCAGAGCCTGGAGCCTGTTTCAGATTCTGTGTCTCCCTCTCGCTGACCCTCCCCTGTTCATGCTCTGTCTCTCTCTGTCTCAAAAATAAATAAAAACGTTAAAAAAAAAAAATATATATATATATATATATTATGTGAGGTCTATAAGTAGAAGATAAGTATGTATATGTGCATGTACACACATGTACATGCATTTTGAAACTTGCTTCTTGCCAGCTAGTGTGTTATGTGCCTTAGACCGAGAGTCAACACACTTTTCCTGTAAAGGGTCAGAGAAACTATTTTAGTCTTTGCAGGCCAAGAGGAAAACCTGAAAACATTACTTCTATAATAAGAAAGAAAACACATTTTCACAAATTTTTACTGACGGAATTCAAAATACAATAATAATGTAGTATAGTTTTTTATCATAGGGCAATAAGATTGGAATTCTTTGTAGGTAGGGGAGATAACGTTTCATTTCATTGGAGTCCAAAGTTAGTGTTCCCTGTCATCAGATTGATTTTAAATTTTATCTATAAAAGTCAAAAAAATCTAAACAAATTCTTAGCTCTTAGGCCATACAAAAACAGGTGGTGGGCTGGTGGGCCGTAGTTTGCCTGCCAATGCTCCTTAAGGTATCTATGATGAAGGGCCAGTTTTATTTCCAAGCCACACAACTCAATATTTTTGTAAAATATGCAATCATGTTGCTTGCATGTCATCACAAAGTCAAATTGCTCTAAAAGTTTCTAAGTGCTTATTCCTACTTTCTGTGCTTTGTCTGGAATGGGTCACAGAGCAGTTTGTGAACCAGCACTGTTCAGTGGATGGCACTGAGTAGTGCTACCCTAAAGATTTGAGCAATTGAAAATAGAAGCAAACCACTTGCTTCCCATAATGTGTATAATAAAATCTATTTAGTCAATGATTTTGTTCCCTTTTTAGCCAGTGATATATATATCAGGGGACAAAGCAGAAAACTATAAATGGGTCGTCAAAGAGTTGTTGCAATTTTAGAACCTTTTTTTTTTTTTTTTAATTTACATCCAAATTAGTTACCATATTGTGCAACAATGATTTCAGGAATAGATTCCTTAATGCCCCCTTACCCATTTAGCTCATCCCCCCTCCCATAATCCCTCTAGCAACCCTCTGTTTGTTCTCCATATTTAAGAGTCTCTTACATTTTGTCCCCCTCCCTGTTTTTATATTATTTTTGCTTCTCTTCCCTTATGTTCATCTGTTCTGTGTCTTAAAGTCCTCATATGAGTGAAGTCATATGATATTAGTCTTACTCCGACTAATTTCGTTTAGCATAATACCCTCCAGTTCCATCCACATACTTGCAAATGGCAAGATTTCATTCTTTTTGATTGCTGAGTAATACTCCATTGTGTATATATACCACATCTTCTTTATCCATTCATCCATCCATGGACATTGGGCTCTTTCCATACTTTGGCTATTGTCGATAGTGCTGCTATAAACATGAGGGTGCATGTGTCCCTTCGAAACAGCATACCTGTATCCCTTGGATAAATGCCTAGCAGTGCAATTGCTGGGTCGTAGGGTAGTTCTATTTTAATTTTCTGAGGAACCTCCATACTGTTTTCCAGAGTGGCTGCACCAGTTTGCATTCCCACCAGCAGTGCAGAAGAGATCCTTTTTCTCTGCATCCTCACCAACATGTGTTGTTGCCTGAGTTGTTAATGTTAGCCATTCTGACAGGTGAAAAGTGGTATCTCATTCTGTTTTTGATTTGTATTTCCCTGATGATGAGTGATGTTGAGCATTTTTTCATGTGTCGGTTGGCCATCTGGATGTCTTCTTTGGAGAAGTGTCTAATCATGTCTTTTGCCCATTTCTTCACTGGATTATTTGTTTTTTGGGTGTTGAGTTGGATAAGTTCTTTATAGATTTTGGATACTAACCCTTTATCTGATATGTCGTTTGCAAATACCTTCTCCCATTCCATCGGTTGCCTTTTAGTTTTGCTGATTGTTTCCTCTGCTGTCAGAAGTTTTTTATTTTGATGAGGTCCTAGTAGTTCATTTTTGCTTTTGTTTCCCTTGCCTCTGGAGACGTGTTGAGTAAGAAGTTGCTGCGGCCAAGATCAAAGAGGTTTTTGCCTGCTTTCTCCTCGAGAAGTTTGATGGCTTCCTGTCTTACATTGAGGTCTTTCATCCATTTTGAGTTTATTTTTGTGTATGGTGTAAGAAAGTGGTTCAGGTTCATTCTTCTGCATGTCGCCGTCCAGTTTTCCCAGCACTACTTGCTGAAGAGACTGTCTTTATTCCATTGGATATTCTTTCCTGCTTTGTCAAAGATTAGTTGGCCATACGTTTGTGGGTCCATTTCTGGGTTCTCTATTCTGTTCCATTGATCTGAGTGTCTGTTCTTGTGCCAATACCATACTGTCTTGATGGTTACAGCTTTGTAGTATAGCTTGAAGTCCGGGATTGTGATGCCTCCTGCTTTGGTTTTCTTTTTCAAGATCACTTTGGCTATTCGGGGTCTTTTCTGGTTCCATACAAGTTTTAGGATTATTTGTTCTAGCTCTGTGAAGAATGCTGGTGTTATTTTGAGAGGTGTTATTTTCAATGGAATACTACGTGGCAATGAGAAAAAATGAAATATGGCCTTTTGTAGCAACATGGATGGAACTGGAGAGTGTGATGCTAAGTGAAATAAGCCATACAGAGAAAGACAGATACCATATGGTTTCACTCATACCATATGGATCCTGAGAAACATAACAGAAACCCATGGGGGAGGGGAAGAAAAAAAAAAAAAAAAGAGGTTAGAGTGGGAGAGAGCCAAAGCATAAGAGACTGTTAAAAACTGAGAACAAACTGAGGGTTGATGGGGGGTGGGAGGGAGGGCAGGGTGGGTGATGGGTATTGAGGAGGGCACCTTTTGGGATGAGCACTGGGTGTTGTATGGAAACCAATTTGACAGTAAATTTCATATATTAAAAAATAAAAAAAAAAAAAGAGGTGTTATTTTGAGAGCATTCTGTGAAGAATGCTGGTGTTATTTTGTGTTGAATACGTAGATTGCTTTGGGTAGTGTTGACATTTTAACAATATTTGTTCTTCCTATCCAGGAGCATGGAATCTTTTTCCATTTTTTTGTGTCTTCTTCAATTTCTTTCATCAGCTTTCCATAGTTTTCAGTGTATAGATTTTTCACCTCTTTGGTTAGATTTACTCCTATGTATTTTATGGGTTTTGGTGCAATTGTAAATGGGATCAATTCCTTGATTTCTCTTTCTGTTGCTTCATTGTTGGTGAATAGGAATGCAACCGATTTCTGTGCGTTGATTTTATATCCTGCCACTTTGCAGTTTTTTGGTGGAATCTTTTTGGTTTTCCATATGGAGTATCCTATCTTCTGTGAAAAGTGAAAGTTTGACCTCTTCCTGGCCAATTTGGATGCCTTTATTTCTTCGTGTTGTCTGATTGCAGAGGGTAAGACTTCCAAGCCTATGTTGAATAACAGTGGTGAGAGTGGACATCCCTGTCTTTTTCCTGACCTTAGGGGAAGTTTTTCCCCATTGAGGATGATATTAGCATTCGGTCTTTCGTATATGGTTTTTATGATCTTGATGTATGATCCTTCTATCCCTACTTTCTTGAGGGTTTTTAGCAAGAAAGGATTCTGTGTTTTGTCAGATGCTTTCTCTGCATCTATTGAGAGGATCATATGGTTCTTGTCCTTTCTTTTATTGATGTGATGAATCACATTGATTGTTTTGTAGATATTGAACCAGCCATGCATCCCAGGAATAAATCCCATTTGGTCGTAGTGAATAATTCTTTTAATGTATTGTTGAATCTGGTTGACTAATATCTTGTTGAAGATTTTTGCATCCATGTTCATCAGGGTAATTGGTCTATAGTTGTCCTTTTTAGTGGGGTCTCTGTCTGGTTTTGGAATCAAGGTAATGCTGGCTTCATAGAAAGAGTTTGGAAGTTTTCCTTCCATTTCTAATTTTTGGAACAGCTTCAAGAGAATAGGTGTTAACTCTTCCTTAAATGTTTGGTAGAATTCCCCTGGAAAGCCATCTGGCCCTGGACTCTTGGTTTTTGGGAGATTTTTGATTACTAATTCGATTTCCTACTGGTTATGGGTCTGTTCAAATTTTCTATTTCTTCCTGTTTCAGTTTTGGTAGTGTATATGTTTCAAGGAATTTGTCCATTTCTTCCAGATTGCCCATTTTATTGGCATATAATTGCTCATAATATATTCTCTTATTCTTTGTATTTCTGCTGTATTGGTTGTGATCTCTCCTCTTTTATTCTTGATTTTATTTATTTGGGTCCTTTCCTTTTTCTTTTTTGATCAAACTGGCTAGTGGTTTATCAGTTTTGTTAATTCTTTCAAAGAACCAGCTTCTGGTTTCATTGATCTGTTCTACTGTTTTTTTGGTTTCGATAGCATTAATTTCTGCTCTAATCTTTATTATTTCCTGTCTTCGGCTAGTTTTGGGTTTTATTTGCTGTTCTTTTTCCAGCTCTTTAAGGCGTAATGTTAGGTTGTGTATCTGAGATCTTTCTTCCTTCTTTAGGAAGGCTTGGATTGCTATATACTTTCCTCTTATGATTGCCTTTCCTGCGTCCCAGAGGTTTTGGGTTCTGGTGTTATCATTTTCATTGGCTTCCATGAACTTTTTAATTTCTTCTTTAACTTCTTGGTTAGCCCATCCATTCTTTAGTAGGATGTTCTTTAGTCTCCAAGTATTTGTTACCTTTCCAAATTTTTTCTTGTGGTTGATTTCGACTTTCATAGCATTGTGGTCTGAATATATGCACGGTAATGATCTCGATCTTTTTGTACTTGTTGAGGGCTACAATTTTAAAAACTTTTAAATTATCTCGGGTTCCAGGATTCTGATTGCTGGTCAGTATTTACCTTTTTGCTATCGCGTTATTATATCATTGATGCTGGTATAGCATTGTGGTTAAAAGTTCAGGCTCGGGGCACCTGGGTGGCTCAGTCGGTTAAGTGTCCGACTTCGACTCAGGTCACGATCTGGCAGTCTGTGAGTTCGAGCCCCACATCGGGCTCTGGGCTGATGGCTCGGAGCCTGGAGCCTGCTTCCCATTCTGTGTCTCCCCCTCTCTCTCTTCCCCTCCCCCGTTCATGCTCTGTCTCTCTCTGTCTCAAAAATAAATAAACGTTAAAACAATTTTTTTTTTAAATAAAAAAAAAAGTTCGGTCTCTGGGGGGCACCTCTGTGGCTCATTCGGTTCAGTGTCCGACTTTGGCACAGGTCATGATCTCACGGTTTGTGAGTTCGAGCCCCACGTTGGTTTCTGTGCTGACAGCTCAGAGCCTGGAGCCTGCTTTGGTTGGATTCTGTGTCTCCCTCTCTGTCTGCCCCTTCTCCCGCTCATGCTCTGTCTCTCTCCAATAAACATTAAAAAAAATCAATTAAAAAAAAAAAAAAAAAGCTCAGGCTCTGGATCCAGACCCAAATTCTAGCATGGAAATTCCTAATGTGTGACCTGGGGAAAGTAATTTCTTTCTGAACCTCAGAGAGAATGCAAATGATATCTTCTTAGGGTTGGTGAAGATTAAATGAAGTAGTGAACTAAGAAAAGTGCCTGCATAGCAAACATTCAATAAATGTTCAACTTTATTTAAATTTGAGGCCTGGTAATACTTAAATATTTTCCCTTGTTCATAAAAGATCTAGATAAGTATTTAAATAATAATTGGGGATGAGCCCTTTTTGGATATCCCCGAGAGTCATTTTATATGAATATATTGTACTTTATGAATGTTCCAATAAAGTGAATTACTCTCTACCCAGTTCATTTTGTGTTCTCTTTCTCTCACTCTCCTTCCATTGTATTTTTTAGATTGAATCAGCAGAAGTGTCTGGAAACAGCGTAGTGTGCAGCTTTCTTCAGTATATGGAAAAGTCAAAACCTTGGCAAAAAGCTTGGTGTGTGATCCCCAAACAAGACCCTCTTGTGCTGTACATGTACGGTGCCCCCCAGGTATGTAAACTGCATTTTTCTGAGGGGATGGAGGTCCTGGGGTACAAAGGGAGGTGAATAGACACTGAAATCAAAATCTTTCCATTACTGTCCTCTATAGAACAAGAGAGTTCAACCACTTGCATTGTCTTTCATTACAATTGAAAAATAGTAACTAAAATTCAAGTTTATTTAAACTGATTTTTAAAGTTTTTAGGCTGCTTTTTAAAATATAGCCCATAATTTCTTCCCCTTGTGCCTCATTTGTCTCCTCCCTTCTTCTCATTCCTCTCCAGTGGTTTGAGAAAGGGTGAGTTGGATTAGGAGGGGGCATGAGAGAAGGGGTGAAGCAGAGGGAGAAGCAAGGAGGAGAAGGAGCCTTTATAATGCCAGGAAATGATTATAAGTTGGGTTTTTTTTTTCCTGAATGGATGGATACCTGAAAAAGAAAAGAATATGAGAGGAAGGGGAATTTAAATCAACCTTGGATTAACATTATCCAGTAGTAAGTTTTTGAGAACCATGTGTGCATAGATGTGAACTAAATCTATGGGAACAACAGACATGCAGGCTGAGCTTCTCACCAGAGCAGCCCCAGACACTGTGGCTTGTGTTGTGCTTGAAAAACACCTGCATTCACCTGGAAATATATAAAATCTTCAACGCATCTGTTGTATTTTACCCTATGTCTGCATTAAGAGCTAGGAAAACCTTATTTTAGAAATAGACTACAAATACCAAGGTATATATTGTCTTCTGTTTCGTTGTTTTTCCCATAACTGTTTTTGTGCATAAATACATTGATGCCTGAATAAATGGATCACCAAATAAAGCTGCGTTTGGTAATGAAATCATCATTAACATTTGCGGCTTTTATGCGATACCTAATTTTTTTCCCTTTTTCATCTGAATGAAGAGTTGAATAGACTCCTTCACAGAGAGAGGCTGTAGGATCAGTGAATCGTAGCTGATTTAGGTATCAGCTCTCATTCATTAATTCATTCAGCCAGCATTATCAGTGGCCTCACGTGCAGGCAGTATGCTAAGTCCTGGATGCCCATCTCTGTCCACGGAGAGCTCACAGGGTGCATCTGTGTAGAACAGTGGTAGCAAAAGAGGTTTAGTGGGAGCCAGGTCACACAGGCCCATGCACAGCAAGCTAGTACATCTCACGCTCCTATGTACCATGTTTTTTCCTTAGGATGTCCGAGCCCAGGCCACCATTCCACTCCTGGGTTACGTTGTGGACGATATGCCAAGGAGTGCAGACCTGCCGCACAGTTTCAAACTGACCCAGTCCAAGTCTGTGCACAGCTTTGCCGCAGACAGTGAGGAACTGAAACAGAAGTGGCTGAAAATCATCTTTTTAGCTGTCACAGGTGAGACACCAGATGGTCCCAACAAGCATCCAACCACCTTGGATGATCATCCTGAACCTAAGAAAAAATCAGAATGCTGAACTTCAGGACCATCCACAGTGTGGAGGTCCTAAGATTTACAGCTCAAGACATTCCCAGCCCTCCTCATTCATCTCTTAGCACTTTATGTTGAAAAATATAGGCTCTTAAATGCATCTTTTGGGGAAGTACTTTCCTATGTTTCTGTATTCATAGTGAAACTAATGTGCAGAGCCATTCTACCGGTAAAAGTTTGAAATAATGTGAAAATGGAACATTTTTTAATGAGCTATTCCTTGCATATGTACTTTTGTCTTGAAGAAAATGTTATCAGTGGATTCTATCACTATCAGGTTAGAATAGGCCACCTCCATTTAAGGTCCTGTAATGTCTTCTCCTTCACAGGTAGGACTTGTAACAGTTTGAAAGATATACCTCCATGTTGCCAAAATAGATCCGTGGTAAAAAAATAAATAAATAAATAAATAAATAAATAAATAAATAAATAAATAAATACAGGGACAGTTTAGGCTATTGTATTAACTTATTTAATTTAGTTTCTAAAGCTCAAGCTGCATAAATGATGTATGTTCTTTTAAAACAACAAGGACAAATTGTTGGTGTTCAAACTTTCAACTTATTAAGAAAAGATAATACTTGTTTTTGTAGAAATACTCCTAAGAATAAAATATCTCAAGTATATAGCAATTATGTGTATATAGTATTAAATATGAATATAATTATATTATACATGCTTTTCTCTTCAGCTTTAGGTTCATATTTGTCTCTAATTTATTTTTTAAATGTAAAGCATGTTTTATCTTGCAATTGAACAGTGTTCTAAACTTTAAGAAATGTTTTTGGTGATTTATGTTTAACTGATTGACATCTTAAGGTATTGATATTTTTATAATAAGAAAAAGCAGTAATTTATTTGGCATGGGATATATTAGTTCCAACAGTATTTTTAAAGTACTATTTTTTCGTTCTGTGCCTATTTAAAACAGTGCCTCTCTTTGAAGGTGCTAATAATACCTATTGAAATATATGATGAGGGTGTAATTAATGCTTCAGTCTTGATTATTCTGAGATAAAGTGCACTTTGGTCACTGGGATGGTCAAAGTCACACAGGTTATTTTATCTTTCACAGTCTCGCAATTTTTGCAGCAGTTAATATCAGCATGTGCACAAATTTTCACAGAAACCTAAACTGTACAAGATACCTGACTCTATACAGAACTGGGACATAGGGAAACTACATTGATTGTAATGTTTTTCTTTTCCACAAGACTGTGAAAGTATGGCCAAATGCGGACTATATAACTAACACTTCAGATAACTGTGTGGGCCTATTCCTTTTTCCGATGGGGAACAAAATTCACACGTGATCACCTGTGTTTGAGGTGCAGGGAGATAGATATTAGAGGAAGTTTATGCTCAACTCTTTTAACCACCTCAGTGAGGAAGAGGAGGGAGAAACACAATAATGAAAAGCAATATTTTAATGGCAAGTTTGGGGGAGGTACAAGATGATTGAAGAGAGTCTGAGCGCTTTTTCTCATCTTCTGGAGAATTTTTAATAGTCCAAACATGATTTCTTGTACAAAGGCTACTTTTCACCATACTGTGGTTGTGACTAAAATCTCACATTAGGTTGACTATTTAATTTAATCTTTTTCCCAAATTAGTATTTTTCCCCTCATGTAGCCTGTTATGCCCCAAACATTATCATGTTTAAATGCCTAAGTCAGCTAGAAATCCACAAGAATGACCCCACTATCTTGGCCTTTGAGGATGACACCTTAAATGTAGAATAGATTCACTCAGAATTTGAGACTGCCACACATTTATTCAGGCCTGCTGTTTTAAGAAATATTTAAAGTATCTTTTTTCCCCACTCCAAAAAAGAAGGTAAACTGATTATGACGGACACAGATTGCCTTCCTCTATAAAAAGGAAAGTCAGCCACGATCATTAACATTAAACCAAATATTTGGAGTCAGAAAGAGATAAAGGTAGCTTCTTAGGCCCTATCAAATAAGGGACAGACTCAAAGAAATGTTACATTACTTCTCTTTTCTAGCTGCCAACCTTGGGGTGGGTATGTATGTACACCATATGTGTTCAGGGCGGCTTTTGAGAAGGTTACACTATAGCTATAGATGATGTGTTGGTGTTCTTAATCTCAAGAAAAGAGAAGCAATAAAAATGCAGAATGATTATCAGTAAAACATGACTTTCGTAAATGTGGACAGAGCAATGGAAACATAAGGGCCAGTTAGAAGATTTATGGGCCAAGTTAGTTTTGAAAACTCTTTTGAACAGCAAGCAGACTACACTTTCCCTACCGTAAGTTCTTCTCCTGGGAAATCGAGCGATATGGACACACTCAAGTTTTGGCTGAATAAATATCAATGTCATTTAATTAGGTTATTGAGAGAGCACTCCTGTAAAAAGAATATCATCATGCTCTTAACATTATCTTTAATTTAAAAAAATCAGAAATATTCGTACTAGAAGAGAATTTCTGATTATTCAGTCACCGTCTTCATGTTTCACCCCGTGTTCTTTAGACAAGCACAAAGAGAAGCACTGAAGCAGCCTTACCTGTTTCTCTTAAAGAATCACTAATGCTTTTACTTGGAGAAAGGCAAGGGCATACTCTTAGGCATTTAGTAAACACTCAACTAAACTAAAAGACTTCAAAGTGTGATTGGTTTCAAGAACCATCTCCATCTTGGTTTTTGACACCCCTGAGCAGCCATGACAAATTGAACATAAAAAAACAATTAATTGCTTTCCTATTAAAACAACATCCCATATAGGCTTTATTCTTTATCTTCCCTAATTTGGTGCTTTCCAAGCCATCTTTAAAGTGCCCTTCCTCCAAACCTAAAAAGTACTTCTTCGATAAAAACTGCTACTCACCACAAACATTCCAGTTTTTTAAACTTAAATTTTGCTTTTATTGAAAGTCTCCCATTTGGTACATTAAGTACAAAATGTAGTGCAGACTTCTCTCCAGATTTTAAGTGGGACTCGGTAATGAAAAATGCCACCAGCCACTTTCCTAATAATGGCATCTACGATGCCATCATGTATGCAAGCAATAAAATTCTTCAGGGTATGTTTTTATACTGAAATTTTAATACGAATGCCTCTAGCCACAAGGAGATAGAGAATTAACTTCTAGAAATGATACTATAACTTCTCGGGAAGAGAAGGGGAGGGCATTATTCCTTGGATTCAAGTAACTGTCAAGGGCATCTTTACTTTTCCAAAGGGTATGGATAGTGAAAGAATTAAGCACATCTGCACTACGTCATCAAGCTCCTTTCATTTTCTGTGAAGTTTAACATAACATGCAGGTTGGCGTACTTACCTTCACCAGGTGACCTACCCCAATTAAAAACAAATACTCCAACCTAAAAAAGTACTAAACTTTTTACAAAAACCTTTTAAATATACCCTGTCCCATATATAGATACACATTTGGATTTTTTAAAAGAGTACTTGTAGTAGTCATGAGTATATAAAGAAAACGACAAGCTTCATAGTGCTGCAGGGTTGCTAAAGACTCATTGATGCCTTTAAAAACCGTATATCAAAAATTCTTCTGTGAGTTCACAGTTATGTTTTACTTTCTCTCGTCAACTTTGTGGAAACAGGGTGGTTGTTTTCCCTTCAAATTTTAGATCCCACTTCTGGTTATATTTAAAGCCTTAAGTTCTTATGCTGAGAATATTGTCTGTGATAACTCTAATTATTATCTTTCTGGACTAGATATGTCCAGAGGAAAGGGCACCAACAGGAGCAAATAAACTTCTAAGGAACAAAGGTCTTATTTTTTTTGCAGGTATCCTTGCTATAATGCAGAATAGAAGGTTAATTAAAATTTCTTACATCTAAGATTAAGCACATGGTATTAATAAGCTAAAATTAACTCAAAAGGCAAGAATGTCTTAATGTTTTCATTCTTCAATTTTGTATTCTTCAAGAATGTATTAATATAAAAACTGTGGCTAACCAGTTCTTATTCTATAGAACTGTATTGACACCTGTAGTGGATCGTGTTACTTCTTCATTCTCATCCAATTTTAGTAGAATCAAATTGCTTTTTATTTTCATATTACTACCTACTATAGATTCTTCAGATTTAGAAAATATGAGTCTGATATATAAAGACCACTAGATCTACTTTTAAAACCCTTTCTGTGAATTTATGCATATATGTATATATGTAAAAACACTGTTGATTTCCAATTCTGTTTTTCCATAGGAATGAAATTTTTATAGAAATTGTTCTCTTCACTTAAATATCTTAACATGAATTATTTACATGGGTTTTTAATACAATTCATTCTTCTGTATGCCCCGTAATCATGTTCTCATGAGCAGATAACTTTGCTTTCTTTACTGATACAGTAAAGAGGAATAAAAAATTAGGAACTGAAATAAGCAAGAGTGAACAGAGAGGTGGACAGAAAGAGACTGCTGATCTCCTGATCAGAGCAGTGTATGTTAAGACAAGAGAAAAATACTTTAAGTGCAGTAGGGATATGAACTATAAAGTAGAAGTCTTTGTAATAGCATACTGATGGGATCTGTTGCCCCCAGGTCTTTCTCTATTACTTACCTTTTTCTTTAGGCTTAAAAGACTTTCATCCTATTGGGCCATTTTCTGCACTGTTTTATGAGGTAAAAAATTCCTCTAAAGTCAATCATGGTTTTCTACTTTTTGGACTGAGCGTTTGGCAGAACTAGCACATGGCTTCTACAAGATAGTTTTTAACTCATTGGAGTCACTGAGGGTTACATGATGGTATCCTTCTTCCTAAAATTTGTGATGGTAGATTTAGTGAGAGAGTAAATCAAGAAATCTCATTGTAGCATATTTTAATAAGTAAATACCAAATACATAGAGTGATATATACACAGGTTTGGAAAGAAACACAGTAGTCTGTGGGGACCATTATGATAACAGAATTGTATTATATATTACATATTATGTGGATATTGGAATGTATCACTTTGGGGGAGGGGTCTCCATTCATTAGCAATCATATCTGTATATAAAACTTTTTTTTTTTTAACCAAACTAGCGTTTTATTTTGTGAGTGACAATTGACTGATATTTTTGAGTAAGTGTTATCTGGGTTTTTGAATTGTTGACTGGTCAGTTTGAAAAGGTATGTTATCAGAATTTTAGAGTTAACTCCAATGTGAAAAAAGCATACACAAAAAGTAATTCTTTTCTAGCTATATGAATGTAAAATATTTGCATATAGTGTATATATTGTGTAACATATGTATATTTGGTCACAAAGGCATAGAATTGGAAACATTGTAAAATTAAGCACTTTAATTCCTATTAAATATTAAGCATTTGTATCTTGTAAATAAATACGTCCTTAAATGAATTATAAAGACTTAAATGTTATTGCAGCCAGGATTGGAGATGTTCACATGATTTTGTTTGTCTCAGAGAAAAGTTACTCCAATAGAGTACCAATGCTGCTTCCTACCTCTCATTCCCTACCAAAACCTGTGTAAATCTCTCAAGAATAAGGCTGTGACAGAAGTCCGGGTTCCCCAGGTGTGGAAATAGGGACTTCTCCCTGTGATAACTCCAAGATTACATCGGCAGGAAGCACTACAACAGTGCTGCTCTCTTCTCTGAGAAACGACTGCTCTACTCCATAGTTAATGGTGTTCGCCTAAATTTTCCAGTCATATGTGGGGAAACAGACGTGGAAATGGAAGTCAGAGAAAATGTCTGAGTTGTAGTCCTGCTATTACGTATTATATGACCTTATACAATTTACCTGAGTCCCAATAATAAAGTCTTATGGCCAGTCCAAGAAATATGAAAAAGGCACTTGCTGACTACAAAGCACTCTACAGGTAAATTGTATTTCATGGAATGCTTCACTGGGTTTCACCCAGTTACTGGCTTTTGATTTAAAACATAAAGCATATCTCAAAAAGGAATGTGTGAACAGTATGATTTCACAGGTAAAGTAATGAATTAATTTATTAATTGATACCCAAAAACAATTAGCATCAGGGGCGCCTGGATGGCTCAGTCGGTTGAGCATCCGACTTCAGCTCAGGTCATGATCTCGCCATCCGTGAGTTAGGGCCCCACATCAGGCTCTGTGCTGACAGCTCAAAGCCTGGAGCCTGTTTTGGATTCTGTGTCTCCCTCTCTCTCTGCCCCTCCCCCACTCACGCTCTGTCTCTCCGTCTCTGAAAAATGAATAAACCTTAAAAAAAAATTAATAAAAACAATTAGCATCAGCTGCAGAATTCCTTAAACTAAAGGTTGTCCTTGGCTCATTGATATGACTTGTTTGAGTTCACCTTATACCAGATTAGAAACATGGTGGAGAGAGCCAGTGTGGGTAACTCAAGGCTTCTCGAACAAATGTACATAGGAATCACTTGATAACGTGCAGATTCTGATTTAACACGTTTGTGATGACACAGTTCCAACAAGGTCTCAGGTGATGTTGATGTTCTGCAAACCATTCTTTGGAGTGGCGGTTTATACTCATACATTAACATAGCGGCTCATACTTAACTGGCTAGAAATACCTGACTTCCATTATTTGTGACTTTAGACACAAACGCTTTCTTGAAACGTTGTGGGACTTAGGTGATATTTTAGTAAATTGCCTAGCCCACATGAGGCATTCAGCACATAATATCTTATTTTTAATTGAACTATAGTTAAATAATTATTTCCAGGTGTACAATATACTGATTCAACAATTATATATATTACAAAACGTTTGCCATTAGTTACCATCTTATAATATTGACTATATTCTCTCTACTGTACTTCTCATCCCCATGACTTGCTTTTATAACTGGAAGTTTATATTTCTCAAACACCTTCACAAATTTCTCCCATCCTCCCACCCCTCTGGCATCCACCACATCTCTATGAGATTTTTTTGTTCGTTTGTTTTTTAGATTCCACATATAAGTGAAATCATATAGTGTTTATATTTCTTTGATTTACTTCACGTATTGCCCTCTAGGTCCATCCCTGTGGCAAGTGACAAGATTTATTCCTTTTTATGAAAGAACAGCAGAACATATTCTATTGTATTTATATATACCACATCTTTATTGATAGATAACTTACGTTCCTTCCATATCTTGGCTATTGTAAATAATGCTGCAGTAAACTAAACATATATCTTTTTTAACCAGTGTTTTCTTTTTCTTTGGGTAAAGAGCTGAAAGAATTAATTGGGTGGTATGGTATTTTTATTTTTAATTTTTTGAGGAAGCTCCATTCTGTTTTCCAAAGTGGCTGCACCAATTTACATTCCCGCCGCACCAACAGTGCATGAGGGTCCCACTTTCTCCATCGTTGCCAAGAGTTGTTATTTCTTATCTTTTTGATAATAGCCATTCTGACTATAAGATGATACCTCATTGTGGTTTTGATGTGCGTTTTCCTGATGAATAGTGATGTTGAGCATCTTTTCATGTGTCTTTTGGCCATCTCTATGTCTTCCTTGGAGAAACATCTATTCATGTCTTATGCCCATTTTTGTAATTGGACTATTTGTGGCTTTTTGAGCACTTTTGTGGTTCCATACAAATTTGGGGATTATTTGTTCCAGTTCTGTAAAAAACACTGTTGGTATCTTGATAAGGATTGTATTAAATTTATAGATTGCTTTTGGTAGTAAGAAAATTTTAACAGTATCCTTCCAACCTGTGAACATGGTGTATCTTTCTGTTTATTTGTGTTGTCTTCAGTTTCTTTAATCACTATCTTATTGTTGCAGAATATAGGCCTTTCATCTCCTTGGTTAAATTTATTCCTACACATTTTATTCTTTTTGATGCCGTTGTAAATGGGGTTTTCTTTTTTAAATTTATTTATGTTAAATTGTATTTATTTTGAGAGAGAGCACAAGCAGGGGAGGGGCACAGAGAGAGGGGGAGAAAGGGAATACCAAGCAGGCTCTGCACTATCAGTGTGGAACCCAATGCAGGGCTCGAATCCATGAACCATGAGATCATGATCCAAGCCAAAACCAAGAGTGAGACACTCAACACACTGAGTCACTCAGCTGCCCCTTAACTTGATTTATTTTGAGAGAGGGAGAGCAAGAGCAAGCGGGAAGGAGCAGGGAGAGAGAGGGAGAAAGAAAAAGAATCTCAAGCAGGCTCCATGCTCAGCCAGCCTGTAGCCCAATGTAGGGCTCGGTCCCATGACCCTGGGATCATGACCTGAGCTGAAATCAAGAGTCAGACACTTGACTGACTAAGCCACCCAGATGCCCCAGTGTTGTTTTTTTTTTCTTAATTTCTCTTCCGTGAGTTTGTTATTAGTGGATAGAAACACAACAGATTTCTATATGTTGATTTTGTATTCTGCAACTTTACTGAATTCATTTATTTCAATAGTTTTTTGGTGGAGTCTTCATGGTTTTCTACACATAGTATCATGTCATCTGCAATATAGCAGTTTTACTTTTTTCTTACCAATTTGAATGTGTTTTTTTTCTTACCTGATTGCTGCAGCTAGGAGTTTCAGTACTATGTTGAATAAAAGTGGTGAAGGGCACCTTGGCGGCTCAGTTGGTTATGCATCTGACTCTTGATTTCAGCTCAGGTCATGATCTCATGGTTCATGAATTCAAGCCCCGTATCAGGCTCTGCACTAATGGTGCAGAGCCTGCTTGGGATTCTCCTTCACTCCCTCTGTGCCCCTTCCCTGCTTATGTTCTCTGTCTCTCAAAATAAATAAATAAATTTCAAAAAAAACCCAAAAGAATAAAAGTGGTGAAAGTGGATATCCTTGTCTTGTTCCTGACCTTAGAGGAAAAACTTTCAGCTTTCACCATTTAGTATGCTAGCTATGGGTTTGTCATATATGGTCTTTATTATGTTGAGGTATATTCCTTCTATACTCACTATGTTTTTATCATGAATGGATGTAGAATTTTGTCAAATGCTTTTTCTGCATCTATTGAGATGATCGTATGATTTTTGTCCTTCAATTTGTTAATTGACTGATTTGTGTATTTTGAGCCATCCTTGCATCCCTGGAATAAATCCCACTTGATCATGAGGAATGATCCTTTTAATGTTTTAATTGTTCAATGCAGTTTGCTAATATTTTGTTGAGGGTATTGGCGTCTGCGTTCATTGGGGATATTGGTTTTGCAGTGTGTGTGTGTGTGTGTGTGTGTGTGTGTGTGTGTGGTGTGTTTCTTTGGTTTTGGTATCAAGATAATGTTGGCCTCATAGAATTTGGAAGCATTCCTTTCTCTTCAATTTGTTTAAATAGTTTAAGAAAGATGGGGATCAGGGCACCTGGCTGGCTCACTCAGTAGAGCATGTGAATCTTGATCTCAGGGTTGTGAGTTCAAGCCCCATATTGGGCATAGAGATTACTTTAAAAAATTAAAATTAGAAAAGTGTTTTTTTAAAAAAAGGATGGGTATTAACCCATTTTCAAATGTTTGATAGAATTCATCTGTGAAGCCATCTGGTCCTGGGCTTTTGCTTGTTGGGAGCTTTTTGATTACAAGTAATGGAATTGATTTTCTGTTTCTTCCTGATTCAGTCTCGGAAAAATGTATATTTCTAGGATTTTATTCATTCTTCTAGATTGTCCAGATTGTTGACATATAATTTTCATAGTGGTCTCTTATAATCCTTTGTATTTCTGTGATGTCCATTGTACTTTCTTCTCTTTCATTTCTGATTTAAGTCTTCTCTCTTTTTTTCTTGATGAATTGGCTAAAGGCTGATCAATTTTTTCTTTTCAAAGTACTAGCTCATTGTTTCTTTTTTTTTTTTTTTAGTATATTTCATTTTGCTCCACTTTGATATTTATTTCCTTCCCCTATCTTAGGGCTTTGTTTTTTTATAGTTCCTTTAGGTATAAGGTTAGATTCTTTCAGATTTTTCTTTTTTCTTGAGGTAGTCCTGTATTCCCATAAAGTTTCCTCTTAAAACTCTTTTTGCTGCATCCCAGAGGCTCTGGAGCATTATATTTCCATTTCATTTGTCTCTGGGTGTTTTTTTATTTCTCTTTGGTTTCTGCATTGACCCATTGGTTGTTTAGTAGCATGCTATTTAGCCTCCACATGTTTCTGTTTTTTTCCAGTCTTTTTTTTCTTGTAATTGATTTCTAGTTGCATAACATTGTGGTCAGAAAAGATGCTTCATCTGATTTGAATCTTGAATTTATTGAGACTTGTACCCTAACATATGATCTGTCCTGGAAAATGTTCCATGTGCACTTGAATGTGTAAGGGTGCCTGGGTTGCTCAGTCGGTTAAGCATCCAGCTCTTGATTTTGGCTCATGCCATGACTTCACGGTTCATGGGTTCAAGCCATGCATCAGGCTCTGCACTGACAGCATGGACCCTACTTGGGATTCCCTTTCCCTTTCTGTCTGCCCCTCCCCACCCCCTTGCATGCACATGCGCATGTTCTCACTCTCAAATATAAATAAACTTAAAAAAGAATGTGTATTCTGCTGTTTGGGGATGGAATGTTCTGTATATATCTGTTAAGTCTACATGGTCTAATGTGTTCAAAGGCAACTGTTTCCTTATTGAATTTCTGGCTGAATGATCTATCCATTGAGGTAAATGCGGTGTTAAAGTTCCCTGACAGTATTATTGTCAATTTCTCCCTTTAGGTCTGTTAATAATTATATGTTTAGGTGCTCCTATGTTTGATGCATAGATATTTACAATTGTTATATACACTTGCCAAATTGATCCCTTTATCATTAGGTAAAACCTACCTTTTGTCTCTTGTTACAGAATTTGTTTAAAGTCTGTTTTGTCAAAAATTGAGTATTGCTACCTCAGGCTTTTTTCCCCTGTTGCATGGAGAATCTTTTTCCATCCCTTCACTTTCAGTTTGTGTGTGTCCTTAGGTCTGACGTGAGCCTCTTGTAGGCAGCGTATAGATGGGTCTTGGTTTTTTATCCATTAGCTCACTGTATGTCTTTTGTTTGGAGCATATAGTCCATTTACATTTAAAGTAATCATGGATAGATATGTACTTATTACCATTTTGTTCGTTGTTTTCTGGTTGTTTTTGCAGTTCTTTGTTTCTCTTGTTCTCCTCCTTTGTGGTTTGATGACTTCATTGTTATGCTTAGATTCCTTTCTGTTTGTTTTTTGGGTATCTATTACAGGTTTTGGTTCATGTTACAATCAGGTTCATATATAACATCCTATACATGTAGCAGTTTATATTACATTGATGGTTGCTTAAGTTCATACACATTCTAAATGTGCTACCTATCTATGCTGCATCCACATGTCATGTATCTGTCCTATATGACATCTTTTTTATTTTGAATATCACTTTACTATTTTTCATAGATACTGATTTTGCTTTTGTCTTTTAACATTCATATGACTTCAAAAATGATTGATCTGCTATCTTTATGTGTACTTTTTAGCAGTGAGATTTTTTCTTTTTGTAAATATTTTCTAGTTATGGCCTTTTCTACTTAAAGAAGTCCCTTTAACATTTCTTGTAAGGTTTAGTGGTGATGAATTTTTGTTTGGGAAGCCTTTCCTCCTTCTCTTGTGAATAATAACTTTGCTTGGTAGAATATTCTTGGTTGTAAGGGTTGTAAGTATAATATTAGTTTCAGGTGTACAAAATCGTGATTCAACACTTTCATACAAGTGCAGTCTTTAATCCCCATCACCTATTTAACCCATCCTCCTATCTACCTCTCCTCTAGTAACCATCAGTTTTGTTTTCTATAGTTAAGAATCTGTTGGGGAGACTAACTGGCTCAGTTGATAGAGTATGTGACTATTGATCTCAGGGTTGTAAGTTCAAGCCCCACTTGGACATGGAGCGTACGTTAAAAAAAAAAAAAGTCCGTTTCTTGGTTTGTCTCTCTTATTCTCCCCCTTTGCTCATTTTTAAATGCATTAGAGAGGGTGGGGGAGGGGGTTAAAGAGACAGCAGGGGAGAGAATCCCAAGCAGGCTCCTCCCTGTCAGTATACAGCCTGACTCGGGACTTGATCTCACAAACCATGAGATCATGACCTGAGCCAAAATCAACAGTCAGATGCTTGACTGATTAAGCTACCCAGGCACCACTTACTTTTTTGTTTCTTAAATTCCACGAGTGAAATCATATGCTATTTGTCATTCTCTGACTTATTTTACTTAGCATATTACTTTTTAGCTCCATCCATGTTATTGCAAATGGTAAGATTTCATTCTTTTTATGGTGGAGTAATATTTCTTTGTGCATATACACCACATCTTCTTTATCCACTTATCAGTCAATGGACACTTGGACTGTTTCCATAATTTGGCTATTGTAGATAATGCTGCCAAAAACATCGGGATATACATATCTCTTTGAATTCATATTTTTGTATTTGTTTCCTAAATACCTAGTAGGGCAATTACTGGATCATAGGGTAGTTCTATTTTTAACTTTTTGAGGAACCTCCATACTGTTTTCCACAGGGGCTGCACCAGTTTGCATTCCCATCAACAGCACAAGAGGGTTCCCCTTTCCACACATCCTCACCAACACCTGTTGTTTCTTGTGTTGTTGATTTTAGCCATTCTGACGGGTGTGAACTGATCTCTCATTGTAGTTTTGATTTGTATTTCCCTGATGATGAGTGATGTTGAGCACCTTTTCATGTGTCTTAGCCATTTGGATGTTGTCTTTGGAAAAATGTCTATTCATGTCTTCTGCCCATTTTTTAACTGGATTATTCAATTTTTGGGTGTTGAGTTTTATAAGTTCTTTTTCTTTCTTTTTTTTTTTTTTATGTTTATTTTTGAGAGAAAGAGACAGAACTCAAACAAGGGAGGGGAAGAAAAAGAGAAGGGGAGACACAGAACTGAAGCAGGCTCCAGGCTCTGAGCTGACAGCACAAAGCCCAGTGCAGGACTCAAACTCACAGACTATCACCACCCGAGCTGAAGTCAAATGTTTAACTGACTGAGCCACCCAGGCACTCCTATATGTTCTTTATATATTTTGGATACCAACACTTCGTCAGATATGTCATTCCTCCATTCCATAGATTGCCTTTTAGTTTTGTTTACTGTTTCCTTCATTGTGCAAAAGGTTTTTATCTTGATGAAGTCCCAATAGTTCATATTTGCTTTTGTTTCCCTCACCTCTGGAGACATGTCTAGTAAGAAGTTGCTACAGCCAAGGTCACAGAGATTGCTGCCTATGTTCTCTAAGATTCTGATAGTTTCTTGTCTCACATTCAGGTCTTTCTTCCATTTTGAATTTATTTTTGTGTATGGTGTAAGATAGTGGTCCAGTCATTCTTTTGCATGTTGCTATGCAGTTTTCCCAACATCATCTGTTGAAGAGATTGTCTTTTTCCCATTGTATGTTCTTTCCTGCTTTGTCAAAGGTTAGTTAACCATATAGTTGTGGGTCCATTTCTGGGTTTCCTATTCTGTTCCATTGATCTATGTGTTGTGCCAGTACCATACTGTCTTGATGACTACAGCTTTGTAATATAGCTTGAAGTCTGGAATTGTGTTGCCTCCAGCTTTGCTTTTCTTTTTCAGGTTTGCTTTGCCTATTTGGAGTCTTTTGTCATTCCATACAAACTTTAGGATTGTTTGTTACAGTTCTATGAAAAATGCTGGTGTTATTTTGATAGGGATTGCATTGAATATGTACATTGCTTTGGGTAGTACAGACATTTTTATAATGTTTGTTCTTCCAGTCCATGAGCATGGAATGTTTTTCCATTTCTTTGTGTCATCTTCAATTTCTTTCATAAGTGTTCTATACTTTTCAGACTACTGATCTTTGACCTTTTTGTTAGGTTTATTCCTAGGTATCTTACTGTTTTTGGTGCAATTGTAAATAGGATCGATCCCTTGATTTCTTTTTCTGCTGTTTAATTATTGGTGTATAGAAAGCTACAGATTTCTGTATGTTAAGTTTGTAACCTGAGACTTTACAATTCATGTATCAGGGAGTTTTTTTGGTGTAGTCTTTTGGGTTTTTCTCTATAGAGTATCATGTCATCTGCAAATAATTAAAGTTTTACTTCTTCCTTGCCAATTTGTATGCCTTTTACTTCTTCTTTGTTGTCCGGTTGCTGTGGCTAGGACTTCCAGTACTACATTAAGTCACAGTTTGGAGAGGGCACATCCCTGTCCTCTTCCTGACCTAGAGGAAAAGCTCTCAGTTTTCCCTGCTGAGGATGATATTAGGTATGGATTTTTCATATATGGCCTTTATTATGTTGAGCTATGTTCCCTTTAAACCTACATTGTTGAGGGGTTTTATCCTGAATGGGTGTTGTACTTTGTCAAATGCTTTTTATGCCTCTACTGGAAGGATCAGGTGGTTCTTATCCTTTCTTTTATTAATGTGGTGTATCATATTGATTTGTGAATATTGAGCCACCCTTGAAGCCCAGGAATAAATCCCACTTATTTGTGGTAAATGATTCTTTTAATGTTCTGTTGGATTCAGTTTGCTAGTATTTTATTGAGAATTTTTGAATCCATGTTCATCAGGGATATTGGCCTGTAGTTCTCTTTTTTAGTAGAGTCTTTGTCTGATTTTGGTATCAGGGTAATGCTGGCCTCATAGAATGAATTTGGAAGTTTTCCTTCCTTTTCTACATTTTGAAATAGTTTGAAAAGAATAGGTATTAACTCAGGGCGCCTGGGTGGCTCAGTTGGTTAAACACGCAACTCTTGATTTCAGCTCAGGTCATGATCTCATGGTGGTGAGATCGTGTGGAGTTTGGAGCCTGCTTGAGATTCTCTCTCTCCCTTTCCCTCTCCCCCCCTTCAAAAAAAAAATTAAAAAGTAGGTATTAACTCTTCTCTACATGTCTGGTAGAATTTGCCTGTGAATTTGTTGGGAGTGTTTGGATTATTGACTCAATTTATTTGCTGGTTATCAGTCTATTCAAGTTTTCTATTTCTTCCTGTTTCCATTTTGGTAATTTATACCTTTGTAGGAATTTATCCATTTCTTCTAGGTTGTCCAATTTGTAGCATATAGTTGTTTGTTTTTTTTCATTTCCTGGTTAACCCATTTATTGTTTAGTAACATGTTGTTTAGCCTCCATGTATTTGTGATCTTTCCAAATGTTTTCTTGTGATTGACTTCAAGTTTCATAGCATTGTGGCCAGAAATGGTGATTGGTATGATTTCAGTCTTTTTGTATTTGTTGAGGCCTGTTTTGTGACCTAATATGTAATTTATTCTAGATAATGTCCCACATGCACTTAAAAAGTGCATGTATTCTGTTGTTTTAAGATGGAATGTTCTGAATATATCTATTAAGTATGTCTGGTCCAGTGTGTCATTCAAAGCCGTTAATTCCTTGTTGATTTTCCCTTTAGATGATTTGTCCATTGATGTAAGTGGGGTGTTGAAGTCCCCTACTATTATTGTACTATTAATTAGTTCCTTTACATTTGTTATTAATTGTTTTATATATTTGGGTGCTGTCACTGTGGGTGCTTTATTGTTTACAATCATTATATCTTCTTGTTGGATTGTCCCCTTTACGATTATATAATGCCCTTCTTGGTCTCTTGTTACACTCTTTGTTTTAAAGTCTAGTTTATCCGATATAAGTATTGCTACTCCAGCTTTCTTTTGACATCCATTTGCGTGATAAATGTTTTCTCCACCCCTCACTTTCAATGTGCAGGTGTCTAGGTCTAAAACAAGTCTCTTCAGGCGCCTGGGTGGCTCAGTTGGTTGAGCGTCCGACTCTTGATTTCAGCTCAGGTCATGATCTCATGGTTGTGGGATTGAGCCCTGCATTGGGCTCTGCACTGAGCATGGAGTCTGTTTGGAATTCTCTCTGTCCCTTTCTCTCTGCCCCTACCCTGCTTGCTCTCTTTCACAATAAATAAGTAAAAGCTTTTAAAAATAATAATAAAATAAAATGAGTCTCGGGGCACCTGGGTGGCTCAGTTGTTTGAGTGTCCAACTTTAGCTCAGGTCATAATCTCATGGTTTGTGGGTTCGAGCCCCATGTTGGGCTCTGTGCTGACAGCTCAGAGCCTGGAGCCTGCTTCGGTTTCTGTGTGTCCCTCTCTCTCTGCCCCTCTCTTGCTTGCATCATGTCTGTCTCTCTCTCCCAAAATAATAAATAAACGTTAAAAAAAGTTTTTAATGAGTCTCTTGTAGGCAGCATATAGTTGGGCCTTTTTTTTTTTAATCCATTCTGAAATCCTATGTCTTTTGATTGGAGCATTTAGTCCATTTATGTTCAGAGTAATTATTGATACGTATTTATTGCCATTTTATTCCTTGTTTTGTCGTTGTTTTTGGAGATTTTCTCTGATCCTTTCTTGTCGTTGTTACCTTTGGTCTCTCCTTTGCACTTAAAGAGTTCACTGTAATATTTCTTGCAGGGCTGGTTTAGTAGTCATGAACTCCTTTAGATTTGTTTGGGAAACTCTATATCTCTTATTCTGAATGACAGCCTTGCTGTATAGAGTATTCTTGGCTGCTGACTTTCCCATGCAGCACTTTGAATATATCATGCCCCTTCCTTCTGGCTTGCCAAGTTTGGTTTAAGAAATCTCCAGCTAGCTTTATGGATCTTCCTTTATAAGTTTAGGACTTTTTTTGTCTTGCTGCTTTTAAGATTTTTTCTTTCTCACTATATTTTGCAAATTTAATTATAGTATGTCTTGGTATTGGCCTGCTTTTGTTGATTTTGATGAGAATTCTCTGTGCCTCTTTGATCTGGATGTGTTTCCTCCCCCAGATTAGGGAAGTTTTCTATTATTTCTTTTTTTTTTTTTTTTTTTCAACGTTTTTTTTTTTTTTTTTTTTTTATTTTTGGGACAGAGAGAGACATAGCATGAACGGGGGAGGGGCAGAGAGAGAGGGAGACACAGAATCGGAAACAGGCTCCAGGCTCCGAGCCATCAGCCCAGAGCCTGACGCGGGGCTCGAACTCACAGACCGCGAGATCCGCGAGATCGTGACCTGGCTGAAGTCGGACGCTTAACCGACTGCGCCACCCAGGCGCCCCTCTATTATTTCTTAAAATAAATATTCTGCCTCCTTTACTCCCTTCTCTTCTTCTGGGACTCCTATAATATGAATGTTATTTCATTTGATGGAGTCACTGATTTCCCTAAGTCTATTCTCGTGTTCCATAATTGTTCTTTCCCTCTGTTGTTCAGCTTCATTGTTTTCCATTACTTTGTGTTCTGTATCACATACGCATTCATCTGCTTCTTCCAGCCTGCTGTTCATTGCATCAAGCCTGTTTTTCCAATCTCATTTATTGCATTCTCATTTCTGATTCTTTTTACTCTTTTATCTTTGTGGCAAGGATCTCCCTGATGTCTTCTTTTGTCGAGCCCAGTGAGTATCCTTATAATTGTTGCTTTCAATTCTCCATCCGGCATGTGACTTATATCTATTCCACTTAGATCTCTGGCCACGGACTTATGTTGTTCTTTCCTTTGGGATGAATTCCAACATTTTTGCATTTGGTCCAAGTCTCTGCCTTCATCTATGTGTTGGAAAAGCCAGTTATGTCTCCTCCTAAAAGTAATGGCCTCATGAAGATGAAGTCATGTAGTGCCGAGGGCCTAGTGCTTCAGCTAGTGTCTCCGGTGTGTGCTGCGTGCATTCTGCTGTCGTGATGTGGCTGCTCTATCCTTAAGGATAGTCATTTGCAGAGGCTCTTCTTGCCTGCCATGGGCGGTGTTTGGTCCCTGGCCTGCGGGTGGTAAGTTTAGCTAGGTGTGCTCTGGTCTGCTGGTGAAATGAGACCTGACACCAATCCCACCAGAAATGAGGCCCTGTAGAACTCTGCAGTCAGGAGACTTGGTGTGGGGTTTTGTGCTGGGCTTCTGGGGAAGGGGCCCTCCACGTTGGAACTGAGGCAAGCTGGACTTAGAAGGGCAGTCCTTCTAGAACACAAGGGGGTGGGGCTTGCTGCAAGCAAGTTAGGCAGCTAGTGTAGGTTCTGGGCTGCTTCTCTCTATTGACTCTCTGTTTATGCTGATGGGAGGGGTAGGGAAATGGCCCCAGCCAGCTCCTTTATCCCCAGAGAAGCATCTTGGCGAAAGCTAGCTCTCAGGGAAGTGCTATGGAAAGAGCAAATAATCTCACCCCCTACCCTCACCGTGTGCCCCAGGTATTTTTCCGATAGCTGTTTCCGTGCTGTCTGCCTCTGGGTTGTTTGCCTGCATTCTCTCCAGAAGCAGGGCTGTGCCCTCCCGGCTCTATCCCAGCCAAGCCTGCTGACCTTTAAAATCCCAGGCTTTATAGGAATGGTGTGGGTAGGGGCCTGCACTGGTCTTCTGGGGGAGGGGACTGCCAAGCTGGGACTGAGGCAGATTTGACTGAGAAGGGCAGTTGCGCCAGAGCAAGAGGGGTGGGGCTTGGTGTAAGCAAGTCAGGCAGCCAGTGTCAGTGTTGTGCTGCTTCCCAAAGGTTGCTCTGTGTTTACGCGGAGGGTTGGAGGAGAGGGAGGGAAATGGCGTCTGGTTGTTCCCCGGTTGCCAGAGAGGAACCTCCCTTGAATGCTGCCTCTGGGGGATGCACTCCAAAAAGAACAAATAATCTTCCTATTGTGTCCCAAGCTTCAGATGCTGTTTCCATGCTGTCTGCCCCCGGGTTGTTTGCCTGCCTTTTCTCTAGTAGCTGGGCAGCACCCTCAGGTCTCTATCTTAGCCAAGCCTGCCGACCTTTAAAACTCCAGGCTTTAATGGGGCGCCTGGGTGGCTTGGTCGGTTAAGCGTCCGACTTCGGCTCAGGTCATGATCTCACAGTCCCTAAGTTCGAGCCCCGCGTCCGGCTCTGTGCTGACAGCTCAGAGCCTGGAGCCTGTTTCAGATTCTGTGTCTCCCTCTCTCTCTGCCCCTCCCCTGTTCATGCTCTGTCTCTCCCTGTCTCAAAAAATAAGTAAACGTTAAAAAAAAAATTAAAAAAAAAAAAACACCAAAAAACTCCAGGCTTTAAGCCCCACTCCTTGCAATAACTTATTAAATTCAGCCCCTCTCATTTTCCAAGCCAATGGTTTTGAGGAAACTTTCTCCTTGTGCGTTCCCCTATATGCTCCTCTCTCTGTCTCTCTCTCTCCCTCCCTCCCTCCCTCCCTCTGCAGGACCACAGCTCCCTCCCCTCTGCAGCACCTGTGATCCATTTCTCCCCTAAACCACATCTCTGCACTTCCTACCTTCTTTGATATGGCCTCTTTTCTCCCTTTAGTTGTGGAGTTTGTTCTGTTAGTCTTCAGATCAATATCTGGGGTATTTAGAATGATTTGATAGTTATCTAGTTGTGTTCATGGGACCAGATGAGGCTAGGGTCCTTCTCTGCTGCCATGTTCTCCTCTCAAGTCGTAAAGGTTTTTTTAAGGTTGAAAGGTTTTTTCCTTTCAGCACTTTGAATATATCATGCCACCCCTTTCTGTCCTGCAAAATTTCTGCTAAAAAATTAGCTGATAGCCTTATGGAGTTTCCTTTGTATATAATTATGTGTTTTTCTCTTGATGCTTATGAGATTTTCTTTACCTTTAATTTTTGCCATTTTAATTATCATGTGTCTTGGTGTGGACCTCCTTGGGTTCATCTTCTTTGGGGCTCTCTATGCTTCCTAGACCTGAATGTCTGTTTCTTTCCCCTGGTTAGAGAAATTTTATTTCTTCACATACATTTTCTGCACCTTACTCTCTTCCCTTCTGGGGTTCATATAGTGTTATTGTTAGTCCGTTTGATGTCACAGATGTCGCTTAACCTCTCCTCATTTCTTTAATCATCGTTATTTTTCCCCTGCTCTTCGTTATGGCTGCTTTCCACTAGCTGTCTTCGAGATCGCTGATCCAGTCTGCATCCTCTAATCTGCTCCGATTCCCTCTAGTGTATTTTTCACTTCAGTTATTCTTCAGATCTGACTGGTTCTTTTAAATATTTTCTCTTTGTTGATGTTCTCACTGAGTTCCTCTACTCTTCTCTCAATTCTGGTGAGCACCTTTATTACCATTACTTTGAACTCTTTATGAAGTACGTTGCTTATCTCCATTTTTACTTAGCTCTTTTTCTAAGATATTGTCTTGTTCTTTGATTTGGAACATATTCTTCTGTCTCCTTTTGTCTGATTCTGTGTTAGTTTCTGTATAATAGGTAGGTCAGCGACATCTCCTGGTCTTGAAAGTAGTGGGCTTGTGCAGGTGTCCTGTTCCATTAGCATAATCCTCTCTGGTCACCAGAACCAGGTGCTCCAGGGTAACCCCCGTGTGGGGCTGCACGTGCCTTCCTGTTGTGTCTGAGTCACAACTGCTGCAGGTATACAGGTGAGCAGGGCTGCCCCTCAGCCTACTTGTCAGCAATGACTGGCCAACCATGGTTTTAGTAGTGCGCAGGGCTTGTCCGCATGTTGACAGGCTGAGAGGCCTGGCTGTAGCTACTGCAGGCATGCTGTGAGTGAGACTAGCTCCCAGTTACCAGGGCAAGAATTGCTCTGGAGAGGCATTAGGTCCCATTGGGTGTGTGGGGCAGTAGTCACTCTAGAAAGGATGTCGTTCCTGACAGAGGCTGCCTGCCAGGTGTGGTGGGGCAGGAGCCCCTGTGGTGGAAGGGTGCCTGTTGGGGTAGGTGGGTTCGTTGAGTGGCACAGGTCTTTAGGGGAACACTTGGGTGCTAGCGAGATAGATGGACAGTGTCTAAACCCACAGGTGTCTGTTTAGCTAAGCTGAAGGAGGGCCAGAAAAATGGTGCCTACCAGCACTTCCATTCTCAGAGAAAGTTCCTACAGGGCTCTGCCCCTCCAGCACACATCCTAAAATTAGTCATTAAGTCTTCACATATAGGCACTTTTCAAACTGCTGGGTCTCAGACCAAGTGACATAGCACATTGGCTCTTCAAGAGTGGGGACTCTGTTTCCTATGGCCCTGCTGATTTCCAAACCAGGTGTTATAGAGGCTTGTGTTCCCATGAAGGTCCCCGGGGTTGGGGATGCCCAGTGTGGGGCTTGTTCCCCTCGCTCCTGGATGCTTGCGATATAACCCCTTCTTGTGAATAGCCACACTAGGGGCTTGTTGTTTCTGCCCTTCCTTATCTTCTTGATGCCGCCTTCTTTTGATGATTTCAGCTGTGGGAGATGTGTTCCGAGAGTCTGCAGATTGTTTTCAGAGTGAGTTGCAATGTATGTAGTTGTTCCCTCAGTGTGTCCGTGGGAGGAGGTGAGTTCCGGATCCTCCTCTCCTACCATATTCCCTCCATTCCATCTAGTTGATAATACTAATGGAGATCATGTAGTTAATGCAAAAGTTTGCCGCCTTGACTACACATTAGAATCATCTGAGGAATAGACAGAGTGAAGATCTGGCCTCACCCACCGAAATTCTATGTGCCTGGGTTGGGCTCTGGGCATTCCCCAGGTGATCCTGATGAAAACCTCATTTGAGAAACACTGAATATATATTCGGTGCTTGGTCCTTTAAGTGTTCTTCTATATATACATCATCTCACATAAACCTCATAACACCATATGCAGATTTTTAGGTAGGAAACATTTAGAGAGGTGAAGTAATTTGTCACTGCTCTTGATGTCCTCCTTTCTTCCCCCCCTCCCCCCGTCCCCGCCCTTACCCAGGTTAAACGTCACATTTAATCACTGTAATCACTGCTTTGCATTCACTCAACTCCCTTGCTCCTTCCTAGCTTTGTCTCGCTTGGCAAAACTAGAACCTGATCTACTCAACTCTGTCTTCTCCATGCCAATGCCCATGCAACTGTCCAAAACAACCAACTACATGGATTGGTCTCACTTTCAATTTATTATTAGGTCATTTTTTCACATCTCCTTTCTCCTCCAACTTCCAATGCTGTCTCCCTCATCCTGGGTCCCCACGGATGACCTTTCCTAATTTAGTGAGAAAATCAATCAGCAAGGGACTTCCACAGTCTCCCACAGTCACATCAAGGCATCTATCAACACTTAAACCCACACATTCTATCTTCCTGCCCATCCATCCATGTTCCTACCTAACTCTGATCCCTGCACTTGTGCATGAACCATATCCTATCCCCACCCACCTTCTCAAAGGTATCGCTCCAGCCATTTTCCCTTTTTCATACAATATTGTCTTTTCTGTTTTCATTGGGTCTTTCTATAAGCGAACACACCTGCTGCAAATTCTTCCCAACTTAAATGAACCTCTTCACTCCACTTCCCCTGTCATCTACCACCCCATTTTCCCTTTCTTTTGGAGCAGTATTTGAAAGACTTTTCTATACTTGCTATCTCTAATTCCTCTGTCCACATTCTTTCCCGAATGTACTTCAATTAGGGTTTTGCCCCCATCCACCATTTAACTAAAACTGCTCTTATCAAGGTTACCAAATGATTTCCATGTTGCTAAATCCAACGGTCAATTCTCAATTTTTAACTTATTAATACAGTAGCATTTGACATGCTTCATCATGCTCCCCTCGATTCGCTTTTTTCACTTGTTTTTCTGGACTCCCAACTTTTGGTTTTCATTCTATTCCTTTAGATACTCTTTCTTGAGCTCCTTTGCTGGTTTCTACATTTCTCCTAGACTTCTTAGGGGTATCCTAAGGCTAAGTATGTCCTGGGTTCTCTTCTTTATCCACACTCATTCCAATGGTGATCACATATAATTTCTTGCTGTCAACTCCCAATTTTATATCTCCAGCTCTTACTGTTCTTCTGCACACCAAAGACATTTTTCTAACCATCTAATTGTCATCTCCACTTGGATGTCTAGTACATCTCAAATTTAACCCATCTACAAGTGAACGCCTGATGTTTTCCCCCATAAAACTCATTCTATCCATAATCATCTTTATGTCAGTTAATAGCAACTGTGGTTTTCAAGTTGCTCAAGCCAAAACCTTTCATCTTTGACTCCTTTCTTTCTCAGTTTACACATCCAGTGCATCAGGAAGTTCTCTTAGGTCATCTTCAAAATATATAATCAGATTCTATTTCACAAATTTCACTGCTACCATTCTGGCCTGAATCATCATCATCTCTTGCCTACATTATTGCAATAGCTTTCTAACTAGTCTCAAGACTTCCATTCCACCCCCGCCCCCCCAGCCCACCCCTCCATTGTCAAATATTCAGCCAGGGGAGTCAGTTAAAGCACAAGTCAGATCATGTTGTTTTTCTACCCCAGTCCCTGCAGCAACTCCCCATTTCACTCAGAATAAAAGCCTAGGGCTTTGTGTGGCCTCCCAGGCCTTAAATGTCTTCCCTACCACCACCCTGAACCATGCATATCCTTACTTTTCCTTAAAGAAGCCAAGTACACTTCAGCCTTATATCACATATACTGGCTGTACCCTCTTCCTGTGATACTCCTTCCACAGATACCTGCATGAGTAACACCCTCACCACTTTAAAGTCTTTGTTCAAATCTCACCACCTCAATTTCTCTTGACCACGGTATTTTAGATTACAACTGCCTTCACTACCAATGTAACTCCCATTCCTCCTTAATTTGATCTATTTTTCCCATAACATCTATTTTCCCATAACTTATAGCAAAATAATTAGCTATTTTTATGGGTTTTTTTCATTGTCTGCCTGTACCTACTAGAAAATAAGTTTCCAGCTTCCTCTTTTTCCATAATTTTATCTTCTAGTTCACCTGTTCTCTCCTCTGCCTCTTCAGTCTGAGCCGTGGTTGTTTCCATTTTATTTCGCAGCTCGTTTATAGCTTTTTTTAGCTCCTCCTGACTGTTCCTTAGTCCCTTGATCTCTGTAGCAATAGATTCTCTGCTGTCCTCTATACTGTTTTCAAGCCCAGCGATTAATTTTATGACTATTATTCTAAATTCACTTTCTGTTATATTGTTTAAATCTTTTTTGATCAGTTCATTAGCTGTCGTTATTTCCTTGAGATTCTTTTGAGGGGAATTCTTCCGTTTCGTCATTTTGGATAGTCCCTGGAGTGGTGCGGAACTGCGGGGCACTTCCCCTGTGCTGTCTTGAATAACTTGCGTTGGTGAGAAAATAAGTTCCAAATAAGTTCCACTTATCTTTTGTGATTACTGATGTCCCAAATCCACAATACAGTGCCTGGCACATTTTAAGAACTTAATAAATACTTATTCAGTGCACAAGCTAGGTTATGTAAAAGGAAAAAAAAATGAATAGAACCTTTCTTCTGAAGTATCAAATTGTAGGGCATATAGAGCTTTGGAATAGAGGCTGAGGGGAAAAGAAATCAACATTCTATATAGCTAAACTCTTTTAGTAACAAAACCAGATTTCTGATTAGTTAATACATAATCAAGAACTTCAAAATATAATGATGAAAATCTTAATCTTCGCATAATGGATTTTTGCTTTCAAAACTCAGTCTCACCATCACCACTATCACCACCATCACCACCATCACCACCATCACCATAGCACCTGGACTGAGGAAATTAGAGGCAGCTGGTCCCTGTTCCAAAAGGAGCCAGAGGCGCTGAAAGACACATGTCCTAAGGAAGTGGGGCTGGCAGGGTGGATCTGGCCCAGGGTTTGGATGAGTGCCTAGTCTGCAGTTACTTCATAGAGGAAGTGATTCATGGGTTGTTTTGGTCCTGCATTTAAGTAAAAACAAAGCCAGCTTGCTTTGTCTTAGTAAAAGAAACTCTCTGCTTTCATACAGTGAGAATGGACCTTATAGTTCATGATGGCATTTTCACAAGAAACAATATTTTAAATCACTTAAATATGTTGTCATATACTGTGAAATATACTGTGAAAAAATTAACTTAAGAAAGTTGTTTCTGTAGAGAATCATGTCCAACGGTGGAAGAAACATGCCTTATCCTAAAGATCATCTTGTAGTTTTTCAGTATCTTTTCCATCAAGATGCATTTATGTATGTTTGTGTGTATGCTTGAGGAGTAGAGAGCAGGCAGGCATGGAATATAAAGAGAATGAAGCAAAGGACCCAGGCTTAGTTATAAATATAGAAGAAGGAACCCTCAATAGAGAAAAATTATTTTCTAAAGTAGTCATGATGCTTTTCTTTTTTTTTTTAATTTTTATTATTTTTGAGACAGAGAGAGAGCATGAACGCGGGAGGGTCAGAGAGAGGGAGACACAGAATCCGAAACAGGCTCCAGGCCCTGAGCCGTCAGCACAGAGTACGACGCGGGGCTCGAACTCACGGACCTCGAAATCATGACCTGAGCCGAAGTCGGCCACTTAACCGACTGAGCCACCCAGGCGCCCCAATGACGCTTTTCTAAACATACCTTTTTTGTTGAGTTTTGACTTTTGAACCATCTTAATGTTTTACACACACACACACAATAAAATTGTGAAACAAAATCTAAAGTAAAATACAAATGCAAATGAGTGAACCTGTCTGTATAGCAAATAATAGCACACGAATAATAGCCAAACTGAAGCTAAAAATTAGAAGAACTAATTAACACATACTTTTAAATACAGAATATTAACTATGTATTCTTAAACTAAAAATGATAGACTTACAAACAAATATTGAATTCCAGGTCATTGGTGTGTTTCTCCCAGTGGCATGGCTTAACGTCTCTAACATTACTTCTGCTGAATTTTAGAACTGAGCAAATAAGTGATGTGTTGAGGATAATGGAAACCAAATTTCTCACTGTCAGAGAAAGCAGTTACAATATGGAGAGGGAGAACATGCTAATAAATCCTGTTTTTGGACTAGAATTGCAGGAATCGGCACAAATATACGGTTTTTATAAATTTAGCTATCTAGGTGGGTATAGATGTTTATAACAGAAACAGATATAGTTGTAGAGATATAGATATAGATATAGATATAGATATAGATATAGATATAGGTATAGACACATCGATGTGTGTGTTTATATATTTCCTAGCTGTCTGCTGTGAGGATCTAGAAGCAATAACATCCCAGTAATATACCAGCATATCTATGTTGGTTTCTAAATACCATTCTCCTTTAAAAGAAACCAGAACTCCTTGGAAAACTAGCTGATTCCAGGGCTAGGGTAGAGAACATTCAAAGTAAGTTTAGAATATCATATTATGCTAGAAAATGGGAAAGTGCCCAAAGAACAATAGTGACATGTCCGAAGAACCAGGAGTCAGCTTGAAGAAGCTCCCACTGGCAAAATCTGGGACAGTTGAACATGCAAATAAAAATGGAGGTTGTTATATGTCAATTATATCTCATTAAGCCTGGGGGTCAGGGAGAATGATGGTAAGGGATTAAAATCCATTAAATAAAATAGGAACACACGAATTCAAACTGGTACGAATGAATGAATGAATGAATGAAGAAAAAGGAAAATTTCTTCCTATAATAGAATGCAAACAAATGTAGAAGTAATGATGAAGTTAAAAAAAATAGCATTTCACAAAGCATAGCAATAAATGGGCACTGTAACTAATGGATAAAAAATTCTTAAGGACAAGTATATCTATACAGTCTTGAAGTTGTACCTACACAATTCTTATTAATTACAAAAAGAAAAAAATAACCTTACAATGGAAAAACATGGGGACAGCACCCTAACCAAGTGAATATCACCAGTAGAGACAAATTAGTGTCATGGGCCTATTGATCCGAAGCACTCAGAAAGGCATAATGTCATTTCTGTGGTATTCCTACCAAAAGGGCAGAACCTAATCTCATCACAAGGAAATATCAGACAAACACAAATTGAAGAATAGTCTACAAAATGCTTGGCCTATATTCTTCAAAAATGTTAAGGTCATAAAATACAATGACAGACTGAGGAACTTTTCCAGAATAAAAGACTACAGAAGACAGCTAAATGCAACGTGTATGTAATCTTTGATTGGACCCAAGCCAGAATATTTTTTCCTACTATAAAGGACATTATTGAGACAATTGGTGAGAAATTAACATTTCCAGATTCGATAACAATATTGCATGTGTTAATTTTTCTGTTTCAGTAATTGCAATGTGATTACATAAGAGAATATCCTTCTTCTAGAAAATACACACTCAAGTATTGGAGAGTAAAGAAGCAACATGTCTGCAACATACCAACAAATGATTCAGCAATGAAAGAGTGAGAGAGAGATTAAGCCAATGAAATAAAAATGTTACTAGAGAATCAGGATTAAGGATAAGCTAGAATTCTTGTAATTTGTTTCTAACTTTTCTGTAAATCTACATGTATTTCAAAAAATTTTTTCCAACAAAAATGTTTTAATGTTTTTATGGAGTTTAACCTAGTTCTTTATTTTCTTGCGTTGTGATCCTATAATTGCAAACTTCCTTTTATCTCTCTTCATACGAATTGAAATTTTTCATAAAGATATATAAAGAAAAGCAACTTCAAATTGTCATAGGAAAAATAATAGTCTCAGAAAATAGTTTATCTTGAGTCATTCATTCATTCATTCAACATTCAAATATTAATTGAGTGCTTTCTATATGCTAGTTGCTTATTGTATCAATATTTACGTCTAAGGGCAGGCACCTGGGTGGCTCAGTCGGTTAAGCATCCAGCTCTTGGTTTCAGCCCAGGTCATGATCTCACGATTCTGTGGGTTCGAGCCCTGTGTCACGCTCCACACTGACAGTGCAGAGCCTGCTTAGAATTCTCTCTCACACTCTCTCTCTCTGGCCCTCCCCAGCTTGTGCATGTGCACTTGTGCTCTCTTGCTGTCTCTCTTTCTCTCGAAATAAACTTAAAAAAATTTTTTTAAGGTCTAGGATTACTCTGAAAAATTGACAGTAGGTTTCTTTTTAAATTTCTCTGAGCATACAGCTAACTATCCCCATATTTTGTCATTCCTCTAATCAGAGGATATGTTCTTTGTAAACAAAATGATTTTTGAAAATATATAAGCAAGCCATACTTTTCACAAAATGTTATATGTCAACATTCACAAGAAACAGTTTTGACCTCACAGATGTCAGCTGTCATTCAACCTAAGGTAATATTTCCTTTTTTTAAACGTTTATTTATTTATTTTTGAGAGAGAGAAAGAGAGAGTGAATCCCAAGCAGACTTCACATGTTCAGCATGGAGCTCGACACATGGCTCGCACCAACTGACCTGAGCCAAAATCAAGAGCTGGTCGCTTAACCGACTGAGCCACCCTGGCACCCCTACTGTTGTATTTTTAAAATGAAACAAAAACAAGAGAAACATCCTATTTTAACTAGAGTAGAGATATGTACCAACCAATATCTGGAATGTTATAAAATTACCCATTATTTCAAATAAAAGGAACTGGGATTGATTACTAAAAGCATTGCTTTGATTATATATTAATGATTGGTTTATTTAAGGGATCCAAGGAACAGTAATAGGTTTTTGGGAGGAAAAATTGTGTGAGAGTAAAAGAGACAACAAGCTGAGTAAATCTGTGATTAACTTCCTGCATGCATTTGGTGAGACCAAAGTTCTGCATAAGGGACATTTATGTATTTCGTTTACTCTTAAAATACCAAATTCCAGAGGATCTGTGTTTCTATTGTTTTCAAGTGACATTAGAAAAAGTGCAGTAGGACAAGTTGTACATTTCAGCATTCAGAAACCAAAGCAAAGAAAACCATGAAACCAGTATGAGATGAGACTACAAAGCCCAGGCTTCAAGCAGCCTAAGTAAAGATCAATGTAAGGTTTAAAAATAAAACCATGGGATCCTGGGTGATTTCATCTTGACTTTTCTTCTCTGTATCTTCCATTTTCTCTCAAATCTAAAAATTAAAATGAATTCTCTCAAATCCAGAAATTAAGAAACACACCATCATTAAGGACCTGCTGACATCACCTAAGAATATGCCACCCCTAGTGGCAGTCACCCGTCAGAGTTTGCCAACAGTGGTGGCAGCCTGGCAGATCCAAGCTTCCTCTCACCTCGGGGTAGTATCTGACAGTGACTTGGGCCCCGAACAGAGGAGAGAGTCCCCAGCTCCCACACCTTGCATTAGTATTTGTCACCTAAGCCCCAGTTATAGGACACAAGTTGCTCAGATCTTAGTATGCAACAGATTCCTTGGCCAACATAACAACCGAAACAAATAAAATGCAACAAATAAAAATTCTTCAGCTTCTGCCAATAATCCTGTTCTTTATGAGCTCCGAAGAAGGCCAGGGGGGCCGGCCTAGGATCAGGGTCAGATAGGACATACAGAGCCCCAGGGAAAAGTAATAATTTGGTGCCTTTTAAAACTAATACTATTTAAATACTTATTTAACATTTATTTGGAGAAAAGAAGGAAGGGCAGAGAAGTAAGACTTCTGGGGGCAGCTGGCAACCCAGCTATTGTGTTCTGGGCTCTCCAGTTTTGGCAAGAGACTTGCATATGCTTACTATTCACAACACGAAAAGACAGCAATCAGCTGGACCCAGTTTCACTAGAAAGTGGTGTAGGGGCCACTTACTCACGAGCGCCACCTGGGGGGTCTCAAACTGTGACAAGTGACTTTAACCACATTCTGTACTCTGAGAGTTCTGGTAAATACGATTTTCCCCAAAGCACTGTTTTCCACCATGACTAGCGCTCACCGACACTTTAGCATCCCTTGTACAATGGCAACACGGGAGGCTCCCCTGCTCGCCCACCCCTTAATCCAGCTCTGCCGGGAAGGACAGCCCAAAACACAGCTGTGCTATGACCCTCCAGGTAGTTGTCTTTTCCCCCTCCACTCTGCTCTCTTATTCTACTTACTGTTGTAATGTTTTCTTTATTTTTGAGAGAGCACAAGTTGGGGCAGGGGCAGAGAGGGGGACAGAGGATCTGAAGTGGACTCTGCACTGACAACAGCGAGCCCAATGTGGGGCTTGAACACATGAACCTTGAGACCTTGACCTGAGCCCAAGTCGGACGCTCGACCGATTGAGCCACCCAGGTGCCCTCTTATTCTACTTGATACCAGAGCAAATTCCTCGAGCGTGTTTCCCCACCAGTCATAACCACATCCAAGGGATAGCCTGTCACAGCTCAGATTGAGCTGGAATCCCCAAATTATAAACATTAAAAACGTTTTTTTAATGTTTATTTTTGAAAGAGAGAGACAGAAACAGAGTGTGAGCCAGGGGAGGGGCAGAGAGAGAGGGAGACACAGAATCCGAAGCAGGCTCCAGGCTCCGAGCTGGTAACACAGAGCCCAACGCGGGGCTCCAACCCACGAACCGCGACATCATGACCTGAGCTGAAGCTGGACGCTTAACACGCTATGCAGGTGCCCCTGTAATTCCCAAGTTATAGATATATTTTTGTAAAATAGGGATCCACTATTTGTAGCCTGGGGTCTTACTAGTTTCATTCAATATCATCTACCCTAAGCACTTCTCTACCTCCAAAAGCAGTTTTTCATATTTAATTTTTTTTTTCATTTTATTTCTTTTAGAGAGAGAGAGACAGCAAGCATGAGTGGGGGAGAGGGGCAGAGGGAGAGAGAGAAAGAGAGAGAGAAAATCTTAAGCAGGCTTAATGCTCAGCACAGAACCCAAGGCAGGGCTCGATACAATGACCCTGGGATCACAACCTGAGGCGAAATCAAGAGTCAGAGACTCAACTGACTGAGCCACCCAGGTGCCCCCAGTTTTTCATAGCAACAGTTAACATTTGAGGGCTCACTATGTGCTAGGCACTAGCACTATAAAAATTCATGTTTTTTACATAAATTATTTCATTTCTACTCCACCACAACTTTTTAAGCAAATGTCCTACTTCCTAATTTTCACTACTTTATTTTTTTTGTTTATTTACTTATTTTGAGAGAGACAAAGACAGTGTGAGTAAGGGAGTGGCAGAGAGAGAGAGAGAGAGAGAGAGAGAGAGAGAGAGAGAATCCCAAGCAGGCTCCACACTGTCAGCGCAGAGCCCGACGTGGGGCTGGAACTCACGAAACTGTGAGATCATGACCTGAGCCGAAACAGAGATTCAGATGCTTAACCAACTGAGCCACCCAGGCACCCCTTCATTAGTTTAGATAATGCTTCAAGGAACATCTTTTTTTTTTTTTTAAGTTTATTTATTTATTTATGTCCGTAATCTCTACATTCAACATGGTGCTCGAACTCACAACCCTGAGATCAAGCATTGCATTCTCTTACAACTAAGGCAGCCGGGCACCCCAAGGAACATCTTTAACTTGTTACTGAGAGCCCACTTGTGACTGAGATTAGAGTCATAGAAAACTTCTTAGGCAGGTGGTTGTTCTGGGAGGAGAGAGTGGGAAGAAGTAACACCTGAGAACCGCACTGGATGCTTATTGGAAACCATCCCACGGATACCCATCGGCGCTCGCGGCTGCTGTGATTTTGATGTGCCTGGGGCTACATGCCTGCAGGTGGACAAGGATCATTTTCTCCCAGATGATTTTTTTTATTAAAAAATTTTTTTTAATGTGTATTTATTTTTGAGACAGAGACAGAGCACTAGTGAGGGAGGAGCAGAGAGAGAGGGAGACCCAGAATCTGAAGCAGCTTCTAGGCTCTGAGCTGTCAGCACAGAACCCAACGAGGGGCTCAAACTCTTGAACCGTGAGATCATGACCTGAGCCAAAATCCATTGCTTCCCTGACTGAGCCACCCAGGCGCCCCTTCTCCCAGATGATTCTGATTTACCCCCTTCTTTCTTTACCTGCTCTCCTCCATTTTTATGAAGCACAGTGATAGTCAAAACTGTGGTAAGAACGGGCCGAATGCAAGACCTGTCCTGATGAGCTCCAGCCTGCTCCTTGTGCCCTAGTGTCTTCCTTCTCTTCTCCCAGATGCCCGAGGGCTTCACCAGTGGTCTCTTGGGTAAGTCTCAGCTTGTCATGGGGTAACTAGAATGAAAAAGATATAACTTTCCAGCCAAAAAAAGAGAAGGGAATTAAGGGATCCAAAAAAAAAGCCTTTTAAAGCCCGAAAATGTTTATAAAGGAGAAAAGAAATGTTTATAAAAGGAGAAAGGTGGGGAGGCAGATGGCAAGGGTATATTCCCATCCTTTGCTTCCTCACACCAAGAATGACGGCTCTCAGTCTGCTTTTCCATCTCCATGTCTCCTCCCTCCACGGGGACATTTGGCAGAGTCTGGAGACATTTTTGGTTTGTCACAATCGGGAGGGAGGTGGTGCTCTTGGCAACTAGTGCATAGAGAACAGGGATGCTGCTATACAGACATCCTACAGTGCACAGGACAGCACCCCGCAGCAAAGAATTCTCCCATCCAAAACTTCAGTAGTGCCGAAGCCGAGAAGCTCTGCTCCAGACCCTGTACTTCCCTACAACCCTCTCCTCCTTTCTTCTGTCCCCCTGTCCAAATGTTCTCGCCTCTACTCCCTTTGGGTCCAAATGGAAAGATAGGATCTAACCAGAATGCTTTAGGGACCTCAAGTATTTTCCTTATGTTCTCAGTCTGTAGGTGGTATTTAGCAATAAGGTTCCTGGAGCAAAATTCCTTATTTCATCCATGAAACTGGGAACTCATGGAGACCCATGAATAGCTTAAACCCTAGTGGGCTGGGAACATGATCTGTGACCTGCAGAGTTTGAAAATTACTGTCCTAAATGGACTTGAGCCATGATTGCTAAACACTTGTCTTTCAGAGCCATCTCTAGTTCTCTAGCTTAACATTTTTTTAGGATGTTTCTCAGCTTTGCATTCCTTTGGGCTATGATTCATTCTCCCGTAACCACTCCCCACTCCCGCAACGTGTCATTGCAATTTGTGTTCCTATTGAACTTGTAAATTCAACAGAGAAATAGAATTGGTGTTAGTTGTTATTTGATAACTTAAGAAATCAATTTGCTGAGAAAACGTATGCCTTGAAGGAAGAAGTTCTCTGCGGATTTTTTTGCTTACGATTAACATTCTGATCTGAATACATTTTAATGCTATTCATTATATCTCATTACACTCCTTGTGAACTGCTGGGTAGACTGAGCCTATAGAAAGGATTTTAGATGATGGAACAATGACAAGAGTGCACAGAGGTTCTGACTTTAAAACTCATCTTCAACATGGCTACCTTCGAGTCAAATACACTTTATTTGGGGGCACCTGGCTTGCCCAGTCAATAGAGCACACAACCCTTGATCTCAGGGTTGTGAGTCAGAGCCCCATGTTGGGCGTGGAGCCTACTTGGCAGTCAGAAAGAATGAAATCCTGCCATTTGCAACAACATGGATGGAACTGGAGGGTATTATACTAATTGAAATAAGTCAGTCAGAGAAAGACAGATATCATATGTTTTCACTCATGTGGAATTTGAGAAACTTGACAGAAGACCATGGGAGAAGGGAAGGGGGAAAAATAGTTTCAAACAGAGAGGGAGGCAAACCATAAGAGACTCTTAAATACAGAGAACAAACTGAGGGTAGATGGGGGGGAGCGGGGAGGGGAAAATGGGTGATGGGCATTGAGGGGGGCACTTGTCAGGGTGAGCACTGGGTATTGTACGGAAGCCATGAATCATGGGAGTCTACTCTTGAAGCCAAGAGCACACTGTATACACTGTATGTAGGCGAACTGGACCGTAAATTATATTAAAATAAATAAATAAGTAAAATTTGCTTTAAAAGATAAAAACATTACTAACATACATACATACACACATACATAAATAAATAAAATACCCTTGATCTGTGCATGAAGAACTGGGAAGGAAAAAGGGAAGGAGTTGATGTGTATTCCCAAAGACCTGAATGCAGTGCTGAGTGCTTATATGTACCACGTTTTGGGAATGATCTAAGCATCTTACTTCATCCTCACAACCCCATAAGGTAGGATGAGAAAACTAAGGCTCAGAAACTTTAAGAGAACCCCTCAGGACATGTATCTAAGGAGTGTCAGGGGCAGATTATAAACCCAGATTTATCTAGCTTCAGTGGTCACACTTGACAACAATGGCTGCTATTATTGAGCACCTTTCATGAAAAAGACACTCTGTTAAGTAAGCCCTTTATATGCCTTATTTTGTCTTGAATCACACAGCTATTTTTTAATGTATTTTGTAGCGGAGCAAATGGACTCAGAGAGTGTGCATCACTCGTTCCAGGTTAGAACCCATAAACAGAACTTGAATTCAAGCGTGCTGTGTCTGCCTATAAAACCCATGCTTTAAAGAGTACAGTATATTGCCTCTCCAAAACATCATTTCCACCTCACCAGGTAGTCCCTTACGCATTATCTCATCAAATGCCACCATCACCCTCTGGGCAAGAAATCTTGGTCCCTTTTTGCAGAATGGGAACAATGAAGCTCAGAAGCATAGGTAACCTATCTAAGGCCACACATCTTTCCCTGTACATGGATTATATTAGGCAAGGAACATTCATTAGTACTCATTCCACCAATAATTTTCAAGTTCTCTCAGTGTGGGTGCCTTTAAAGACCAGTGCAATTTAAAAAAACGAATCAGGGGCACCTGGGTGGCTCAGTCGGTTAAGTGTCCGACTTCGGCTCAGCTCATGATCTCGCGGTCCGTGCGTTCGAGCCCTGCATCGGGCTCTGGGCTGACAGCTCAGAGCCTGGAGCCTGCTTCAGATTCTGTGTCTCCCTCTTTCTCTGACCCTCCCCTGTTCATGCTCTCTCTCTGTCTCAAAAACAAATAAATGTTAAAAAAGAAAAATTTTTTTAATAAAAAAAAAAATCAAGGGGGTGCCTGGTGGCTCAGTTGGTTGAGCGTCCGACTTCGGCTCAGGTCATGATCTAGCAGTCCGTGAGTTCGAGCCCCACGTCAGGCTCTGTGCTGACAGCTCAGAGCCTGGAGCCTGTTTCAGATTCTGTGTCCCCCTCTCTCTGCCTCTCCCCAACTCATGCTCTGTCTCTCTCTCTCTCTGTCTCTCTCCCTCAAAAATAAACTTTAAAAAAAACTTAAAAAAATAATAATAAAAATAAAAAATCAAATCATAAACAAATTGTGTTCTACATACATACATACATTTAAAGGTATTAAAAAGAATGAGGTGACGCTACATACATTGATTTGGAAAGATGCCTACAAGATAGTGAAAACTTAAATTATAAAACAACACGACTCTACTCCAACTTAGACATGTGTGGGAAAATTTTTTTTTAATTTTTTAAGTGTTCTATTTATTTAGAGAGAAAACGCACGCAGGAGTGGGAGAGTGGCAGAGAGAAAGGGCGAGAGAGAATCCCAAGCAGGTTATGTGCTGAAGTATGGAGCCCAACGTGGGGCTTGAACTCACAAACTGTGAGATCATGACCTGAGCCGAAATTGAGAGTCAGATGCTTAACCAACCCATGTGTGGAAAATTTCTGAAAGCACACACCAGAAAACTTTGCTAATAGTTCCCTGTAGGGCGAGGGATTTGATGAGGTGCCAACAGAGTTCAGGTGACTTTTATCTTCCCTTTTATAACCTTCATTATTATTGTTAAAATTATTTCCACCCTTTCTCTGAAGTGAAAAAAAAAAAAATCTAAAACAACCTTTAGAGAATCTCCTAGCTTGAGAACATACCCCAGTCTGGGTGTGATAAAATTAATCTAAGGTTTGCTAACATGCTAGTGTTTTATAACGGGATCTGGAGAATGAGATGTACAATCTCTGACACACAGTTGGCAAAGTGGGTGGGGGGAGGGTAGGAAAGTGGCTTTTAGAGAAGTTATAGATTAGGTTCCAGGCCACAGTTGCTTCTGGGTGACTGATCCTGGGAGCTGGTCATCTTTGTGAATTTAATGTCTGTGGGCAAAACTCAGGGATGCTACTTCTTGGGGCTTTCAGTTGGCTTCAGGGTTTGGGTTCACCTTCTACCAGACAGTGCAGCTGGGTCTTAGGCAGGGACATAAAATAATTGTGAAAGCCGGGTAAGTAACTGTCAAATTTTAATTCTGCAAAAAGTCTCATTTTTTAAAAAGGACTCTGACAGCTCAGAGCCTGGAGCCTGCTTCAGATTCTGTGTGTGTGTGTGTGTGTGTGTGTGTGTCTCTCTGCCCCTCCCCTGCTTGCACTCTGTCCCTCTGTCTCTGTCTCTCTCTCTCTCTAAATAATAAATAAACATTAAAAATAATAATAAATTAAAAAATTAAAAAAAAAATTTTTTTTTGAGAGGAAGAGAGAGATCAGAAGCTGGGGAGAGGCAGAGAAAAAGGAATAGAGAAAGAATCCCAAGCAGGATTCACACCGCCGGTGTGGAGCCCAACAGGGAACTCAAATTCACCAACCATGAGATCATGACCTATACTGAAATCAAGAGTCGGACGCTTAACCCAGTGAGCCATCCAGGCGCCCCCAAAAGTCACATTTTAAAATGTATGAGGGTTTTTATTTTTTGTTTGTTTGGTTGTTTTTTTTTTTTGTTTTTTAAATCTGGAGATACAGGACTCCTAGATCAAGGAGGTTTTGTCAAATTGAAGGTCAAGAGAGTGGAGTTCGAATCCCGTCTCTGCTAGTAACTGGAGCTATGAACCTGGACAGATCATTTTACCGCTTTAAGCCTTTGTTTTCTTATTTGTAAATCACTAAAGTTGGACTAAAATTTAAAATGATGAAATTGTTAATGTTCCTTTAGATTCTAGTACTATAAGTTTTTTTTCCAAAGTCAGTTTTTAATTAATGAAATTCCAGCATAATTAATGTACAGTGTTATGTTAGCTTCCGGTGTACAATATAGTGATTCAACAATTCTGTACAGTACTCAGTGCTCATCATGATAAATGTACTCTTAATCCCCGTCACCTGTTTCACCCATCCCCCACCTCTCCCATCTCCCCTTGGTAACCATCAGTTCTCTGTAGTTAGAAGTCTGTTTTCTGGTTTGTCTCTTTTTTAACTTGTTCATTTGTTTTGTTTCTTAAATTCAACATATGAGTGAAATCATATGGTATTTGTCTTTCTCTGACTGACTTCACTTAACATTATGCCCTCTGGACCCATCCATGTTGTTGCAAATGACAAGATTTCATTCTTTGTAAGATTCTTATTATGTTTTTTGTTATTCATCGTCCCCCTGATTCTCCTTGCTTTTTTGAAAGCCTGTATTTGGTATCATATACAAGTATAATTTATTGTATGTATAACTATGCATAGTCACTTCAATTTTTTAAATGTTCTATAGTGCTTCTCTCCATTCTTGGCTTCTCTCTATTCCTGTTCATCTAGAAGTCTAATTTCTCAGCCAAAGCCCCTGGGCATAGTGAATCCTGTGAGCACAAATAAGGTAGTGGTGGGCTCAGCATTAGTGTTGATAAGCACATAGAAATCTCCACTTCAAGATTCCAAGTTTTATGCAGGCAGATAGGCTGGGCTGCTTGTCAAATAAGACACTGTAAGTGCTGCACTTGGGCACCAAGAAGGCATTTGTAAGGACCATTTTTTTAAGTGTGCTTATTTTATTTTATTTTATTATTTTTTTTTAATTTTTTTTTAATGTTTTTATTTATGTTTGAGACAGAGAGAGAGAGACAGAGCATGAACGGGGAAGGGTCAGAGAGAGGGAGACACAGAATCTGAAACAGGCTCCAGGCTCTGAGCTGTCAGCACAGAGCCCAACGCGGGGCTCGAACTCACGGACCGTGAGATCATGACCTGAGCCGAAGTCGGCCGCTTAACCGACTGAGCCACCCAGGCGCCCCTATTTTATCTTATTTTAAATGTTTAGAAAAAGAAATAAAGGACCAATATATGCAAAATTTCACTAATAATTAAATGCAAACAGAATGATTGCTTTTTTACCTATTAAATTGGCAAAACTAAAAATATGGACACTACCCTAGGGTGGGTATGAGGAAATGGATACTCCCATATACTCTTACTACAATTATAAACTGGCATACAGTAACTATTTAAATTTTAATGACGCATACCCTTTGACTTAGCAATTGCATGTCTAGGAATCTACCCTACTGAAATAATAATATAAATATGAATATAATTGACTCTTGAATAATGCAGGGTTTGGAGCACCAACCCCTGCACAGCTGAAAATTCCACATATAATTTTTGACTCCCCCAAAACTTAACTACTAATAGCCACTGTTGACCAGAAGCCTCACCAATAAATAAATAATTAACACATATTTTATTGTTATATGTATTACATAATGTATTCTTACAATAATACCTAAATCTTTCTTAATTTTTTCAGTATTTTTAGGCTACATGGTTTATCTGTGAGTTTTTTCAAATTGTCACAAATTTTCTGCAACATTGTCCAGAATAAGAAATTTGAACTGATCTATCATCTGTCAAGAGAAAAACTTAAGTAAACTTAAGTAAATTGTCACACTCTTTACAACAGAAGACTATGCAGCTATTTGAAAGAATATTTTAAGGGGCACCTGGGTGTTCAGTTGATTAAGTGTCTGACTCTTGGGTTAAGCGTCCAACTTAATTTTGGCTCAAGTCATGATCTCATGACTTGTGAGTTCGAGCCCTGCATCGGGCTGTGTGCCAACAGCATGGAGCCTGCTTGGGATTCTCTGTCTCCCTCGCTCTTTGCCCTTCCCCTGCTCAGTCTCTCTCTCTGTCTCCAAAATAAATAAATAAACATTAAAAAAAAAAGAAAAAATATGTTGGGATTTGTATGTGCTGATATGGATGATGTCTATAATATAGCAATAAGTGAAGAAAAATTATAATAGTTTTTTCACTATAAGTGAAAAAATAGCTATAGGTGTAGTGTGATCTAATTTATATTATGAACAGTAAAAACATGAACAGTAAAAAATATGAAGAACAGAAAGAAGCTACTAACTCTCCCATCTAGAGAGTATAATCAGAAGAGCTCTCCATATTTTATATTATTCATTCAGTGATACTGTCATGGACTGAATTGTGTCCCCTCCTGCCCCAAAGTCATATGTTACAGCCCTAACCCCCAATGTAACTATGTTTGGAGATAGGGCCTGTAAAAGAAATAGCACAGTTAAATGGTCATAAGGGTGGGGCCCTAATCCTATAGGATTGGTACCCTTATAAGAAGGGGAAGGGAAACCAGATGACTTTCTCTTTCTACTTGTGCCTAGAGGAAAAGCTATGCATGAACACAATAAGGCAGCCATCTCTAAGCTAGGAACAGAGGTCTCACCAGAAACCAATCTTGCTGGCACCTTGATCTTGAACTTCTAACCTCCAAAAGTGTGAGAAAATAAATGTTGCTTAAGCCACCCAATCTGTAGTAACTTGTTTTATCAGCTTGAGCAGACTAATACAGATATGTAGGGATTTTTGTATTCTTCTCCTTGAATATTCTTTGTTGGGAGAGGTGTACCACCCTCCCTCCCCCCGCTTTTTGGCAGATGCTTTAAATTTTTTTTAATGTTTATTTATTTTTGAGAGAGAGAGAGAGAGAGAGAGAGACAGAGTATGAGCAGGGGAGGAGCAGAGAGAGAGACACAGAAACTGAAGCAGGCTCTAGGCTCTGAGCTGTCTGCATAGAGCCTGATGTGGTGCTCGAACTCATGACCTGTGAGATCATGACCTGAGCCGAAGTCAGATGCTTAATGTACTGAGCCACCCAGGCACCCTGGCAGATGCTTTAAAAAGTCCATTTCAGGACATAAACTGAACTCCAGGATGGGAACTTTTCCAATAATCTGCCTGTCAAGGTTAGGCTGCTGTATTAATGAAGATAACTAACACCAATTGCTGCAAACAGACCTCTGAATCTTAGTGTCTCTAAACCACAAAGTTTTATTTCTTGCTTATGTTACATGTCTAATATGTTTTGGCAGGGGACGCTATTCTATATAGACACTCAGGGACCCAGGCTGACAGGCTGACCAAGGGTTGACCTTTTTGGTTCATCATTCTTTCAACATGTGTCTTCAATGTTTGTCAAATCAGGAAAACGGAGCTAGGAGGTTGAGCAAGGCTTCTCACTGACTCAGCTAAGAAGAAATCCACACCACCTCTGCTCACAGCTATTTAGAGAAGTAGTCACGTGACCTCAACCATACTGCAAAGGAGGCTGGGAAATCAGAACCATGTGAATATTTAAGGAATACTAAATGTTCCTGTCATATTCCTTGTTATGGATTGAATTGTATTCCCCCCCAAAAATAAGTTCAAGTCTTAACCCCCAGTACCTCAGAATCTGATCTTATTTGGAAATAGGGTCTTTTTAGAGGTAATCAAATTAAAATTCCTTTGAGTTAAAATCCTTACTGTGTCTTCTCTTAATATGAGGTCATTAGAGTGAGCCCTAATCCAGCATGACTGGTGTTTTCAAAATAGGAGGACGTTTGGACACAGAGACAGACATGCACAGAAGGAGGATGTTGTGAACATATGCAGGGAGCAGATTGCTATGTGAAGGTTGAGGCAGAGGTCAGAGTAATGTTGCCACAAGCAAGAAACACTTGGGGTCACCAAAACCTAGAAAAGACACATGGAACAGATTCTCCCTCACGGCCCTCAAAGGGAACCCATCCTGCTGACAACTAGATTTTGGATTTCTAGCTTCTAGAATTGTGAGACAACAAATTTCTATTTTTCTTTTTTTTTTTTTTTTTTGAAACGATTTTTCTAAGTCATCTCTACACCTAACATGGGCCTCAAACTCATGATCCCAAGATTAAGAGTCATAAGCTCTACCAACTGAGCTAGCCAGGCGCCCCAAATTTCTATTTTTCTAAACCAATGAGTTGGTGGTACTTTGCTATAGCATCCCTAGAAAATGAATACACTCCTCTAACAAGTTTATGCAGAAAGAGATTTGATACATGGAATTAGATGCTTATAAATCTGTTAGAATGACTGGGAAATGGGCTCTAGGCTAGACATCCAGGAATTACTCCCAGAAAAATTGGGGCACCAAGAGTTACTAACACTTTTATCACAAGCAGGAGCTGGCTCTCAGGGTCTGCTTACCTCAGCCACTATGTGAAAATCAGAAAGTATTACCAAAACCATTAACTCCTGAACCATGTCATGCCTCCTATATCTGCACAAGCAAAATGGATGCCTTGTGTAACACTTACATCTTTTCATAATTTAGAACAGAATTTAAGCCTTGAGTGAATGTACCTGTTTTATGGAAATAAAATTATATATGGAACACTTAGTTGAAAAGATACTGAGAAATATAGTTTTTTTAGTTTTTAAAAAATTTTTAATGTTTATTTTTGAAAGAGAGAGACAGAACATGAACAGGGGAGGGCAAGAGAAGAGGCGGGGAGACACAGAATCCGACACAGGCTCCAGGCTCTGAGCTGTCAGCACAGAGCCCAACACAGGGCTCGAACCCATGAACTGTGAGATCGTGACCTGAGCTGAAGTCGGACACTCAACCGACTGAGCCACCCAGGCGCCCCTGAGACATATAGTTTTTAGCTTCTGAAGCAAGAGAAGCCCACAAGAAGGAGGTTAAAATACATTTTGGGGGTGCCTAGGTGGCTCAGTCGGTTGAGTGCCCGACTTAGTTCAGGTCACGATCTCAGGGCTCATGAGTTCAAGCTCCACATCAGGCTTACTGCTGTAGGTGCAGAGCCTGCTTCAGGTCCTCTGTCCCCAACTCTCTTTGCCCCTCCCCCACTTGTGTGTGTGCATTCTCTCAAAAATAAATTAAAAAAAAATCTAAAATACACTTTGAACAAGCCATTCTTTTTTATTTTTCCTTTTATGTTTTTTGGTTACTATTTTATGGTTCCTTGTTCTAATATCCTTCTCCTGTCTCCTTTTAGATGTTCTAATTGCCCATTCTGCCTTTGGCCATTTTTTTTCTTTATATTACCTGCACAAGTTCATCTATTCCAAATTTGTCCAGATGTCTCCACCTTCATTATTACCACCCTTGTATACATTACCATCATCTCTGACTTGGATTACTATAGCACTCCCTGTCTGATTTCACATTTTCTGTTACCTTGTCTCAATCCAGTGGGATGTGGCTCATGTTTATACAACTCGTAAGATCATATGTCTCTTTGCCTACTCTTCTGATCTTCTCCCTTGCCTCTAAGATTCATCTCTAGCTCCTCACTCTCATGAGTTCACCTCTGACTGACCAGCTATTAGCCCGGCCATTCACCACTCCCTCACAGACCTTTATGCCTACATTTAGCCACACTGAACTCTTTAAAGCATCTAGAATTCATCATGTGCTTTCTTTCCTCTTCACTTTTGCACAAGCTGCTCTTTCTGCTTGGTTTAGAAGTCCTTTCTCTTCCTCTTTGGTCAACTCCTATTCATCCTTAAATCCAGGAAGCCCGGGCTAGGTCTGTCTCCTATGTGCTGATGTGTATGAATTCTGCCCACTTGCCAAAAAGAGAAAGAGAAGAAAGGAATTTTGAGGATGCCAATGGATGTGTTTTGTTCACTTTTGCACCTTTAGTACCTGACATAGTATTTAATAGTTCTTTTTCTGTTTTCATTTTTATTTTGTTTACTTTTGTATTTGCTACTGGTGTGAATAGTGGCACACATTTGAAACTGCTGTCTGGATTTTGTGGCACACCATTTTCTTTTTCTTTTTTTAAAAAATATTTTAATGTTTACTTATTTTTGAGAGACACAGAGTGTGAGCAGGGGAGGAGCAGAGAGAGAGGGAGACAGGGAATTTAAAACAGGCTCCAGACTGTGAGCTGTCGGCACAGAGCCTGATTCGGGGCTCGAACACAAAGCCTATGAGATCATGACCTGAGCTGAAGTGGGCTGCTTAACCGACTGAGCCACCCAGGTGCCCCGGGGTACACCATCTTCTATCTTTCCATTAACTTACTAGTGCTGCTCATTCTATTTAAAAATTTACTTCTGTTTGGGTAGTAGGTCACATCCTTAATAGTTATATTATTATTCCTATTTCATAGATTAGGGGTTGGGAGTAAGTAAGACTTCTCAAAGAGGTTGATTAATTCAGAACTTTTTCCTCACACTTTTCTAGTTCCAAAGTAACTTGTTAGTCTCTGACTAGCCTATATGAAGTGTATTTAATATGCAAAACATTTATTCAATCATTCATTCATCTGTCCATCTATCTATTGATCTATTTAGTCAAAATTCCATAACTGAAGGAGACAGAATAAAATCCATCAGAAAGAAACAGAAAGTCAGCTGTTGGATAAACCTTTATATATATTATAAATACTTTTTGATATACTGTCTTATTGACTAATTTTACTAATTGTGTCACTAAAGTATAAGTTTTATCATCACAGTTGTGTGGCATTTTTAGAAAATTGGTTCTTATAACTTAAACTGACTCATGCTACTGACTGCTGGTTAGATGGACCATGGACCGTTTGGGCAATTAGAAAGGAAAGATGTTCAAAGTCTATACTAGGCCTGACTACCAAAGGAAGAAATCCAGAGTGGATGTCCTTCTGTTTACCACAGTGTACTGGTGAGTCTTTGGATATGCAAAGGTAGCTTAACCAAGGGCTGAAAAGCTAAATTCCTCTTCACCAAAAAGTGTGAACTAATTGAGTTGGTATAGGGAAGACACAAAGGAAGTCTGAGAAACAGAGGAAAAAGATTTGCAGAGCATCTAAGAAAGGCAAACAACATCTTGGGAACCTGTAATGCAGTTGTAAAAAAAAAAAAAAAAGGCCAATGAAAAATTCCCAGAGACAAGTTAAGAAAGGTAGTTTAAGAACAGGGATGTCTAACACGTAATTTTCAGTTGTTGGCATTACCACGATGGAAAGTCACTCTATATCTCAAACAGTTAGTGATATACACGTGTTTTGAGGGTGAGAGGATTAAAAAAATAAGCAAGTTCCATTGGTGAACGGTATGGAGCAAAGAAAAGAAAATTGGCGAGGGAGAAGAGTCAATGCTATTACTCTTAATTGTGTTGTTACACTGCCCTCTACTGGGTTGTCAGAATCCCCCTAGATTTAATTGCTGGCTGTCGAACCAGCTGACCGGCCCCATCATCTGTAGACAATTTCCTGCACCTGCTGACAAAGTATGTGTTAAGCTTGAGGCCTGGGGAGTAGTGCAAATTGATTAAAGCTGTTTACTTTACCGTCTTTGCAAAATACAGGCAGTTTCCAAAATATAACAGAGGCTTCCCCATCAGAGGTGTGTGTGTGTGTGTGTGTGTGTGTGTGTGTGTGTGTGTGTGTTTTGTTTTTTGTTTTGTTTTGTTTTGAGAGGGACTGAGACAGCGTGAGTGGGGGAAGGGCAAAGAGAGAGGGAGAGAGAGAGAATCCCAAGTAGGCTCCGCACTGTCAGCACAGAGACCTATGTGGGGCTCAAACTCACCAACCATGAGCCAAACCAAGAAACCTGAGCCGAAACCAAGAGTTGGATGCTCAACCAACTGAGCCACCAGGCGCCTCCAGAATTGTGTATTTCACGTTAACATTAGATCTGCACGTTCCACTATGATTTGAAGGCATGGATAGTGGCAGCTTGGTTATGATTAGTGATCAAAACACTGGCAGAAAATGATACCAGACACTGATGCTATAAAGAAAGTCTGGATGATCTTCTGCGAGACCTATTAAAATAATTTCTAGTTATTAATTTAATTCAAAATAAACTTTCTTTCTTTCGGGATATTAAGTTAGAACAAAGCCAACTCACTCCCTACCAAAATAACTTGGCAGCTATTCTGATGAAGACCTGTGTCAGGGTACCCTCATATGTTTTGGCTGGGTTTAACTGCAAATCCTAGTTACAGTTGTACCAGTTTAGACCTGCTTAAATCCTTTCGAATTCCGACTCTCCAATAAAAGGAAAACGGAAGTTTACTAGAGTGGTACTATGTAACCAAGCATCATGCTAGGTAGTGGAGATAACTAGCTACATAAGATGCCACTTCTGCCCTCCGTGGACTCAATGTTGACTAAGGGGGAAGGACATGCTATTGGCCGTAGCACCCCCTCCCTTTAGCGAATATAGTGCCTGGCTAAGACCCATGTGCCTAATAGGTACTTGATAAATGTGTGTTGAATAAATGAGGGAATGAATGAAGAAACGAGGTGGTATATGCAAAAGTTAGGAGTCTGCCAAATAGCCTGTTTTGATCACAGCTCTGCTACATATTAGCTATGTAAATAAATCACTTTACTTAAATCCCTGGAGCCTCAGTTTCCACATCTGTACACCTATCCTGCAAAGCAACTACAAAATGCTTATCACACTGCTTCACATCCAGAAAGCACTCAATAAATGTTTAATGTTATAATGTGAAAAGGGCAAGAAGGAAAAGGAGTGATTAAATATGGGGATTAGAATTCCTAGATTATGTCTATATATGTACATTTGAAAGTATAGGACAATGTTGGATTTGGGAAAATTTTTAATGGTGAATAAGACATTGGTTTCCAAAACCAATTTATTCATGTGGTAGGAAACTTGAACCCTCGAGACAGTGACTCACATGCTTATAGTTCCATAACCAGAAAGAGAACATTCTCTGGTTAGGTCAAGTTAAAAAATTCTGAGGGAAGGCTTCTAAATGGCCCTGCTTGGGTCAGGTTCATCTTAACCTGATGTGGTACAGACTTTGGGATGGGAGGTTGTCCTGGGTGGTCCAGGTGGGCCAATTTAATCAAGGGTTCTTAAAAGAGAAACTTTCTTGGCTGTAGTGAGAGATATGATGACAGAAGAAGGGTTAAAGTGATGGGACATTGCTAGCCTCGAAGATGTTGGACGGGGAACAAGAGCTAGGAATGTGAGCATTCTCTAATCTGCAAATGGCAAGGAGATGGACTTTTCTGTAGAGGCTCCAGAAAGGAATGCAGTCCTGATGATACCTTGATTTTAACCAGGTGAGACCCACATTGGACCTCTGACCTACAGAGCTGTAAGATAATACATTTTTAGTTGTTTTAAGCACAAAATGACTTGTTTAGACAGTAATAGGAAACTCATATACCAGGGAAACGGGGTGGAAACCTACTTTCATTTCGTCCCACATATTCACTCAACATCATCGGCTCTGAGGCAGCTTGCTCAATGAGGTACCTGTAGCTTCCACCACTGCCTGCTCACCTCATCCATAGGAATAGATTGATCTGAGAGGATAAAGTAGATTATGTAGAGGGAAGCAGAGACAAGAAGTAGAGAGAATTCTGATGCTACCTGAGCCGCCAGTTCCAGTTAATTTTGAGGCCAACGTCATGCTTGCCTTTTGGTTATACAAGCTAATCAATCCCTCTTTTTGAGCTAGTTGGTTTGAATTAAATGTCTGTGACTTGCAACTAAATGATCCTGTCTAAATCATAAATCTATGGTAAGAAAGATGACCGAAGGAGAAGAGTGTTGTTTTGTTTCGTTTGGTCTTTAAAGCCTTTGGAGACAGTACCTGATAATGGCTTAATACGATTCCATAGCAACCCACTGAGAAACATGTTATCCCACTTTAGATGAGGAAAGTCATACTTCTTAGCTAAGTGGCTTTCCCACAAGCAAGAATATTCTGAATTTAAAACATGAAAACCCATATTGGTTTGCTTTGTTTGTCTCCAGTGAAACACATTGCACATAGAGTATCCTGCCTTGTGTTTTTTCTTTTTTTTTTTAAAGTTATCAATATAGAGCCACATTGTTTCAAGGCCTCTCCACTTCCTGTTTCTGCAGCCTCAAACGGTTTTCTTTTCCTCTGCATCCGATAAACTCAATGCTCTAGAGTCTAGAGAAGTACTGGACAAAGCTGCTTAAACCTAACTGGTGGCGGTGGTGATAGGAGGACTTTTTGTGCACTGGCCATGTGGTTATTTCTCCCAGAAAAAAGATAGAATTAAAAAGGAGACACTATTATTCCTGAAGCACATTAAAAGGATCTAGATGTTACCTCCCAAGAGATATTTTATAATTTAAATGGAAATATATAACGGCACACAAATTCATGACATTTGTCTTTCTGGAATATTGTATGCTTGTTATTTTAGTTTTGCAGATAGGAAAAGACTATGTCTATTGGTGCCACAAATTAGGGAACAACAGGTGTAGTTGCATCATTTTGGCTCCAGGGCACCTTGCCCCTATGAAGCGGTTACTGATTATGCCCATGGAGCTTTACCATGAGCCTACCCCCTCTGTCGTCTTCTTCTTGGGAGGAATACGGACTGCTCACAGAAAAAGAAGAGATGGAAATCTCTATCAGTAGAGGGCTGAGAAGCAAAGTGGGTAAACTCTGACTACTATATCATCTTGGTAAAAAATAAGAGGATTTAGAATAAATATCTTGTCTGCTCTTCATTTTTTTGCAGTTCTGAAGTTTTTGTGTTTAAGAAAGAGAAGATAGGGGTGCCTGGGTGGCTCAGTTGGCTAAATGTCAGACTTCGGCTCAGGTCATGATTTCATGGTTCATGAGTTTGAGCCTGCGTCTGACAGCAGAGAGCCTACTTTGGATCCTCTTCCTCTCCTCCTCTCTAAAAAATAAATAAACATTAGGAAAAAAAAAAAAAGCAATGTTCATAAAACTTGGTAAGATGTTAGAACACTACTCATGGACCTTCAGGTCTTAGCTTACATGATATTTTATTCATTTGCCCCCAAATGTTTATTGACTACTTACCATGGGTCCTACTGAACAAATCAAGCATGTTCCTCAGGGCTACTGTGTAGGGCTGTGCAGGTGAATAGTACCTAGTGCTGTTGTGTAGTGCACAACTTCCACTATTGCAGGTGTTTTTACCCTCCTGGAGACTAAATCTGGTGACTTCTAGAAAGTCTTGCTGGAATTTTCACTCTTCCCCCTCAAAGTAGAAAAGGTGCTCCTATTATGTGTTCTAAAATACAGTCAGTCATAGCACTTTACCCATTTATAATGAATGGTGTCATCCTGTTAGATTGTAAACTCAGATGGGACTGAGATTGCATCTACAGCAAAACCTTGGATTGCAAGTAACTTGTTTCGCGAATGTTCCTCAAGACGAGTAAACATTTCTAATAAATGTTAACTTGATAAACAAGCAATGTCTTGAAATACCAGTAGTACATGAGCAGTGTCTTGTAACATGAGTTGTACTTGATGCTGAATGTCACATGATCACAACTGAGGCAATGGTTCTTGAAATTCACTTTGATATACAAGTGCTTTGGATTACAAGTATGTTTCCAGAACGAATTATGCTCGCAAACCAAGGTTTTGCTCACAAACCAAGGTTTCACTGTATCTTGTTTGTCACTTTCTAGGGGCTAGGGATGCATCGGTAAATTAAACAGTCAAAAATCCCTGGCTTCTAGAAGCCAATAATCTAGCAAGAGCAGAGAGTAAATAAGTTCAATATGTAGCATGCAAGATGGAAATAAATAGTATGGAGAAAAATAAAGCAAGGGGGCTTTCTTTTCACCTACTTTAGGTTTTTGCTCAAATGTCACCTTTTTAAACTTTGAGATAGGAAAGATTTGGAGGTTTGGAGTAGAGGAGAAATATGATCTTGCCTAAAAAAGAAAAACAACATTTAGGAATGTAACAGGCACACTTAGCAAAAAGCAAGTAAGATAGTTATCAGATCTTCACTTTGTCAGGAATCAGGCCACAACAAATAAAGTGTTATACAGAATATAGAGAACAAGGGCTCAGCCTTTCCCCTCCAAAAGTCTTGACTTAAGCTTCTTCCATAACACGTTTGTACAAAAATCTTGGGAGAACCCGCATGTTCCAACCGGGGCTGGGTGTTGTATTTTTGCAAAATAGCACCCCATGCCTTCTAGTATCAGCCTATAGACCCTTTGCACCTGGTTGGGGTGTCTGAGGCTCTGAGTTATTCTTTAAGTCTCTTCAACCCGTCCTTATTGAGCAGGCAGCTTCATAAGGAAATAACATCTTGGATAATCAAGATACTACGCTCTGCTAAACACACATCCATATCTGGCATTTTCACACCCGTTACGCTCTGAATACAGACGTAAGTGTATTTTCCCTCCTACTCCTAGGGCTTCGCTGCGAGGGCTTTTGACGACAGCCTGAAAACCACGCCCGCCCCAAGCACCTTCTCCCCGGGCTCTCCACCCGCCCAGCGCGGCGCAGCTTTCTGGAATCCGTAGGCCTCTCTTTCCTCTGCCCCAGAACTACAACTCCCGGCAGGCTCTGTTTCTCTCCACCTTCCTCTTAGCGCATGGCCTGCCGGGAGGGGGCAGGTAGCGCGGGCGGGGTCCAATGGGTGCCGGCTCCCGAGGAGAAGGCGGAGGAGAGGAGGAAGGAGGAGGACTCTGGGCCCCGGCCCCATTCATTGCCGCGGCCGGCCGGGCGGGGGTCCTGTGTTTTCGGAGCCATGGAGGCGCTAATTCCAGTTATCAACAAGCTTCAGGATGTCTTCAACACGGTGGGCGCCGACATCATCCAGTTGCCTCAGATCGTCGTGGTGGGAACGCAGGTAGGAGACGAGGGCGGCGTCCGCCCAGGCCAGAGCCCGGGGCGCGGGCCTGGTGGGGGCTGCGGCAGCGCCGGCTCCGAGCCGGCCTTTGCGGCCTGTGGGAGGAGGGCGCTGCTGGGGGCACCCGGGCTCTTCGGGCTGTGCCGCGCCTTTCCGCCCGGGGCAGGTTACTTCGGGCCTGGGAATCCGGGCCGGGTCGGGAGGCGAGGGGCGGAGCCGGCGCGGCGGGTCCCGGGGGCGGGCTAGCCGGGGGACCGACCGGCGAGCGGAACTGGAGCCCGCGGAGACCGGGCGCGGCTTGCCCTGCGGGCCGCTGCTTGGAAGGGCACCTGGGGGACGCGCTGGGCACGTGGGGCCACACTGGGCTCATGGCGGGCCAGCTAGCCCTTCTTCGGTTGGTTTTAGGGCGGCAGGGTTTTTATTCCCCTTCTTGCCTTGCTCAGGGGCGCCGGAGTCAGTTTTGGAACCGCGGGGTCGGGGTTGAGAAGGCCGCTACTGTGTGGTACCTGAATGTTTTGCTGCAGTGCAATCCCTTCATGTTTTGAGGACGCCGAAGCAGTTAATAAAAAGCAACCCCCTCGTCTCCCCCGCCCCAAACCACCTGTATCTGGGTGTTAGGAAGGAATAACCAGTTTTTCTGCGTTGGCTGTGGTTTTTGTCTTCCATCCAAATTGGGCATCAGGTTCTCTGGTCTTTTCATATTGGGTGTCATAGATAACATAATTTTTTATATGCAGAAAATGTTGAAAAATTATTTTTAGAGTGACAGGAGAAGTACAAGTTTCATTTTCTCTGCCTGCTGATTTTCTTGGTTTTAAAAGAATCGTAGGACTCTTATTAGAGTTCAGAGAAACGCATTTTAGAGCTTAGTATATTGATTTTAAGTGTTTTCATTTCTCAATGATCTTTTCTGTTGAGAAGGGGACGGTTTCCTCATTTTCTGTCGCTACATCTTGCTACAGTATTTTAGTGTAGAGTATAAATATTATGACAGGGAACTTAACGTTCAGAGTACCATGGAGTATATTCAAACCTTGGAAACCATAGACATCCTGTACTTTTTCTTGCTTTTAAATAAAGTGGTAGAAATTATTTCAGAAACACATATCCTTGGTCTGCTGTAGGATTGGTATAGATTCTGCTCACTCTTGCCTACATATATTGTAGTATTTGTAACTTATTTGTAATGATTGGACACTGAATCATCAATATAATATTAGGAGCTGTATTTTTATTTCACATATTTTGTTCACTGCTGCGTTCCTATTCCTAGCTCTGTAACAGTCCCGGGGTGTGTAGTGAGTGCTCCATAAATACTTTGAATGAATGGATATTGTTCACTGTAACCAGATAATATTTTAAAACACTGGTACTTCTATCATCAAATGGATCTGTTTTTGAAAATACAATGAAAGGAGATGAACTAAATCTTCTTTGGTAGTAATTTGGAAGTGTTTCCTATCTGTGGACCAGAAACTTTCCGTATACTTTTAAGAGATTCTTCATGCTTTCTAAGCTTGGAGAAGTAAAAGAATCAGGGCTATTGTGTGTCAGCATAAATAGTTTAAAATCAAGAAGGATTTTTCTTACACAAAATTGAATTTCCCTTTTTTTTTTTTTTCCCAAAGTTTGTTTATTTAGAGAGAGAGAGAGAGAGAGAGGCAGACAAAGAGGGAGAGGGAGTATCCCAAGTAGGCTCTGTGGGATCAATGTGCAGAGCTGGCTGTGTGGCTTGAGCCCATGAAACTAAGATCATGACCTGAGCCAAAGTCAAGATTTAGGCACCTAACTGACTAAGCCACTGAGATGCCCCAAAATTGAGTTTATTTCCGTGAGTAAACCTGTTGGCAGAATTACTCTTTGGAGTAGAGGAGTAAAGATCTCACTGGTAGGAAAATCATTAACGTTGTGCTAGCAGAAACCATCCTAGTAGTGATACATGCCATATTTATGTGTTGATGTTTGAAATTGCTCAGTAGGAAAATTAAGTTTGTGTGTGTGTTTTAAGTAGGCTCTCTGCCCAACATGGAGTTTGAACTTATAACCCTGAGATAAAGAGGCACATGCTGTACTGACTGAGCCAGTCAAGTACCCAGGGAAATTAGTTTTTAAAGACTTAATGAAGGTTATCTCCATTTACGTCTTTATTAGCTGTACTTCAGTCCTTTATTATTCAGGTACAGAATTAATAAATAAGGTTAGAAACAATGTCTCCCCACCCACCCCCCCCCCCCCATATTTTCATTATATTGAAAAAAATCACTTCTGTTTGACTTGAATACTAGTATACCACTACTTTGTCCTCTGTGCCATTTTTTAAAAAAATTTTTTTTTTTTCAACATTTATTTATTTTTGGGACAGAGAGAGACAGAGCATGAACGGGGGAGGGGCAGAGAGAGAGGGAGACACAGAATCGGAAACAGGCTCCAGGCTCTGAGCCATCAGCCCAGAGCCTGACGCAGGGCTCGAACTCACGGACCGCGAGATCGTGACCTGGCTGAAGTTGGACGCCCAACCGACTGCGCCACCCAGGCACCCCAGTCCTCTGTGCCATTTAATGTTTTGTAATATACAGCACATGCATTACATTCATATTTAATGGAGTAGTGTACGATATTATCCCAACATAATAATAAATGTTCTGAACGGTAAACTTCTCAGTGGCAGTGATGATGTCTTCATAATACGGGTAGAGCCTCTCTCTTACACATTAACTACACCTTAAGTGGCTGTAGGTCCCATTTTGTTGAACTTTTTTTAGAAGTGATTTGCAAACTTAGTATATGTAAGAATCACTTTGAAAATAAGTTCCTAGATTCCATCCCCAGAGATTTTGATTTTCAAATCTAGGTTGGGCCAGGCACTACAGGTGATTCTGATGCAGATGATTCATAGATCCCAATTGAAAAGTGTATTAGTGAGTCTTTGATTTTAAAATGCATGTAACTAGAAAAGATAGGGAAGCTGAGCCTAAGGGCATACCACCATTGAGTAGCATGTTGATATCTGTGGCATTCTTGCTAATGTTTTAAATTTTGATTTGTTAAATTGCCCAAGTAATCCTTCTTTCAAGCCTATAGAGTTGGAAGAGTTGAGGAGAAGGAATCATGTTTATAGCTGTAGATCATTCACAACTTTAATGGTTTTAGCTAAATAGTTTTTTTTTTTTTTTTTTTCTTTAACTGAGATCATCTGTGTGGAAAGAACAGAAGAGGGGAGAGAAAAGGTTGATACTTTTAGACCATGGTGTACTTTGCAGGTGGAGAGGAGATAAGACTTAAACAACTTTTGTGACTTAACTTGGGAAATTTAATCACTATTTTTTTAAGTTGAGAATAAGGGGGTGCCCTCCCAGGTATGTAATCTAAACCAGCACCCAGGGGTGCCTGGGTGGCTCTGTCGGTTAAACGTCCGACTTCAGCTCAGGTCACCATCTCACTGTCCGTGAGTTCGAGCCCTGCTCAGAGCCTGGAGCCTGTTTCAGATTCTGTGTCTCCCTCTCTCTCTGACCCTCCCCCGTTCATGCTCTGTCTCTGTCTCAAAAATAAATAAATGTAAAAAAAATTAAAAAAAAATAAAACAAAAACAAAAACAAAACACCAGCACCCAGTATAGGAATCCTAGTGACATGACATTAACCTGAGACTCAGAGTTGCTAGTAATGAACTTTTCACTTTACCTTTCATTTCAGTGATTTCAGCATTCTACCTTTAGGAATTCAGAAAGGAATCTTGGGTTTTAAATGACCAGTTTGCAAACCAACATTTTTTTTCTAACATTTTAAAATATAATTTATGTAACATAAAATCACCATTATAGAATGTACAGCTCATTGGTTTTTAGTATATTCACAAGTTGTGCAACCATCACCATCTAATTCCAGAACATTTTTTTTTCCAGAACATTTTTATTATGCAAGAAAGAAACTCTGTACTCATTAGCAGTCATTCCTCATTTCATCCTTCCCCTGTCCCATCCCCTGGCAACCACTAATCTACTTTCTGTCTCTATGGATTTGCCTATTCTGGACATTTCATATAAATAGAATCATACAATATGTGGCTCTTTGTGTCTGGCTTCCTTTGCTCAGCATGATGTTTTTAAGTTCATCCATGTATTAATACTTCATTACTTTTTTTTTTGAAAGAGAAAGGGAGCTTGTGTGCATGGGGGGAGGAACAGAGGGAGAAGGATAGAGAGAATCTTAAGGAGGCTCCACACCCAGCAAGAGCCTACACGGGGCTCCATCTCACGACCATGAGATCATGACCTGAGCCAAAATTAAGGGTCAGATACTTAACGAACTGAGCTGCTCAGGTGTCCCAGTACTTCATTACGTTTTATGGCTAAATAATATTCCATTGTATACATATGCCACATTTTGCTTATCCATTCTAGTTGATGAATATTGGGTTGTTTCCATTTTTTGGTTATGATGGAGAATGCTATGAACATTGTTTGCAAGCTTTTGTCTGGACATGTTTTCAGTTCTCTTGGATATACAGTAAAACCTTGGATTGCGAGTCACTTGTTCTACGAGTGTTCCATAAGACGAGCAAACATTTCTAATAAATTTTAACTTGAAAAATGAGCAGTGTCTTGCAATATGAATAGTATGTGATGATGAAAATCGCATGATCGCAACTGAGCCAGTGGTTTTTGAAATTCGCTTTGATATATGAGTGCTTTGGATTACAAGCATGTTTCCAGAAAGAATTATGCTCTCAAACCAAGGTTTTACTTAGGAGTAAAATTGCTGTGTCATTTGGTAACTCTTGTTTAACTTTGAGAAACTGCCACATTGTTTTCCAGTGCAGCTGTACTATTTTACATTCCTTCCATCAGTGTTTGAGGGTTTCAGTTTCTGCACATCCTCACCAACTCTTGTTATTATCTTTTTATTTTTATTTATTTTTTTAATGTTTATTTTTGAGAGAGAGAAAGTGACAGACTGTGAGTGAAGGAGGGACTGTAGAGAGAGAGGGAGACACAGAATCTGAAGCAGGCTCCAGGCTCCTTGCTGTCAGCACAGAGCCCGACGTGGGGCTTGAATGCATGGACCGGGAGATCATGACCTGAGCTGAAGTCAGATGCTTAACCAACTGAGCCACCCAGCTGCCCTGTTATCATCTTTTTTAAAAAACTGCTAAATCATCCTAGAATTCTTTTACTTTAAAAAAAGCATGCCCTGCCCCCAGCACTGCTATCTACATTTTAGTTCCTGAAATCTTGCTCTCCTGCTTGATGTGCCTTCATTTGTCCTGTGTTCTTAAAGGTGATGATTTCATTAAGTTTAGTAATTTGGTGCTAAATATTGATCATAGATTTCATTCCTGTATTGTTTTCTTGTGCATGTTCTTAGGTAAACTTATATATTTTCTCTTTTTTTTTCTAGTTTCTTTGTATGGTTCATGTGCTGCTTCCCTTTTTTTTTTTAACTTAAAAATGAGGTGAAATTTCTGTAACATAAAACTTGCCATTTTAGAGAGTACAGTTCAGTGGCATTCAGTATATACATAATGTTGTGCAATCAGCACCTCCTTCTAGTTCCAAAACATTTTTACCACCCAAAAGAAAATTCCATGCCCATTAAGCAGTTACTTCCTGTTCCTCCGTTCTTCCAGGCCCTGTAAACCACCAATCTTCTTTCTGTCTCTGTGGATTTACCTATTCTGGCTATTTCATAGAAATGGAATCATAAAATATGTTACCATTTATGTCTGACTTCTTTCACTACAGATAAAAAATGTTAAAAAGATAAGAAAAATAGGTGCACCTGGGTGGCTCAATTGGCTAAGCATCTGACACTTGATTTCAGCTCAGGTCATGATCTCACTGTTGTGAGATTGAGCTCCATGTTGGGCTCTGCACTAGGTGTGGAGCATCCTTAAGATTCTCTCTCTCCCTTTCCCCCTCACCTGCTTGCTTGCATGCTTTTTCTCTCTCAAAAAAACTATTAAGAAAAATAAAGAAAAATCACATTTATCTGTTGTATTAATATCAAAGAATTAAGAAGCGTCTTTTATAAAATGAAAAGTGAAAACTTAGTAAAAATTGAATCACTTTTGGGTAATGTGTCATGAATGAATGTTTGCTACTCCCAACTGATGGTGGTTATCAGAGAGAAAATGCTAAAAATATGACAAAGCCTTTTCAGTGAAAGGCTCAATCTCACAGTATAAATCCAAAGTACTGTAGATTTCAGTACAGTACAATTCGGAAGAAACTAAAAGATGACACTGAGACCAGGCACACAGATCTCTAACCCTTGAGGGGCGCCTGGGTGGCTCAGTCGGTTAAGCGGCCGACTTCGGCTCAGGTCATGATCTCTCAGTCAGTGAGTTCAAGCCCCCCGCGTCGGGCTCTGTGCTGACAGCTCAGAGCCTGGAGCCTGTTTCAGATTCTGTGTCTCCCTCTCTCTGACCCTCCCCCCGTTCATGCTGTCTCTCTCTGTCTCAAAAATAAATAAACGTTAAAAAAAAAAAATTAAAAAAAAAATCTCTAACCCTTGAATATATAGATATTGCATCAATTTGAGGATTATGTGAGGATGAAAAAAGCAGAAGGCATAGGGGTGCCAAGTGGGTCATATTTTCAGAGTAAGCCACCTGTGACTTGCCATACGGGAAGTTCTGTAGCCACTCACCTTCCTAGAATGAGCGCAGACATTGGTTGTTTAAATCACCAGGGGAAAACATGCACTGATCTAGCCAGTTGTAGAGGAAGCCAATATTATTTATAATAGATAAAAAATGAGAACCTGTAAACATGTTTGGTTTGCGAGTCTGTTGACGTAATTTTTGTAATTGAAATATAATTGGCATACAGCATTATATTAGTTTCATGGGTACAACATAATGATTATATATATATGTATATATATATATATGTGTATATATGTGTATATATATATATATGTGTATATATATATATATATATAGTGAAATGATCACAATAAGTCTAGTTAATACTCATCACCACACATAGTTGTATTTTTTCTTATGAAAATGTAAGATTTACTCTCTTAGCAACTGTCAAATATATAGTACAATATTATTATCTGTAGTCACCATACCGTACATTATATCCCCAGGACTTACTTCATTGGAAGTTTGTACCTTTGACCACCTTCACCCATTTCACCCACCCCTTGCTTCTGAGAGCTGCTAAGCTGTTCCCAGTATGTATGACTTTCTTTTTGCCTTTTTTTAGATTCCACATGTAAGTAAGATCATATGATATTTGTCTTTGGTTTATTTCACTTGGTATAATGCTGTCAGAGTCCTTCCATCTTGTTGCAAATATCAAGACTTCTTTCCTTTTTTATGGCTGAATAATATTCCATTGTGCAGATGTGTATATATTAGAGTAGTCTTTTAAGATCTTTTGTATTTCTGTGGTAACAGTTGTAATATCTCTTTTATTTCTAATTTGAGTTCTCTTTTTTTGTGGCAGATCTAGTTAAAGGTTTGTCTATTTTTTCTTTTCAAAAAAGCAGCTCTTAGTTTCACTGATTTTTTTTCTTCCTGTTGTCTTTTTAGTCTCTGTTTCATTTATATCCACTTTGATCTTTGATATTTCCTTTACTAATTTTGGATTTACTCTTCCTTTTCTAGTTCCTTGAGATGTAAAGTTAGATTGTTTATTTGCTATCTTTTTTGTTTATTAATACAGGCATTTATCACTATGAAATTCTCTGTTAGAACTGCTTGTGCAGTTTTGGTATGTTATATTTCCATTTTCATTTGTTTCAAGCTATTTTTTAATTTTATTTTTTCATCCATTGGTTAATAGCATGCTTTTTAATCTCCACATACTTGTGAATTTTTCAGTCTTGTAATTGATTCCTGGTCATAGTATTGTAGTTGGAAAAGGCGTGTGATATAATTTCAGCATTCTTAAATTTACTAAGAATTTAATTAGGCCACTATTTTTGTGGCCTAATACATGATCTATCCTGGAGAGTGTTCCATGTATGCTTGAGAAGGATGGGTATTCTGTTGCTTTTGGATGGAATGTTCTGTGTGTATCTCTTTTTTTTTTTTTTAATTTTTTTTTTTAACGTTTATTTATTTTTGAGACAGAGAGAGACAGAGCATGAACAGGGGAGGAGCAGACAGAGAGGGAGACACAGAATCTGAAACAGGCTCCAGGCTCTGAGCTGTCAGCACAGAGCCCGACGCGGGGCTCGAACTCACGGACCGTGAGATCATGACCTGAGCCGAAGTCAGACGCTTAACCGACCAAGCCACCCAGGCGCCCCGTGTGTATCTCTTAAGTCCATCTGGTCTAATGTGGTTTTTTCCTTAAATTTTAAGTCTAAGACACTTAACTTACAGTGTTATAATGTCGTTTCAGGTGTATAATACACTGATTCCACAATTCTATACATTAGTGCTCATCATGACAAGTGTACTCTTAAACCCCTTTACCTATTTTGCCCATTCCCCCCTGCCACCCACCTCACACCATGGGTTCTTTGTATTTAAGAGTATGTTTCTTTGTCTCTTTTTTTCTTTGCTTCGTTTCTTAATTCTACATATGTGTGAAATCATATGGTATTTGTCTTTCTCTGACTTATTTCATTTAGCATACTCTTTCCGTGGTGTGTGTGTGTGTGTGTGTGTGTGTACACCTCTCTCTGTCTGTCTGTCCTGTCTCTGTCTTTATCCATTCCTCTACAGATGGTCACTTGGGCTGCTTCCATAATTTTGCTTTTGTAAGTAACACGGCAGAAAATGAAAGGGTGCATATGTCTTTTCAAATTAGTGTTTTTGTATTCTTTGGGTAAATACCCAGCAGTGGAATTATTGGATCATATAGCAGTTCTATTTTTTTTTATTTTAAAAAGTGTTTTTTGATGTTTACTTATTTATGAGAGAGACAGTGCGCATATGAGCAGGGGAAGAACAGAGTGGGGGGACAGAGGATCTGAAGGGGGCTCTGCACTGACAGCAGAGAGCCTGACGTGGGGCTCAAACTCACAATCGTGACCTAAGCCGAATTAGACACTTAACCTATTGAGCCACCCAGGCGTCCCTTGCCCATTCTTAAATTGGATTATTTGCTTTTTTTTTTTTTTTTTTTTTTGGTGTTGTAGAAATTCTTTATAGTTTTTGGATACTAAACCTTTATCGGATATGTCCTTTGCAAATATCTTCTCCCATTCAGTAGATTGTGTTTTAGTTTTGTCAACTGTTTTCCTTTGCTGTGCAGAACTTTTTATTTTGATGTAGTCCCAATAGTTTATTTTTACTTTTATTTCCCTTGCCTTAGGAGACATGTCTAGAAAAATATTGCTATGACAGATGTCAAGAGAAATTACTGCCTGTGCTCTCTTCTAGGATTTTTATGGTTTCAAGTCTCACAGTTAGGTCTTTAATCCATTTTGAGTTTATTTGTGTGTATGGTGTAAAATAGTGGTCCAGTTTGATTCTTTTGCACGTAGCTGTTCAGTTTTCCCTACACCATTTGTTGAGAAGAGACTACCTTTTTCCAGCTGCGTATTCTTCCCTTCTTTGTTATAGATCAGTTGACCATCATGGATTTATTTCTGGGCTCTCTATTCTGTTGATCTTTGTATCTGTTTTTGTGCCAGTACCATACAGTTTTGATTAGTACAGTTTTGTAGTGTATATTGAAATCTGGGATTGTGATATTTCCAGTTTTGTTTTTGTTTTTGTTTTTGTTTTCCCCAGATTACTTTGGCTATTCAGGGTATTTTGTGGTTCCATACAAATTTTAGGATTATTTGTTCTAGTTTTGTGAAAAGTGATGGTATTTTGATAGGGATTGCATTAAATCTGTAGATTGCTTTGGGTATATGGACATTTTAACAATATTTGTTCTTCCAATCCATGACCACAGAATGTCTTTCCAATTGTTTGTGTCATCTTCAGTTTCTTTCATCAGTGTTTTACAGTTTTCAGAAAGCAGGTCTTTTACCTCTTTGGTTGTTTATTCCTAGGTGTTTTATTATTTTTGGTACAATTGTAAATAGGATTGTTTTCTTACCTTCTTTCTGTTGCCTCGTTATTAGTGTATAGAAATGCAACATATTTCTGTATATTGATTTTATATTCGGCAGCTTTCCTGAATTCATTTATTAGTTCTGGTAGATTTTTGGTGGAGACTTTAGGGTTTTCTATGTATAGAATCATGTCATTTGCCAATAATGAAAATTTTACTTTTTTCTTACCAATTTGAATGGCTTTTACTTCTTTTTCTTGTCTAATTGCTGTGGGTAGGACTTCCAGTACTATGTTGAATAAAAGTGGGGAGATTGGACATCCTTATTATCTTGTTTCTGATCTTAGTGAGCTTTTCCTCATTGAGGATGTTGTTAGCTTTGGATTTTTCATACATGGCCTTTATTATGTTGAGGTATGTTTCCTCTAAACCTACTTTGTTGAGGGTTTTTTTTTTTTTTTTATCATAAATGGATGTTGTACTTTGTCAAATGATTTTTCTTTCTCTATTGAAATGATCATATTATTCTTATTGTTTGTTTTGTTGATGCGATTGATTGATCTGTGGATATTGAACCACCTTTGCATCCCAGAAATAAATCCCACTTGATCGTGGTGAATGACTTTTTTAATGTATTGTTGGATTCAGTTTGCTAATATTTTGTTGAGGTTTTTTACATCTATGTTCATCAAAGATATTGGCCTATAGTTTTCTTTTTTTGTAGTGTCTTTATCTGGTTTTGGTATCAGGGTAATGCTGGCCTCATAGAATGAATTTGGAAGCTTTTCTTACTCTTCTATTTTTTGGAATAGTTTGAGAAGAATAGGTATTAACACTTTAAACGTTTGGTAGAATTCACCCTTGAAGCTGTCTGGTCTTGGACTTTTGTTTGTTGGGAGTTTTTATTACCAATTCAATTTTGTTACTAGTAATTGGTTTGTTCAGATTTTTTCTTTCTTCCTGGTTCAGTTTTGGAAGATTATACATTTCTAGGAATTTATCCATTTCTTCTAGGTTGTCAATTTGCTGGCGTACAATTTTTTTTTGTAGTAATCTCTCATGACCCTTGTATTTCTGTGGTGTTGTTTCTCTTTCATTTCTGATTTTATTTGTGTCCTTTCTTTCATTCTTGATGAGTCTGGCTAAAGGCTTATCAATTTTTGTTTATATTTTCAGAGAACCAGCTCTTGGTTTCATTGATTTTTTTGTGTGTTTTATCAGTCTCTGTTTCATTTATTTCTGCTCTAACCTTTATTGTTTCTTTTCTTCTATTCACCTTGGGCTTTGTTCTTGTTATAGTTCCTTTAGGTGTAAGGTTAGATTATTTGAGATTTTTCTTATTTCTTCACGAGACCTGTATCACTGTAAATTTCCCTTTTAGAATAGCTTTTGCTGTGTTTAAAGATTTAGACCATTGTGTTTATATTGTCATTTGTCTCCATGTATATTTTGATTTCCTCTTTTTTTTTTTTTTTAATTTTTTTTTAACGTTTATTTATTTTTGAGACAGAGACAGAGCATGAACGGGGGAGGGGCAGAGAGAGAGGGAGACACAGAATCCGAAGCAGGCTCCAGGCTCTGAGCCATCAGCCCAGGGCCTGACGCGGGGCTCGAACTCATGGACCCTGAGATCGTGACCTGAGCTGAAGTCGGACGCTTAACGGACTGAGCCACCCAGGCGCCCCTTGATTTCCTCTTTGATTTCTTTATTGACCCATTGGGTGTTTATTAGCATGTTGTTTAGCATCTACATGTTTGTGTGTTTTTTTTCCTTTTTTTCCTTGTAATTCATTTTTAGTTTCATATTGTTACAGTCAGAAAAGAACCATGATACGATTTCAGTTTTCTTAGCTTTATTGATACTTGTTTTTATAGCCTTACATGTGATCTATCTTGGTGGATGTTCCAACAAAAGGATGTGTATTCTGTTTTTGAATGGAATGTTCTGTATATATTTGTTAAATCCATCTGGTCTAACCTGTCATTCAGACACTGTTTCTTTATTGAATTTCTGCCTAGATTATCTGTCCATTGATGTATGTGGGATGTTAAAGTCCTCTACTACTGTTGTATTACTATTAGTTTTTCCTTTTATGTTTTAATATTTGCCCTTTGTGTTTAGGTGCTCCAATTTTGGGTGGGTAGATACTTACATAATCCCTCTTGTGGGATTGACTCCTTTATCATTGTATAATGCCCTTCTTTGTCTCTTGTTACAGTCTTTGTTTTAAAGTCTGTTTTGTCTCATATAAGTATTGCTACTCCAGGTTTTCTTCATTTCTATTTGCATGGTATATTTTTTTCTGTACTTTGATTTTCGTTTTTACATGTGTTAGGTTTGGAGTGAGTCTCTTGTAGGCAGTATATAAATGAGTCCCTTTTTTTTTATATCCATTTCACCACCCTATGTCTTTTGATCAAAGCATTTAGTCTATTTACATTTAAAATGATTATTCATAGGTGTGTACTTATTGCCGTTGTTCCTGGTCGTTTTTGTAGTTCATCTCTGTTCCTTTTCATTTGCTCTCTTTCCTTGTCATTGATGACTTTCTGTAGTGTTATGCTTGATTTTCTTTCTCTTTATTTTTTTGTGTATTTGTTATAGGTTTTGGGTTTGTAGTTACCTTGAGATTCATATATAGGATACTAAGTATGTATCAGTCTATATTAAGTTGGTGGTCATTTAAGTTCGAATACCTTCTTTCTTTTTTTCTTAATGTTTGTTTATTTTTGAGAGGGGAGGAGGGGGCAGAGAGAGAGAGAGGGGGACAGAAGATCTGAAGCAGGCTCTGCACTGACAGCAGTGAGCCAGATGTAGGGTTCGAACTCAAACTGCGAGATCATGATCTGAGCTGAAGTCAGACACTGAACTGGCTGAACCACCTTGGTGCCCCAGTTCGAACACATCCTTAAAAAGTAAAGCTTTTTTATTTCTTCCTCTATGTTTTGTGTATATGTTGTCATATTTTATGCATAATTTTCTTATTTCTAATAATGTCCTCTCCCACTCCCCCCCACCCCCATTTATAGAAGTCACTTTATCACTTTTTATAAGGCTGGTTTTTTTTTTTTTTTTTATTTTTTTTATTTTTTTTATTTTTATTTTTTTTATTTTTTTTTTTTTTCAACGTTTTTTATTTATTTTTGGGACAGAGAGAGACAGAGCATGAACGGGGGAGGGGCAGAGAGAGAGGGAGACACAGAATCGGAAACAGGCTCCAGGCTCCGAGCCATCAGCCCAGAGCCTGACGCGGGGCTCAAACTCACAGACCGCGAGATCGTGACCTGGCTGAAGTCGGACGCTTAACCGACTGCGCCACCCAGGCGCCCCATAAGGCTGGTTTAGTGGTGATGAACTTCTTTAACATTTGTCTGAGAAACTCTTTATCTCTCCTTCAATTCTGAATTGACCTTGGCAGGTTGAGTATTTTTGGTTGTGGTTTTTTTCCTTTTAGCACATCGAATATATCATGCCATTCCCTTCTGGCCTGTAAAGTTTCTGCTGAAAAATCTGCTTATAGCCCTATGCAATTTCCCTTCTACATAACTTTTTTCTTCTTTCCTGCTGTTCTTAAAAGTCTCTTTAATTTTTGCCATTTAAATTGTTATATTGTCTTGGTGTGGCCTCCTTGAGTTCATCTTATTTGGAACTCTTTGGGCTTCCTGAACCTGGATGTCTGTTTCCTTCCCTAGGCTAGGGAAGTTTTCACTTACTGTTTCTTCACATCATTTTCTGCCCTTTCCTTCCTTCTTTTTTCTTTTCTTTTCTTTTCTTTTCTTTCTCTTCTCCTTTTGGGACCCCCATAATGTGAATGTTTATTTGCTTGATATTGTCCAAGAGATCCCTTAGCCTTTACCATTTTTTAAAATTCTTTTTTCTCTTTGCTGTCCAGCTTGGGTGTTTTCCAGTACCCTGTTTTCCAGATGCTGATCTGGTCTTCTTTATGTACTCTAATGTGCAGTTGATGTTTTCTAGTGTATTTTCCATTTTAGTTACTGTTTTTTTCAGATTTGATTGGATCTTTTTTGTATTTACTATTTCTTTGTTGAAGGTTGTTCTTCCACCCTTCTCTGTAGTCTGGTGGACATCTTTATGATCATTACTTTAAACTCTTTATTAGGCATGTTGTTTATATCTGTTTCATTTAGTTTTTCTGAGGTTTTGCTTTTTTCTTTAATTCAGAGCATATTCTTCAGTCTCTCATTTTGCTTGACTTTGTAGGTGTCAAGCTACTTTTGTAGCTTGTAGGTGTGACAGCTACTTTTCCTAAACTTGAAGGAGTGGTCTTGAGTATAATCGTACCCTGTGTACACTGTGTGTGCCAGGTGACTTTGGCTGGCTGGAGCTGTATCTGGAGTGGGCTGGGCTTCCTGGGGCACTCTGTGCTGGGGCTGCCCTGGAAGGATGGCCAGCATGGAAGTGGGCATGGGATAGGGTGGTCCTGGGGCTTTCCACTCAGAGGGTGTCCTGGCAGGATAGCTGAAGTTGAGGGGAGTGCAAGCTAGAGGGTCCCAGATCTCTCTTGGCAGAGGGTGCTCTGGTGAGACAACTAAAGCTGAAGTGGTTGTGGGCTGGTCCCTGGGTTCTCCACACAGATGGTGCCCTGGCAGGATTGCTGAAGCTAAAATGGGAACAAGCTGGTATGTCTGGGGGTACTTAGTGCCGAGGTGCCTTGGCAGGGCAGTTGGAGCCACGGCTTGTGTGGTCCATGGTGTCCTGTAGTGCTCTCTGCCAAGGTTGCCCTTGCAAGCTGTCTGGAGCCAAAGTGGTGTGGGCCTGTAGTGTTCTGCAGTGCTTTGTGCCTATGTTATGTTGACATGACAGCTGGAGCTGTAGTGAGTGCCCAGCAAGGGTTCCTTGCAGTTGTGACACACTGGCGCTGCCTTGATGGGATGGCGATGGTTGGTGTGGGTTAGGGACCCAGTGCTCTCTGAGGCAGTAGGCTGGCTGTGGCACCTGGAACCCTACTCCCTTTTGCACTATCAAGGTGGAGGATGGATGTAAACCGGGGCACTTGCCAGCCTCTCCCAATTGGAGAGAGTTCCGGTAGCTCCTCCATCATTTGGTGGAATTGTATGCTGGATCTTTTATATACTAATTGCTTTTTTAAACCACAGCTTTTTCCTGTGCCCCAGGGCAGAACAATCTGCTCTTGTATAGTCCCTTCATACTACCCCTCCCCACTTCAGTTCACAGCATTGGAGGTAGGGGTTCCCTTCCTTACAGTGTCTGGTTTCTCTGTCTCTCTTGCCGTTTTCTATGTGTTCTGTGTTTTGTTGTGTAGCAGCTACTCAGTCAGCCCTCAGTTCTTTGGAGGAATTGCTGTATAAGTAAGTGTAGATTTGGTGTGTCTGTTGAGGGGGAAAGTTCAGCATCTTCTTAAGTTGCCATCTTGGACAGGACCCTTACTTATCGTCACATTTTAAATTTGTGGTATCTGATTGTGTTTTTTATTATATCTCCCTGATTACTAATGAATATGATCATTCTAAATTTTTTCTTACCCTTTGTGGTGCTGTTTTTGTGAGTTTCTGTTCCTGTCTCTGCACATTATTTTCTAATAGATTATTCATCTTTTTCTCACTGATTTGTGGAAGTTATTTATACATTTTGCTTACTAGTTCTTTGTGAGTTAGAGGGATCACAAATATTTTCCTCTAATTTTTTTGTATGAGTAAAATAAATTTTAATTTTACTGTAGTTGGACTGTCACTTTTTTTTTCTTTAGTTTGTACATTTTATGTAGTAAGGAGTCATTCTCTATCTCAAAGTCAGGAAAGTATACTTTAATATTCTCTAATTTGTAAAGTTAGAATTTTTAAAATTTGTAATTCATCTTGAATTTTTCTCCTTTATTTTATTTTTCCATGGTTTTATTGAGGTGTTGTTTTTATAATGTGAAGTTTACCCACTTGAAATGTATAATCATTCATTTTTAGCACGTCTATAGAGTTTTGCAACTATCACCATAATTTACTTTTAGGTATTTCATTATCTTAAAAAGAGACCTTGTATCCATTAGCAGTCATTTCCATTTCCCTCTGCCCCTAGTGCGTGGCATCCACTTAATCCACTTTCGTGTCTGTTCTGGACATTTCATATAATCAGGATCAGATAATATGTGGTCTTTTGACTGACTTCTTTCACTTAGCATAATGTTTTTGAGGTTTATCCATATTGTAGCATGTATCAACACTTTATTTCTTTGACTGAAAAATTGGGCAGGGTTTTGCACACACAGATAATAGGTGAATGAGAGAGATCTGTGGTAAAGTCTTAAGGGACTGGAGAACCTTCATGAAACTTTGAAAACTAACCAAACAAAGCTCCTTTCTAAGACCAGTTCTCGCAGTGAGAAGCAACTGAGAATACAACTGACCACCCCTGAAGAATACAGACAAAGGAAAGAGAAGATCCAGATAAAAGTGGTAGAGAGGAACAGAGACAAGTTACCAGAAAACAAAGAACTATATTTTTGAACACTATATGGAGACAAAAGGGAGTTTTAGAGTGTAAAGTTAGAATTGTTATTCTAGGCCAAGTTTTTTCCTAAAGTTTAGAAAATGACTGTTGTCAAATCTCATACAAAGTTTTTTAAAGAAAAATGAGACTCAGAATAACATTCTTGTTGACAAGAAAGTATACCAGAAAGACATGTTCGCAAAACAGATGAAAACAACTAGATATTAAGACAAAAGGCAAGATAAGGCATTAAATAACAAGTGTGTATAGGAACAAATAAGAACTAGGTGGTAGAACTTACTAAAGTATTAGAAATGAAAGGAAATTTATTTTAGAAATGAGGACAGCTTAGAAGTAAAACAAGAACAAATAAACATAACATATAGTACCTTGAGAGAGAAAGATGTTGGAAAGGAAGAAACATTAAAAATAAAAAGGGTAGGGAAGAGGTGTAAAAAGAATTTGACAGAGGGGCTCAGTCGATTAAGCATCTGACTCTTGATTTTGGCTTAGGTCTTGATCTCACACACAGTTCATAAGATTGAGCCCTGGGCGGCTGGCTCTGCACTGCACAGCATGCACAGCGGCTGGCTCTGCACAGCATGAAGCCTGCTTGGGATTCTCTCTCACCCTCTCTCTCTTTCTGCCCCTCCCCCACTTTCTCACATACTCGCTCTTTCTAAATATTAGAAAAAAAAATTGGGGTGTGGCTTCTGGGTGACTCAGTTGGTTAAGTGTCCAACTTCGACTCAGGTCATGGTCTCGCAGTACGTAGGTTCGAGCCCTACGTTGAGCTCTGTGCTGACAGCTCGGAGCCTGGAGCCTGCTCAGATTCTGTGTCTCCCCCTCTCTCTGTTCCTCCTCTGCTCACGCTCTGTCTCTCAAAAATAAACATTAAAAAAAATAATTTGACAGACATTGACATATTGAAAACAGGCAAAGAAGATCCAACATGTGTATAATAGGAGACCCCCCCCCCCCCCCATTATTTAGGATTTTTGCCTTTGTGGAAAATATGAAAGTAAAAGTTGTACTAGTTGTGACTAAGAAAAAGTGTAGTACAGGAAAAACAATCTATACAGAAAATACTAATTATAAAGTTAATACAAAATTTATAAGCATTTAAGATGTATAAATAGAAATTAAGGTTTTTATATACTATTTGATTATTTATAATTTTTTTTTAACGTTTATTTATTTTTGAGACAGAAAGACGGAGCACGAGCGGGGGAGGGGCAGAGAGAGAGGGAGACACAGAAACTGAAACAGGCTTCAGGCTCTGAGCTGTCAGCAAAGAGCCCGACGCGGGGCTTGAACTCACAGACCGCGAGACCATGACCTGAGCCAAAGTCAGACACTTAACCGACTGAGCCACCCAGGCACCCCTTGATTATCTATTTACTAGTCTTATATCTGTGTTAAATTTCCTGAGGGTGATCGTTGAATATGGTTGTATGGAAGAATGCCCTTGTGCATGCCCTTAGAGACAGATATGCTATATTTTTTAGAGATGAAGTGTCATGGTGTATGTAACTAACTCAGATAGGACAACAAAAGAAAAAGTGTGTGTGTGTGTGTGTGTGTGTGTGTGTGTGTGTGTGTGCGCGCGCGCACATGCGTGTGTGTAGAAAGAGACATAAAGCATATGTGTCCAATGTTAATATTCAGTGTATCTTTCTTAAGATATGAGCATTCACTGTTAATATTCTCAAAGCTCTTGTGGCTTTGAAATTTTCAAAATAAAACGTTGGGAAATATTCAGAACAAAAGTGAAGTACTTATGGATAAAGAAGCTTTATAAGCTAATAAGAAATGTAAAATGCCAGCATTTGAACAATCACTGAAAAAATACAAAAAACCTTTAAACAAAATGATCCTTGACTTCAATAATAAAGTCATGTAATTTTAAACGAGCTGTCAGTGTTCATCTATCAAAGTAGCAAGGATTCAAAAAAGTGATAATGCCCACTGCTAATGGGGCTGCAGCAGATTGAATGGGAAGTGTAGCTTGGTTCCTGCCTTCTTGTGTGCAGTCTGACAGCATCTGTGAATGCTTCAAATCTCTGTTCTTTAATCTTTAGCTCTTTAGCAACTTCATTTAATGAACTAAATCCAGTGAAGTAATAGGATAAGTGAGTAAGGTTATATGTATAAACCATGTGCACTGTAGCATTGTTAATGGTAGCAAAAACCATTTAAATGTCCAAGTCAAGTTTGGCTTTATACACTGTAGAATACTATTTGACCATTAAACACAGATGTTAGTATATTGATATGGAATATTATCTGTGATTGCTACATCAAAAATAAAAGCCGGTTAGAGAAAAAATACATGTAGTGCTACCCCATTTAAAGTCATATATTCTCATAGACATAACATTACGTGCCAGTATTACAGGTTTTGAAAACCTGGTTGGGAGAGTATCAAAAAAAGTAGGAAAATTACAGGAGAGTGGGACTTTATTTTGGGGGGGGCGGGGGGAGAGTAGGACTTTAATCTCTCTTTTTGGAGTTTTTATTTTAAAGAAATAAAGATCATATAATAGAAAATAAAACTAAACTTTCAGTTTAAAAGTCTTTGCAGTAATTTTTTCTTTAATTTCTTTGTATGGTGCTTTGTCAGTGTAGTCTTATTAAGTTATTTAAAAAATCTATGTAGAAACTCATTTTGCTCTTGTGTATTCTGTTTTCAGAGCAGTGGAAAGAGCTCAGTGCTAGAAAGCCTAGTGGGGAGGGACCTGCTTCCCAGAGGCACTGGTATTGTCACCCGGAGACCTCTCATTCTGCAGCTAGTCCATGTTTCACCCGAAGATAAGCGAAAAACAACAGGAGAAGAAAATGGTAAATTTTAGAATTGGAATAAGAATTATTTAAAAATTCTTCATTTTTGCTTGAATCTTAAAAACACATTAGACCAGATAAGACCAGAAATTAGTGGTTATAACAAAAGCAGAATTCCTGTGAAGAGAAGTGGAATGCATCATTTCTCATGTAAAGAAAAAAAAAAAAGTAAGTTTTGAGGACCATAAGTAGACTTGTTTGGAATATTACCTTTTTGGTAGTTCAGCTTATTAGTAAACTGTCGTTAATGTTTATGGAGAATTTAGTGAGATGCTCAGTAAATAGAAATCAGTTATTTTAAAGAAAAATTTTTGTGTCTTTTGGAGTGTTTTAAGCTTTTTTTCCCCTAGTGTTTAAAAAATGTTTTTACTTTTTTACTTTGATTTAGAAATTTAAATCATTTAGATTCTAGTTTAAAAATTTTAAATACACTTAAAATGACTTTGTTTTTTATTATAGCAGGGTTATCTCACCTTCCCTTTTCTGGTGTCACCATGTACTTGCTAATTTTGAATCTTTTGCCCTTCAAGCTAAGATGAATATTATTTTTAGAAAGAGTTTTGGTTTTTTATTTTTATCTTTTTTACTGTCCTTCTCTTGCCATGCTTACCTACATAGCACATACTATTCTGATTTTTAAGATCCACCCACTCCTCCAATAGCAAATGTGGAATATTAAAATGAGAAAAACATGTACTGTCCTTTATAGCAGTTCTTTGGTTAAATTGAAAATATTTTGAGAAATTTGTGTCTGTCAGTGGATATTAAATTGCTTATTAAGTGCGTGTCCTATTTATACTTATTTATATTAGTGAGGTTGGAATGTTTGACGAAAATAATATATTTAATCTTCCTTTTTAGGTCAGTGTTTGGCTCAGACTTTCTTATTTATAAGTCTGTAAAATAACTAATTACATTGGTAGCAGAGTACTATGTTTGTTACTCATCTGCAGAGATCTGTTTTCAATGCAGTTTCATTCTAGTTAGATTCTCATCTAAGAAGGGATGATAGTATTGATGAAATTGAAGTTACTTTAATTATTTTTTCTATTATTATAGGAGTATTGGTAGTGATAGCTTTTTTTTTTTTTTTTAAGGAGTAAAAAAAAAAAAAAAAAACCTATCATGAGCATCTGCAATGACTATAGAAAGTTAATCACTGAAGCAAGTTAATGAAGTTTAGATGTTAACAAGTAGTATTTTTGGATAGACTGCCAGAGGATATGTAGGAACCTATTAATTAAGTATATCAGGTAGCTCCTTGGTATATTATTCATCACTTTGTATTTCTATAATATTTGTTTGGTATTGAAATTCTAAGCCTCGAATTTAATCATGTTGAACTAACCTACGATTCAGCTTCAAATATATAGAATAATACTTAAAATTTCATTCCTACTAACTTACATCATGAAGTATACCAGAAAACTTAAAATCAGACTTTAAGAAACTATATGGCATTAATTAGGTCTCTTTCTTTTAACCCTTTTTTTTCTTCAGTCATCATGAAAAGGGCAAATGATAGATATCCTGTCTCTTAGAAACTGTAGATGTGGGTAGTGTTTGTAGAAAAAGGTGTACATTTCAGCCACAGAAGTGTCAGTTCCTCAGTATCTCTGCTCATATGTTCACCATGTTTTGTTGATATCTCTCATCTTAGTGGTTGGTCAGCAAATCTGCACATCTTACCTATATATATATATATTTTTTCAAAGCTTAGTGTTTACATTTTATGTAAAAAAAAAACCGCACAATATTTTGTATTACTTAAGACACACTTAATCCTCACTTAAAATGACAACTCAGCTACCCAGAACACAAACTAGATTTCATAAATTTTGAGTATTAAATTTCATGTGTATTAGTAATAATTAGCATAGTTCCTTAGTTTTCTCATCAGATCCTCTTTATACTCAGGGTAACCAATCTACCTTGCCATGAATCATTGTAACCCAGAGAAAATTAGAAACAAAGAAACAGATAAACATTTAGTTAGCCAGAAGAGTATGAACTACCTGACAGTCTGACAAACCAGAGAGGAGAAAGTAAGGAAAACATAATCAGACAGGAAAACTTAAAAGAAAGAAAAAATCAGTTTCTAACCATTTTGGATAGGGATTTATAGCCTCAGAGGGCTTTGTTATGTAACAAAGGCCGACGTTTGCAATAATAGGCTGATTTAGAGCAGTATATTTTAGGATGACATGGAGCAGAATAATCCATTTTATTTTTTCATTTTTTATTAAAAAATTTTTTTTTAACATTCATTTCTGAGAGACAGAGACATAGCATGAGCGGAAGGGGCAGAGAGAGAGGGAGACAGAATCCAAAGCAGGCTCCAGGCTCCAAGCTCTCAGCACAGAGCCCAACACAGGGCTCAAAGCCATGAACCGTGAAATCATGACCTGAGCCAAAGTTGGACACTTAACGGACTCAGCCATTCAGGCGCCCCAGAATAATCCATTTTAGATACAGGTCCATCAAAACTGATTAAAATAAAATATCTTAATGTTTAATATGTGTAATTATCAGGAAATTTTATGTAATGTGGAATCCTTCATTCTGTCAGCCAGGTAGGATAATTGAGGTATCAATATATTTATATAGTATTTCTCAGCTTGCTCCCCCTTTTGCCAATGTGAAAGAATTTTCTGATAAAATCTTACTAAAATTTTATTCACACTGATTTAGTTTGAACTTTGAACTTCACATTTATCTTTCATATATTTTTAAGAATCAGTCTTTGTTCAGATTTCCTTTTAGACAAAATCCAAAAATAGCATGTTGATTAAAGACCAAAATTGTTTTTATGGTGTTCTTTTTAAATTCAGTATGTTTTTTAAAGAAAATAATCCCTTATAAAAAGCTCATTCTTCATGAATAGGGTAAATACTCATATATATTTACTTTTGAGGTTTTGGAAAATGTGTTTGGTATGCTTTGTAGATTTTTCTGTGCCAGGCAATTTATCTTTTCCTACATATCAAATATTTATGGCAGATTTTTGGAGAGTGAATCAATTTTAATCCGGTTGTGTTAGAACTAGAAACCAGAGGAAATACAATTAGCTGTGATGGAAAATACCAGCAAATTATGGCACATGGTATGCTTCATTTATATCACTTAAAACATATATATCCCTTTAGGTATTTACTATTAATTGTAATGGGAATTACAGTTGTAAATTTTGAAAAATTGGATGCTCCGTGCATTTGAAATGTGTTCAGGTTTCTGCAGATTTGACTTTTTAAAAAGGTTTAAAATACTAGGGTTAAGCATTAAACTTATCATTCTGTGCTGTTTCTCTTTAACTGCAGACCCTGCTACATGGAAAAACTCAAGACACCTTTCTAAAGGTTTCCTTTATCCATTGTTTTTGGCCCTTTTTTTTCTAGTATGCCTGCATGTGTGCTTACGTACTCTTACAGGCTGTGTGCATTATTTTTCTTCCATTTTTATTTGCCTATCCACATTGATTGTAGGTGGTTCTTGTTACCTTTTGGCATTGCATCAGAATGCAGGGTTTTTTTTTGGTGGTGAATGTAATTTATTTTATTTTTATTTTTAAAAACATGCTTGTTAAGCCAGACCTCTTTTAAACGATAAGGTAAATTAACCCCCCCCCCCTTTGGTATGTAGTAGCTGTCTCTGTGAGTTCTGTTCACCTAGATTACTCCAGTCCTCCAATGAGACTTCTTGGAAGAAGGTACTAAGCTTCAAGTAGGTGAGCATTTTATTAGCAAAAAGGATCCAGTTTTATTTACTTATTTCCACCAAAGAATTGAATCACTTTTTCTTCAATATTTATTTAACTTTTAGTCATTTTTATTTTGATTTCAGGTGACCGATATGAGTTATTCATGAACTCAGTCATTAGGATACTTAGAACTCTGAATTTGGCAAAAGCAGAATAGCTGTGCTTAGGGGAGGCAGTTTGGTTACTTTTCTACAATTAAACATTTCTAGTTTTTCTGAGAAAAATAGAACAAAACTTGCTCGCCAAGATTTAGACCACTTGAAACAGTGCCCACAGTGAATTATATTTTCCTTTTTTTTCAGGAAGTGCAGGAAGAACAGACCTATTACTGGAAACTCATGGAGAGTAGCGACTCCATACAGTACATATGCTAGGGTCTGTCTGTCTCCTCCCACCCACAAACACTCATTTCATTTCTTTCTAACCTTCATTTCCAAGGGAAAACATAGTCTTGGCCCTGGTGGGAAAATCACCTTGAAAGTACATATAAGTTACAGGATAATTTTGCACTACTGAGAGAACTCTTTAAAGGAACAGCAAATTGTGACTTTATAGGTAACCAGCAGGAAACCAAATTTAAGAGAAAAAAGTTTCATTTACGTATTGCAAATTTTTACCTTGAGTTATTTGTGTAAATCTATTACATGTGCTTTTTGCATTACTCAGTAGGATTCTTAGTTTTTCTTCTGTTAGCCATTTGCTTCAGTTACTTTCATTGTATAAACTGCTTTTATGTGTAAGATATTTAAAAACAAAGCATATACTTTTACCATAATATAATTACATACAAAATATGAAGAGAAATGAACAATTTTATTTGCAGACTCTAGATTTCAAATCTAAATTTCAAAAGGAAGATCTGTGAGTAACTCTCAAGTCATTTTTTGAAATATATGATAGTTTCTAAAATATGAAAGTATAATTTAGGAGATCTTAAAATACTGCTTGTCAGTGGCAAAATAGGAACAAATAATATTGTGTTGCCTTTTTGAATTCCTAAGATAAAAAGGTAATTGCTATAGTTTCCAATAAATGGAGTTTTTCTTTTTCTAGGGGTTGAAGCAGAAGAATGGGGTAAATTTCTTCACACCAAAAATAAGGTAATCGATCACACAAGAATATTATGAAGAGATAATATGTTGATACATTTTTTTTGTACAAGTAGTTGATAATTTAGTTTCTTACGATTGGCAGTGTGTTATGTTATCTTGAAGCAACTGCTCCTTGTAAAATAAATCTTATCTTATTAGTAACATTTCTAACCATAGCAGTTTATTTGGAAGACACTTTATGTTGAGCCTTATTGTAATGTGGAAATTAACTGTTGTGGGATCAGGCAGCTTTGAAAAGCTCATGTAAACTAAGACTCCTTGGCTTAGAAAATACATGTATATATTAGAATTTACTAGTTCTCTGAAGCAGATCTGTAGACATCCTTGAAATTTATCAACCCCTCACTTAAGAACTGTTGATCTTATCATGAATGTTGTCCTTTTTGTTTCAATAATTTTTAGCTTTACACGGATTTTGATGAAATTCGACAAGAAATTGAAAACGAAACAGAAAGGATTTCGGGAAATAATAAGGTAGGCATCTTTTTAGAGTTAGAATGTATAAACCTCAGTACATATATCATTGAGAGTATTCCGTGTATAATGTGTTATGGGCATTGTAAATTCATAGTCCTGGTCTTTGAAACTAATGGAGTATTTTCACAAATATATAAAAACCTTACTTAAAATCTCTTTTGTTTCTTAGAGCTTTCATATACTATCAAATATTTCATTTAGATGATTGTTTATCTTGTGATTTATATATCACTTATATAATTTTTGTATTTAATATTGCTATAGTAAGTTATTTTTTTCTGATGGATTGATTGTACTCTAACTCAAGAAGCATTATGTAACTTAGGAGATTTTGAAGAGCTCTCTTACCTGAGTAAGGCTAGATTTACTTACGAAAGTAAAGAGAGAAGTTTTCTTTGATGAAAATGAAAACTAATGTTAACAACTTAATTCCTGTTTCCTAACATTGTGAAAATTAAAAAAAAAAATGTGTCTAAGATGCCATTAATGTTGACACCAGGCACTGTCACTGCTTCTCATAAATGCTTCTGTTTTCTCTCCTTTCTTTATCCTTAACTATCTTTCTGTTTCCTTCCTTTTTTCTTTTCTTTTTTTTTTTTAACCTCCATTCTTGTATTATCCAAAGGCTATTTAATCCAGCAAATGGGCCCTGGCCTAGTACTAATATTCGACAAGTATTCACTGAGCCCTTTGATCTGCCAGATGTTGTGCTGAAGAGGTTGTCCTGACACAAAGACATTTTTGAGCCACGTCAGTTCTTCATGTCTAGTCAGGATATTTGTCTCTCTGACTAAGCTTTGTTCATTATTGAACTCTGGGCTGGTAACCTTTGAGTTGCTGCTGCTGCTGCTACCATACTTCCTGAATTTCTAATGATTGTGTTGTATAGGAGAGGTAGAAAAAGTGGCAGCAAACTAGATTAGCTTGTTGTCTGTCCTGTAATTATATCAGGGATAATTTTATTAATGATAGTACCAGTCTGAAGTCTCTCCTGTGTTCCCATGGATTTACTGAACTTAGGAATTGGTGGTAATTTTACATAGGGCTAGAATTTATAATGGATGTGACTAGTGTTTCAGAAAGGAAAATTTTAAACTAGACTGAATGCCATGAAAGATGGAGTCTGTATACCGACAAGATGTTTAATTTACGGTGGGGATGTGATATACTTACCTAGCAGGTTTTCTCACCCACAGTGTCCAAAAGATGAGAAGTCCCCTACCCCCAAATCTGTGAAAAATCTCTTCTTTCCTAAATCATGTTTGTAATGAAGTAAATGATACTTTGATCTTATGTAAGTAATTTCATATGTATAAATATCTAAATGATTTCATATGCCTAACATAAAGCCCTGAGGGATTTAAAATATTTATGAGATTGGAGTTGTAAAGGCATTTGAGCAAAGCTTTGTATTGGACATGAGAAGGGAATGCCTGAGAAGTACACAAGCTGGGTAGGTATGCTGAATATCAGCACATGACTTTGGAACACTGATGTGTTTGAAATAGAAAAGTAGTTTGGAGTTATCTAATATAACTCAGAGTAAAGGATGTTTCAAAAAAGCTCTCTGTGAAATTAAAATTTTCAGTGGGTGTGTATGAAGGAAGATAAAAGGTAGGTAGATGAGAGGACATTTTAAAGGATAAAGAAGGGCATATGCAAAGACGAATGCACATTTTCTATGTGCCTTTTTACATGTAGCTGACTCAGCTCTAAAACTTGTAGAGGGCCAGTGGTGAAGAGAAGGCAGTGTGTATAATGATCTCAGTCTAGGGAAATAAAGGTATCTCTCACTATCCAAATTCTACTATTTGAATTCAGGAATCTGAAGATGCAGATAAATTTTCTGAGGAGTCTCTTAGAATATATGCTTTTGCTACCTGATATTCAAAGATTAGGAACCAAGTTGATGTGGATAACTTGTTACCTATGCCTCACTGTCTACTCAAGAACCTCATAAATTTGGATAGTGACACAGTGTTCTTTTGTTCAGCACTAAGTCTATTAAACGTACTTAAGAAATTGTATCTGTCTAGAACCCAGAGAAAAGAATGTGGAATAATAAAGGGGAAATAAATTTTGCATATTAATGTTACAGGATTGAGTAACCTTATAACCTGCTATATGGCTGGCTGGCTGCCTTACTTCCCATGGGTTTCATCAGGTTTTGATTGCTGAAATGTTTTAGGGATCATGGTTTAATTTGTATCTGAAAGCATCTAGAGTCTGTCTACTTGAAATGAGATGTACTTGGCATTTTTATATTTCAATGAAATTTTAATGTGATTTTAATGTATTTTAAAACTTATTTTTAGGGAGTAAGCCCTGAGCCAATTCATCTTAAGATTTTTTCACCCAATGTTGTCAATCTGACACTTGTGGATTTGCCAGGAATGACCAAGGTAAAGATTAGTTGTTACTCATCGTGGATTTGGTCATGTTTGTTTTCACTCGAACAAATGTGGTTTTTACTTGACCTTATATGAGAATAATCAGCCTTTTTTTTTTTTTTCCAGTCAACTTGATCTAGCAGCATTGATATAGTTGAGCCCTCCCTTCTCCTTGAAACACTTTCTTTACTTGGCTTCCACGACACCATACTCTGCAGGTTTCTCTCCAGCATCCCTGTCCACTCCTTCTCTGTCTCTTTTGCTGGTTTCTTATCTTCCCAGTGTTAACAGTGAGTGCCTAGAGCTCAGTTTTTAGACCTCTGGTCAAGTGGGTACACTTACCCCCCCTTGATGATTTCGTCTAAACGTATGGGTTTAAATACGTGAATGTCTGTATGTTGACAGCATTTAAACATCTCCAGACTTTTATAACTGTCTATTTGGCATGTCCACACAAGTGTCTAGTAGACGTTTCAAACTTGTTATGTCACGTGCTAAATTTCTGACCTATCCCTCAAGCTGACTTGATCCTGCTATAATCTCCCCCAACTAAATAAATGGCAACCCTCTTCTGTCAGTCGCTTAGCCAAAAAGTTTGTAGTCAGCCTTGATACTTTTGTATTCCACACCACTCTGTGAGCAGATCTTTTTGGCTCTCCTTACATTTAAAGTATATCTAGAACTCTGTTGTATATACAGATTTGTAGCTACCATCCTAATCTAGCCACTGTCATCTCACCTGCATTACTGCAACAGCCTCCTAACAGGTCTTCCTCATAATCTGTTAAGTAATCAGCCAGAATGATGCTATTAAGGTAAAAATTAGATTGTGTCATTCCTTGGCTCAAAATCTCTCCATTGGCTTTTCATTTCATTCACAGTAAAAGCTTAAGTTCTAAAAAGAGATTTAAAGTATCCTGTTACTCTTCTCTTTCTGTTCCAGTGTTCTGACCTTATCATTCATCTTGCTGGAATATTCTTCCACTAGATATCTGCATGTAACTCTCCCTTATCTCCTTCAGTTTCTGGCCATTCTCTCAAATGTCATTATCTGAGTGAGTTCTTCCCTCATTATTTAAAAGCATAATCTGATTTCAAATAATTATCAGTCTCTTTTTACTTAATGACTGCCATGACATATGTGTAGACATATGTAGAACAGTGCCTGAAATATATTAGGCTGCCAGTAAATATTTGGTAATTGAATGAATGAATGAATAAATGAATGAATGAATGAATTTGTCTCTAGGAATTAACACCGACCAATTCTTCACACAGTAAACTTCTGATATCTGCAAGAGGTACATTTTGAGGCTTTCACATATTACCAAATGCATACATACCACTACTAGTAGTATGTATATACTTTCTTCATTTTAACTGTAAATGGAGTAATGCCCACATTCTGTAGATTAAGTGAGGGGAGGCCGAGTTGATTTTTATTACTAGTTCCTTCTTCATTTCTCTTCGGTTCAGGTGCCTGTGGGTGATCAACCTAAGGATATTGAGCTTCAAATCCGAGAGCTCATTCTTCGCTTCATCAGTAATCCAAATTCCATCATCCTTGCTGTCACTGCTGCTAATACCGATATGGCCACATCAGAGGCCCTTAAGATTTCAAGAGAGGTAGATCCAGACGGTAAGGACAAATGTTTATATTTAATGAGATATGGTTGGTTAACAGTGGTAAATCTACCCTCAAGAAAGGAATATTTTTAAAAGGAATATCAAACTGTTAATACAGATTTAAAAAACAATGTGCTCCTATTCTGCTTATAATTACAAATAGAGATTCGGATGGAAAATAAAGTTTTAATGGGTTAGTTGCTGTATAGTCAAGGCAAAAATACTTAACATCATGTCCATATTTGTAATGGTTACCTGATGACTTTAAAATAAAAATATGAGGGCAACCTGGGTGGCTCAGTCAGTTAAGTATCTGACTTCAGCTCAGGTCATGATCTCAGAGCTCGTGGGTTCGAGCCCTGCATTGGGCTCTGTGCTGACAGCTCAGAGCCTGGAGCCTACTTTGGATTCTGTGTCTCCCTCTCTTCTGCCCCGGCCCTGCTCATGCTGTGTCTTTCTACCCTTCAAAAATAAATAAACATTAAAAACAATTTTTTTTAAATAATAAGATGGCTTTTCAAGGACGGTTTGTTTTGTAGAAATAAAATGATTTAGATTTTTGACTAGCTGACTTCTAAGAATAATTAACTCATAATTGATCATTGTCGATTATGATACAGTAGCTAATTGTGGTTATCTACATTCCGCAGAGGTAGAAAACATTTAGACAGACATAAGGCAGAGGAAATTCTTAGAAATAAAGGTAAAATCCTTTTATGAAGTATTCATAACCCCAAGGATTAGTTCATACTGTGGATCATTGTATGATAGTTGACTAATGCTGTGATATACATCTCATAGTATATATACAATGGCAGCTTATAAGAGAGTAATTATTATTGCTGCTAATAAATGTAGCTTTGCTCCACATAGGATCTAATTTTTTTACTGGAGTATTTGGGGGTTCTGTGGGCTGTGTCCTGTTTTCTTTTTTCTTGCTTTGAAGAAGAATTTGAAATAAAAATTTGGTAGGAAAAGTTAATGCTAAGGCTACTAATTAAAATTCCCATAAACAGTAATTTTTAAAAGTATTTTTATTTAATTTAAAGCTTTTAAGAAGTGTTTACCACATGTTCATGTTAGATTGGAGGATAAGCTCTAGGGGCTCCTGGCTGGCTCAGACGGTGGAGCATACGACTCTTGATCTCAAGGTCATGAGTTTGAGCCCCACATTGTGGGTAGAGTTTACTTAAAAAATAATAGTAAGAAATAAATTAATTAAGCTCTATCAAAAGGTTTATTTAAATTTTACATTTATCATTTAAACTGTTAAGCATTTTATATGCCTTCTATTTTAAACTGACCTTTGAGCCATAAATAGGATCATACTTTTGATCTAGTAATTTTTTTTTTTTTTTAAGTTTATTTGTTTTGGAAGAGAGAAAGTGGGATAGGGGAAGAGAGAGGGAGAGAGTGAATCCCAAGGAGGCTCTACACTGTCAGCACAGAGCCCATTGCGGGGCTCGATCTCACGAACTGCAAGATCATGACCTGAACCACAGTCAAGAGTCGACTGAGCCACCCAGGCAACCCTTGATCTAGGAATCTGAATCCGGTCATATATTGTAAAGAAATAGTCCCATCGAGTATTATTTATAGTGTCAAAAAATTAAATTCAACTTAATATATGGCCCATAGTAGGACTGATTAAGATTATAATAGATTAAGATAATAATAGATTATTAAGGTAGTGATGGGTCGGGAATCATTAAAAAGGATGATTTTGTAGATGTGAAGCAATGTTGAAAATGCCGTATGTAAAATTAGACACTGTGCAGAGCAGCTGCGGTTCTTACACATTACTGGTGGGAATGGTACCGGCCACTTTGAAGCGGTTTGTCAGTTTCTTAAAAAGTTCAGTCAGTACCACTCCTAGACATTTACCCATGTTAAATGAAAACCTATTATTTGTATCTCCTAAAACTGGAAACAACCCAAATGTTTCTCAAAGTACAGTATATCCGTACCATGGAACACTGCTTTGCAATGAAAAAGAATGAATTATTGATATATGCAACAACACGGATGACTCTCAAGTGCATTATGTCAAGTGAAAGAAGCCAGAGTCAAAAGGCTATATATATGTATATGATTCTATTTATGTCATATTCTGGAAAAGCAAATCTAGGAATAGAAAAGGGGTTTGAGGGGCACCTGGGTGGCTCAGTCGGTTGGGCCTCCGACTTCGGCTCAGGTCATGATCTGGCGGTTCGTGGGTTTGAGCCCCGTGTCGTGTTCTGTGCTGACGGCTCAAAGTCTGGAGCCTGCTTTGGGTTCTGTGTCTCCCTCTCTCTCTGCGCCTCTCTCTCTCCCTCTGTCTCAAATAAACATTGAAAAAAAATTTTTTTAAAGAAAAGGGGTTTGATTGGGTGGTAGTACAAATAACTTTGGGGGGAAGTGATACAACTGTTTTGTCTTGAGGTGGAAGTGACATAACTCTTTTGCATTTATCAAAACTCCTGGAACTATACAACAGGAGTGAGTAAATTTTAAATAGATTTTTAAAATACTTATAAAAAATGAGCCCTAAGAGCTAATAAAAAACACTATATGTGAAAAATTTTTTTAATTTTACATGATGATTAAAATAAGTTATTTTTTATAATTTTCTATTTTTTTAAAAGTTTATTTATTTTTGAAAGAGAGAGAGAGAGAGAGAAAGAGAAAACAGGGGAGGGGAGGAGTGGAGACAGAGAAAGAGAATCCCAAGCAGGCTCGAGCCCAGTGCAGAGTTCAAACTCATGAACCACGAGATCGTGACCTGAACTGAAATCAAGAGTCAGATGCTTAACTAACTGAGCCACCCAGGTGCTGCCCCTAAAGTAAGTTTTTAAAAAGTATTTGTGGGTTAAGCATCCAACTCTTGATTTCAGCTCAGGTCATGAACTCGTGGTTTGTGAGATGGAGCCCCGATTCTGGCTTGGCACTGACCCCACAGAGCCTGCTTGGGATTCTCTTACCCTCTCTCTCTGCACTTGCCCAGCTTGCCCTCTCTCTGTCTCTGTCTCAAAATAAATAAACTTTTAAAAGTATCTATAAGCAAAGGCTGGAAAAATACTGTCAAAATGATGACAGAAGTAACGTTAAGGAGGGATTATAGATGAGGATTTTTCTTTATTAATACTGAATAGCTTTATTTAATGGATCAATATCTTTTCTTTTTTGCATTTACCAGGTCGCAGAACCTTAGCTGTAATCACTAAACTTGACCTCATGGATGCGGGTACTGATGCCATGGATGTATTGATGGGAAGGGTTATACCAGTCAAACTTGGAATAATTGGAGTAGTTAACAGGTTAGCAATCAAGAATGGGATAATAATTGCAGCATTCCCATTTCAGAGCAAATCTGAATTTTAAAAAGTAATCTAAAATGTGATATGATCCCTCTTTTTCCCTTTTACTGTAACTGTGGTATTGTTAGGAATTCAGTGCTCTAAAGGGAGAAAAGATCCACTAAAGCCTCCTGTGGGTGTTTGTAATGGAAAGGATTTTTAAAGTAAGCAGTGCTATAAAGTGGAAGAAAATTTAATAGCGAGGCTTGAAAAATTCCTGCCTATTGTGTTATGTATGAGGAGTGCACTGGATAAGCAAAAAGAGTATTATTTAAATTTGCATGCAATCAAGAAAGAGTTTGTTAAGATGGTAGGATGTTAATAAATTGGTTTAACACCTCTGGCGTTAGTGATTGATCCTTTGTATTTGCCAGGATGTGACTTGGAGAAATTTTATTAAAGGTATTCTAATAATGAATAGCTGGTATTAAAAATTGTGGAAAGGAAACTACTACTGAGCGTCTAATTATGTTTTAGAGACTTTACTGTGAGCAGTTTGCAAATGGTATCTCTTTGAACCCTTACAGCATCACTGTGAGGTAGGTGTTGGTGTCTATTTTATAATTAGAAGGCTCAAGTTTTATATCTCCCAAAGTCACATGGTGAAAGCAGATTTCAAATGAAGCACTCTCTTAGTCCAAAGCCTTTATAAAGTAGGCAGCACTGAAATTAACAGGAGATCCAGGTTCTAGTCCTAGTTTGTCTCTAAACTAGATATATAATGTGGGCTTAAATGACACCTAACATGTTTGGGTTTCAGGCCTTTTAAAATGATACTGCTTTTCTCTCCCTCAAAAAGTAAATGAATAGATAAATAAAGGGATGCCTGGGTGGCTCATTTTGTTAAGTGTCCAACTCTTGATTTCAGCTCAAGTGAGATCGAGGCCTGAGGTTGGGCTCCATGCTAGGTGTGGAGCCTGCTTAAGATTCTCTGTCACCCTCTCTCTCTGCCCCTTCTCCACTTGCACTCCCTCCCTCTCTCTCTCTCTCAAAAAAAAAAAAAAAAAAAAAAAAAAAAAAAAAATTTAAACAAATAAATAAAATGAAAATGTTTTTACTAAGTGATATCCAAGATCTCTTTCAGTTGTCTGCTTTATTCGTATGTCCTAACTCTCCTATACTTTGACTTCTCTTTTTGTTTTCTTTCTTTTGTGTGTGTGTGTGTGTGTGTGTGTGTGTGTGTGTGTTTAATTCCCACTCACTTTTCATGCGAGCTGGTGGTATAAAACTGTTGCATTTGTAGTTGACTGCTCTTCAAAGTTAATTATTTTTGGTAGAAATCCATTGCCTGTCCATGGATAAAATATACAGCTGGCTATCATGCTTATACTTTTTTCACATGTCTATCCCTGTTACTTAAGAGTACTGCTTTTGACTATAGTGAATGGTAGTCCTAAACTATTCAGGCATTATTTACTTACAAGTCACAGATTGAATATAGGCTGAAGTACTTAACATGTGACCTTGGGTAGGTTAATGTCCCTGAGCCTCAGTTCCTTTGGCATAAAATGGAATAATACCTATTGCATAGTATTACTGCAAGAATTAAATAAAACAATCCGTATCAGGCATTACAAACAATGCTTGGTGCTATCATCATCATCATCATCATCATCATCCAAGGTATGTAGAAGACCTCAGTTGACTTTAGTTGAAAGGTTTTGTTATTTTTCAACCTTAGGAGCCAGCTAGACATTAACAATAAGAAGAGTGTAACTGATTCAATCCGTGATGAATATGCTTTTCTTCAAAAGAAATACCCATCCCTGGCTAATAGAAATGGAACAAAGTATCTTGCTAGGACTCTGAACAGGTAACATTTTTACCTCTTGAAAAATGAGATTTTGTTGGTTTGTTTGTTTGCTTGCCAGTAGGTGTCTGAGAGCTCTCATTTTTAGTTCTTTATATTTTCATAATGTTCTTATGTATATCGTTTCAGGTCTTGTTTCTTGTATGTAGGTTCTTGTAATATAGATATCTTTTTTTATTGGGGTGGTTGGCATTAAATTATGGAGTTTAGAAATGCGCAAGGGAATTTTAAGACATCTTAATTATGAAGTTCTTGACAGTCATTTATTTTTGGTGCTAGAACTAGATAACAAATGACTTAGTTTCCGCTTGGGATTTCAGGAACTTAATTAAAATTTATAATTTTTCACATAATCTAGTCTTATTTTTGGATGCCTTCTATTATTCATAAAAAGAATTTAAGGTATGTACCTTGAATTTCTTAATACCCACTGATGGTGGAGGGACTGGAAGACCTTTTTAGATAATTTATAAATGACTAAAATGAAAGCTGTTTTTTCTTTTGTCTTACTCTCTAAATAAAGGCTGATAGACTTGGATCTTAATAAGATTGATTTTCACTCTGCTAAGATAAGTCAGAAACAAAAATCATCTAGGTAGAATTATATTGAGTAGTTTACTTTCTTTGAGGTAATTGTAATGAATATAGAAATAATATGTTTCAGTTTCTATTTGATTCTCTTAGCAACTGCTATAATTTTATGGGTTGAAAGCAAATTTAAAGTGTCAATCAAGTTGTCTTTGTTCAGACTAAGTATTTATTTCTAGCCTAAAATTGCATTATTTCCTGCCAAGACAAATCATTTGACAGCTTTCACCATTATTGGCATTTTAAAAATTTGAGCTGTTTGGGGCTTCAAAATACACAGTTTTACTTTAAATCATTTTTTCTAACCTTTGTTAGGTTACTGATGCATCACATCAGAGACTGCTTACCAGAGCTGAAAACAAGAATAAATGTTCTAGCTGCTCAGTATCAGTCTCTCCTAAATAGCTATGGTGAACCTGTGGATGATAAAAGTGCTACTTTACTCCAGCTTATTACCAAATTTGCCACAGAATATTGTAACACTATTGAAGGAACCGCAAAATATATTGAAACTTCAGAGCTGTAAGTAAAAAAAATTTCTGTATGGATTTGGTTACCTGAATTGCTAGGTTACTTTAACTTTTATAATAGTGACTTTAAGTCTGAGATGATCTGATTGTGATTTATACTACCTGTAAAGTAGTATTTTGCATAGGATGATGTCTGATGTATGTGTAAAAATGCTCTGTAAACTAAGTATAAAGCACAGTAAAAATTTCAGGTTTTTTTTTTTAATAAAACTTTGATAAATCTTTAAAATATTTGGTAACTCCTTAAATGTTCATTTCTTTAATATACACACTGTAGTTATTCATGAAAAAAAGGAAGAAAATGAAGATAAAAATAATATATGACAAAATTACTTAATTCCACTAACTAGAAATACTCCCTGATAATTTTGGCATGAATCTAGACATTTTTCTATGCATTATAAATGCCTGTATTACACATCTTCAAAAATCAGATGCTATACACGCTATTTTGGAATCATTTTGTAAATCAACATATCACAAACAACTAATATTACTTACACATTTCTATTATCAATCTTAAAATTTACATAGTATTTTATTTTCTAGGTACACTCTCATTTCTTAAACCAGCACCTTACTACTGATACGTTGTTTTCATTTATACACAAATATAAAAAATGTTGTGATGGACTGTTTCCAGGGCATGTATCCAAGTAAACCCTTAGGATAAATTCCTAGAATGGAATTACTATGTCAAAGGTTATAACATCCTAAAAACCTCTTATTGTTGCCATTCTGTTAATAGATTGTATTAGCAATACATAAGAATGTTCATTTCTCTAAATTCTCACTTAAAAAAATCTTTTCATTTTGAAATAATTATAGACTTCCAGGAAGTTGCAAATAAATGTACAAGTAGGTCCTGTTAATCCTTCACCCCATCTTACCCAGTGTTGATATCTTGTATATAGCACAGTAACAAAATGAGAAAATGGACATTGGTACAACCCACAGAGCTTATTCAGATTTCACCACTCATGAAATTATATTTGCACTTTTGTGTGTTCTGTGTACTTTTGTGTGACCCAGGTGGCCTTATATAAGTGAGTTAACCCCATAAATTGTTGGATGGTTGGTTATTATATTTATAGCATATTGAGGGAAATAAAGGTTACTAAGATGAATCTTTAAAGAGCTCAGTGGGGGCGTGCCTGGGTGGCTCAATTGGTTAGGTGTCTGACTTCAGCTCAGGTCATGATCTCATGGTTTGTGAGTTCAAGCCCTGCGTCAGGCTCTGTGCTGACAGCTCAGAGCTGGGAGCCTGCTTCGGATTCTGCGTCTCCCTCTCTCTCTTTCCCTCCCCTGCTTGCACTCTCTCTCTCTCTCTCTCTCTCTCTCTCTCTCTCTCTCTCTCTCTCTCAAAAATAAATAAACATTAAAAAAATAATAAATAAAAATAAAAAAGAGCTTAGTGGGTAAGGTAGATCCAGGTAACCTGAGGCACAATTGTGTGGCAAACAGGAGTATAATCAAGTATTTTTATTTAAATACTTATTAAATACATATCCAGAAACATGCATATAATATATACGGGGGGGTTTATAAATAGTTAATAAAGTAAATACCTGTGTAACCACCTATTCAAGCCTTTAGGACACTGAAAAGACACCATTTACATTTCTCTCAGGGACTGGGAGAATGCCGTAGTTAGAATGTATTTGGGTTGGGCTCTGAATAGAACTTCGGGATGCAGTAAGTAGAAGACTATTTTAGGCTTTGAACAGCGAAGAATAATGCAGGGTGTATTTGCAGAATGGTATGTACAATGACAAGACATAACAGGAGGTAAGGCAGCAAAGGCATCTAAAAACAAGACTGTGGAAAGCCAGAGATCTTCAGAATTTGGAAGACTTCTTGCTATAACAGACAGAACACTTCTGGTCATTGGAGCACCCATTTTAGAAGTATAATTATGGTGATTTTGAAAAATTATTTGGAGAAGGGAAAGGTTGAAGGCAGACTGGTAATTTTAACTGGTAATTTTAAGTATAATTTAATGGCATTAATACAGTCACAATATTGTCTAACCATCAAATGGTGGTGTCTATTTGTAAAATATTTTATCACCTCAACCGAAACTCTGTATCCATTAAGCAGTATCTCTTTGTTCCCTCCTCCTCGTCTCTAGGAACCTCTAATTTGCTTTGTCTCTATGAATCTGCCAATTCTAGGTACTTCATATAAGGGGAATCATACAGTATTTGTCCTTTTGTGTTTGCCTTATTTCACCTAGCATAATGTTAGGCTAGTTCACCTTCTGCCTAGACAACTGTAAGAAAGTAGTGAATAGTAGAGATTTCTTTAAATTTTTTTTTTTTTTTTTTTTTTTTTTAGTGTTTATTTATTTCTGAGACAGAGACAGAGACAGAGCATGAGCGGGGGAGGAAGAAAGAGAGAGGGAGACACAGAATCTGAAGCAGGCTCCTGGCTCTGAGCTGTCAGCACAGAGCCCGACGCGGGGCTTGAACTCCCCGACTGTGAGATCATGACCTGAGCTGAAGTCGGTTGCTCAACCAACTTGAGCCACCCAGGCGCCCCAGTAGAGATTTGTTTAAAGCAGGAGTAGGCAGACTGTAGCCCATTGGCTAAGAATGATTTTTATATTTTTAAATAGTTGAAAAAAAATTCAAAGACTACTTCATGACATGAAAATTATATAGAATCCACATTTCTGTGTGCCTGAGTTTTACTGGAATACAGCTATACTTATATTTTGTCTGCGGCTGCTTTTGTGCTCAGTGGTAGAACAGAGTGGTTGTGACAGACTGTATGGCCTGAAAAGTCTAAACTATCTGGCCCTTTACAGGAAAAGTTTACTTATCCCCCCTCTAAATTGTGAATAGACAGAAACAAATAAGATACCATTCCTGCTCTTTTCAAAAGCTTATAGTTGAAGAAAACTAGGGCAGAGAAAAGATGTTCAGTAGTTCTTAGTTGACTGTGTTTTGACAGAACAGCTCTGTGTGCACACACACATACACATGTGAATGCCCTTCTTCTCCATTAAAAGAAAAAAATAGAGAAACTGGTTCATGATGGAGTTAAGAGCACATGAAAATGATCTAAATGTAATCGTTTATCTGAGACGTTCTCAGAAAATAAGACCTTAAAGACTTCTAACTTGCACCTTCTTTCCCTTTTAGTAATAACAGGAATCATATACTTGATTGCCTTTCAGATGCGGTGGTGCTCGGATATGTTATATTTTCCATGAGACTTTTGGGCGAACTTTAGAATCTGTTGACCCACTAGGTGGCCTTAACACTATTGACATTTTGACTGCCATTAGAAATGCTACTGTGAGTATGCTCGGCTTAGAATTTTTTTAAAAAAGAGGTTAAAGGTTTATTATAATTTTTAACCCATTAGCTATATCTTTTTAAATGAACTGTACAGCCTCTTTGCCCTCATACTTGATATTAGGAAGCACTTTTCATGAAAAATACCAAACAGTGTGATTTATTTTAACCTAGGGAAGAGCTAAAATTGTATATAGCTATAATAAGAGCTCGACTTTTTTTTTTTTTTTTTTAGGGTCCTCGTCCTGCTTTGTTTGTGCCTGAAGTTTCATTTGAGTTACTGGTCAAGCGGCAAATCAAACGTCTGGAAGAACCCAGCCTGCGTTGTGTGGAACTAGTTCATGAGGAAATGCAAAGGATCATTCAGCACTGTAGCAATTACAGTACACAGGTAACAGACAAATGTAATGGGTGTCCGATTAAGTAGTAAAATACGGAAGTGGTGGTTTCATGGGATGGGAGGAAATCTGTGAGATGGGTTAACAGGAAGTTCACATCTGTAGCTTCCTTTTCTAAAAGTGCTTTGAAGTAGTCAGCTTACATGTAGCTTAAAATCTAATTATTTCATTAATTATTTAATTTTCCATTAAACAAAGTAGACTTCTGTGTTTCTTTCTTCCATCATATTTAGGAGTTGTTGCGGTTTCCTAAACTTCATGATGCCATAGTTGAAGTAGTGACTTGTCTTCTTCGTAAACGGTTACCTGTTACAAATGAAATGGTGAGCTGTTATTTTCACAAGTCATCATTGTAATCACTGTTGAAGCTTTTTGTACAGCAGTATGAGTACTTTAGAGTTCAGGCATGTTTTCCAGTATAGTGGCAAGAAAACGATTAGTGAACTTCCATTATTATTTCAAAGGAAACTTCAGTAATTCTGGTATAAAGTACATTTTTCTTCATGTTTTCATCATCGTTAGCCTGCAGCCACAGGTTTTCATGAGAATGGAGTTCCTCTTGAGGATTGTGAATAGTTTTGCTCTGTTACGTAGCACCACTGATCTAATGGAAAATTAGCTTTGTCTTCAACCCCAGTAAACTGAGCCTTTAGAGCAAGCTCTTATTTTAACTCTGGCACATGACAATAATTTGGCCACTTCTAGTTTGCTTTTGATGGCCCAGTACTGTAATGTCATGGTTGCTTGCTACTATTCTGTGGGTTGCTGCTATCCTTAAAAATGCTGAAATTGGCAAAAATGTGGGATAAGCATTTGAAATTGCCTTTATGTCTCTATTTGTTGGTTGTTTTGTTTACCTTCCTGGTCACTAAAAGTGCATTTGGGATGGTGGGGAGCCCCAGTGGAGGTTTACTAAGAGTAGAAGACCATCCTTGGAAGTGGAGAATGTAATCCCTGCCGCTCGGTTGTTTCCCTTGCGAGCGCAGCCCCCAGACTGAGAGGAGTAAGGATATGTAGTTCCCCTGCTCTCAGGGTCCACCTAGTGAGATGACAGAATCATTGGAATTTCATTTGAATAGATCCTTTTCACCTGGTTTTGACGTTTTCATGCTGTTCTAATACCTGAGATTTGTTGGAACGGTGCAGATGAAGGGGTTAGTTAAATCTCTGCAATACTGGAGGAATTAATTTCAGCTTTCCTTTTTTTTAAGTTTATTTTGAGAGCGAGAGAGCTAGTGAGGGAGGGGGGGCAAGGAGAGAGAGAGAATTCCAGGCAGGCTCTGCATGGCCCAAACTCATGAACCGTGAGATCATGACCTGAGGTAAAATCAAGAGTCTGATGCTTAACCGACTGAACCACCCAGGCGCGCGCCTCTTAGCTTTCCTTTTTGACTATTGTCCCGTTAGGATTTCAAACCACGTATAATATTTAAACTAGGTTTGTCATAATTAAGGCTCAGGTCTTTAAATGTATTCTTTACTCAAAGTTAACGTCTTTGACTTTATCTGATTATGAAATATTTTCTTGTTGAAACTGAACTGAAACGTTGATGTGGAATAGCAGATGATCTGAGGTTTTAATAGCAAGGTTACATAAAGCCTTCGAACTTAGATTTGCATTGGGTAAATTTTTTTTTTCTAACAAAATACTTCTAACTACCTTAAGGTCACTATCTCACCCCCTTAGAAATGCAGTCTTAGATGATGAAATATAAATAAAAGATAGGGCAAATTCTAATATGGCATAACATGTATTAGTTGGAGTATAAATATTGAGTATTTATTAAGGCATCAGTTTCCCATACTGCCTTTTTTAGAACTATTTAGTAAGTTTTGTTTCCTAAATTAGAATTAGGTTGACATGTTTTAGTATATAGCCTAATTTTTTTTCTAGGTCCATAACTTAGTGGCAATTGAACTGGCTTACATCAACACAAAACATCCAGACTTTGCTGATGCTTGTGGGCTGATGAACAATAATATAGAGGTAAATACAATTTGAATTGTCTCTTTTGAGAGAGAAAATCCACTGTAAATCAGTTGTATCAAATTTACCAAGCATGGCATAAGTATAAAACATACAGATACCTATTGTTGTCTGTTACATCCCAGGAAGTATGCTAAGGGCATAACATTGTTATGTTAAATTGAATTCTCAAAACCACCCGGAGGCATTATTCTCATTTTCTCTTTCCGAAGCTGTAACTCAGAGGGGATCTGGGATTCACTGATTTAGTGTTGAAGGACTGCCTGGCTGGCTCTCTCTCAGTAACTGTTGTAGTTTATTCAGGTTGAAGAGTAAAAAAAGTGAATGTTTAAAATTGCTTTTATTTGGCTCTAAAAGCTGGGAAGGAAACATTCTAAGAACTACCTAAATTAATGGTAAATTTTCACCAGTACTGGGGTGGCTGCATTTCATGGCTCTTTTTTTCCATTTGAGGTTAATGTTGCAAGTTGCAGAAGATCTCACATGGAGCCAAGGCTGGTGGATAAAGCAATGCTACTTTTATCCACGAATAGTAAATTTTTCTGCTATTCCTTAATCCAGTAAGACCTCAGAGTTCCCTTCTATATAAAATTTCCTTTCATGAAAATGGATGGAGAGAAAATTGTAAACATGGAATTTGGGAACTGGAGAGGACCCAAGTCATCATCAACTTCAGTCCTTTGGTTAAATAGATGAAGAATCTCAGGCCCACAGATGATTGTTATCTTAGTGCTTATTTTCCTGGGTGCTGTTAAAAAGAAACAAGCATCTTTAACAGGTATAGGGAACTATTTTTAGCTACATAGCTGGGGTAAGTTAGTGTCAGAAAAAAGTTTAAAAAATGCACGTAAGTAAGCATTTTAAAGCACTTGGAAAGTGCACCAGATAACTGTTACATGAAAAATGCATGTCGATCTTGTTTTAGGACTAGGATTTAGTCCTTGTAACACTGAAACGACCTTCATGGAAAACTTATGTATGGAACAGTTTTTGTAATACTGACAAGGTAATTTATAATTTTTTTTTTTTAATGTTTGTTTATTTTTGAGAGAGAGAGAGAGCATGAGTGGGGGAGGAGCAGAGAGAGGGAGACACAGAATCTGAAGCAGGCTCCAGGCTCTGAGCTGTCAGCACAGAGCCCAACGCGGGGCTCGAACTCACCAGCCATGAGATCATGACCTGAACCAAAGTCGGACACTTAACTGACTGAGCCACCCAGGCGTCCCGACAAGGTCATTTATGATGGGATTTCAGCTAAGTTTTGTTTTGTTTTAAACAAATGAGTAGGTCTCTGTTTTTAATGATTCCATGACAAAGAACTTTATTTGAATATTCTACTTGAATCTTTACAACCCTTTGAGGGTAGATAAGGTTAACAAATGACAAAACTGAGGGCTTAGGAAGAGTTGGTAACCTCTCTGGTCAACAAAGCAAATAAGCCAGGATGCTTTCCAGGACTGCTAAGGTCGTAACAAGTTGGTAACAGACTAGGATGAGAATTTCTGGGTTCCAGATTCTGCTGCCCCCCCCCCCCTTTTTTTGCTTTGTGTCCCTCTTCAAAACGTACATTTTAATATGGAAAACTTTTTATTCTGAAGATTGTTAAAATCCACACATTTTTATCATGTATTTTTTATCACTGGACTACCTCATGAAAAAAAAAAAAGAAAATTGGTCAAGAATCTGTCAAAAGAAAGTCTTACCCATAAAAGATCAATATGGAAGCTTTGTTAACATCTTTTTTTGCAGGCTTGAGAGTGTTCATGAAATGGTTTCTACTTAGGAGCAGTTTTGACTTTTTTTAACCTAAATGCTTTTCTGTGTATCTGTTGCTGCTGAGAGAGCCGTTAACACATACATCTCACTCTTGAACCTGTCCTGGTGCTCTGACATACAGTAGGTGTTCACCACCTGTTGATTTGAATGTCAGTTTCTTAAGCTTTGTACCAGAGTTACCTGATAACAGCAAAGTAGAAGAGTGGCTGGTCCATCAGTCTGTTAAATTAGGTTACAGAAAGGACTGTTTTCACTGCTCCATTTATTTCTGGGAGATAGTAGAATGAAGGAAACGGAACATCCTTAAAGGATAGCCTCCACCACAGATACCTCCTACGGTTTTGTGTGTGGGGGTTGTGGGAATTTCACATAGATGTGTGCAGGTTAGAGTGAGGTTTAAAGGCTTAAGTATTCTGTCATCTGTGCACTTAAGATTCTACATGGTATGCTGAAGGCTGACGTACACATTTATGTGGGACAGTTTCAATCTGTGATTTTTAGTGGGGAAAGCCAAGATGTCAGTCCATTGCCCCTCATTTGAGAATCCCTGGTTTAGGGAGCCACTGTCACTGACGTTGTATTGTATCCTTCAGGTGTGTTGGGCAGAAAAAAAGATTGAGAAGCATTGGGTTAAATGATTTCTTGTTTGTTTTAAAATAAAATTATGGCATGAGTCCCAACAGTGAGAGGATATACTGTAAGTCATTCCACACTTTTCAATTCAGCTGAACATTTTTTAGTAGGCTTGTATCTCAATGCTCTGATAATTACTTTGGTTTTGTTTGGTTGTGTTTTCTAGGAACAAAGGAGAAACAGGCTAGCGAGAGAATTACCTTCAGCCGTATCACGAGACAAGGTAAAAAACAGTATTTTTAAAGCATATTCCCAACATGCAAAGATGGATTGGTAAGCCTCAGTTCTAGAGTAATTTTTTTTTCTCTCTTCACTATTCCATTGGAATTATTTCATTGTTTGAGTGAAGGTATTTCAAATTGAAAAATAGTTTTTTTTTTTTAAAGCTTATTTATATTATGAGTGAGCGAGAGTGCATGTGTGTATATGCACGCACAAGCAGGGGAGGGGCAGAAAGGGAGAGAGAAAATCTCAAGCTGGCTCCACACTGTCCATGCCAAGACTGACATGGGACTCAAACTCACAAACTGTGAGATCATGACCAAGAGCCGGATGTTTAACTGACCCGAGCCACCAGGCCCCCTTAAAAATAGGTTTTGAGTAATTTAAAGTTAATGGTTATCTTGAATACATTAGAAAAAATGCTTAAAGTTGGATTTTAAATATCAAGCTTTTAAAAGTTTAAGGTGACTTTATCAACTCTGTACAATTAGTTGAAATGACCAATGGATGACTTTACTATAAAACAAGAAGGTATTTTAGAGAGGGAAAAATAATATGCATATAATAGGTTCTGGTTACCTGTAATAAGTTGCATACATTAAAATGTGTGTATACAAATCTGTTATCTTAAATCCTTTACCAGAAGAGATCTTACCAGATTCCAAAAATAAAAACGATTTGGATTGTCCTTAGGTACTCATTGCAGAAGGTTTTTAACAAAGTGGTAACAATATAAGAAATAAGGAAGAATAAAAAATAATTTTATGTCCCATGGTTCCTTTTGTTTCTCATGTTACTTACTAATTTGATGCAGAGAAGAAAAATTTACATTTATAGAATGTTTTCTGAATGCATTTTTGGCATCCTTGATTTTCTTTCCCTGCATTTTTTACCTTTAGTCGTATAAAGTTCCAAGTGCTTTGGCACCTGCCTCCCAGGAGCCCTCCCCTGCTGCTTCTGCTGAGGCTGATGGCAAGGTCTGTTCTGATTCTTAATCTAAGCCTGCATGCCTGGTTGTTTGGTGCAACATAATCATCTGGAAACAACACACTGTACACTGAATAGAATATTAATTTGGGATATTGTGCTAAGGTTAGATTTAGTCTAACAAGAATTCTGAATTATGTAACTGTATACTTCATAAATTATTGTTGACATGCCTTTGCTTGCCAGATAGCAGAAACACACAGAAAAATAATTTAAAGAGGAAATTATCCTGCAGTTTTGAAATTCACACCATTGGTATTTAAATTTTGCTTGTTAAACTGCATGTTTTAACATATCTTTTAACAGTTAATTCAGGACAGCAGAAGAGAAACTAAAAATGTGAGTCTCTTGCTTCAGAATGGAAATGTACCTTTGGTTCTCACTGAAACACTGTCTTCAAAATCACTGAAGAATCTGTTTGTGCAGTAGCATCTATCTCTTGTCTGTGTTCCATTTTTTATTGTTTTTCTTTTCTAATCCTTTTAAGATGGCATTCGTTCTAGTTGTAACATTTCTTTAAATAACAACAATAGGCTTTCCTACTAGTTTTGATTTTAATATTGTGGTAGGAAATTAAGATTCCAGAGGTGGAAGTTACATGTTTGGACATTTCCTCTTTAAAAGTTCTGACATTGGTCCAGTACTAATGGATAATCCCCTCCTGCAGCTTCCTTATGCTTCCATTCAGTTTGCATTGTCACCTCAATGTGTAGCTTAAAATGTGCCTCAACAGCTTAAGCAAATTCAAAACAAAGGGGACTGGGAGAGTTTGAGACTGTCAGTTCTTGAGAACTTTTTTTGGAGAAAATTATTAATCAGTAAACTATTCAGACCCATCCATAGTTTTCTGCATTTAGCTCCTTTCCTCACTGTCCAGATTTAAGGTGCTGAACCTCAAAACTTTATAAATGTTTTACCTCTCTCAGCCCCCTGTGCTCAGGTTTTACAGAGACCATCTAAATCATTGCTTTGGGTTTTACTTCACTCATGGCATCACCCTGAATTTGCTTAGTTTCCTTATAATTTCTATCATTCATGTGTAGTTAATAGGTATTTAAAGTATAATTACTCATTTTAAAATCAGCGTATAAATATATTGCCTGTATTTAGATATGGCCTATCTTAACAGACATATTAGAGACAAATTTGGGCCAGTGTTTTAATTCAGAAAGATACCCCATTCGCAATGACCTTTTAAAAATATGTTTCAGGTCTACAAATTATAATTTGACACCTGTATACACTTGTAATGTGATTGCCCCCAAAAGTCTACTTAACCAGTTGTCACCCTACAATTGATCTTCAGATCTGTTATCTATGAGCTTTAAAAAAAAAAAAAAAAAGACATTTTTAAACAGTTGCCATAACGCATTTCTGTTAGAAGTTTGAAGGTCATCTTAACTCCATTTTAGATTAGAAGATCTTTTTAAAGAGCGTCTAAAAACATTGCTTAAGTGTTGATGAGTTACTGTTTTTCCCATTATCCTAAACATCTTTTCTAACATATCCTAGAAAAGAAAGTGCAAGAGCACTTGTGGTTAATGGTAGTGCTAGATTCCTTTCAGCAGATCTTTTCTCAAGAGTAGAGACATGGAGGAAACTTACATTGTGTTTATGTCACATCCTATGTTTTAGGCAGTTTAAAGTCACATCAGCCTAAGAATCGTGAGTGTGTTACAGAGTTTGTAGGTCTATCCTATGGTATTTTGTTGACTGTTAAAAACATAAACTCTGAAGTTTTGGAGACAGGAGTTCACAGAACTTTTGGAGAGATCACAGTTCAACAGTGTGTAAGGTTCCTTTGAAAAAAAGCCGAATGGCAGCTGTTTTGTTTTTAATAGTGGTAGAGGAGTTGGAGAAGAGGAAGAATGTTAAAGTTAGCAAACGATAAAAACTCAATCTACTGGCTGAGGCCTGGAAATTACAACAGAACCTCTTAGACAGCTCAGGGTTCCAGTTATACATGCCACCCGCCATCTCTTTCTGACCCAGTTATCTGTCTGAATAGATGAGATTCCAGATGGGTACAGGATGTGTGTTCTTGACTGCTGTCAAGGAAAATGAACTTTGTTTAGTTAAGGTCCGATAGGGTACGATTGGAACAGATCTTGGAACGTTTTTTTCAGGTTGCATCTGGAGGTGGCGGGGTCGGAGATGGTGTTCAGGAACCAACAACAGGCAACTGGAGAGGAATGCTGAAAACTTCAAAAGCTGAAGAGTTATTAGCTGAGGAAAAATCAAAACCAATTCCAATTATGCCAGCCAGTCCCCAAAAAGGCCATGCTGTCAATCTGCTGGATGTGGTAAGCCACGCAAATAGGTTCAGCACTAGTGAGATAACCCTGTTATTCGGAGAACACTTTAAAAGACAAAAGAAACTAAAAGTCACAAAAACTTACTGAACTTAAACATTTATTTTTGAGAGCATGCGCGCAAGTAGGGGAGGAGCAGAGAGAGGAGGAGACAGAATCCAAAGCAGGCTCCAGGCTCTGAGCTGTCAAAACAGAGCCCAACGTGGGGCTCAAACTCACAAACTGTTACGTTAGATCATCACCTGAGCCGAAGTTGGACGCTTAACTGAGTCACCCAGGCGCCCCAAACTTACTGAACTTTTATTTGAAAATGGCACAAAAACAAAGTTTCTTTCTTCCCTTCACCCCATTTAGCCAGTTCCTGTTGCACGAAAACTATCTGCGCGTGAACAGCGAGACTGTGAGGTCATTGAGCGACTCATCAAATCGTATTTTCTTATTGTCAGAAAGAATATTCAAGACAGGTTAGTACTATAAATCAGAGCATATGTATACTGCTGGATAACTCCATAATCAGTTTTGAAAATACATGTATTTAAAACATTTTTAGGCTTTGATTCTAAGCGGATCATCTGATGGCTTTATTTTACAGTGTGCCAAAGGCAGTAATGCACTTTTTGGTGAATCATGTGAAAGATACTCTTCAGAGTGAGTTAGTAGGACAGCTGTATAAATCATCCTTACTGGATGATCTTCTGACTGAATCCGAGGACATGGCACAGCGCCGGAAGGAAGCTGCGGACATGCTAAAGGTATCGCAAATGCTTCTGAATCTTCACACCCGGGGCTGGGTTGTAGGTATAAACACTACATTCTGATCCCTGGAGATACACAGTCATCACAGGATGGCTAGTCTGTTTTTTTGCATAGTACTTGATTCGATTTTTAGACTGAAGGTACTAGTTGTATAGATCTGCCACATATAAAGGGGAGAGATTACTTCCACATGGTTCAAGATTTTTTGATATCATAACTCAATAAGCATCTATAATTTTTTTATCTTTTTTAATGTAGGCATTACAAGGAGCCAGTCAAATAATTGCTGAAATCCGAGAGACTCATCTTTGGTGAAGAGAACTATATAATACTGAGACTTTGTTGACTCGAAATTTGCTAGTTACTGCCTACTTGAGTAGAATTTTATTTATGAACTCCTGTGTATTGCAATGGTATGAATCTGCTCATGTGAAGAGACTGGCTATAAACTGAAAATCGTACTCTGTATCACAGAACAAATCGTACATTTAATCCAAATAATAAATGGCTGTTTCTAAAGTTGCCCCGTACATAAAAAATACACATAAAATACATCAAGTCTTTCTTGTGACAGTTTCATTTGAACTTAAAAAGAACTGTTCATGTTCTAGTCGTACAAGCAGTTTGCCTGTGGATAAGATGACCTGTGTAATCTGTGAGCAGTCTTAAAACTGCTGCCATAGTCCTTGGAGAAGAACGCACGAAGACATTTCATACAACTATAATGCATGCACACTATAAACTGGTCTGGCTTTGAAAGGTGTGAGTTGACAAGTTACTCACAGTCACTGTAGTCCACCTATCTTTCGATACCTACTTTTATTGAGCTTCTCTGCAACCTCTGATGTGTTAGTAAGAAAGCTGAAGGAAGGCACAAGAAGATCTGTAACACTGATGGTGATGTGCATGAGGTGTAGCTATTGCAGCCCTTCCACTTCCGGGTCCACGCTGCCCTAGTGCATTAAACATCTAAATTATCTTTGATTCTTTCTTAAACCTGCAAGCATGAATTCTACTTTCCTGCATTAAAAACAACCATCTAGACTTGATTTTCAAATATAATAGTAATTTCAATACATCTTTAAATTAGGTCACTCATAACATGCTCTAAGAGTCACTTGGAGGTGAGACTCAAAACCAGATACTGTGCTGGTCATCGAAGTATACATCTCTATTAGTTGGTAACAGTTACTTTTGCTTCACACCAATGATACATTAGATTACAACAGATAGGAAAATACTGATGGAGCCTTATTATTTAAAGAAAAACATCCGGACAGACACACCTAAAGGCTTTTTACTACTAAAATACATTCAGAGTTTTGGGGTGAGGTTTAGAACATACTCACATTTTATTAAAATTCCCCAGGTGATTCTTGGTATGAATTACATAAAAATTTTAAGATATGGGTCAAAATCCTTAAGGCATCTAGCTCCATCTCTAAAAGATATCAGCAATACAGAATTTACTGAACATGTTAACATTTCTGTTACAACAGTCATGAAGGACTACTGGCAGGAACAATGTGTTGGTAACGTGAGCTTATGGTACCCACGTACTAGCAAACAACGGGCTCAGCAACTGATCTCAAACATAAAAACCAGATTCAATCTTAATGGTACTACTTTGAATCTGTTCATAGTACCTTCTTGATAGAATACATACTACCTAAATGTTCATTAGCACACACTTTAAAATCACTCTGCCATTATTCAATATCAGTACAGCCATCCCTGATTTACTCACTTCAGATACATCAGATGACTACCATCCCAGTCTTTTGAGTTTGTAAGGGGGGAGAAACTTACAGTGTACCATTCCCCAGCATATCAAACATAATTTCAAATTGAAAACGTTACCTTTAAAACTGAGGTGATGGTAATGTACTTGCTGGCACTACACACCTTGTACAAGAAAAGCAGAGGCAAGAAAGGTATGTAAAGTTTCAGAAACCCTTCATTTATTGGCTCAAACTGAGTGAAGCTCTGAAATGTGACGATGATCTCTGACATTTACCACGGACGCCTGTATGTTCTTGCTATGTAAATAAAATTGCCGGTACGAAATGACATTCAAGTTTTGTCAATAAGTCAATTCTTCCTAACTTTGCTCCCAGGGAAAAATTTAGATCTACTAGCTTTTTAACATATAAATCTAATTGGAACATAAGACAGCTATGCTATATGACAAGTTTTACAACTTTTTTCCTGTGCAATCTCACAATTCACAAAGCTACGATTACATCTCCATTTTTACATATTAGGCTAGTGATTTGTTTCAAGTATCCCAGGTAGTAAATGGCTAGAATTTGAACACTAAAGCCATGCTTTGCTGCCTGTAAGGTTTTCAAGAAGGAACCAGATTGTGAACCATTTGTATTTATGTTTCACTTGGTCCTCAGGGAAATAGGGATGATAACTACCTTGATTTTTCACATGTAGAAACAGTTCTGAGAATTGACTTGCCTAATGTATGTACAGCTTAACTAGGTCTTGATTCTAAATCCTTTAAGTGTGACCTGAAGACTTCCCTTACCAGAAGAATTACTTTGATATTCTCATATGATGGGGTATTTGATACTACATTTGCCGCTATTTTCTCTCTAGTTACTTTTCAGTTTATCTCAAGTTGTAATCTGCTTGGGGACAGAAGCTGAAACTTAAGTTTCCAAATTTATAAAATATTGCTACCTTAGTAATCTGGCAAAACAAGGCTGTGAGTAAATTTATACTGAAACACAGGTAAGAGACTGGACAACTGAATTGGAAACTTTCTCAAAAGTACTGGTTTTTGTTCTTTGAAAAGAAACTTTCTACTGTAATTTCTACTCCCAACTAGGGCTTTGTGTAATACTTTTTTCTTAAGGAGAACTGTATTTGCTTCCTAAATGGCAACAAATTCAGAAATCTACAGTTTCCAATACCGTATTTCACATCTCTAATGTGACCACTGCGGATGCTGCTGGTGTTAGTAAGGTCAGGAAGATAGACACTTGGATATAAAAGTATCCAAGAGTCCTTATTCTGCCCTCTTTTTCACTGTTCTTCCTCATCTCTAAAAAGAGCGCAAGAAGGATACAATAGTTATTTCATGAAACAGGATTTTTAAAAGAGATTATCCTTGGCAATCATGGTTTTCTATGGTAGTCCTTAATACCTGCAGATCAGGAAACAAAATACCCCATCATTACACATTAATCAACCTATATAAATAATGAAATTACTCACACTCTGAGGCCTAGAGTATACTCCATTCTCTGTTGTTTGGCTTGTGTGAACGAAAGTATAAGTTCTGGAGCCAACCTTTGGTACATCTTGAGAATGAGATGGATATGTCTGAACCACCAGAAGGATTTTTCATCATAGCTGAAGCCATTTTATAATGTAGAAATTCCTTTTTCCTATTTTAAGTAATGAAAGTCCATTCTTAAGAATATGTTGTCCAACGACTAAAACACTCTCAGGATTTGTTACTTGTCTGTGATTTATACTGACTCCACCTTCTGTTATCATCCGATACCTAAAAATAACAGTGTTTTCGTTAATTAGATAAATCCATCACCACTCACCTCTCCCAATGATATTTCATTTATACTTCAGAGGCTGTCCAACTAAAACCACTTAGCACTGAATTGTTACCTTTATGTTCACTCTAGATTTCTGCCCCCCTTAAATGCTCTTCTAAAGGAGATTTAAGGCACAGTTTCTTATTTAGTAGAGAAAAAGCTGGGATATCCCACAGCTCTATATAGAACTATTCAGTTGGTAGTGATTTAAAAATGAGTAACAAAATCACTTTCTCAAGCCAATTCCCCCCCTCCCCACACTTTGAGTAGGGGCTTACAGAAAAGAAGCCTCCTGACAGAAAAAGGGCAATGCTGCTTTTAATGAGCTTCCATGAGCTACAAGTCACAACTATATATGCTATTACAAAAACCTTTAGAAAACTTGCTTATGAAACTGGAAGAACCTTGGAAATTCTATTCTGAGACTATGCAAATAATAGCACATTTTGTGAAAATGTTAAAAAGCAGAACTTTTTTAGAAAAGTGAAATGGGCTGATTTCAGAAATGGAAAATCAGTAGCTTATCTAATTCCAGTTTAGCAACAATTTTTTGATGGCATATGTAAATAGGTTTTACTCACATTATTTATGGCCCAATTCATTCAATAAACATTCATAGAGCCTTTACTACTGAAAACTAGTGGGGTAATCCAGACAAATAAATAATTACAGTGATTAAATGCTATAAAGCCCCAGGAAAGGTTGCTCTAGGAGCACACTGGGTGGGTGGGGGTTGGAAATTTTCCTTAAAGAAGAGACATGTAAACTGGAGAGTAGCAGTAAATTTCACAAACGGCGAGGAAACATGGGGAGTAGCTAGAAAGCAGTGAACTCTGAGAAGAAAAGAGGTCTAGAGTATGAAAGGCCTTGGAAGTCCTTGTGAAAGGCAAATGTTCATTTTCTCTTAACATGTTACCAAATGAAATAAACAGCTACAACCCATGGTTTTATAAAATTACAGTAAACCATCTTCTGTTTAAGGACAAATTTCTTTCTCGTAGGAAGTGTTATTTTGGGCTATTTGCTACAGTTTACAGATCAATTTCTACATTTTGTTTAAATGTACAAGCCAATCTTACTCAGCTTATACAATGTAAACAAATGTCAGTGTTACTTAAGAACTCTGTCAGAATCAGATATGGTGTCATCTTTAGTGGTACCATTTCCGGTATCAGTAAATAAACCGCTAGAAAAGTTCAGTAACCCCTGTGGTCCCTTAAACAGTCCTTTCCAATGCTGAGGAGAAACTGAGTTAGACTTAAGGAGAGACGGTATAGTAGTACCAGATTTTATAGAAAATTTAAAGGATTTTCGACAATACTCAGTTTTCACTTTATTCTGGGATTAACTTCTGCCAGAAATGAGACCCCATTGAAGCATTATCAGGAAAACACCTTCTGGAAACACATGCTGTGAACTGTAACATTTATTGCCGAATTAACTGTGAATCTAAAAGTTAAATAATCTTACCCTCGGGGACCATCTGGAATGGCATTTGCTTTGCGACATGTATCTAGGACACTTGTTCCTGGGTCGAGAACTAGTTCAGAAAACGAAGCTTCTTTAAACAGCTCTTTTAGCTCTTGATCAGACATGACCTCCAGTGCGTCTATGCTACTATGGTAAAGGGCTTGAGTGCACCTGAAAAACACATTGAGAACCACATCACGTGAGCGCTTATCCAGACACACAGGCTAGTACCCAGTAACCAATTATGGAGTGCCCATTATGTTCCACACTGAAAGGTTTTGAAACAGCAACGTTTATCTTACATAATTTACACTTAATTCAAGGTGATCTTTCTTTCCAACAGAAGCTATTCTACAGTACTTAGGTCAACCACTGACAATTCTTGTTAGTGGTAAATAACAACCCTAATGAATTTTCTCAAGTCTATTAATTACATTAACTTTATCCACTTTCAGTTATTCTAAAAGGCCACCTTTTAGCAGAAGCCAGTCCTTCTTGTCCATGAACAAGCTTTGTAACTTCTGCAGCAAGTCGTTTCTGAGGACCCCGCTTTTCTGGCTCTTTCTCATGCAGCTGCATTATGTGGTCAATCTCTGGAAGGGGCAGAAAAGTGAAGAGCTTCAGGTACCTTTGGGGCAAAAAATACAGTGTTAGGTATATATAAATAACATATCTAATTTTTATCTCTAACTCCCTTACCCTTTAAAAATCATCCTGCCTACTTTTAAATTCATTCATTCATTCATTGAGAGAGAGAAGCATCGCTTCTCGGCCTTTTGGCTAAGATCAAGCGAGAGAGAGAAGCAGGTGGTAGAGGGAGGGAGAGAGAATCCCAACAGGCTTCGCGCTGTCAGCACAGAACCCAACGCGGGGCTCGATCCCATGACCCTGAGATCGTGACCTGAGCCGAAGTGAGGAGACAGATGCTTAACCAACTGAACCACCCAGGTGCCCCTTTAAATTTATTTTTAATTATGAAAAATAAACATGAAGAAAAGTACCCAAAAAAGACACCCGTGCACATACCACCCACACTGAGGATGTTACTATTTTGCCATCTTTGTTCCAGACCTTTCTTTTTGAAAAAGAAAAGTACAGCTCTAGATCCCAGCACTACCATATTCCCCTCCTCGCCCACAGAGAGAAGCTAATCTAAATTTGTGCCCATCCTTCCTAGGGATGTTTTAGTACTTTTATGTATATGTGCCCATAAATAAAAAATTTGTAACTTCCTGACATACTATTTTGTGTATCCTCTTTTTAAAATAAAACACATAGAAAGACATAGAAAAGTATGCAAATCACATAGTTTAATGAATCAGAAAGCAAACATCTACCATCACCTGCCTAGAAATACATCATTGCCTCCACCCACCGAAGCCCAAATTTATCACATCCCCTTCCTCTCCAAATGAACCACTCCTTCGCCTTTCAAAATGATCACTTATTTTTCTTTATACTTTTACCATTTCAGTACCCCTCCGTAAACAGCTTCACTTTGTTTTGCCTGTTTTCAGGCTTTATATAAACGGAATCATACAGAATACATTTTTGTGTTTGGCTTTTCTGGCAGATGATTATGTTCAGTAAGAGGCTCATCCATGTGGTTGTGCGAACAGCTGTCACGTACAGCATTCTGTGCTGTGACTGTTTCCACGATATATTTATTTATTCTGTGTTGTTTCTACTCTTGGACAATTACTGATAATGCTGCTATGAATATTCCCATATATTTCTCTTGGTGCCTGTGTGCACTGATTTCTTTTGGGGACATAGCCAGGAGAGGAACTGCTGGGTCACAGGTTATGTACAAATACAGGTTTAATAAGCAGAGACACGTATTTTTCCTAAGTAGTTCTGTAAGTGTAGCATCGGTACCTGACATTAACCCTCTGACAGCCAAGGCATGCATTTCAAAGCCCTCCACCTCAAATAAACATACTGCCAGCTGCATGGCACAGCTAGCAGCAAGTCAACTAGACAAAGCACCAGACTACTGACACGCATGAAGCTCCTCTTTTAGAAAGCTCTGGGTAACCTACATAACTGGCCGCTTGAGTGACGCTGTTTCTCCCTTCCCACTTCCTAATTTCTGCTGTTTTAAATTTGCCAATAAAGAACTCACAAAGTCCTTAGGCACTTCACCCTTCATCCCAATAATGCAGAGCCCCTGGACCACACTCTCTTCCTCTCTCTCTCCCTGAGACCCCAGAATGCCACGGACCCTCCAGAACTTCTGAGTCATAAATCTTGTTTTTCGAAGTTCTCTGATGGTTGTGGCTGAGGTGCGTCCTGCAATTGTAAGAACCCTTAAGGCAAGTCTAGCCACAAGACGAACTCACAAGAGGCACTCGGGTCAGGGAACCATCTCTAAGTGCAGCCACAAGTAGTCAGCCCAGGTGAGTGTCCCCAGGCATTTCTAACCGCTGGCACCACTATCAATAGTCTGAGAGCCAAACAGTTGGTAGATGGTACAGTCAAGGGGACTGTGTGATGATAGCACTTGTAGTTAACTTACGGGAACGCGTTTAGCTTCAAGTATCTTTTTTTTGTCTTCAAAGTTTATTTTTATTTGTTTTGAGAAAGAGAGAGAGAGAGAACGAGCAAGCAGGGGAGGGGCAGAGAGATACGGAGGCAGAATCCCAAGGAGTCTCTGCGTCATCAGCGTAGACCTTAATGAGGGCTTGAACTCACAAACCATGAGATCCTGACCTGAGCCGAAATCAAGAGTTGGAGCCCAACAGACTGAGCCCCCCATGCACCACCCCCAGCTTCAACCACCTTACTAACTGTGACTGGCTAACCCAGATGGTGACACCATTTGGGAAGGCAGCACCACTTGCTGGAGGTCTACTGCACTCTTCCGTGCTTCTGCATATTGCCTCTGCTGTGTGCTTCCTGTCACTACTACCATAATAATTCACTCTCCAGTGCAAGGTGATTTAGGCTATATGGACTAATGAGATGATAAGACCACTAATTATAAAGGCCTTTACTGACTACTAATGTACATGAGGGTCCTCCCTGCCTTGCGCCAAGGACAGCTAGTGAAGGCAGAGTGAACCCCAAGGCTGTGACTGCTGCCCAAGATGAGGCTTTGGGTTAATGGTACCGAGGAAAGGGTACTCCAGTAGATAAGGAGGAGTGAGAACTCCCCTAGTGACCACTGAGTGGTGGGTCACAGTGGGACTATGTGCCCTAACCCAGATACACGGAACAGCCTTGTAATAGGAAACCAGTGGCACCATGAAAGGAGACATTCACTGAGGCTTGCTGTCCCCACATGGCCGCTACACTCACCATCACTTTGTCTCCCTAACCCCATGGGATATCATAAGTCCAGTCTCCGGTGTGATGTTGCTAAACAATTAATAGACAAACACAAATGTCCTGAACATCTTATGCCAGTGCCTCTTAAGACCCCAGAGGAGGTACATCAGCTCCAAATAAATGCAAAATTTATTTAACAGAGATGAAAGCTTCCTGGGCATTGCTTAGTGCCACCAGGTACCAACATGCCAAGGCTCTGCTATTTGCACCAACAGGAAAGCTAGGGCTTTCCCAAAGGTACCGTGTACACTGCGCTAGTGGAGGCAGATCCCAATCCTGGGGAGGGCAACTGGGACACCCTGGAAAGGAATGCAGCCACTTATGAAGTGGGCTCACAGGGACATTTTCCAGAAACTTTTTCTGGTAACAACACGTAAGATCAACGTAATGAAGAAAATCAGAAAGTAACAATTAAGGCATCAGAAATTATGCCTTAACTGAAATTCTAACCTTAAAGACTTTGTGCAGCAGGAAGGATAGAAGGGAGCTAACTGGCTATTACAGGTTTGTGGCCTGTGATTGAAAACTGTTACTCATGGCTGAACTGCACAACAGGCCAGTCTCTCTGAAGACCCTAAAATCTTTTATTTATTTATTTATTTATTTATTTATTTTTAATTTTTTTTTTTTAAATATTTTTTAAGGTTTATTTATTTTTGAGACAGAGACAGAGCACGAGCGGGGGAGGGGTAGAGAGAGAAGGAGACACAGAATCCAAAGCAGGCTCCGGGCTCTGTCAGCGCAGAGCCCGACGCGGGGCTGGAACCCATGAACCGCGAGATCGTGACCTGAGATGAAGTCGGGCGCTTAACCGACTGAGCCACCCAGGCGCCCCTGAAGACCCTAAAATCTATAATCTTCTCAGAGAACAGTCCAGCTACATGTCTGTTTCCTTTGAGATACCACATCCTGAGCCCCCTAGGCTTTCCTCCCCAAATGGGATAGAACAAAGCAACATGTCTCAGGGGGTGCCCCTAGTACCAAAGGAAAAGCTGACCTGGTTGTTGAGGCCACTGATGAGGATGAGGACGAGTAAAGGAAGATGGAGCCCCCAGAGCCACTGATACCTGTACCTACCCCCCCACCCTGGATATTTACTGCCTGGTGCTGTGCTCATCCTTTCCTCACAGAAATCACTAGAGCTAAGGCTCACAGTGAATGGGAAACATTAGACTAGGCCTGTCTCCTACAGCAAAGTTGGCGTGGTCCCTTATGTTTATCATTTCAATGACCATAGTGACCCAAATGACACCCTCTTCATTTCTAAACCTGACGAGGCCTCAAGTGACCCCGAGTCCAGAGTATTACTCTATAAGGCGCTCCCCCTAACTACAGGGCAGTGCTACTAATTTTAATGGGACTGCTGAAACCATTTGAAAGGTACTGGGGGGCACGGGCATGGTTGCTAGACATGGAGGAGGTTACTATCCAGGTACCCAGACACTTCAGATCTATGCCCTTCTACCCCCGCTGCCCCCTTGAACAAATTTCCCTCAACAAAAAGGGCTCCCAACTCCAATAAATCCTCAACTTAATTTTGCCCTTTATGAAAACACACAGGTTAACTTCTTCTGGGAGTTACAAAATCTCAGTGTTCCTGGCCACTTAGTATCTAGATAGCCAGTCTCTAAACTCTAGATCCTAACACTAGCATTCCCTCATCTATAGCCCCCTTCGGCCATCCACCCTCTTGCCACTCAGCTGCCATCCATCCTGACTTGAACCCAGTCTCTACAACTGCCTCTGACCTCTTCTCTAAAACCCAGGGCTGGCAGCCACCTAAGCCTCTACCGCAGGGAGTTGGTGGCTCCCCAGGACTCATCCCACCTCCCAGAGACAGTGGCCCCTATACCACTCTGGTAGTCCCCTGGGTCAATGAAAATGTCCCTAAGGGGGACTCTGTGAGTGAAACGTTGCAAGAACCACAAAGTACCAAAGACATCACTACAAGCATGAAACCTACAGACATCACAATGACTCTAAACCTGTATCTTTCAATAATAACACTGAATATAAATGGACTAAATGCTCCAACAAAAAGACATAGGGTATCAGAATGGATTAAAAAAAAACAAGACCCATGTATTTGCTGTCTACAAGAGACTCATTTTAGACCTGAGGACACCTTCAGATTGAAAGTGAGGGGATGGAGAACTATCTATCATGCTACTGGAAGTCAAAAGAAAGCTGGAGTAGCCATACTTATATCAGACAAACTAGACTTTAAATTAAAGGCTGTAACAAGAGATGAAGAGGGCATTATATAATAATTACAGGGTCTATCCATCAGGAAGAGCTAACAATTATAAATGTCTATGCACCGAATACGGGAGTCCCCAAATATATAAAACAATCACAAACATAAGCAACCTTATTGATAAGAATGTGGTAATTGCAGGAGACTTTAATACGCCACTTACCACAATGGATAGATCATCTAGACAGAGAATCAATAAAGAAACAAGGGCCCTGAATGATACATTGGATCAGATGGACTTGACAGATATATTTAGAACTCTGCATCCCAAAGCAACAGAATATATTTTTTTCTCTAGTGCACATGGAACATTCTCCAAGAAAGATCACATACTGAGTCACAAAACAGCCCTTAATAAGTATAAAAGAATTGAGATCATACCATGCACACTTTCAGATCACAATGCTATGAAACTTGAAATCAATCACAGGAAAAAGTCTGGAAAACCTCCAAAAACATGGAGGCTAAAGACCATCCTACTAAAGAATGAATGGGTCAACCAGGCAATTAAAGAAATTAAAAGATAAATGGAAACAAATGAAAATGAAAATACAACAATCCAAACCCTTTTGGATGCAGCAAAGGCAGTAGTGAGAGGAAAATACATTGCAATCCAGGCCTACCTCAAGAAACAAGAAAAATCTCAAATACAGAATCTAACAGCACACCTAAAGGAACTAGAAGCAAAACAGCAAAGACACCCCAAACCCAGCAGAAGAAGAGAAATAATAAAGATCAGAGCAGAAATAAACAATTTAGAATCTAAAGAAACAGTAGAGCAGATCAATGAAACCAAGAGTTGGTTTTTTGAGAAAATAAATAAAATTGATAAACCTCTAGCCAGGCTTCTCAAAAAGAAAAGGGAGAGTACCCAAATAGATAAAATCACAAATGAAAATGGAATTATTACAACCAGTCCCTCAGAAATACAAGCAATTATCAGGGAATACTATGAAAAATTATATGCCAACAAACTGGACAACCTGGAAGAAATGGACAAAGACCCTAAGCACCTACAGACTTCCAAAACTCAAACAGGAAGAAACAGAAAATCTGAACAGACCCATAACCAGTGAAGAAATTGAATCAGTTATCAAAAATCTCCCAACAAATACAAGTCCAGGACCAGATGGCTTCCCTGGAGAATTCTACCAGACATTTAAAGCAGAGTTAATACCTATCCTTCTCAAGCTGTTCCAAAAAATAGAAAGGGAAGGAAAACTTCCAGACTCATTCTATGAAGCCAGCATCACTTTGATTCCTAAACCAGACAGAGACCCAGCAAAAAAAGAGAACTACAGGCCAATATCCCTGATGAATATGGATGCAAAAATTCTCAACAAGATACTAGCAAATCAATTCAACAGCATATAAAAATAATCATTCACCATGATCAGATGGGATTCATTCCTGGGCCGCAGGGCTGGTTCAATATTTGCAAATCAATCAATGTGATACATCACATTAATAAAAGAAAAGAACGATAAGATCCTGTCCATCGATGCAGAAAAAGCCTTTAACAAAATTCAGCATCCTTTCTTAATAAAAACCCTCGAGAAAGTCGGGATAGAAGGAACATATTTAACATCATAAAAGCCATTTATGAAAAGCCCACAATGGGGAAAAACTGAGAGCTTTCCACCTGAGATCAGGAACACAACAGGGATGCCCACTCTCACCGCTGTCGTTTAACATAGTGTTGGAAGTTCTAGCATCAGCAATCAGACAACAAAAGGAAATCAAAGGCATCAAAATTGGCAAAGATGAAGTCAAGCTTTCACTTTTTGCAGATCACATGACATTCTACATGGAAAACCCGATAGACTCCACCAAAAGTCTGCTAGAACTGATACATGAATTCAGCAAAATTGCACGATACAACATTAATGTACAGAAATCAGTTGCATTTTTATACACCAATAATGAAGCAACAGAAAGACAAATAAAGAAACTGATCCCATTCACAATTGCACCAAGAAGCATAAAATACCTCGGAATAAACCTAACCAAAGACGTAAAAGATCTGTATACTGAAAACTATAGAAAACTTATGAAGGAAATTGAAGAAGACACAAAGAAATGGAAAAACATTCCGTGCTCATGGGTTTCAAGAATAAATATTGTCAAAATGTCAATACTACCCAAAGCAACCTACACATTCAATGCAATCCCAATCAAAATTGCACCAGCATTCTTCTCGAAGCTAGAACAAGCAATCCTAAAGTCTGTATGGAACCACAAAAGACCCTGATAGCCAAAGTAATTTTGAAGAAGAAAACCAAAGCGGGAAGCATCACAATCCCAGACTTAGCCTCTACTACAAAGCTGTAATCATCAAGACAGTATGGTATTGACACAAAAACAGACACATAGACCAATAGAATAGAGACTCCAGATTTGGACCCACAAATGTGCAGCCAACTATCTTTGACAAAGCAGGAAAGAATATCCAATGGAAAAAAAGAGAGTCTCTTTAACAAATGGTGCTGGGAGAACTGGACAGCAATATGCAGAAGAATGAAACTAGACCACCTTCTGACACCATTCACAAAAATAAATTCAAAATGGATGAAGGAACTGAATGTGAGACAGGAAAGCATCAAAACCCTAGAGGAGAAACAGGAAAAAACCTCTCTGACCTCTGCTGGAACAATTTCTTACTTGGTATATCTCCAAAGGCAAGGGAATTAAAAGCAAAAATGAACTATTGGGACCTCATCAAGATAAAAAGCTTCTGCACTGCAAAGGAAACAATCAACAGAACTAAAAGGCAACTGACAGAATGGGAAAAGATATTTGCAAATGACATATCAGACAAAGGGCTAGTATCCAAAATCTATAAAGACTCACCAAACTCCACACCCGAAAAACAAATAATCCAGTGAAGAAACGGGCAGAAGATATAAATAGACACTTCTCTAAAGAAGACATCCAGATGGCCAACAGGCACATGAAAAGATGTTCAATGTCACTGCTCATCAGGGAAATACAAATCAAAACTACACTGAGATTCTACCTCACGCTGGTCAGAGTGGCTAAAATAGACAAATCAGGAGACTATAGATGCTGGAGAGGATGTGGAGAAACGGGAACCCTCTTGCACGTTGGTGGGAATGCAAACTGGTGCAGCTGCTCTGAAAAACAGTGTGGAGATTCCTCAAAAAATTAAAAATAGAACTGCCCAATCCCAGCAATAGCACTGCTAGGAATTTACCCAATGGATACAGGACTGCTGATTCATAGGGGCACATGTACCCCAATGTTTATAGCACCACTTTCAACAATAGCTAAATTATGGAAAGAGCCTAAATGTCCATCAACTGACAAATGGATAAAAAAGATGTGGTTTATATATACAATGGAATACTACTTGGCAATGAGAAAGAATGAAATCTGGCCATTTGTAGCAACGTGGATGGAACTGGAGAGTGTTATGCTAAGTGAAATAAGTCAGGCAGAGAAAGACAGACACCATATGTTTTCACTCATAAGTGGATCTTGAGAAACATAACAGAAGACGGGGGAAGGGGGAAAAAAGTTATATAGAGGGAAGGAGGCACATCATAAGAGGCTCTTAAATACTGAGAACAAACTGAGGGTTGATGCGGGGTGAGGGGGGGGAAGTGGGTGATGGGCATTGAGGAGGGCACCTGGTGGGATGAGCACTGGGTGTTGTATGGAAACCAATTTGACAATAAATTATATACAATAAATAAATATTTGGTAGAATTAAAAAAAAAATGTCTGATTAGACATCAAGGCCCAAGTCACTGTTATTCCAATCTCTCTAAATTCTTAAAAGAGAATTGCCAGTAAAACAATCAAAGGTGTACAAATCCATTCAGATGTAACTAACTACAGGGGCCATTTACTTCAAATGGCTCCTTCTGGTGGTGGCCTCCTTGGTCCTTTCCCTCCCTACTATAGGCATGGATGCATTGACACAATGCCATGCAACATCGAACAGGCCCAAGTTCTTGGCATTCCTGGTGTAATTTACCACGTGGATGCCAGTGACTCTTCCTCCTGTGGGCAAGATGGTAAACACCCCCTAATACCAATTTAAACAGGTCATTAAAAGCTTATAACCTGTTATTAAAGATACTGAGATGGAGTCTCCTCATTCAATAGTCACATTTGGTTGGTATGTAAGTCAGCCTATAATGAATGGTATCTCACCATTTACCTTCAAAACCTTAATGCTCAGATTTCCCCAATTAAGCTATAATTCCTAGTAATACAGAATTAATTGAGAACACATACCTCTGACACAACAAGCATACTAACATTCACATTATATGGGTTCAAAAAAAAAAAAAAACAGAGAGAAAGGGAGAAAACTTATTTGAAGACATAATAGCCGAAAATTTCCCTAACCTGGGGTAGGAAACAGACATCTGAATCCAGGAAACACAGAGAGCCCCAAATAAGATGAACCCAAAGAAGTCCATATCAAGACACATTGATAATTAAAATGTCAAAAACTAAAAGGACAGAATCTTAACAGTGGGAAGAGAAAAGCAAACAGTGATGTACAAAGCAACTCCCAAAAGGCTATCAACTGATTTTTCAGCAGAAACTGCAGGCTCTAGAGGGAGCACACAGTATATTCAAAATGATGAAAGGAAATAAACTACAACTAAGAATACTCTACCCAGCAAGGTTATCATTCAGAACTGAAGGAGGGGTAAAGAATTCCCCATATAAACAAAAGTTAAAGGTATTCGTCACCACTAAACCAGCATTACAAGAATGTTCAAGGGACTTTTGTAAGTGGGAAAGAAGAGGCCATAACTAAAACTTAGAATAATTATGACAATTTCAATGGTGAAAGCAAATATATAGTAAAGGTACCACATCAATCACAAAGCTATTGCGAAGGTTCAAAGACAAGAGCAGTAAAATCAATTATATCTACAATAATTGGTTAAGCAGTACAAAAAATAAAAACATACAAATACATAAAATGTGGAGGAGGTGAATAAAAATGTAATGCTTTCTAAACATGTTCAGGAGCACCTGGTTGGCTCAGTGAAGCATCCAAGTTCAGCTCAGGTCATGATCTTGTGTTTGTGGGTTTGAGATCCACATTGGGCTCTGTGCTGACAGCTCAGAACCTGGAGCCTGCTTTGGATTCTGTGTCTCCCTCTCTCTGCTCCTCCCCTACTTGTGCTCTGTCTCTCTCAAAAAATTAAAACATTAAAAATAATAGTAAGTGCGTTCAAACTTAAGTGACTATCAACTTAAAACAGACTGCTATATATGTAGGGTGTTAAATATGAACCTCATGGTAACTACAAACCTTTGAAAAGAGAATACATATGGAAAAAAATAAAAAGAATTCAAGCATAACACTAAAGAAAGTTATGAAATCACAAGGGAAGAGAGCAAGAAAGGGACAGAAGAACTACAAAAACAATCAAACAACAAAATGGCAATTAAGTATATAACTATCAATAATTACTTTAATGTTAAGGGTCTATATGCTCCAATCAAAAAACACAGGCTGACTGAATGGATAAAAACCCCAAGACACATCTATGTGCTGTCTACGAGACACTCATTCTGACCTAAAGACACAAAATTAAAACGAAGAGATGAAGACAAGTATTCCATCAAAATGGAAACAAACAAAAAGTCACGGCATTAGTACTTATATCAGACAAAATAGACTTTAAAACAAGGACTATAACAAGAGAAAAGAGCATTAACATAATGATAAAGGATCAATCCAACAAAGATAGAACAATTATAAATTTCTATGTGCCAAAAATGGTAGCACCTAAGTATGTAAAGCAAATATTAATGGACATAAAAGGGAGAAATCAATAATACGATAATAGAATGGGACTTTAACACCCCACTTACATCCAAGGATAGGTCATCCAGGCAGAAAAATCAAGGAACCAGTGCTTCTGAACAACATAATAGACCAGATGGACTTAACAGATACACAGAATATCCCATCCCAACAAAAGAATACACATTCTTGGGGCGCCTGGGTGGCTCAGTCAGTTAAACGTCTGGCTTCGGCTCAGGTGATGATCTCACGGTCTGTGAGCCCCGCGTCAGGCTCTGTGCTGACAGCTCAGAGCCTGGAGCCTGTTTCAGATTCTGTGTCTCCCTCTTTCTCTCTCCTCCCCCGCTCATGCTCTGTCTCACTCTTCTCAAAAATAAATAAACATTAAAAAAAAAAAAAAAGAATACACATTCTTTTCAAGTGCACATGGAACATGGTCTATGATAGGTCATATGTTAAGCCACAAAACAAGTCTCAATAAATTTATGAAAACTGAAATCATATCAAACCTCTTTTAGGTGTGAAACTAGAAATCAATTACAAAAAAAAATTGTGAAAAAACACAAACACGTGGAGGCTGAATAACATGTTACTAAATAACCAATGTGTCAACAAAGAAATCAGAGAGGAAATTTAAAAATACCTGGAAACAAATATAATGGAAGCATGATGTTCCAAAATCTCTGGGACATAGCAAAAACAGTTCTAAGAGCAATACAGACCTCTCTCAAGAAACCAGAAAAATATCAATCTAAGCTTACAACCAAAGGAGTTAGAAAAAGAACAAAGTCAAAAGTTAGCAGAAGCAAAGAAATAATAAAGATCAGAGCAAATAAATGAAAAGCGACTTAAAAAAAAATGAAAAGATAAGTGAAACCAAAACCTGGTTCTTTGAAAAGATAAACAAAACTGATAAACCGTTTGCCAAATTCATCAAGTAAAAAAGAGGACTCAAATACATAAAATCAGCAATGAGAAAAGATACGAATGACACCACAGAAATACAAAGGATTATAAGAGACTACCAAGCTTAGGGGTGCTGGCTGGCTCAGTCAGTAGACCATGCATCTCTCTCTCTCTCTCTCTTTAAATGTTTTCATTTATTTTTGAGAGAGAGAGAGAGAGAGAGAGAGAGAGAGAGAGAGAATGAATGAATGAATGAATGAGTGTGGGAGGGACAGAGAGGGAGACACACAATCTGAAGCAGGCTTTAGGCTCTGAGCTGTCAGCACAGAGCCCAATGTGGGTCTTGAATTTATGAACCACGAGATCATGACCTGAGCTGAAGTCGGATGCTTAACCAACTGAGCCACCCAGGTGGCCCTAAAGCATGCAACTCTTCATCTTAGGGTTGTGGGTTCAAGCCCCACGCTGGGTGTAGAGATTACTTAAAAGACTACCATGCTCAACCAAGGAGGTTAAAGTCTTGTACTGTGAAAACTATAAAACACTGATGAAAGAAACTGAGTATCACACAAACAATGGAAAGATAGTCTATGCTCATATAAAGAATTCATATTATTAAAATGTCCATCCTACGCAAAGCAAACTATAGATTCAATGCTATCCCTCTCAAAATACCAACAGCATTTTTCACAGAACTAGAGCAAATAATCCTCATATGGAACCACAAAAGACCCAGAATCACCAAAATAATCAGGAGAAAGAATAACAAAGCTGGAGGTATCACACTTTCAGATTTCAAAATACATTACAAAGCCAGAGTAATCAAACAGAATGAAATACTGGCAGAAAAATAGACACATAGATCAAGAGAAGAGAATAGAAAGCCCAGAAATAAACCCACACTTATATGGTCAGTGAATCTATGACACTAGGAGGCAAGACAATACAATGGAGAAAAGAAAGTCTCTTCAACAAATGGTGCTAGGAAAGCTGGACAGCTACATGCAAAAGTATGAAACTGGACCACTTTCTTACAACATACATAAAAATAAACTCAAAATGGATTAAAGACCTAAATTTGAGACCTGAAACTATGAAACTCCTAGAAGAAAACATAGGCTGTAATCTGACATGGGCCTTAGCATTTTTTTTCTAGACATTTTCTAGAAATTAGACATTTTGCTAGATATGTCTCCTCAGACAAGGGAAACAAAGTGAAAATAAACTATTGATACTACACCAAAATAGAAAGCTTTCACACAGAGAAGGAAACCATCAACAAAATGACTTACTGACTGGAAGAAGACACTTGCAAACGATAGATCAACAAGATCCAAAAAGAACTCATACAAGTCAACTCCAATAATAATCCAATTTAAAAATTAGCAGAGGACCTGACATTTTTCCAAAGACAAACTGATGGTCCAATATAACAAGATGCTCAACATCACTAATCCTAAGGGAAATGGAAATCAAGACCACAATGAGGGATAGCTAGTACTTTTAGTACATGGAACTGGTATTCTACTCTTAATGGTGGCTTTTGGAGAACTGTAGATCTCAATTTTAATTGTCTAATTTACCAATCTTTTTCTTTGTATCTCACATAAGAATCTTTATCCCAGGTATGAAGAGATTTTCCTATTTATGCTCTGAACACATGATTTAGCTTTCGTTACAGATTATGTTGACAACCTACCTGGCATTGATTTTTGCATACAGTGTGAGGTTAAATTTCATCATTTTCCTCAAATAAGGCATCTAATTATCCAAGTGATATATATTGAAAATATAGTCTTGGGGCACCTGAGTGGCTCAGTCAGTCAAGCGTCTGACTTTTGGCTCAGGTCATGATCTCATCGTTGATGAGTTCGAGCCTGGCGTTGGGTTCTGTACTGACAGCTCAGAGCCTAGAGCCTGCCTCTGATTCTGTGTCTCCCTTTCCTTCTGCCCCTTCCCCGCTCACAGCTGTCTGTCTCTCTCTCAAAAATAAATAAACATTAAAAAAATTAAAAAAAAAAAAAAAGAAAGAAAGAAAAGATGGTCTTATCCCACTGTTCTGCAGCTCCACAGACATTAAGTGACCATAGATGCTGGAGTTTATCTGGATTCTCTAATCTTTCCCATTTGTCTGTCACTTACCCTTACATTTAAGCTTGTGCTTTAAAATCCAAACATTATTATTAGAATTAATAAGAGTTTAGCAGAGTTGCTGGGCACACAGTTAATACACAGAAATTAATTCTATTTTTATACATCACAGCCAAGTAGAAAATGAAATATTCAAAAAGATGTCAGTTCTTGATACATCAAAACTCTAAACTGTATCATCAAATATGTTGAAAACAAACCTGAAGGAAAAAAAATCTTAATTATTGTAGTTCATTATAAAACATTTCTCAGTCTGGAAAAATGATTTTTGGTAAAATTCACCTTTTCTTTGTTGCAGGTACATTTTTATCATCAATTACATTCTTTGAAGGGTTTAAGATAATGTGAATGAATAATAAGATAATGTGATTTTCTCGTTAGAGAAAATCATTTTTAAAAAAGGATCTTCAAAGTGTGTACTACGTTATGGTAAAGAAAAGAAACTTGAGAGATAAGAGTAAAATAAGGTTTAGTCAAGTTGACCATAAAAGGAGTGAAAAAACCAGACTATGCAACTGATAACATCCTAAGTACTTACTAGAGGTATATCAAAACTTGACTCTAAGTTTTTCAGGAGTCACGGTAGTTCTCTGCTTTAACTAACAAAAAACTTGTTTAGAACAGTTAAAATTGCAATGTTCTGTGTCTTAAGTAGAATCTAAGTGAAAACAAAACACAAAAAACTATAAAAGGCACACAAAGATTCAATGGCTAAAATTATACCATGAGCTTAATATACTTAATTGTTCTCAGCACACTATTAAGAACTCACCTTTCTACCAAATCATCCTGCTGCCTGACAAAGAATTGATACAATTCAAATGGAGAGGTCTTATCTCTGTTTAGCCACACAGCATTACCAGCAGACTTTCCCAATTTTGCTCCTGTTGTACTTGTAATTAGAGGAACAGTGATTCCAAATACGTCTTCTCCAGTCAACCTAAGCATAAAGGAAAACTTCATTATGCGCTTCAGTCACAAGTGTTGGTAGGTTTTGCTAATCGTTCTTCAGATTTCATTCTGGTCTCTTGCTCTGAGAAAACTTCCTTTACCTTCTAAATCTGAATGTTCGTCCCTCGTTTTCAGAGCACTCACTGTTTTGGCATTTGTCATTCTCAACTACAATGGAACCAGTGACTCTGGGGGAGTTTCTGTATAACTAGGGCCTCAAAACTTTAAAGGCCCAAGAAAACAAGGAAAGAAAACTGGGTAAGGAGTCAGGTAGAGACACTAAGGATGCTTTAAGGGATTTTAAAAATGAGTAGCACATGGGCTAGGCTAGAACTACAGAGTTCATCTCCCTTAAGAAAATGTCATTAAAATCTACATTATTCGCCAAACATTTGGAGCTGAAAAACAATTTTTTGCGATGCCAACCAAAAACTAATACTAGCTTCATGGAAGGTGCAGCTAAAGCAGAAACTACTCACCGAGGCACAATCCCATTCAAGTATAAACAAAGGAAAGCAGTTTCTCAATTCAGTAACACAGAATCCTGGCTGGTGGTGTATTTCCTGCAGAGTTCTAGAATATGTTCCATACCTAATACCATTAATCCAGCCCGTTAGTTCTCATTATCAGCCTGTCACATCGACACCATTTCATACTCTTAACGGGGAGAAAACCAAAAAGGACTTGACAAGGGCGTCACTACCCAATCCCAATAGTGAATCGTAGGATATTCGGGTGTAAATTATTTGGTCACACGATTTCTCCTGGGTCTAAAGGCGCTTACTTGTGGATAAACTCGTATCCGGACATGATATTGCCCAATTGATCAGATCCACCCAGCTGGACCCGGCATCCATAATGTTGGAACAGATAGTAGAAATCATAAGCCTGGAGCACCTGGTAAAAAAACTCGGCCAAGCTCATGCCCTCGGGACTCTTGAGTCGGGTCTGGACGCTCAACCGGCTCAGGAGCGTCCCCATGCGGAAGTGGCCGCCTACGGCGGATAGGAAGTCCACCAGGTGCTGCTTCTGGTACCAGGCTGAATTATCCAGTACCGTGAAGCTTCCCCAAGGCCGCCCATCCGCGAAGAGCTGCTGGTGATTGGCACCCATGGCCTCGAGGCCTTGGCGCAGGGCGCGCGCATTGCTTCGCACGCGTTCTGCGCCCAGGGCCTCGCGCTCCTTGGTGCGGCCGCTCGGATCTCCCAGGCGCGCGGTGGCACCTCCCACCAGCGCAATCACGTTGTGGCCTGCTCGCTGGAAGTGAAACAGGCCCAGAAGAGCTAGCAGATGCCCCACATGAAGCGAGTCGGCCGTGGGGTCGAAACCGCAGTAGATGGTCTGGGGAAAGTTGCCCGTTCCACGGTCGAAAAGCTCTGGGAGCTCTATCTTCGTACCCCTCTCGGGGAAGAACTCCTTGAACAGACCTCGAGCCTTTTGCACCGCCAGCAGCCCCTGAGCGCCCGAATGGGCCTCACGCAGTCCCAGGAACAAGACTCCTGACGTGCCTGGGCTCCCAAACCACCTGCCCCGGGAAAAGCACCGGAACATGGGGGCCGCCATCTTGACACCGGCACGATGCGAATGCTGGGATTTTGGAGCCCTTGCCACACCCCCAGTGTCAGACTCCCATAATTACTACGGAAATTGCTTCCGTGTTTTTCTGCGCATGCCCGGGGGGGGGGCGAGACGGTCACTTAGCTACGGAGCTTGAGTTCTCAGCAGTCATTGGAGTTCTGACGTAAACGGGGGTTCTCCTTAGCTTGCAGTCTAACTTCGCTAATACTTAATTTCCTCATTCGTACCGCAGGTGTGCCTGTGATAATAGTTCCTACTTCAAAGGGCTGTTGTGAGGACTAAGAATTAAAGCCCTTTGCACCTACGAAGCGCTCTACAAACATCAGAGTTTGTTTAAATTTTAACATGAAATTGTGATGCGCAAATTGGTTTGAATTCTTGGCTCATTGCAAAAACTTGTTCACAGTTGTGATGGGTTAGAAATTTTTTAACTTAAAGGAGAGAGAGAGAGAGAGAGAGGGCGTTGGGACGCAAACAATTTTCAGAGTGATTCCCCAAGTAGATGAGAGCACCAGCTTCTCCAGGAGGTGGCAGTCTTGTCCAAGCTATAGGGAGAGAAAATTCAATACAATAAATGCAGAAAGCCCTGTTTTATTATGTAACAGTTACAGGTAACCAGGTTTAGTATAACTGGAATCAAATAGGTGATCACATTTTCACAGCATGGCGATTGCTATCAGTACTCCTCACCATGGATGGGGTTCTCATTGCCAGTTGGCTGGTATAGAATCCAGCTCCAAAACCCTATTTATTGTTGTTGTTGTTGTTGTAATGATGATTATTATTATTATTATTATTATTATGTGGGCTTTACCTTCAGCGCGGAGCCCAACTGTGGTGCCTGAACTCACATCCGGAGATCAAGACCTGAGCTGAGATCCGAGAGTCTGATGCCTAACCAACTGAGCCTCCCAGGCCCCCCAAAATCCATTTTAGGGTCTTATTTCTAGGACTACTTTCAATACGAACTGTGTAAGGTCGAGTTAGAGATTTGTGTGCAGAAGGATTGTGTATTCTTGGAACAACATCTGTAATGCAGCGGTGGAGGTAGAGGGTGAAGTTTTAATATGAACAGTTTGCAATAGCAGCCTCAAATAATCCTATAGGGTGCTCTGAGGCTGGGATTTCCTTTCAGATTCATTCTAAATTGAAACAAGGGGCAGGCCTTTGTACTTTGTTATTGACCAGCCGTTAAACGTGGGATGCACTTGGAGAGTAGGCAAAATCTTGATCAAGGCTTTGGCAGAGGGCAAGATGCAAAAATAGGCTCAGCTGTGAGCCATCACCAACCTATATGCCCAGCAGCTAGGGGACTGAGTGCCTTGATCCTGAAACAGGTGTCTGGGCCATGTGCCAGACCACTCCTACAAGACATTTCCATCTCTTTCTTTCTGTTTTTTAAAATGTTTATTTATTTATTGTGTGAGAGAGAGCAATTGAGAGTCAGCAGGGAAGGGGCAGAGAGATAGGGAGACAGACAATCCCAAGCAAGCTCTGCACTGTGAGTGTGAAGTCGGATGTGGGGCTTGAACTCATGAAGTGTGAGACCATGACCTGAGCCAAAATCAAGAGTCGGACATTTAACCGACTGAGCCACTTCCATTTCTTAACATTAAGAAATCATTTAACAAAATGAAATGCTATTTAAAAAATTAGTTTCTTTGCATGTATAATTATCAGTGAAGTGAGATTCTCATTGTCAAATGTTAACTGTGATAGGATTTGAGATACTTATTCAACAGGTTATGCAACTCAATCCCAAATGCTGAAGAAAATAAGCAGGTGTGTTCTCTCATGTTGCTAATCAAAATATCTTAAAATTTGTAATAATAACCCGTTCACCTGCAATCTTATTTTGTGACATTTTGATCAGAGATATATATAAGTATGTGTAGCAGGAAATTTTCCTGAGCACACAGCAGATAGTGTTTTCTGTTTAGTACCTAACACACAGGAAGATTTGAACATTTTTAAAAGGTATCTTTCATTCTTGAAGTTTCTGGTTAATATGATAAGTAACTATCTGTGGTTTTTACAGGTATGTTAGTAATCTTATACCAGAAAGTATGACTTCATATTGTCGTTTAATTACTTAGTCATGTCAAGAAATCGTACTTCTCCTTATACATGTACCTGTTTCGGTATTACTGAAGAACTTTTGAGAAGCACGTTTGTGGATAATGAAAAACAGAAAATTTCTATTTGAGATTAGAATTTATTGTAAGGTCTTTTAAAAATAGATTTGGGTTCTGGGATTGGCTGGTTCAGTCATTAGAGCATGCAGCTCTTGATCTTGGGGTTGTAAGCTTGAGCCCCACATTGGGTGTAGCGATTACTTTAAAAATCCTTAAAAAAACACATAACAAAACAGATATGGGTTCTGCTTGATCTCTTCTTTTTAGGTTTAGTTCTATTTCATGAACAGGTAGTGGAGTCTGGTACAGATGCTACGTGAGACTTACAGTAGCTCAGCGACCACAAAAATTATTTTCCTTTGTAATATGTCTTGATGTAATAGGAAAAGTGGGGCTCTGACCAACGGGAGTGATAGAAAAAGGTGGGACATTTAAACCTTTGGAATTATATACATGGCTAAAATTTTCTGGGCCTGGACCTATGACCTGAGGTTGGGGTGAGAAAAGGTGCATAAGTTGATTCATGCTGTTTTTATTGGCTTAAAAAGGAAATAAATAGTGTTAAAAAGTATTTTAGAAAGCATGACTCAACTGTGATAATTTGCAGTTAGCTGACCTTGAATTAGCATCATATCAATCTCACAATTACCCTTTCCTGCAACAAAATGCCACATAAATGTTCACTTTTGAGAGCACCCCTGTTTTATGTGATTTGGTTTCAAAATGTAAAAAAAAAATTGTAATAGCATTCAACAGGCACAAAAAGGGGTGCCTGGGTGGCTCAGTTGGTTAAGCGTGTGACTTCAGTTCAAGTCACAATCTCGTGGTCCTTGAGTTCCAGCCCCTTGTTGGGCTCTGCTGACAGCTCAGAGCCTGGAGCCTGCTTTGGATTCTGTGTCTCCCTCTCTCTCTGCCCCTCCTCTGCTCATGTTCTGTCTTTCTCTCAAAAATAAACATTTAAAAAAATTTTAAAAAGGCACAAAAAGAGTAAAGATTAATACTGTTTTTTTTAAGTTTATTTATTTTGAGAGAAAGAGAACACTTGCGAGTGGGAGAGGAGCAGAGAGAGAGAGAGAGAGGGAGAGAGAGAATCCCAAGCAGGCTCCATCCTCAGTGCAAAGCCCCATATGGGGCTCAGTCTCACAACTATGAGATCATGACCTAAACCAAAATCAAGAATCGGATGCTCAACTGACTGAGCCACTCAGGCACCCCTAAGATTAATACTGTTTTAAATGTTTTCTCACAGGTTATGCCCAGCAGTTTAAAGTTAGGCAGTTCTGCTTAAGTCTGAAGCATTTCTCTATCTATAGCATGGAACATATTCAAATTACAGCAGAGATCTGGCTGGGGTTAAAATATAAGCTCTTTAAAGGTCATAGAAAAATCACAGCAGAAAGGAGCCTGAGGAATTCTGATCACTATAATCGCTAAAAAATATTATTCCTGCTTATATTTTCTTTTCTCTCTTGAAGACAGGTGGCATAGGTTTCTTCTGGAACGTTCGTCGTGGCACAGGATGCAAACGGAGTGGATGGGAGCAAGAGCTGACAATTGTATGTCCCTTCAGGGATTTAGCGATGGCCTTCCAAATACTTCCAGATGAAGTATTTCCATTATGTTCCTATTTCCTACTACTTGAGAAAAGATAAAGAATCACTTCTCAAAGCTAGTTTCAAGCCTTTGTTGTCTTTGTATAGTAACCAATAAATCAATCTGCTTCATAATTTCACCCTCTCTCCTGACTTCATAGTTGCCAATATTCGTGAAACCCACACTATAAATCAAGAATCCTCCCACGCTGCCCATCCTTATCTGCAAGAAAATCACTCCCCTTTCATTCCAAATGAATTCCTTCCAGGAAGTTTCTTCTGCATTAGATGGGATAGGAAAAAGATGCTTTTACTACCCGAGTTCATCATATCCCTAAAATATATTAATATGTGAAACTAATGCTCATCCTCCTCACAAGAAAAGAAAGCCCATTAAATTTGATTGAAAGTATAAATTTATGTGAGCCAAGTGCCTTGAGACCTAGTCTATGTCCTTTTATTGAAGTGTCGCTGATGCTTTTTGAGCTGGTGGTCATCTTAACATTCAAACAATTTTTAGAAGAAATTAGTTTCTTCAAAGCTGTTGGTTACAGGACGATATTAGACCAAAAAATAAAACAAAACCAAACAAACAAAAAAAGAAACCTGTTACTAAGTGTGACTTTCCTCTCTACCCTGGACCTCAGAGAAGGATACACACAACTGTTCTTTCTTTTAAACTGCTTTTTTGGTCAGTGGTATAACCTGTAGGACTCATAGTTGCCGTAACTATATGCACCTGGTCTCATACCCATATGGCTGGATACTATTTTGAGATATTTATGGGTTGTTGTTTTGTTTTGTTTTGTTTTGTTTCCCATCATTTTCCCCTTTCCATTCTACCATTTAAGCTGGTAGTAAGCTCTGTGCCTGGGGGAAGTCAGGGAGGAATGCAGAGTCAGTCTGGAACACTTTTTGGGTTTTGTTTCCAAAAGTTGAAAACCTAGAGACAGGATAAAGTTTGAGAAAATAAGCTCAGAGAACAAGAAGAGAAAGAGCTAGGATTCTCCTTGTTAATGAGGGCCCCAACCCAGGCAAGAGAGCCCAGGCTGTCGGCCCTACTTTCGAGAGGAGCTGGGCATTGCTCCCTGGCCTCAAAGAGCTGCTCTCCTGATGCACTACAGGCCTGGGGTTCCTGGCTTCCTCCAAGGTTCCCCTGCTTCATTTGAGGCAGTGCAGTATCTGAATGCCTCAGAGAACCACTGTGGGCTTGGTCAACAAGGATGGCTAGAGTGACCAGAACAGACTGGAGATTATTATTTCCTGGGCATCATGTAAGATGATCATATTTTAGAAATCCTGGAAGAGGGAAGGAGCCCAATAATGATGGAGAAGTAGTTTGCCACCATTATAGTGGGTTAAGGACTCAGAAGTTTGTTCATTCATTTAAAAATTTATTTAACAAATTTTACTAAAAGCACTCGATGAGTCAGGCACTGTTCTGATGGCTTAGACACATTCATGAACTAAAGGAAGATCCTTGCCCTTATTGAGATAAAACTATTTTCTGAAGTTCTATTTCTCTGACTAGGCCTGTTCTTCACTCACTTTCTCCTTCTGACCCAGGGCCCTATGCCACCCCCAGCCTTGGGGCAGAGACAGGGAATGACTTCAAGGTGATTGTCCAGGAGCACGCAGGTTGGGATGGGGCTGGTGGGGAGAAACACTATGGAATATATGACAAGGGAAGTCCACCTCTGGAGGAAGACTGCTGTGAGTGGCATACAGATAAAGAAAGGGGTCCTGGGCCATAGAATTTACACAGCTCTTCCCCTTTCGATCTGCAATTTTGTCTTCCTTCACAATTGTTGCACTGAATTTTTTCCCTCAAGTAACTCTTTCCCCAACACTCTCCCTTTCTGCTCCGAGTTTTGTGATAGCTGGTGCAGTCCACACCAGTATTTTGTTGCACAGGCTCTCTGCCAGGATCACACTTCAGGAGCTGCTTGTCTGTTTGTTACTGTGATGAAAACAGCAGACTTGTCTCCTAGAAACAAAAGAATCTTGGAGACACCAGTTGTGATTGTATTTTGCAAAGCTTAGTTCAAAAGGATAATGTCTTCAGACAAGATAATTTCAGAATTTGCCTACTTCTCAAGTCACCTTAGTGTTTTCCTGGTCTCTCTGACATAGTGCACAAGTGAACCAATCAACTTATCATTCTCTTGCCATCAAGGCTAACTGAATTCTTGTCTCCATTGGAGAAGAAGTAAAACAATAAGCAATCAGTCTACATTTTGGAGAGCATTCTCACTGTGATTCAATTTACTTTTGTCTTTTTTTTTTTTTCAGTGTCTCCAATAAAGGCTTTATGTGCTCCTGTTTTAAGCGTTGAATATATGGTCAATTATCTAATGAGAAGCAAATCCACAAATATCCTCTAACTCTAATATTCTTACTCTTCTATCACATTATTATGGGGAAAAAATACCTTTCATTTACTTGCCCCACACAGAAAAGTTGAATATTACTCCTTCATCCTCACAATAGCAACAAAATGTGGGTATGAGCTGTGGTACAGGAGCACTGGAGTAGGAGTCATAAGACTAATAGGTCTTATTAGTTTTCTCAAACTATTAGTTTTTCCCCACTACCTGTACTCCTTAGATAACACACCTAACACTCTCAGCCTCAGTCCTCATTTTACAGACAAATGGGCTATATTAGGCTATCTCTAAAATCCCATCCAGCTCTAAAATTCTGAGATGGCTGTCTATCTTTATTATTTATGCTGCCACACTAGAAAGGAGGTTTAAAAGGATGTTCATCTATCTCCTCCTCTATTTGGTTTGCTTAAGTAGTAGAAACTGTTTTAAGTAACACCTACATGGCTGACAAGGTTTAAAAAATGAAGATTTGCTAGGTCACCTGGCTGGCTTAGTCAGTAGTGCTTGTGACTCTTGATCCTGGGGTTGTGAGTTAGAGCCCCATGTTGGGGATAGAGTTCACTTTAAAAAAATGAAGATTTGGAAAGTGACAGTTAACGAATGAAACATAGATCCTGTTTCCAGAAATATTCAATCGGGACCCAAGCAGCTATGTTCATATTCGAGCAGTTTTGGTCCTTACTGATCTTATTAATAGTTGCCCATAGGTAGAGACCAAACTGGAAGTCTCAGCAACAGAGAAAGCAAATGAGAACAATTCCTCTATATGCTTATAGCTATTTTCCTTGAAAGCAGAGAAAATCTTACACACCTGTGCCTCTCTTTCCATTATGCATCTAACATACCTCTTCTTCAAGCATGGAGTTCAAGGAAGATTTACGGGAGCAGGAATCAAGAACACTTTTGTTGATGTCAGACTGTGACCAAATATATAGCACGTATCATCAATTGAGACACTTTCCCTTTGGACTGCCAATATTATTCACACTACACACTTGAGAATGGCCCCTGTTTGTAGGTGACCATAAGCCCTGGTTTAGCTGTGTTTTGTCTCAGCCTAATTATTTTTTTAAATATTTATTTATTTATTTAGGGAGAGAGAGAAAAAAGAAGCATAGCAGGGAGGGGCAGAGAGAGAGGAAAAGAGAGAGAATCACTATCAGGCTCTGAGCTGTCAGTGCACAGCCCAATGCGGAGCTTGATCCCATGAACCATGAGATCGTGACCAGAGCCGAAATCAAGAGTCTGATGCTTAACTGACTTAGCCACCCAGGCACCCCTCAGCCTAATTCTTTTTTTTTTTAATTTATTTTCAAGTTAGTTAACATGCAGTGTAGTCTTGGCTTTCAGGAGTAGAACTCAGTGATTCAACTCTTACATATGACACCCAGTGCTCATCCCGAAAAGTGCCCTCCTTAATGTCCGTTACCCATTTAACCCACCGCCTCGCCCAGCAACCCTCAGTTTGTTCTCCGTATTTAAGAGTCTCTTATGGTTTGCCTCCCTCTCTGTTTTTATCTTATTTTTTCTTCCCTTCCCCTATGTTCATCTGTTGAGTTTCTCAAATTCCACATATGAATGAAATCGTATGATATGTCTTTCTCTGACTTATTTCACTTAGCTTAATACCTTTCAGTTCCATCCACATTGTTGCAAATTCAGCCTAATTCTTTTTTTTTTTTAAGTTTATTCATTTATTTATTTTGAGAGAGAGAGAGAGAGAGCACACAAGCAGGGGAGGTGCAGAGACAGAGAGGAGAGAGAATCCCAAGCAAGCTCCATGCTGTCAGTGTAGCCCCATGAAGGCCTCAAACCCACAAACTGTGAGATCATCATCTGAGCTGAAATCGATAAGCTGCCATGCTAGGTTAATATTAATTATATTAATGATATTATATGTAATTATATAATTATATTAATATATAATATATAAATTTATATAACATAATCACATATGATTATATTATATTATATTAATTATATTATATATTATTTAGCAATATTAATTAATATTAATTCTTAATATGACCTTTTTACTCTCAAAAGCGTCCAGTTTTGACAACAAATTATATAGTCATTCTATCTAAAATTTCTACAGTGGAAAACCAGTATATCAAAACCTTTTTCTGAATTAAGAGGGTTTTTTTTTTTTAAGTGTATTTATTTTTGAGAGAGAGAGAGAGAGAGAGTATGCATAAGGAAGGGGCAGAGAGGGAGAGAGAGGGAATCCCAAGCAGATCACCAGTGCAGAGCTTAATGTGGGGCTCAAACTCATGAACTGTGAAGTTATGACCTGAGCCAAAGTTGGATGCTTAACCAACTGAGCCACCCAGGTGCTCCCTGAGTTAAGAGTTTTTAATATGTTTTGTGGAGGGTTCTTAGCTATGAATTGGTTCTCCTTAGTAATATGAGTTTTTAAATAGTCAAAGTGGTAGGTTGAATGGGCAAAGAGACCTGGGACACTGAAATTAGTAAGACAATACTAAAATAGCAACATGTATAAAAACAATGAAATGTTTATATATTTTGGTCCTGATCATATGAAATGTGGGAAAGACAGGCACAAGGATGCATGCCAAGTTATTATGGGAAAATTAAATATCCAAAGATAGAGAACTGATTAAATATATTTTGGTACAACCTGTACTAGTGTATATTGTAGCCATTAAAATTGTGGCTACGAAACATTTAGTAAAATCAGAAACATATTTCATATTGAGGTGGAATAGACTTCTCTAAAAAAAAAAACAAGTGGGAGTATACATGAAGAGATTAAGAATTTGTTTGTAAAAAAAAAATGCTAAAAATGAAAATATTTATAAGATATACAAGAAACAAATAACTTAAACATACCTCAGTGGCACCTGGGTGGCTCATTTGATTAAGCATCTGACTCTTGGTTTGGGCTCAGGTCACCATCTCATGGTTCGGTGAGTTGGAGCTGGCATCATTGGCCTCTGCACTGACATTGCAGAGCCTGCTTGGGATTCTCCTTTTCTCTCTCTGCTCCTACCCCACTCATACTCTCTCTGTCTCTCTCAAAATAAATAAATAAACTTAAAAAAATACCTCAAATATATACAGAGTGCTTAATAATTAATGAGAAGAAGTCTGATATTCCAATAGGTAAATGAATAGACAAATCACATTAGCACACACACACACACGTATATACAAAGCCCAATGGCCAATAAGACATTTTAGAAAATGCTCAGGCTCATGAGTAAATAAAGAACTATAGTTTAAAGCCATGTTTTCCTCACAGAAAATGATTTGGTGTTTGAAGTGACTGGCTTATAATGCAGCAGGAATTGATCTTATAGAACTAAAGATATTAAAAGATCTAATGCATATATCTATACGAATGGGTCAATGATACTACTCAAACGAGGGGTTGGGCAGGCTTGGAAACACAGAAAAGATCCATAAGGAGAAACTTGGTGATACTCGCCAAGCTATTGTCCAAGGAAGAGAGGGAGTTGTAACCTTCTGACTTGGAAAACATCTGTGGTGATAACCGGCAAGTTGATCCCTAATGCAGAGTTAGAGACAAGGGGCAGGAATAATAATAATAATAATTAAAAATAATAATAGTAATACCAATAATATCAACAAACATTATTAAATGCTCTGTGCATTTTGGTAAGTGCTTTACATGAATTATTTAATTCTTTCCAAAAACTCTTAAGAGAAAATTTACTATTTTTGTCTAGTTCACAGATGAGGAAACATCAGTACCTGAATCCAGATCTTTCTGACAACAATGAACATCTTTGTAGCTGTTCTTACAGACTTTTAAGTAGCTTTTCATTCAAGAGATATTTACTGGACTTATATTAGGTTCTGAAAATTTAACTGATAGGAAGACTGGTCTATTGTCCTTACAGAGCTTATAGTTTAGCAGTACCTTATGGTCTGACGATGCTGCTGACAAGCTCAGGCTTGCTGTGAGATGAACACGTTAGCTCTCTTAGCCTGATGCCATTTGTGCTAATTATATTGGATTGACATTTATTCCTAACTCCTTCTATATGTCTTTCTGTGCAGCAGGGGCTGGAAAGCTAAAAGCTGTATCTCCCAGAATCTCTTGCAGCTAGGGTTCTAAAGGAAAGTTGGGTTCCTCTAATTAGACATACTCATGAGAGATATGGAGGCAAACATCAGATGGAGGCCATCAGTCTTCCTTCCTTCCTGCATCCTCCCTGCCTTCATCCCTCTCTTTCTTTCTTTCTTTCTTTCTTTCTTTCTTTCTCTTCCTTTCCTTTCCTTTCCTTTCTTTTTCTTTCCTTTCTTTCTTTTCTTTCTTTCTTTCAGTGAGAATATTTAAGTTCTACTCTTTTAGCAAATTTCAACTATACAATACAGTGTTATCTATCACCATGTTATACATTAGTTCCTTAGAACTTATTCGTCTTTTAACTGAAAGTGTGTACTCTTTTACCAAACTCTCCTTATTTTCCCCACTTCTGAGCCCTGGCAACCACTTTCTACTCTGTTTCTATGAGTTTGAATTTTGGGGGGGTGATTCCATATATAAGTGATACCATTTGGTATTTGTGTTTCTCCGTCTGGCTTATTGCATTTAGCCTAATGCCCTCCAGGTTCATCCATGTTGTGGAATGTGACAGGATTTCATTCTCCTTTTAAGGCTGAGTAACATTCCTTTTGTGTGTTTCTGTAGGTGTGTATATATATATATATATATATATATATACACACACATATATGTATATATATAGTCACATCTTCTTTATCCCTTCATCTGTTTCCATACCTTGGCTATTGTGAATAATGCTATGAACATGTGACTACAGGTATGTCTTTGAGACAATGATTTCTCTTTGGATATATACCCAGAAGTGAGATTGCTGGATCATATGGTAGTTTTATTTTTTATTTATTTATTTTTTTTAAATTTTTTTTTTTTCAACGTTTTTTATTTATTTTTGGGACAGAGAGAGACAGAGCATGAACGGGGGAGGGGCAGAGAGAGAGGGAGACACAGAATCGGAAACAGGCTCCAGGCTCCAAGCCATCATCAGCCCAGAGCCTGACGCGGGGCTCGAACTCACGGACCACGAGATCATGACCTGGCTGAAGTCGGACGCTTAACCGACTGCGCCACCCAGGCGCCCCTGGTAGTTTTATTTTTAATTTCTTGAAATAAACTCCATAATGTTTTCCATAGTGACTGTATGAGTTTATATTCCCACTGATAATGCACAAAGTTTCCCTTTGCTTCACTTCCTCATTAACACTTGTTCATTTGTCTTTTTGATGATAGCAAGTTTAGTAGGTGTGAGGTGATATCTCACTGTAGTTTTTACATCATTTGCATTATCCTGATGATTAGTGATGTTGAGCACCTTTTCATGTATCTGTTGGACATTTCTAGGTAGGTCTTTTTTGGAAAAAGGTCCATTTAAGTCCTTTGCCCATTTTTAAAATTGCATTATTGTGTTTTTGCTATTGAGTTGTATGAGTTCCTTGAGTAATTTAGATATTAATCCCTTACCAGATATGTGCCTTCCAAATACTTTCTTCTTTTCCATAGGTTGTCTTTTCATTCTGTTGATGGTTTGCTTTGCTGTCAGCTTTTTAGTTTGACATGGTAGCAACTGTTAATTTTTTGCTTTTGTTACCTTTGCTTTTGATTCGAATCCAGAAAGCATTGCCAGGATTGATATCAAGGACCTTACTCCCTATTTTCTTCTTGGAGTTGTATGGTTTCAGGTCTCACACTGAAGTCTTTAATCCATCTTGAGTTGGTTTTTGTGTATGGTGTGAGATCGTGATCCAGTTTTGCACTCTTACATGTGGCTGTCCAGTTTTCCCAACACCCTTTATTGAAGAGACTCTCCTTTCCCCACTGTATGTTCCTTGAAAGCCATCCCTCTGATGCTGTTTCTCCTGGCAAGCAAGTCATGGAAAGGTACCAAGAGGCGAAAAGATATATATAAGGGACCAGAGTCACTGTTTCATGTCTTGTGTCCATCTTCACGGGTTTTGAGAGGCAGTTATGGAGGTAGGAGAAGCAGCTGATCCTCCTTATTACGAACACAATCATCCCAGTAGCAGCCTCTTGACTCCTTTGTCTTTGCCTCTTCCAGTGGTCATGATTCCTGATTCAATCCTTTGCTTCTTCAATACCTGGAATTGTTTGTTCCCTGCACTAAATCGTCATTGATATTCCAATTTGCATTTCATCACATTTAATTCATTTCACTTTCCTGGTTCTGATTCCATGCTCCCCAAGCAGCCATCCTATTGTGGCTTGAGATGCTGTTTTGTATAATGGCTCAGAGTATAAACTCTGGAATCAGATTTGGAATTAAATACTCTATGATGATGCGCACTAACCTTTAAGAGTCTCTATGTCCTTACTATAAAATATGAACAGTTATGCTAATGTACCTCACAGGATTATCATGGAGATTAAATACCATCTTGTATAACAAGTGCCTTGAACACAGTAAAAGTTGATAAATGGCAGTGGTATTATTCTTGTTATTCTTGTTGTTATTACTGCTGTGTGTCCGACTTTCACAGATTTTCTTTGGACGCTCAAGTGAAGGGCAAATTCTCATGACCTAATCAAAGCTCTGTTCTTAGACATCACTGTTACTACATATCTGTAAGATGATATCTTTTTAAGTCATTAAAAATCATCTTTTATAACAAATTTTCACAACATTCATAATGGGCCACATTCACATGTATGACAAACACATAAAGTGAGGATATAATGCATGTTTTTATCTCTTATTCCAGAAAGCATATTAGAATTCACGAGAATGACATTATTATGGCTATACAGTTGTATATATTTATGTGCTTTGTAATTTGTGCTATAATTTGTTAAATAAAAGTAAATGAGGAGCCCGCAGGTAGCTCAGTTGGTTAAGTATCCAACTCCTGATTTTGGCTCAGGTCATGATCTCACCATTCGTGAGTTTGAGCCCAGTGTCCTGCTCCATGCTGAGAATTCAGAGCCTGCTTGGGATTCTCTCTCTCTCTCCTCTCTCTCTCTCTCTCTCTGTCCCTCCCTTTCTCGCATGCTCTCTCCCTCTCTCTCTCTGCCTCTCAAGAAAGAAAAAAAAAGCAAATGATTCATATAATTTATCCATTGCCATTTCCCAGTGCTCAGATGATGATGATGTTTCCTCACCCTCCCTGGAGGCTACTCTTTCTCTTGTTGTGGCTGCAGTTCTGTGCCTGGACTCCTTTCTGAGGCTGTGGTCTGAAAATTCCTTTAGGTAGAAAGAAGCTGAGGTGGTCTTAGAGCTCACCTCATTGTTTTTTCCTCAATCGGTGATCAAACCACCTGGAAGGTCTCTTGCCTGAGGCTTAAAACAGTTGTTTCACATATTTTTGTTTACTTTTCCATTTGCTTACAGTGAAAAGACAATTCTGGTACCAGTTACTCCATCCTGATGGAAGTAGAAGTGCCTCAACAAACATTTTTGATTGAAGGGATTATAAAATGTGAGGGGAACCATGAGTTAGAACATGATCTCTGTTTTGCTGCTAGATTTCTTTTATGGTCCTTCATGTATTAAGATGGTCCTTTGGAGCTAAAATTTCAAGATTATAGCTTTTGTCCCTTTGACCTTGTCCCTACAGTTCCTGGATCCCAAATCATAGCCAGGATGGTACTAAGTTGCTTAGGGTGAAAACACGTAAATTGTTTTATGTGGGGTTTTAGGACATACATATATGTGTAGTTTACTCAATTACAACCAAACCATCAAATTCTGCTTGATTTAGAATTTGTTCTTGGCTTCCTAAATATCTAGTGTCTTATTCTAATATAATCTTCCACCGTCAGTCAGCAATTCTGGACACCAATGAAACAAGATTCTTCCCATCTAGTTTCTCTCATTCTTAGCCTTGAGCACCGGATCAGTGGTTTCCAAATTATTTTGGCCATGCACCCCAAAGAAAGTTTGAGCATCCAATATCTCAGTGTGTGTGTGTGTAACATGACTATGGAAACAATATATTATGTACATCGTAAAACATCCACAAATTGAACCGAAACATGAAAATAAAAAGACTGTTTTTCATCTTGTATCCCATTGTATGAATTTGCATCCTCCACTGGGGTACACATACTACATTTTAAGATGAATGCCTTGAAGTTCAGAGCAAAGTTCAAAGGAGCCAACCTCCTGCAGTGATAAATCTATGCCGGCTCCTCCCATAGGAATAATTTAGAACTAGTTTTTAATGGCTTTTTAGTTTCTTTTTTTTTTTTTTTAATTTTTTTTCAACGTTTTTTATTTATTTTTGGGACAGAGAGAGACAGAGCATGAACGGGGGAGGGGCAGAGAGAGAGGGAGACACAGAATCGGAAACAGGCTCTAGGCTCCGAGCCATCAGCCCAGAGCCTGACGAGGGTCTCGAACTCACGGACCGCGAGATCGTGACCTGGCTGAAGTCGGACACTTAACCGACTGCGCCACCCAGGCGCCCCTGGCTTTTTAGTTTCTTAATGTGCACGAGTAGTCCTTCTTATGTCAAGCCAGAACTAACTTAATCCTTGATTTTTCTTGTTCCTTTCTGACTTGTTATACTTCTTTTCCTTTGTTCACTCTCTGTATTTGCAGTTTGGCTTTCTCTCAAGCAATCTATTTCCTATCATATTTTAACATTGAAACCACATGCCTTTATATTGACTTTACAAAATATTGTTTCTAGTTGACAGGATATACATGCAAACAAGGAGGGAGGGAATGATTTCCTTTAGATTCCGCTGAGATTCTGCCCAGGATGGAAAGGACCTGGAAGCCATTCAGAGACTAGATAAATTGCCAGTTGAATGAAAAATTATAAAGTAAATTGGGATTCCCCACAAGTAAAAATATGTAAAAAGAGAACATGACTAGAAATAAAACCTGTACTACTTTTCACTAGAAAATAACTATTCATCTAATACATAATAAGAGTTATGATTTCAGCCATTTGACCATCATATCCTGGATCAATGTCAAAAGTCCATAGGTCAGCCAGTAAAAAGCGGTATATTGTTAAAAAAAAAAGCTTATGGGTCATATTTGAGGCATTTAAAGATACATTCAGTTTTCTTTCAGAAGACAACCATTGTTACTAGTTCTTTTGCATATTTTCAAATATATCAAATTAACACTAATAATAATATACTGTATAGACTGTCCTATATCTTTCTTGTTTTGATTTAAAATTATATCTTGGCAAAAATTTTTAAAAAAAATTTTAATGTTTATTTCTTATTTAGAGAAAGAGAGAGAGAGAGAGAGAGTGGGGGAGGGTAGAGAGAGAAGGAGACACAGAATCCAAAGCAGTCTCCAGGCTCTGAGCTGTCAGCACAGAGCCTGATGCAAGGCTCGAACCTGCAAACCCTGAGATAATGACCTGAGCTGAAGTTGAGCGCTTAACCAACTGAGCCACCCAGGTGCCCCTATCTTGGCAAAGTTTCTAGTCAATACAGGAAGAGGACTCTCATTCTTTTTTATAGTTTCATGAAAAACTGTAACTTAATTTATTTAGTCAATTATTTATTTAACTAGTATTGATGATCAATAGCACTTATCTTTAGTTATTACAAATACTGCTGCATGAATAATCTTACATATGCCATTTTACATATATACTAATGTATCTGTAGTATGAATTCCTAGAAATTCAATTGCTTGTCAAAGAGTATGTGATTTTTAACTTTTATAGTCATTGGCAATTATTGCCAGCAATAAATGAGAGTGAGTAAAGTGTTCTTTACAATGCTAACTATAGTGCTTTATAATTACTAAGCACTCACATGTTAATTTGGTGATCCCATTAATTGTAAAATCAAAGCAGCATACATGACAGAAATTGGAAATACATTACCTTTAAGATTCAAACATTATGATTATTCTCAATGATGAATTCAAAATCAACTCACGTTAGACAAATGAGTTTCGAGTTTATTGCCTCCTTGTCCTAGGCTGGGAACAGAGTGATAATTCAGAGGTAAGTTTTCCATCTAAACTCTACCCTAAGCCTATAAACTTGCATCATTTAGCTGCCATGGATGGCTCTGACTTAAAAAAACTTTCACCTTAAGAAAGAAGGACAATGTCATACTTATAAACCAAAAAGCAAGAATAAATCATTTTCATAGGACTGTTTACATGAGGAACAAAGCTTGCTTTGTTCTTCCACGTGTGTTTCTTTGGATGAAAAGATATTCCCATCAATGCCCCAGTTGAAGTCAACTTGCTGAGCAGAGGATGCTATTGAGCATCGTCTCCAGTTGAAAGCATTCAGGATATACATGAAATCCTATTGGCAGGAAAGATAGTGTCAAGATGCCCATAACTCTGAAGTGAACACAGACAAAGACTAAGGAGTCAACGGCAGATGCTACTGTTGGGCAGGAAGGTTGATGCTCTGGCACTTGGGTTTTCAGATTTACATGCCAATTTGCACTATCTCTATCTTTACCTCAAATGGTGCAGATTATAATAAGTGCCACTGCCTTTATGGTTACACATCAGCTATTAGAACTGCAAAAGCTCTGGGACACCTGGGTGGCTCAGCTGGTTAAGCGGCCAGCTTTGGCTCAGGTCATGATCTCATGGTTTGTGAGTTCTAGCCCCATGTTGGGCTTTGTGCTGATAGTTCAGAGCCTGGAGGCTGCCTTGGATTCTGTCTCTCTCTCTCTACCCCTCCCCTACTCATGCTCTGTCTCTCTTTCTCAGAAATAAATAGACATTAAAGAAATTTAAAAAGAACTGCAAAAGTTCTGCAGAAGACCAAGTCTTCTGCTCTAAAGGACACACACAGAACCTTGCCATGCTCTGTGAGCTGAACACTGACGTGGCTGTATTTGCTGATATATAAATTCAACGTAAAGGGAGAGCAGAGGGCAGACAGGCTGTTCTGAGATAATGACTCAGTCTGGCCCAGCGTTGCCACTCTGTGATTCTGTGATGCTGACCCATTCTAAACAGGCCTAAACTCAGTTCTACTCTCGTTTTTTCACAGATGGCTTAAGCCTCGAATCAGCCTAGACCACAATACTTAGCTAAGGCCACTGCACATTGACCTGTTATCCATGATCTTAGTCCTAAGTGCCTTAATTCTTCACTTTGACCAGGGTTTGACTTTTGCAGGGGGCCTCGGGCGCGGAGCAGCTCAAGAGTTGTACCTTAATCTCTGTTTTGCTGTTACAAATTAAGGTAACTATGTGCTTCCTTTCTCTGAGAGCTGGTGTGTGCTGACCCCCATAGCCTTTTCCTTCTCCAGCAACTTTACTGGCCTTCTGGGGTCCTGATTAGAGTCCCTCTGAGTGAAGGGAGCCACAGAGTGCAGTAAAAATACAGGCTTTGGAGTAAGATGAATAGTCTTGAATCACCACTTGGTTCTGTCACTTTAAGTCCTTCAGCCATTTTGTTTCAGCTTTCTCATCTGTAATATGACCATAGTGTCAACGTCATGAGGTTTTATTGCCCATAGTGTCAACATCCTGAGGTTTTATTGACAAGAGTGGAAGAATAATGTGCATAATATTTTTGGTATGGCTGACACATTCTATGCATTTTGTTCTATCCTGAAGGCACCTTTAACCAGAGTCTTTCTCCCTCCAATCCATGAGGACTGTGGCAGTCTTGATGACTTGTATATTAAAGAGATGAGGGGGAAACATTCCTTTTTCTTCTCTTCCAATATGATAGGTATGTGGATTCTTCCTCTTCACGATCCTGAGTAAAAGACAGAAGTGTTCTTAGGCTTGCTGTTGCACTATGGCCCAGCTAACCTTCTCCTAAGTTGAGAGGGAGGGTCTCCTGTGGGAGGTCCCAGCCTGACCTCTTCTTTTAGTCCTAGAAATGGCCTTTAACGGGAGTCGTGCTGGCTGTGAAAATTCAGGCTTTCAGCATAGAGCTCACATAACCACAACCCTTATATAATCCTTATAATTATCTTTGGATTTAATAATAGTGTTAGAGAAAACCACATTAGAAATTACTCTTTCATGGTGAATATCCTCACGTTGAGAAGGCCCATAAATGTTAATGTACAGACCAATAAAACTACAGATAAGGAAGTGAGACTCTTTTGTGCAAAAGTTCATAAGGAAAAGTAACAGGTGCAATTGTTGACACCAAGCACTCTAAAGGGGAGTTTTCTTGCTCTGTGCCCAAGAAACATTCAAAATTGTTAGTTACTATTCTTTGCAAAAACCTTTCAAGTCTGAAGACCATTACTAAGTTTGTCTTCTGGTACTTCTTACCAAGTTAAATGATTCAAATTTTTTAAAAAAGCTTTTAGATAGTCTGTTTTTCAATTGCTTGATTCTACTTGGAATTCTTCTTAAAAATCTCCTTATTTTTAAGCAGGATAACCTAGTGATCACAGTTTTCCAGTGAGGTTTAAACCGTTGCTGATTATAGTTGAAGTTGTCCAATGCTTCATCACCTGGAAGACTAGAAAACCATGTTTCTAATAAACTAAAAATAATCTTCCTTTTCAACTTAGATTCAGGAATCCCCCTATCCAAAAGCAGTCCAGCTGCTTTGAGAGTTGTTGGAAGGCTATAAATAGTTCTTATGCACGTGCCTGCCGGGATTTGGAGTTTGGGTAAAGAGGGAAATGTCAATCAATGGCAAACCTAAAAGGCTGGCAATAAACAAGGATAGTTAGATCCTTTTCTCTTATAATTCTAAGAAGGGAACCAAGAAAAGATATACAGAACCATATGAAACAACAAAATCACAGGTCAATTTAGACCTGGAAGAAACTTGGTGATCTTCTGGTTTAAACGCTTTACTCAACAGGTGATGATCTAAGACCATGATGCTAGAAATTGGCAGGTACAACAACTCTTTGACACAAGTTTAATTTTAATACAAATTTTATGGATGATGAAATTGAGGTAACTCAGTAAGCGTAGAGCTGGAATTTGGACCTAAGTTTCGTGGACTTTGGGGCCTAAGTTTTACCTCTGTGCTACCTCACACACATACATCTATGAGATGTTTTCTTGTATTGATTCAGTGGTGTTTGTACATGAGTGACTGCATTTGCCCCATTGTGTTTTGCTTACAGTCCCTAAAGGAGTTATGTGGTTTTAGTGTGAGAAAGAGACATTCTCTTATGTTTAAGAGACTTGGACTAACATTTGTACTTTTCCCCTCTAGAAGATTTACAACCTCCAGTGTATCCCAAGAGATAAAACTGGTGGAGGAAAAGGGGCCAGGGGTCAGGGAAGAACACAGAAAGGCCAAGCTGAGGATCTTACACACACAAAAAAAACCCGTTACTTGTTTACAAGTAAAACTTATTTACAAAAAAACCCTTATACTTAAAAATGTAAGTGTTAAATCTTCACCACTTCACCCATCCAATAATTAATGTTTACTGAGCACCTATTCTGTGCCAAGCCTTGCATGAGATGCTACATATCTATGGCTGAGTAAGGCACCACTCCTGACGTCAATCAATGTACTGCCCAGCAGGGGAGACAGACAATTAAGCAGATGTTTGCAATATAATGGGCAGGCGATAGGACCATAAAACTTTAATACAACAATTTGAGCAAGCAACTCAGCTTGGGGTATCTGCGATATCACCATAAAAATTCCTTTTGAGTTGCAGGATCCTTTTGAAGAATGTGGGGAAGTTTGCCAGATGAAGAAATAGGGGAGAAGATATTTCAGGTGAATCGTACTGCATGAGTAAAGATATGGAGTTACGAAAGCACATGCACGGAGAGTCTGGAGAACTATGCAAAGTTAACTTGGCTTTCACTGGGTGGTGGCTATTACAGTTGACCTCGAACAATGCAGGGGTTGGGGGCTGAAGGGGGTTGGGGGTGGTCAGGTGGTGGTGGTGGTGGTTAGGAGGGAGTAGTGTCCCCTCTGCAGCTGAAAATCTGCATCTAACTTTTGACTCTTAAAAACTTAACTACTAATAGCCTACCATTGACCAGAAGCCTTACCAATAACATAAACAGTTGATTAACACATATTTTTCATGTTGTATGTGTTATATATTGTGTTCTTACAATAAAGCTAGGCACAAGAAGATGTTAGGAAAATCAATAGGAAGAGAAAATACACTTATAGTACTGTACTGTACATATCAGGAAAAGTCCACACCGAGAGTGGACCTACACAGTTCAAATTCATGTTCAGCTGTATTATGTTAGCTAGTTATAATGAAAGTGTCAATGGTTATTTTAACGTTAGTTCCATCTATGCTAATACTAGACTGGAATGCAGGTTAGGCAAGGCTGGGTCTAAGAAAGTTTCTGTATATGATAGAGATGATTAAAGATAAGATAAAAAACAACTTCATATCAGAAAGATGGACAATACAACCCAAGCTTATCATTTCCAGAGTTTAAGAAAGTCTTGAAAAACAAAGAGATATGGCCAAGTGGACTGGTTCAGCCTGAGATGGCAGTGGTAAGTGCTTTCTTGAAGGCCAGATGAAACCTGGGAGACTGGGCGAAACCACATAAAACAACCAGAATGAATAAACAGAAGAATCTGTGCAATCCCCTTGGATTTCCTTTCAAAGAACATGTCTAAGAGAAAAGAATATGGCTTTTGGAGTCTCAAAGCCTGAGGTTTGAAATCTGGCTCCACCATTTATTAGCTCCAAAAGCAACTACCTCCTGTGGAAAATGGAGACACAGAGTGGGGACTTGCGGAGATGCTGCAGTGAAAGGCCTAGCACAGTGCCTGGCACCCAGTGTGAACCTCCAACTTGAGCATTCCCATTGCTGTGATCTCAGGGGTCTTGCTTGGACACGTAATTAAAGTTCCTGCCTTCTCAGGGGTTGCCTGGATGGCTCAGTGAGCTAAGTGTTGACTTCAGCTCAGGTCATGACTCATGGTTTGTGAGTTCAGGCCCCGCATGGGGCTCTCTGCTGTCTGCACAAAGACTGCTTTGGATCCTCTGTCCCCACCCCCCTCTTTTTCTGCCCCTCCCCCCTTCCTTCTCTCTCCCCCTGGCAAGCTTATACACTCTCTGTCTCTCTCAAAAAATAAACATTAAAAAAAGTTGCTGCCTTCTTCAAAACAACTCTAGAGGTGAGTCCTTTGAAATAAGGTATGTTCTATGAACCATCTATGTGGAGAGTTGTGAGTGGTGGTATATCTATGGATAGGTGAGCAACTGTGAATAAACTTGGGAAGAACACATCTGTTGAAAATCAGTGTTCAGTGTGGATCAATGTTTTGATCTAAGGCCTCTACAGATATTTGCTTGTACTTTACTTCTGTGGGTGATGTTCGAGCCACCTGGAACCATCCCTGTCAGTCCAAATTCTTCTTTCCTAGGACTTCTTGGAGTAGGCTTTCCCTACTATAATTTTGTAGCACTCTAGGTCGTGGGGAAAATAAATGGCTTTGTAGCTTTCTCAGGCCAGCCCATATAGGTACATTCTGCGATTTTAGCTATGGTGTCCAGTTCTTCAGGTAGAAACTAAAACCAGTGCTGGTTCGTTTTAAAGGTATAAGAGAGAGTTTTTTCACTGAAATAGTTTTGGAATAAAGAAAAAAAATCCGCTTTATACAGTGGGTGAATGATAGTACAGAGACTGCCAATTCTCCATGAAGCCACAAATCCTACAAAACCTATGTTCCACAAGGTCAGGGTCATCTTTGTTGTTCATCATATCCCTAGCGCTGAGCACTGTGTCTGACACATAGCAGGCAACAAGCAAGTATCTGTGAAATGAATGAAGAAAGAAAGGAATAGTATTGAAAGGCATGCGCAAAGATAGCAGAGCCTTAACATGATCCAAGGGCAAGCTGATAAGTATTTTAGGGATACACTGGCTTCTTTATGTTGACACTGAGGTAACAACTGTCATACTTTCCCACTAAATATTCCTTAGGGCCATTTTCGGAGAGAAACATTCACTGGAGGCATCCTTAAGCAGATTAAGTTCTTAGGAATTCCAGATGGGTAGGTTGATAAGAGTTCACATCTGAATGGACATTGTTATACAAAAAGTTTGGAAGAACCCAAATGATTGTGCAGTTTTATACTCCTCCTATAACATGAAACCCAGGAGCCTTCAGATGATTCCTGTACTCTTTTCCATTTTCAGCCAAAATAGATTCCTTCTGCCTCTCTCAAACTTTCCCATTATTGCATAATCTAGGAGGGCCCACAGAGCTTCCCTTGTTGTTAAGCAGAACTGACAGAAGACTGATATTTTCTATTTAAGGCAGAGCTTGGAAGTTACCAGCTGATTCTCAAACAGCACCGAGAGACGAATGCGGGTATCATGCACAAGATGTTCTGTCCCTTTGACTTTTACTTTCTTGCCTCTAAATATCAGCCCTTAAACAGCAGCCTAGTGATAACTGACGTGGGATCATTGGCATTGGTATTCATTCTTTAGAAGGCAAGATTTAGGCTTTTATATATTTTGTTTTCATTACATTTAAGAAAGAATGCCTCACATTCACATAAACAAAACTGGAAATTCCATTTTGGAGTTTCACATTCAAAATGTTACAGTACCTTTGTTCCTTTAAGAGGTCTCTGATGAAAACAAAAACAAAAACAAAACAAACAAAAACCACCTCAAAAAGAAAAAAAAACACATCTCACAAGTTGAAGAGGTTCTGGACGGCATGCAATTTTGATAACATGCCATTTTATAGAGTGAGTGATATCTGTTTTCAATGATATCTTGTAAGGCTTAAATTGTAGTGTAGGGCTAACCTGTAGCCTTAAGAAATAACAGCTTTGTTTTAACACTATAGGTTAAGAGATAACAGCCTTATCCTATCAATCAAGGGATGGATTAGTGTTTGAATGGATTGGAGCAAGGGCCTGTTTGAACTGTTTCCACCTGGGAACTATTCCTTTGTTCTGTTCCCAGGTGATAATAAGACGTGGTTGGCTATAAATACTCTGTACCCTGGCTGTTCAAGACCGCACTGTGGTCAAGAGTGTCGGTCCCGATCCATCGGTTTGCCTTACCTCTCATTGCAGTAAACTTTGTTGTGACTGTCACTGGTGCCCGAAGCGTTCTGTTTCAGGAGTCGTGTGGATGCAACAATCTGACTGGCATTTTTTCTCAATTAACCTAAATTATTTCTAATATTTTTCATAATTATTTAAAACATGTCCATGTCATCATATCTAAATCCTCTGAAGGGCAAAGGGACTAGACCTTTATACAAGCACACCTCAGAGATATTGCAGGTTCGCTTCCAGACGACCACAGTAAAGTGACTATTGCAACAGAGCAAGTCAAATGAATTTTTTTGTTTCCCAGTGCACACACAAGTTAGATTTGCACTATACGGTAGTGTATTAAGTGTGCAATAGCATTATGTCTAAAACGAACAATGTACACACCTTAATTTAAAAATACTTAATTGTTAAAAAATGATAGTGATCATCTGAGCATTCAGAGAGTAGTAGTCTTTTTGCTGGTATAGGGTCTTGCCTGGATGTTCATGGTTGCTGACTGATCAAGGTGGTGGTTACTAAACGCTGGGTGACTTTAGCAATTTCTTAAAAGGAGACAATGAAGTTTTCTCCATCAATTAACAAATTTCTTTCACATATTATTTCTCTGTAGCATGTGATGCTGTTTGATAGTATTTTACCCACAGTAGAATGTCTTTCAGAATTGGAGTCAATCCTCTCAAATCCTGCCACTGCTTATCAGCTAAATTGATGGAATATTCTAAATCCTTTGTTGTCATTTCCACAATCTTCATTGCATCTTCACCAGGAGTAGATGCCATCAAGAAGCCACTTTCTTTGCCCATCCATAAGAAGCAATCCTCTTCCATTAAACTTTTATCAGGAGATTGCAGCAATTCAGTGCCATCCACAGGCTCCACTTCTAATTCTAGTTCCCTGGCTATTCTCAGTTCATCCTCGGTTATTGCAGCTACTGAAGTCCTGAACCCATCAAAGTCATCTATAAGGGTTGGAATTAACTTCTTCCAAACTCTTGTTCATGTTATTTTGACCTCGTCTCATAGATCAAAAATGTTCTTAATGGCATCTAGAATGGTGAATCCTTTCCAGAAGGTTTTCAGTTTACTTTGTCCAGATCCCTCACAGGAATCACTATCTGTAGCAGCTATAGCCTTATGCAATGTAATTTTTAAATAATAAGGCTTGAAAGTCAAAATCAGCCCTTGAACGATGGGCTGCAGAATGAATGTTGTATTAGCAGGCATGAAAACAACATTAATCTTGTATGTCTCCATCAGATCTGCTGGGTGATCGGGTGCATTATCAGTGAGCAGTAATATTTTGAAAGGAATCTTTTTATCTGAGCATATCTCAACAGTGAGCTTAAAAAATTCAGTGAACTGTGTTGCAAACAAATGTGCTGTCATCCAGGCTTTGTTTTCCATTGATAAAGCACAGGCAAAGTAGGTATAGTATAATTCTTTTTCTTAGTGCTTATTTTTAGAGAGAAAGAGAGAGAGAGAGAGAGCGAGCACGCGAGCATGCGTGAGTTGGGGAGGGGCAGAGAGAGACAGAGAGTCCCAAGCAGGCTTTGTACCGTCAATGCAGAGTCTGACATGGGGCTGGCACTCATAAACCATCAGATCATGACCTGAGGCTGAACCAAGAGTCAGGTGTTCAACCGACTGACCCACCCAGGTGCCCAGATTTAGTATAATTCTTAAGGGTCCTAGGATTTTGGAAATGGTCAATGAGAATTAGCTTCAACGTAAGTCACCAGCTGCATTAGTCCCTAACAAAAGAGTTTTTTGAAGCTAGGCATTGGCTTCTCCTCTGTAGCTATGAAAGTCCTGGATGACATCTTGTTCTAATATAAAGCTGCTTCATCTACATTGGAAATCTGTTGTTTAGTGTAACTACCTTCATTAATGATCTTAGCCAGATTTTCTGGATAATTCGCTGCAGCTTCTCCATAAGCACCTGCTGCTTCACCTTGCACTTTTATGTTATGGAGATGGCTTCTTTCCTTAAATCTCATGAACCAGCCTCTGCTACCTTCCAACTTTTCTTCTCCTCACCTTTCTTAGATTCTGTAGACTTGAAGAGAGTCAGGGCCTGGCTCTGGATTAGGCTTTGGCTTAAGGGAATGTTGAATGTTGTGGCGGTTTGATCTTCTATCCAAACCACTGAAACTTTCTCCGTATCAGCAATAAGTCTGTTTTGCTTTTTTATCAAGAACTTTTCCTTTGCATTCACAACTTGGCTAATTGTTTGGTGCAAGAGGCCTGGCTTTTGGCATCTCTTGGCTTTCAACATGTCTTCCTCACCGAGCTTAATCATTTATAGCTTTGGATTGAAAGTGAGAGATGTGCAACTCTTCCCTTCACTTGAACACTTAGAGGCCACGGTAGGGTTATTAATTGGCCTAGTTTCAATCTGTGTCTCAGGGAATAGAGAGGCCTGGAGGAGAGACATGGGGGAATGGCCGGTTGGTGGAGCAGTCAGAACACACACATTTATCAATTAAGTTTGCTGTCTTATGTGGGTATGATTCACAATGCCCTAAAACAGTTACAATAGTAACATCAAAGATCACTGATCACAGGTGACCATAACAAAGATCACTGATCACAGGTGACAAAAACTTTGAAATATTGTGAGAATTATCAAAATATGGCACACAGGCATGAGGTGAACAGAATGCCGTTGGAAAAATGGCATTGATCGACGTGCTTGATGCAGGGTTGCCAAAACCTTCAATATGTAAAAAAACACACTATCTGGAAAGCGCGATAAAGCCAAGTGCAATAAAAGGAGGTATGCCAGTAATCTCAATTTAACCAGTCTGTGGATATGGGCTTTTTCCGGGAAAGGGGTGTTATCTTGGGCTTATGGCTATCTTTAGCCAAAAGCTAGTCCCAGAGAGGGACTCAGCTCAGAGACAGCGTTTACTAACACTCCCAAAAGCTGGGGGGTGTGTGCTCAAAACCTGGGGTCAGGGATCCTGGTGGGACACAACAGCCTCTAAGGAGAGATGGGGATGGGACAAATGTGTGTGACTCTGCTCAGAGTTCTGGTACGTTTTTAAAAATTTTTTTAATGTTTTTTTTTTTTTTTAATGATTTTTGAGAGAGAGAGAGAGAGAGAGAAGAAGCGAGTGTGAGTGGGGGAGGGGCAGAGAGATGGAGCTGCAGAATCTGAAGCAGCTGTCAGCACAGAGCCTTTCCTTTTTTAATCATGGAAGCTTATCTTTAATTTTTAAATTAGTTTTAAACTTTTAAATCATGACATATATCATACTAGAGAACTCACAATATATGTATACCAAATACCCCATTTCCAATACCTTGGAATCCCCCACATAAATCTCCTTACTTGTATCCTTCTCTCCAGAGGTAACTGCTGACCTAAGTCTGGTGTTAATTATTTACTAGCTACTCTTTTTAGCTTTTTTTTTTTTTATATTTAAAATTTTTTTAAAAATAAGGACACCAGTCAGATTGGGTTAGGGGACACAATTCAACCTACAATATGATTTTTTTTCTCATAAACATCTTTATTTCAAGCGTTCTTAAACACAGCTCTGCGTGCATTACAGAAAGGTTGTCGTGTCCATTTACTGATATAGCACTGTGCTCAATGCAGCAAGCAAGGAGCAAATATCTTCTTTACGTGTGTTCTTAAATATTTCTTGACATGCATTCTTTTAATGATTTTTAAAGACACAGAAATATCTATTCCTAATCAATATTTTTTTAGCTTAGTTTTTGAAATTTATATAAATGGAGTCATCCTACTTCAGTGTTTTTTTGCCTAACATGCTAACCAGAGCCTTAATCTCTAATTGTTGACTTCTAGGCAATGGCACAGACCAGATATAAATATCCTCCTCAATTAGGAACTTTTTGTTTTGATAGAAATGTCTTCCACCTAATCAGACTCTGTTGGCCTACAATGACTGGATGGCTTTTGTCAGAGCATAATTAATATTACAAAAATTTTTCAAAAATAAAATGCTTTATTATTGTTTAATAAACTGTGATTCTACAGTAGAAAGACTATATGAGGAAATACTGTCTTTAAAAATATTGGGAGGGGTGCTTGGGTGGCTCAGTCGGTTGAACATCTGACTTCAGCTCAGGTCATGATCTCACGGCTTGTGAGTTCAAACTCGAGCCCCGCGTCAGTCTCTGGGCTGACAGCTCAGAGCCTGGAAAGTCTGCTTTGGATTCTGTGTCTCCCTCTCTCTGCACCTATCCCACTCACACTCTCTTGCTCTCTCAAAAATAAATAAAAACATTAAAATTTTTAAAAAAATTATGGGGTTAAAAGGATACGCAAATCTAATAATAACTGTGGTATACAGAAACAAATTTTGTGTATAAGCATGTCATGAATAACTCTGATTATCTGGGTTTTATTGCTGTGATTTTCAAACATGGGGCCTCAGCCCAGAACACACCTATTCAAAATAATGAATCACGGGCAGTGAGTCAAGAAATGTTGAACTTTAGTCTACAACTCTAACAATGAGGAGTTTGGCTAATCGCTTGGGTTTTTATAGTACACTAATGTTGTGAAGAGTTTTTTAAAAAAGATTAATTTGCCAAGTATAGCATTGTTAGAAATGACCTTTCTGTAATGGTTTATCTGACGAAGAAGAAATTCCTACAAGACACTTTGGCCCTGAGTATAATTTCAAGTAGCTAAACACAGAACAAATCAATGGCTTTAATTATCTACTAGCCAAAATTTAACTAAAACTCTTGAAAGCAAAACCCCCAGTAGGGGTCTGTTCAAAAGTGATTTAAAAACATCTAAAACTGCTAAGTTTTCCTGATTCAGAAAAATTTCTTTGAAGTAGGATATAAATTCAAGACCTGGAAGTGCCTTTCATTTCCCATGAGTTCAAATCTATTACGTTCTCAGGGACAATGGGTTTTTCCCCAGGAGGGAAAAAGGAAGAATGTGTGTTTTTTTACCCCAAAGGAATGCTGTCTCTAATTTTTAATTATTGTAGACTTTTTGTATCAGGGCCAAAAGTCAGCAATGTCCATACGATGTTTGGCTTTATAAGTAATAAAGTTAACACATTAATTTCTGTGTGTGTGTGTGCTTACTTGCAAGATTCAGTTAACTCTAATCAGGCAGCAGAGATTTGTTGCAATCTCACTTGGTATGTGTGATTGTGTGTGTATACATATGAGTAAGTAGTTCACCCCACTAAAGATAACGAAATGTCGTTAGAGGTTGAGGAAGGGGACTAGGTAGCAGAAAAAACGTGTGCTTCCAAAGTCCTATTACTCTAAGGATAATCTGTGAGAAAGGACAGAGAGAGGTCATCTGTGGTTTGGGTGGTTCCTGTAGAATCAAAAGGAACCAGCACGTAGACCCCCCTGGAATCTCTAGGACTATGATCACACCTGTGATAGCATTTTGGTCCTGGATTTCACACCAAACGAACTTAGCCATCCTAAGATGGTAAGTCTGCTTTTCCTATTTTTACTTCTTTATATAACTTACTTTAAATTTTATTATTTTTTTTAATTCCGGTAGAATTAAATATATTATATTAGTTTCAGGTATACTGTTTTCTTTAGTTATATAAGTGACTTTGTGGCCCTGAAAAGACTGTAGCTATCATAGGAAAGATGACATAAGTAAGTCAAAATAATAATTTTAATACTTCTATGTACACCTAGAGACAAGTTTTAAAATCATCATTATAATCTGTCTCTGTTTGTTATTTCACACATTCAACATAATTAAGGGTATCTGGCATTTTGTGCTTGTGATTTTATTTATTAAACTTTATTTATTTATTTATCTTTTAGTAATCTCTACACCCAATGTGGGGTTTGAACTCATGACCCCGGGATCAAGAGTCCCATGCTCTTCTGACTGAGCCGGCCAGGCACCCCTGTAGCTGTGATATGAAATAATTAATTAATGTTAGTCTTGTGATTTTTATGAGGAAGGTATTTGCTTTAGTTCATAAATAGTATTTGACTATCTAAAGGAATTGGATATTTCAAGTCTTTATCCTCAGGTTTTTTTAGCACCATTTAACTGCTTGGAAAGGTTTAGCTAAATATCTGTATGATGTAACATGTATGAAGGCCTTGAGATACATTGAAATTTTGTGATTATTGTTTAACATGCTTAACTGAATGTAATTAATTAAGGTGTTCATTATTTGGAGTAAATTACTCTGTTAAACTTATTAGAATACCAACCAAAGATCAAGTAAAAATTTTATAGAAAACTTATATTTGTATGTAAAACAACCAGATATTTAAGGTGAGCTCAATATTTAAGAAATACAAATCTTGTGGTGCCTGGGCGGCTCAGTTGGTTAAGTGTCCGACATCGGCTCAGGTCACGATCTCACAGTCTGTCAGTTCAAGACCAGCATCGGGCTCTGTGCTGACAGCTGGAAGCCTGGAGCCTGCTTTGGATTCTGTGTCTCCTTCTCTCTCTGCCCCTCCCCCACTCACGCTCTGTCTCTGTCTCGTCAAAAATAAATAAACATTAAAAAAAAACAAATACAGGGGCGCCTGGGTGGCTCAGTCGGTTAAGTGGCCGACTTCGGCTCAGGTCATGATCTCGCCGTCCGTGAGTTCGAGCCCCACGTCAGGCTCTGTGTTGACAGCTCAGAGCCTGGAGCCTGTTTCAGATTCTGTGTCTCCCTCTCTCTGACCCTCCCCCGTTCATGCTCTGTCTCTCTCTGTCTCAAAAATAAATAAATGTTAAAAAAAAAAAAAAAGCAAATACAATTCTTTATGATATACTAAAGGTCCCTTTTTAATGTTAAAGAACACAGTTAACAACTAGGCTCTTTTGGGAAACAGATTTCCCCAATTCCTAGCAAATATAAGTGACTGGAATACTATACCAGGTTCAGTGCAGAAAACAGAATTCACTCTAAGTATATGAGTCTAAAGGACTTTGGATGTTCACACACTCATGGAAGAGTGGGAAGAACAGAAGTCAGGAGGCCAGCTGCTACGGTTCCTACCCTCACATCTGTCATCGTCATGACTGCCAACACTCGTGAGGCTGGTGACTGTACATTGGTACACTTAACATCTGTTGGGACTTGCTTGCCAAACACAACAATAGCTAGAACATGGCCTCTGCCTTCCTACCCACCTGCATCATGTTGGCAGAACCCCAGCTGCACCCAAAACTCTAGCAGCAGGAGAGTGTAAATGTAGTTCCTTGCATTCTAGCTCCTGTGACACAGGAGGGAATTTACAAGAGGTGGGATGGGGTGCTGGGAGCCCAAAGACAAGATCCATTAAGCAAATTCCACAAATCAATATCGGCCTATTTATTATGACTTGGTATTATTTTCTTTTTTTTTTAATTTTTAACATTTATTTATATTTGAGAGAGAGCAGAGCACAAGCAGGTGAGGGGCAGAGAGAGAGGGAGACACAGAATCCAAAGGAGGCTCCAGGCTCCAAGCTGTCAGCACAGAGCCCGATGGAGGGCTGGAACTCATGAACCGTGAGATCATGATCTGAGCCTAAGTCAGACGCTTGACTCAGCCACTCAGGCGCCCAGTATTATTTTCTAACACTACAATAAGCAGATCAGAAATTGGATGCCTTTTATCAGAGTTCCTATGGGACACAGGGTATTGGGCAGCTGTAGATGGTTTTCCAGTAGAGGTTTTAAAAATGTCTGTGACCTGGGGTGCTTGAGGCTCAGTCATTTGAGTGTCTGATTCTTGGTTTCTGTTCAAGTCATGATTTCACGGTTGGTGAGTTCAAGCCCCACATCGGGCTCTGCACTGACAGCACGGAGCTTGCTTGGGATTCTCTCTCTCCCTCTCTTTCTCTCTCTCAAAATAAATAAACTTTAAAAACATTAAAAAATAAAAAAAATAGAAATGTTTGTGACCTAAATTAGGCCACCTAATGGCTCTTCATTTTGCAGAAACTGTTTCCTCTTGACATTTGTCAGCAAATACATTGTAGAAAACAGGCTTCTCTAATCACATAGTTTTACAAGGATTGTATTTCACGTACTTTTTCCCCTCTAGGCAATATGACCCAGGGTGTGCTTCCCAGAGGAAAGATGACACCATTTGGCCAAACCTGTACCTTCCAGTTCCCTCTTGAAAATGTATCTTTCTACTGAGCAGAATTAATTCACAATGTGGCTGAAGACTGCTTTGTAAAGTGCCTTATCAACAGAATAAATGAATCCAAGTTTAAAATTAATTCACCAAAGTTACTTCTCTTCTTCTGTATATTGGCTAGCAGTTTAATCTTCTAGGTGGCTTTTTGATCTAGGACAGAAGCACTGTATCTTCTGGTTTGGAAATTTTCTTAATTTGATTTTGCTCTGTATAATAGTGCCGAGAAGTAATAGTTAGAATTAAGTTTGATTGTGAGATATAAAACCTAAAATAATAATAGCTTATACCCAATAAAGTGTATTTCTCTCTCATGTGTGCAGTGTCTGAAGGTGAGTGGCCCAGAGCTCGTATGACGGAGTTTCACCGAGATCACTGTGCTGCCACACCAGAGTGTGGCCTTCATCCTTGTGGTCCTGGTAGGGAGTATCAGCATTCCAGGCAGAATGGCTAACGGGGAAAAATGAGGGTAAAGGGCATGTGCCCACGGTCTTCAGGAAGGTTTTGAGAGACTGTAGGATTACACTTCCATGCCACTGGCTAGCATTTAGTCATATGCTTTCAACTTGACTGCCAGCGGGAGCAGGGAAATGCAGTTTTTACTCTGGGTACCATGTGACCTGTCAATACTCTATTGTGTTGGGAAAAGCTGAGAGAGGGTGTAGTGGGGGCAATGAGCAGTCTATGCCACATCAAACTTTAATACAAACATAAAACATTTTTTAAAGTTTATTTCTGAGATATAGGGAGACAGAATGTGAGCAGGGTAGAGGCAGAGAGAGAGACATACACAGAATTGGAAGCAGGCTCCAGGCTCTGAGCTGTCAGCACAGAGCCCGACGCGGGGCTCGGACTCACGAGTCATGAGATCATGACCTGAGCTGAAGTCAGACGCTCAACCTACTGAGCCACCAAGGTGCCCCTAAACATTTACTTTTGAAGAGTGTCAGAATACTTTTAAAAAAAGATCATTTTTTTTTTCAGGAAAGGACATTAAGTTTTACTGTTTGACCTGAAGTGTTATTTACCATAAGTGGCACAAATGCCTTTAATAGAAAAGCTTACTCAGTATTTCCAGCTGGGTTAGCATGAACATATTGTCTCCTGCTGCAACTCTCACAGTAAGGGGAGTCTTTTCACTTTGTGCCCCTAGCAGGTTTCCCTGATCTGAGTTGTTCTAGAGGACAGAGTTTGGTGTAGAAACAGGTCAAGAGACTGGGGTTGTGCATGACGGATCAGAAGAAAAGTGAGCGGGGCCACCTGGGTGGCTCAGTTGGTTGAGCAACTGACTCTTGGTTTTGGCTCAGGTCATGATCTCACGGTTCATGGGATTTGTTTGTGGGATCAAGCCCTGCTTTGGGCTCCGTGCTGACAGCACGGAGCCTACTTGGGATTTCCTCCCTCCCTCTCTCTCCACCCCTCCCCTGCTTGCTTGTGCTCTCTCAAAATAAATAAATAAATTTACCAAAGAAAGTGAGAGAAACCAGGAGGCACGAGGAGGGGCTGGAGGGGGAGAGGAGATTTAGCAGGTGATTTTCCCTCTCTCTTATCACTTCCTGTTTCATCACGATGAAATTTGTTTTCTGCTCTAACAGGATTCCTGGGCCACTGTGAGGAGGAGAATGGAGACAGGAGGAGGAAGTTGAAGTGCTGGGTGCTTCTATAGGAAGTAGTAAAGGCTCCTGTAAGTATTGAGTGCTGAGGCACCAAGAATGATGAAAACATCACCTTATTTTATTCCCTCAACAATCCTGTGAAGCAGTCATTGTCAACTCCACTTCACCAAGGAGGTGAAACACCCAGAAAGTTAAAGTAACTCCCCAGAGTCACACATCCGGTGAGAGGTAAAGTCAGAATTCAAATCCATGTTGTGTCTACTGGCTAAACTGATGTCTCACTGAGAAAATGAGATTATCCAAACACCTCAGGCTCAGGCCAACTTTCTTCCAAGATGGCTTGCTCAATGAAGGTATAACTTGGGTTCCATAATTACTAGTTAAAGGTGAGGAAGGACAGGGGTCAAGAAAGGGAGAATGAAAAAGAGAGGCACCGTACCTCCGAAGTGATTTTACTCCACACCTACTGTTTGGCTGAGCACCTGCTTTACGATCTTCTTTCATCACATTCTCTTTGAAATCACGACTACTGGTTTAACTGCAGTTCCTAGCTCTTCTATCCTCTTTGTCCACAAACCCTCACAGACTTTGTCCTAAATGCAACAGCCACGGCAGCCAAACTCGCACTTTTACCAGCAGTGTTTAAGCGCACACTTCTCTTAGAAGCCAAATGAAGTTAGTTTGCTAACAAATGTATTTTTTCCTCTTTGAGTGTCCCTACAGATGGCAGGCAATGGTGGTTGACTATTCTGCAGCCCTTTTTGTCCTTGCCCAATTAAACCCTGACTTTGTTCAAGTATTCCCCATCCCTGAATTTTGGGGGAGGCAGGCCCAGACTTGGGCGAAATGTGCCTGGTTTGAGAAAGGAACAGTAGCTTCATTTTCCTAACTAGGAGTTGAGTTAGGAATTGACAGGTGATATAATTCTGGGTGATATGAAATGAGGGATATCTGATGGAGGCTTCTGGGAAAGTTTTCTTCACTTATTGAAAAAAGGAGGCAAGAAAGGAATGTTTACTCTTCTGGCCTTAGGACATGGCCCTGAAATGATGGGATGTTTGGAACTGCTACAACCATTTTGTCAACATGGAGACATCAACCAGGGGCGAATGCTGACGAAAGCAGAGCAGAAAGACTAAAGGAATCTAGATTATTTTTATTTCTTTAAAGTTTATTTATTTTGAGTGAGAGAGAGAGAGAGAGAGAGAGAGCAAGCGAGCGAGCATGAGCAGGATAGGGGCAGAGAGAAAGGGAGAGAGGACCCTAAGCAGTCTCCACACTGCCAGGGCAGAGCCCAACGCGGAACTCGAACTCAGAAACTGTGAGATCATGACCTGAGCCGAAACCAAGAGTCAACGCTGACCAACCTACCCAGGAGCCCCAGAAATCTAGATTCTTGATGACTTCAATGAGCTGCTGAAATAAGCAAGCCCAAGCCTGAACATGGTCTTATTGTTACATGACATAAAAACATTAATTGTTTAAGTCACTTGAGTTGAACTTTTTTGTACCTAAATGCAAATGAAGCATTGTAAGTGATAAAGTAGGAGAAACAGGACAGGAGATGAGGAACTGGGTCACAGTAGGTGTGAGTCACCAAAAGAGGTGGGAATGTGCTACTTAATGTCACACGTAATTCTTATAGAAAGCTGTTCAGGCAATACCACAAAAATAGATTACTTCTATATTTTAAATTAGGACCTGCAAAAATCTCCAATTAGAGCAAGAGGTAAAACAAATTCACGAGGAAAAATGTCTTTGTCAGTTTTCTAAATATTAAAATTTTTACACACTTATTAAAGGATATCAATTGTGACAACTCCCTCTGGCTAAAAATGAAGGTATCTTCTTAATAATCCTCTGCCTCTCAGGCTAACCATTCTTGTTTTATGAGAAAGCCCTATTCCAGAAGATCTGTAGGAGTCTAGAGCTGCCCAGCTGTCACCCTATAGCATGATGAAGTTCATTCTCCAGGAAATGAATTTTCTTTTCCCAGATAACGCAAAGGATACTTTTAACTGTGCAAGTGTCCATCACAGGGAAGTCAGTTTCGTTTTGATCTGTGAGCACTTCCTTATAAAAGTACATCTCACTGGTCCTTAGCTCTAGGAATAAATGTTCAATACATGTATGTTGAAAGATAATTAAAAGTGGAACTCTTCCTTTTGTTTTTTCCCTAAAGTAAAACACCCAAAGGATTAGTTGTTACTGGGAAGAACATCCTATTATAGTTGTAGGAAAATCTGCAAGTTTGGACCTGTTTTTTATTCCTTGCCAGATGCATTGTATCTTAGTAGCTTAGAGGCAAAATTCAGGCTTCTGAGAGATTTAACTGCTTCTTGGTGTGAGATTTATGACAAGGTTTGATCAGCTGGATGTAGGAATGTCTGTTGCTGCCTCAGCCTGCTCCTCTGGGCTAATAACTGCCTTCTGAGTTACTTTCCTGTCTGCAGATTCCCGCCACACTCCAGGTGGGAATGAAACATGTTGAAGAAGCTTCTGAGAAGTCTTACAATCAATCTTTGTATAACTCAGCCCTTCCCAAACGTATTTGATTACGGGATATTCCTTTTCATAGAACACCTGTAAATACCTCCCCAAAGACTTGTGTCCTGAGGAACAGACATTCAGAATCATTTGTCTGGACTGTGTTTGTTTTCCTCATTTTTACCTGGTCTTCTAAGGGGTGTGTGTGTGTGTGTGTGTGTGTGTGTGTGTGTGTGTGTGTGTGTGTGTGTTCTGGGGGTGGAGGAGGTTGGGGCTTTTAATGAACCAACCATATCTGAAAAGACAAACTCAAAAGAGATGGATTAAAAAGAAAAGAACCTCCAAACCAGAGAATTCCAAGTAATGTAAGTTAGCATTTATTGGCTGCATACTGTCAGACGCTTTTTAAAATTTTTTAAAAATATTTCGTTTTGAGAGAGCGAGAGAGACAGAGTGTGAGCAGGGGACTGGTAGAGAGACAGAGGGAGACAGAATCCCAAGCAGGCTCCAGGTTCTGACCTGATGCAGGATCACGACCTGAGCTGAAGTCGGATGCTCAACCAGCTGAGCCACCTAGGCACCCCTGTCAGACACTGTTTTAAATACTTTACAACTATGAACACATTTAACCCTCAAAAGAACCCAATGAAGTAATTCTACTATCATTCTCATCTATCAAATAAAGAAGGCTGAGACTCAGAGTGAGTAAGAAATTTACCCCAGCTATCAAATGGGGAAGTCACACTTTGTGCTCAGACTGTCTGGTTCTACAATCAGTCCTCTTCACCATTATGTCAGACTGTCCGCTTAACTCTTCAAAGAGATCCCCACATTCCCCAGCATGGAGACACATTTTCCATTTTTGGTCTCCAAGGAACCCCTGGTGAGGAGCTAACCCACCTGGCTTTATATGGCCTGCCAGCACTTTTGGGCTATGTTTCTTTGGAATGTAACCTCTCTGCTTCACATCATTTTCATGTATAAAATGTAAAAAAAAAAAAAAGAAAAAGAAAAAGAAAAAGAAAGGAGTATATACCTCACAAGGAGTCTGTGAGTCTGTGAGGGGTGCTCCATACATGTCACTACTGTCTACTCAGACCTACTCTCCCAGGTCTCTACTTACCGACCCTGGTGTGTCCTCTACTTGGTTAGAGTAAGACTGCCAACTTTTATACAATGGTCCTTCAGGTATTTAAAGACAGGTAACATGGCACCTTTCTTCCAGGCAAACTATTGCTGGATTCTTTAACTGTGTCTCCTGACTATGGCTTCAGAATGCTTTCCCTTCAGCTCTTAAACAGCTCTTTTACTAACATACGGCATTTTGATCTCTTTCCTGAATATATCATATGAAGAGTTTTCCTTTTTCTTATAGTCCTTAAAAGGTTGAAGTTTATTTCATGAGAGATGAAAACTGTCAGGACCACTGTAAACTAAAACGTTACATCTAAAGGAGAATTTTATTTGGAAAATTCTGTTTCCTTTTTTAAAATTTATTTTCTCTTCCACAACAAATACTTTAATGCAACGGTTACTGGGGTGAGTTACAGGGTGATGCTGAACTGAATGAGTGACTGCATATTTTTCTTCTCTGTCACTTTAAGGAGGAACTGACCAGATGCCCTCTAAATTCTGTCTTAATCCTCAGATCCCGATTTGAGGCTTCTGCAATTTTGTTCCAAGTACAAACATGCTGAAGTCATCCCCATTTCAAAGCATAAGTTCTTTACACATTTCAGAGGAAATTTCATTTATAACTACAGTACAAATAAGTTATATGTATATGTATATAAGGATATACTTAAATATATGTATTTCCTATTTCCTTTTTTTATTCTAAGAAATTGCTTCTTCGGAGGGTGATTGCATTTGTTTTAAAGAGGCTTATCTATCTTCTAATGCTGCTTCTTTTCCTGTTTGACATGTTAATCCCCTATCTTGCCAGATAACCCTTTGGTGACTTCCATCAGATATAAACAAATGCTTCCAGCGATGGAAATCCAGGGCAGCAACCTTCTATATTCCAGAATGCCATTAAGAATTCTTGACAAGGCAGCAGCCCTTTGGAACTCTCAGCACAAATACACGAAAAGACTCTGCTCAGCCTGTCAGTTCCCTTGATGACACGGGCAAGGTCAGGATATGCATTTAAAAAAAAAAGAACTTTTTGTGTGGAACTGTGATCTAAATGGATATTCAACCACACAAGGATCTCCTCAGAGGTGTCTACAGAGTAAAGTAGTGAGGTTTTGGTAATCAGGGTGATCAAAGCAGGACATGAGGATCAGACAGAGTCTATCCTTTCAGGGTCACAGACCCACTCAAATTTACTAAAATCTAACACATTCATAGGTCTCTCCTTTTTTACAAGCTTTAGTCATTAGCCAGTCCCATTTTCTTATAGGAAGTATTTGTTAGTAAAGAATTTAGGCATTAATTAGGGAAGGAATAGAAATAATTACAAAGTATTAAATCCTTAGCAACTGAAGTTTATAAGGTCAAGTCCTCAAATGTCATGTCAATCATACCATATATACCACAATACACAATAATCAGACATACACAGATACCAATGCAGGCAACATTATTTTGCCTCCTTTTGTGTTTAAAGTCATTGAAGGCTTTACTAGTGCTTTAAAAACCATAGAAACTTCTTGAACATACTTCAGTTATCTGGAGGAATAAATATGCTCCAAATGCTGTACTCATCAAAACTCTGAAAAAACAGATGATTTCTCTCTTTGGTATTTAAAAATTGACATCTGGGGGCGCCTGGGTGACTCAGTTGGTTAAGCGTCCGACTTTAGCTCAGGTCATGACCTCACGGTTTGTGGGTTTGAGACCCATATCAGGCTCTGTGCTGAAAGCTCAGAACCTGGAGCCTCCTTCGGATTCTGTGTCTCCCTCTCTCTCTGCCCATCCCCCGCCCATTCTCTCTCTCTCTCTCTCTCTCTCTCTCTCTCTCTCAAAAATAAACATTTAAAAATTTAAAAAAGAAATTGGTATTTAATTTCATTTTGAACTAGTTTAGAAACCTAAGTCTTCTCCATTGAGCTTTTAAAATTAAAATAATTTTAATGCCTAAATGTAATAAAGACTTAAGCACACATTCAAATTGAAAATGGGAATTTATTTTCTATTACACTTTTCTGGCCAAAAGGAGCTGAAAGACATTTTTCCTTCCTACTTTCTTACAGCAAACATTGTTGGATTTTTTTTAAAAAAGCAAAATATAACAGAATTGTAATTGAGAAGACTAATTCTATGGAAATGGTATTAATCAGAGCTCAGTTAAAAGAACACTTGACAGAGTGTTTGCTTCGACAAATGAGGTTGTCAACTTTTCAACATTAGTGTTTCTCATATCATTTCTGGGTGGCCTTGAAATATTTTCCCTCAATATAACGTCTTCATTTTTTGCTCTAGAGTTTCCTTCATTTAAAATAATGGCTTGAGGAAGATCACATGAGATTTAGAGGCTCTGCGCTATTTTTTTAAATGTTGGGCAAAGTTGGGCTGGTTGATAATGAATGCAATTCATTAAAATGAACTGTGTTTTCAGTGCCCTGGGCTCACCCAGCTGTTTGAGAGGTTTTGGTTCCTCTTGGAGTTGAAGAGTATAGAGTCCATTTTTCTATCAGCCCATGGCAGTAACTGAAAAAGTCCAGGAGATAGATCACACTGAATCCTACTATTCAGAAGAGATTTGCATTTAATGGTGTTGTTATTCATATTTTCCTTGAGCAAGAAAAGCATTTACATGGTGTTTAGAGGGAACACTGAATTTCATAAGCACAGTTGCCTTTGAAAAGATTTTTAAAGTTGCTATGATCACTTCATTTCAATTTCACTTTCTTAGAGTCATGCACGCTGTGATCTAAAACTTTTAAGTTCATTTAAAATCAGAGAAAAAATATTCAAGAGGATAAAAACAAGCATAGAGTAAACAAACATATAATTTTGCCATTAAAATTTCTCCTGGATAACTCTGTCAGTATTCTTCGTCATTTCCATTCTGTTTCAACACCGCAGAACCACACACTCATAGCTCAAAGGTGAAACAACGTGCATTTGAGTGACAAAACATGGAAACTGGAAAGGAACATAAATGTAAATCAAACTTTTAAAATCCTAGTCATACAATGACTTCTTTCCTTATTCTGTTATGTCCATTCCACATGAATCCACGTTTTGGTTCCAGGAGGCCCTGTGCCATAAGCCCTGATCACAAAGACCACTACTGGTGGAGGATAAAATCAAGCCTGTTACCAGTGTCTACTGGTAGCAAACTTGCAAAAGTCTTCTGGAAAACTAATAGAATTATTATTCTGATTATTTGTGTTCTGGATTCTGGGGACCATGGAAATAGAAAAGGATAAGAAACAGGGCATGCTTTTTTGAGGTTTCTTGGGCTGGGAAGTAGAAAAATAGGTGTTTTCCTCTGGGGCTTTTTTATGGCTGCGGATGGTTGAGATTTCGGAGAGCTCTGTTTCATTTTCTCAGTCTTTAAGGGAGTGGTAGGCTTTGGCAGTCCGGCTGTTGACAAAATCTGTCTTCTTAAACTGAGCCTTTGGAATAAGCAAACATATGTGAAAGGTAACAACACTGTCATCCAAGAAAATGCAGTTTAAAAAAAAATTTTTTTTTTGAGAGAGAGAGAGAGAGACGGAGGGAGGGAGGGAGAACATGAGCAGGGGAGTGGCAGAGAGAGGGGAGTACAGAGGATCTGAAGAGGGCTCTGCACTGACAGTAGAGAGCCTGATATGGGGCTCAAACTCATGAACCATGAGATCATGACCTGAGCCAAAGTTGACTCAACCCACTGAGCCACCCAGGTGCCCCAAGAAAACGTTAAATGTTTTTAGTGATCTCTCACCAGGGGACCACTATTATCTGCCTATTAACTGCAACACTCACCTTTCTAGTGTACTTACCTTCTTATAGGCATTATGGAGCTCCGTGTGCGTCCACAGAGAATAGAGGAGAACAGAAGCAGCTTTACTTGCCTTGTTGGAGGCATAACTGAAAAAAGGAAGAAAGCATTCTGAGATCAGTGAGAGTGTGTCAGGCTTCTGGATGTTGCCTCAGACGTTCCATAAATCTTTAACTGCTGTTGCTTGGTGGCCATCCATTAAGTCAGGTCACTCACCATGACAAGAGAATTGGATGGTGAGCTTTGAAGGCCAGGGGCCACACTAGGTTAAAAAAACCACTTTTTTTCATCTTTTAAAACCACTAGCACAGGGCTATCAGTTTATAGAGCATATTCCTGATATTTATAAGGAATATGTCCTTAGATTCCATAAATCCTTGAATTAACTTACAAAATAAAATTTGTATATTTGTATACACTATTTCCATTTATTTTATATTACATTAAACACAATTAAATATGTTTATATTAAATATTATACATATACTATTTGTAGAATAGAAATATATTAGTATGTTTATAATATATATTTATAGAATACAAATGCAGAAAAGCAGGACTGAAAAACATATATACCTCCTACACTACTCTATGAATTAGGAGTGATATTTTCAAGTTAATAAATTCTTGAAACATTTAAAATAGTTTCAAAATTTCTTTGTTCTTGTATAGAGCAAATGGAAAATGCACTCCTCTTATATAGCCAAGTCACCACAGAAATGAACACTGTACTTATTAGTTTTTGATGTTTTACTTTTAAATTTGTACTGAACTTCCTATTTCTGGCTAAGGTTCTCTGCTTTCTTAGAGCTCTCTCTTTTCCATCACCTCAAATAGCATACAGCCAAATTTTGTCTTCTAACAAAGAAACAAAGCTTTTTTTCTAATGTTTATTTATTTATTTTGAGATACAGAGTGCATGAGCAGGGAGAGGAAGAGAGGGAGAGTGAGAGTCTCAAGCAGACACTGCACTGTCAGGGCAGAGCCCAATGTGGGACTCGAACTCACAAACCGTGAGATCATGACCTGAGCTGAAATCGTTGGATGCTTAACCAACTGAGTCACCCAGGGGCCCCCAAAGAAACAAAGATTTAATTTTTCATATCATGGGCGTTTGTAAACAGGCAACCACGAACTAAAAATGCAGTACTGTATGGAGAAGCACATCTTGGGGTCATTCTTTGGCTAAGAGCCTTTCTCTTCCATACCAGACTTGTATGAAGGGGAAGCCAAATCAGCACCTCACAGATTCTTTTAGTACTTCATGGAGTTCTTGGACTCACTTGCTAATACTGAAGTACCCATAAATCCATGAAGACTATGGGTCTCTGATATCTAAAATTGGAAAGTGTTCTTGAATTGCAAATGTTTTATATTCATAGTTTATCAATTGGTTGTTTGGCACTTTGAAATTATTTATTTGGAAAAAAAAATGCTATATATGGCAACTTATTTCCAGTCTAGCCCTTAAATTACAGGTCAGTTACCCAACACTCTCACAAGGACGGAAAAGCAGGCACATCTGGTAGAAGCTCCTTGTTGATTTTTTTTTTTTTTCCAGACAGGGCATATGAGGACTGGTTCACAAATGGATGGACACTCAAGGCAAAAAGGAAGTAACAGAGTCAGACATCCCCATTTGTTGCTAAGCTATAAGAAGTTTGCAAAAGTTCTCATGTGCTTATGTCTGAATACTCAAATAATTAAAATCATAGGTCTTACTGAGATTTGCTTAGGAGCATGGATGACTACTTGGAATAGTCATTTCTGTTTTATACAGTAATCATTCAATCTTTCCACAAATTAAGTAACTGCTCTCTGTCAGGCGCTGGGGACAGGTGGATATTCTGACTTGGGGAACTCACATTCTAACCAGTGCTCCGTTTTATCCTATGACTCTGAATATGGTCTTCCTTCCCTATGAGGCTTGCCAGAGTGGGGCTGCAAAGCACAAGTACTACAGGATACCAGAGACCCCTAGGCTTGCCCCTGTGTGGCCAGGCACACATTTGTCTACCATAGGTAGAGTCTGTTTGCTTTGCAACTCATTATAATTGGGCTGTAACACTTCTTCTCTTGCTTGTTTATAAAAGTAACTTGTATTTAACAAGTCAAACAGTTCAGAATTGTATAAAGAGAAAAATATAATAATCTTCATGTCCTCTTTGGATCCCATGTCTCCAAATTAACTAATAGTAATGATTTTGTTATACAAGGTTTTTCATTCTCTTCCTCACTTTTTTTTTAATGGGGAAAATTTAAAGACACAGAAACAGTGATGTGGAATAACTTATATGGATTAGAACTTCTCAAAAGGGAATAAGACGTGGAAGAGATGTGATAGAGAAAACCAAGAAAGCAAGAATTTGATTATGTTGCCTCCTACTTCTTGTGTTATCACTGCTTCTTTTAAGCCACTGGGGTGATACTGGCTCCAGATTTAAGTGAGGAAAAGGGCAATCCCTGTCCATAGGACTTCCACGTTGCCTATATTCCACTATTCTTAAATCATAGTTATGGCTCTGGGAAATAAGTGAATTCATTAGGTCAATAAAAGGCTGGAATGTGCTACCCAGAGAAGATATGGCATTTGACTAGCTTGATACTTCATTTAAAAATTTTTTTAATTATTTTTAAGGTTTTTTTTTTAATGTTTACTTATTTTTGAGAGAGAGAGAGAGAGAGAGAGAGAGAGAGAGAGAGAAGGGGGGGGAGAGGGAGAGGGAGAGAGAGAGAGAGGGAGAGAGAGAGAGAGAGAGAGAGAGAGGGAGAGAGAGGGAGAGAGAGAGAGAGAGAGAGAGAGAGAACACGAGCTGGGGAGGGGCAGAGAGAGAAGGACACACAGAATCCAGAGCAGGCTCCAGGCTCTGAGCTGTCAGCACAGGGCCTGACATGGCTCAAATGCATGAACCAGGAGATCATGAGCCAAAGTCAGATGCTTAACCGACTGAGCCACCCAGGTGCCCCTAATTTTTTAATTTTTAATTTTATTTTTGAGAGAAAGATTGAGAGAGAGTATGAGAGCGAGCATGAGCAGGGGTGGGGGGGCAGAGAGAGAGAGGGAAACAAAGAATGGAGACAGGCTCCAGGCTCTGAGCTGTCAGCACAGAGCCTGATGCTGGGCTCAAACTCACTAACTGTGAGACCATTACCTAAGCAGAAGTCAGACACTTAACCAACTGAACCACCCAGGTGCCTCTAGCTGGATACTTTAGAAGAGAATGGGCAACTATTGGGCTTGGAGAATTCAGTCTTTCACTTGCTTGATTACTAAGGATTGAACCAAATGATTTGGCCCAGCGTTATAATCTTGTTCTTTGGCCACGTTACCCATGGTCCTCAATGATTGCACATTCACAGCTAGATTTACAGATGGGTGTTGGGAGTGGTAGTGAGGAAAGGGAAGAGAGCCAACAGGCAGATACTACAGGACTTACACATCGCCTGAGCTGATAGTCATGATTTTCTGCAGGCCCCCAGTGTTTAGAAGGTCCCGTGCATTCTGGTAACTATTTTGGATTATATTGTTCAATGTATAGCAGGCAGAGGCTGTAGTCTCAATGAGAAGGTCAGTACTCGGGACTGTGTCAGGAATTATGGAAACCAAATCCGGTAGAGTTTCTTTGGCTATAAAATGAAAGAAGAATACTTGATTAAAAAGGTTGTCTCTTAATCCGAACATCCCAAGATATTTTGGGTAAAGAATATTTTAAAAAGAAACACAACTGGTTAAGAAATATATGGAAAGATGTAATCTCTCTATTATTCAATTTTTAAAAAGATTCTTAAAAAGAGGATACTCAGTGCTCAGTACACTGGAAATCTTTTGATAGAAATGACAATGACAATTTGACAGAAACATCAAGAATTTAAAAAACTTTCACATCCTTTAATTTAGTAATTCCACTTCTGGAAATTCATCCTAAAGATATCACTTTAAAAATAGAAGAAGCTTTATGCAGAGATTTTTATTATAGTATTATCTATAAGTGAAAAATGATAAAATGCCCAAGTAACTCAGTGATAGGATACTATCAAAAACCAAGCTGCAAAGAATATTATACATCCCCCAAATATTTATGAAACATAAGAAAATATTTGTTAATATTCTTTATGAAAAATTAATATACTTAAATAATCCATAATATAAACATTAGAAAATACGCAAAAGAAACCTGAGAAGAAATACACTAACATATGAATAGGACTTGTTCTTCTACAACAATATTGACGGTGATCGAAAATTTTTTAAAAAATTATCTGTACTGCTTAGTTTCATCAATGTACAAATAATACTAATATTTAAAAAGGAGAGGGGCGCCTGGGTGGCTCAGTTAATTAAGCGTCCGACTTCGGCTCAGGTCACGATCTCACGGTCCGTGAGTTTGAGCCCCGCCTCGGGCTCTGGGCTGATGGCTCAGAGCCTGGAGCCTGCTTCCGATTCTGTGTCTCCCTCTCTCTCTGCCCCTCCCCCGTTCATGCTCTGTCTCTCTCTGTCTCAAAAATAAATAAACATTTAAAAAAAAATTAAAAAAAAAATAAAAAGGAGAAAAAAACTATTTTATTTTTTCACTCTGTATGTAAGTTCCTGGCTATCTATTTCTCCTGCTTCTATTTCTCCTCACAACTCTTGAATACAGTGTTGTGTTTATCATGGTTGTATAATGAAAACTTCTGCTTAATTTTCTTTAAAAAAATTTTTTTTTAATGTTTATTTTATTTTTTTTTTTTTTTAATTTTTTTTTTTCAACGTTTTTTATTTATTTTTGGGACAGAGAGAGACAGAGCATGAACGGGGGAGGGGCAGAGAGAGAGGGAGACACAGAATCGGAAACAGGCTCCAGGCTCCGAGCCATCAGCCCAGAGCCTGACGCGGGGCTCGAACTCACAGACTGCGAGATCGTGACCTGGCTGAAGTCGGACGCTTAACCGACTGCGCCACCCAGGCGCCCCTTAATGTTTATTTTTGAGAGAGACAGAGTATGAGCAGGGGAGGGGCAGAGAGAGAGGAAGACACAGAATCTGAGGCAGGCTCCAGGCTCTGAGCTGTCAGCACAAAGCCCGACACGGGCTCAAACTCACCAACTGTGAGATGATGACCTGAGCCGAAGTCAGACGCTTAATCAACTGAGCCACCCAGGTGCCCCAATTTTGTTGTTTTTCATCTGAGTTTATGTGGCACCCTGAACTGCGCACTTCTCTAGAATACTGGATTGTAATTAGTTATGTGCCTGTCTGAATTCCAAGTAGGGCTATGGGCTCCTGAGAACAATTACCAAATTCATCTCTGTATTTCCAGCATGAATCACTATGCCTAGAACAGAGAGGTGTGCAAAAAAGGAAGTGAACAATTGTCATCCTTTGATAATATGTGGACCTGATTGACAGGAAAGACACACCTTCTGCTCAAAGACCTGAACTCTGTTTTCCACGGTTATTAAAGCATCACAGCACAGTGTTTAGAGCTCAGAGCTCAGTCTCTGAAGCCACATTTCTTCCGTTTCAGTCCTGCCTCTGCCACGCAATGGCTGTGTGGTTTGGGCAAGCTGCTTAACCTCTCAATGCTGCATTTTCCTAATCTATAAAATGGAATAATAATAGTATCTACTTCACAGGGTTGTTGTGAGGGATTAAATGAGTTAATGTGTTAATTGATCACAGCACCCTGCAAGTAGTAATCTCCCAATAGAAACAAATTATTATCAGAAGGCTTCCTCCTTTTAATGTTAAATCACAGAATTAAAGGCCTTGAGAATGTGAATTTTCTTTCCACTGAATTTAGATGGACATCATGGAATTAAGTGAATTTAAGTGTAATTAAAATGAGGGGAGGTTTATCAGTGGATCATCTTACAAAAGCATGAGGCTACAAAGAAATAAACCCACAGTTATATTCAATTAATCTTCGACAAAGGAGGCAAGAATACCCAATGGGAAAATAACAGTCTCTTCAACAAATAGTGTTGGGAAAACTGGCCAGCAACATGCAAAAGAATGAAACCAGACCACTTTCTTACACCATACACAAAAATAAATTCAAAATTGATTAAGGACTTCAGTGTGAGACCTGAAACCATAAAAGTCCTAGAAGAAAGCACAGGCAGTAATTTCTCTGACATCGGCCATAGCAACATTTTTCTAGATCTGTCTCCTGAGGCAAGGGAAACATAAGCAAAAATAAACTACTGGGACTATGTCAAAAGAAAAAGCTTCTGAACTGCAAAGAAAACAACCAGCAAAACTGAAGACAACTTTGGAATGGGAGGAGATATTTGCAAATGATATATCTGATAAAGGGTTAGTATGCAAAATATATAAAGAACTTATACAACTCACCCCCAAAAAACAAATAATCCAATTTAAAAAAATGGGCATAAGACATGAATTGACATTTCTTCAAAGAAGACATATAGATGGCTAACAGACACATAAAAAGATGCTTACCACTGCTTATCATCAGGGAAATACAAATCAAAACTATAATGAAAAACTACCTCTTACCTGTCAGAATGGCTAAAATAAAAAACTTAAGAAACAACAAGTGTTGATGAGGATGTGAAGAAAGGGGAACCCTCGTGTGCTATTGGTGGGAATGCACATTGGTGCAGCTACAGTGGAAGACGCTATGGAGGTTCCTCAAAAAATTAAAAATAGAACTACCCTACCATCCAGTAATCGCAGTACTGGGTATTTACCCGTAGAATACAAAAACACTAATTCAAAGGGATTTACGCACTCCTATGTTTATTGCAGCATTATTTACAATAGCCAAATTATAGAAGTAGCCCAAGTGTCCACTGATAGATGAATGGATAAAGAAGATGCGGGGTGTGGGTGTATTATATGAAATATTATTCACCATAAAAAGGAATGAAATATTGCCATTTGTCACAAAAGGGGTGGAGCTAGAGACTATAATGCTAAAAAGCAAAATAATTCAGTCAAGGAAAGACAAATACCATATGATTTCACTCCTATGTAGTATTTAAGAAACAAACCAAATAAATAAAGGAAAAAAAGAGATAAAACAAAAAAACAGATGCTTAACTATAGAGAAGAAACTGATGGTCACAAGAGGGGAGATGGGTGAGGGGATGGGTGAAATAGGTAAAGGAATATTAAGAGTACACTTATCTTGATGAGCACTGAGTAAGGTATGGAATTGTTGAATCACTATATTGTACACCTGAAACTAATAGAACACTGTATGGCAACTACACTGGAATTAACATTTAAAAATTGCCAAAAAAATAACAGATAATCTCATCAGAATTTTACAGATAAAAGCCTCATCACAGTTACAGGCTGCATAAAACAAATTGAACAACTTAAAAAAATTTTTTTTCAATGTTTATTTATTTTTGAGAGAAAGAGACAAGAGTATGAGTGGGAAAGGGGCAGAGAGAGAGGGAGACACAGAATCTGAAGCAGGCTCCAGGTTCTGAGCTGTCAGCATAGAGCCTGATGCGGGGCTCGAACTCACGAGCCGTGAGATCATGACCTGAGCTCAAGTCGGACACTTAACCGACTAAGCCACCCAGGCGCCCCAAAACTAACTTTTAGTGCAACCTACTTCATTAGTAAGAGGATTTGGATCAGGCAGGTCACCATAAACTCTGATGTGACTGTAACATAATAATCCTTTGGATCTATTCCATAATGAAGGAGAAGGCCAGACCTATTTAACAAAACACTGGTCCTCCCTATAATGCTCAGTAGGCATCACCTACAGGTTACATGGCACTTGAATTAACAGGACCACTAAAATGACAAACTGGAATAAATATAGATATTGGAATAGAAACTTTCCTCCCTCTTCGCCTTCTTCTTTGACTCCCCTTTCTTCTTTCCTTTGTTTCTTTCTGTTTTATCTTTTTACGGGCTACTGACACACGTTGCACACACATGACATGAATGTTACAACAAGATGAACTATTGGTGACTGAGGAGACTAAGATTGCTACACATGCAATTAAGACATTCTTCTAGATTTGGCCAAGAGTTAGAGATCAGGACTGAGACAAACTCGAGCACACATTATCACAATCTCTAAAACATGCCTGAAATGTAATGAAAAATGTATTTGAAGTTATTTTGTATCATTTGGTTTGCTTTTATTTTGTTAAAATTAACTCTAATAATTTTTAGTTAACCACTAGATGTATGATCCAATTTTAATAGCACGATTTATTTAGCTCTCTCTTTGTCTAAACTTTTATCATAGGTAGATAGGTATAGAGAGATCTCAGGAATAATATTCACCTAATGTTACCAATGGTTATTTTCCAAGTGGTAAGAGGAAGTATTTTTTGCTTCATTTATTATGCTTTTCTTAATTTCTTGAATTATTTAAATGAACACGTATCTTTTTTTAATTGATGTTGTTATTATTTAATAAAACCATCCAGAACAATGATTTTCCACTTACCTAGCTTCTGGTTAAAAGTGACAATTATGGAATGAGAAGTCACATTGCTAAGCCATTAATTGTTAATATAAAAAAAAGTATGAATATTGTAATTACCCAAGCTTGTCAACAAAATTTAAGATGCAATGTATGAAGGCCAGAAGTCACTCAAAGTAGGTAAAGAAAGAAAATAGATAAACATTAAGTGTAGTGAAATACAAAAAACCTTGATTCTGCCAAGGCCATTTCCCGCTCCATTGAAGAATTAAATACAATGCTTATTTATAAAAAAATAAAGTATGGGGCTGTATTTGTATCTTCCCAACAGTTAGAGGATGGTTGAACCTGAGACCAACAGCATTTCTGCCCTGAAGGTACATGCATAATGTGTGGAGCACAGTTATTTCCATCGGCACTGTTTTAAAGATGCAGTCAACATTTCCTTTAGGGAAAGAAAAAAAAAAAGTCAAAGATAATATACCTGATTAAAGTGTAACACAAAAGTCCACAAAGGACAATGAGGAGAACACTTTCATAATTTTCAGAGTGCCTAAGGCAAGGTTTCTTTCATATTCACTGAAAAATTCCAGGCTCTCTCTATATTTATTATGGGCACGAAACCATTGTATGAAACTACCTCTCCGATGTTGTGCTGCTGGTTGGCTTTGGAAATGACGTTATTAAGACATAATCAGACTTCAGTATCTCTGGTGCTGTGTGTGTGTGTGTGTGTGTGTGTGTGTGTGTGTGTGTGTGTGTGTATGTGTGTGTCCACCAAAACAAACGAGCATTTGTTTATAAATTTAGTGGAATTTTGTGAAAAACTAGTTTTCAAGTTGTCAGAAATGACTAATTTATGGAGCATTAGAAGCATGACTGATTTTTGGCATTATTTTCCTATTATCTCATTTTATAGTTTTTGACTTGATTCACAAGTATTTATCAGGCATTTCTATGTATAAAGCAAATGAAAACATTATTTGATGGTGTGAACAGTTATCACCTTTGTCAATAATAAAGACTCTCAAAAATAAAGCAAATGTTTCACTGTATTCATTTAAAAACCATCTATGCTGAATCCACTATTCAGTATACTCCTCCTTTTTGTCTTTTTTTGTGTGTGATCTGTTCATTCATTTTTTTTCCAGTGCAACAAGGACCAAGTCTCTTCTTCCTGTTCTTTTTTTTTTTTTTTTGAGAGAGAGAGCGTGAACAGGGGAAATGGGCAGAGAGAGAATCCCAAGCAGGCTCCACGCTTAGAGTGAAGCCCGATGCAGGGCTCAATCCCACGACTGTGGGATCATGACCTGAGCCGAAATTAAGAGTAGGACACTCAACTGACTGAGTCACCCAGGTGCCCCAAGGACCAAGCTTCTAAAGTGAACACCACTCTGTGTACACTTTCAATGTTTCAGAAGAGCAGCGCTTAAGTAGGCCACCCAGAGAGCATCCCGAAAGCCAGGTGCATAGGTTAAAAAGACTATCCACAATGATACAACTGAAGGCACAAAAACATCAAATATGTACTTACCTTGTTAATTACAATTAGGTCTAAGTTTCCCTTCTATAGTAATTAAAACCAAAACAAAACAAAACGCCGGATATTAAGAAAAATCCTATTTGAGACCCTGGGAGAAAGCGGACCCTTGATGCCTGGGTGCAAAGGCCAGGTCTATTTTATCACATTTTGCTCCTTAGTCACATTTTCAGTTCATCATTGCAAAAAAAAAAAAAAAAAAGTGATACAATGTTTTACTGCATTTGTATTTTTTTTCAAATTTAATGTTTATTTATTTTTGAGAGAGAGAGAGAGACAGAGCATAAGTGGTGGAGTGGCAGAGAAAGAGGGGGACACAGAATCCAAAGCAGGCTCCAGGCTCTGAATTATCAGCACAGAGCCCAATGCAGGGCTTGAACTCATGGACCACGAGATCATGACCTGAGCTGAAGTCAGATGCTTAGCTGACTGAGCCACCCAGATGCCCCTATATTTTCTTTTCTTTCTTTTTTTTTTAAGTTTATTTACCCATTTTGAGAGAGAGGGGAGGGAGGGAAGGGGCAGATAGAGAGGGAGAGAGAGAATTTGAAGCAGGCTCTGTGCCGTCAGTGCAGAACCTGACATGGAGCTTGATCTTGCAAACCATGAGATCGTGACCGAAATCAATAGTCGAATGCTTAACCAACTGAGCCACCCAGGTGCCCCTGAATTTATATTTTCGATATGTATTCGTTACACCAAGACACGTTTGCTGACTCACCAATTTCATTCTGCAGAGAGAGATTCCGAGACAAATTCCTCAGCAGGGAGACCGCTGTCTTTTTCACACTTGGATCACCAACATGCAGCATCTTCCGGGTGTGCTGCAGGCCATTTTCCTTCTGGACAACTGTCTGAGCTACTGATGTTGGCATCTGTTGCGTGAGATATATCTTATCAATATCACTGCATTTGACTTCACACTAATTTTAAATTTCTGTAGATTACTAGAGACTGTTAAAACTAAAGCTGTGATGAAACCATCCTGAAGATACTTCCTTTAAATTCTTATTACGTTTTCAATTTTATTACTGGAGAAAAACAGCTTATCAGGTATTTTTAAATAGAATATTGGATTTGGTTACCTACTATATTTTGGCCTGTTCGTAAATAAAATGGGCCTGTCTTTTCCTTTCTTTCCTCTTTATTCATATCTTCAGCTCAGCATTGTGAAAAGGATACAAGGATGATGTTTTAGAATCAGACACTAGTGTCATGAAATTAGTTGCATAATGTTTTCCATTTTTCTATTTTCTTGAACTATTTGTGTAATGTAAGTATAATCTCAACTTTGTGGGTCTGGTGGAATTTACCCACGAAGACAACTGAGCTGAGAAAAATTTTAAAGGCAGATGCCTTTGATTAATATTCAATGTATTTGTTGGCTTAGTCACCTTTTCTGTTTCTTTTTGCTTAAGTTTTGGCATTTTACATATCTTAATAAACTTGTTCAATTCTAAAAAGCCAGTTTATTCTGAAAGAGATATTGGGCCTTTAGAGAAAAGAATGTATGGCTCGTTAGATTATTTCTAATTCGATGCTTTCAGTCAGAGGCTGTGTATGCAAGTTGCTGGTCCAGGTCCAAGTCCACTAGAGACCAATCTTATTTGGAATTAGGTTGGCAAATTAGTTTGAGTACTGACCAAAACCTTCCTGGCATCAATAAACCTCTAATACAGGGATCTTGGCTTGTGTCTACAACTTTATAGATTTCTATCTGAAGCTAACTTGAGGCCACCTGCCAGAAATTCCCACCATTCTTCAGGGTGTCTATCTTCTCTGTTTATCTTATCTAAATACTGCTTATTTTCTCCTCCCTCCTGCAGATTTGCTCTTATATTCTCTACTATACTTTTTAGAACAGGGGTTCTGAAGATTGGATCCCAGAAAGGTTTTAGGGAGAGGACAGCAAGTCCTTAAAGCTATTTTTGTATTGGGGCATCTGGCTGGTTCAGTTGGTGGAGCATGTGGCTCTTGATCTCGGGATTGTGAGTTTGAGCCCCATGTTGGGTATAGAGATTACTTAAAAATAAAAAATAAAGAAAACTTATTTTTGTGTTTATAATAAAATTTCTCAGGGAAAGGGTTTATAACTTTTATTAGATAGTCGAAGTGTCCAAGACTCAAAAGAAGTTTAACAATCACTATTTTAGAATGTTTTATTGTAAACAAGTCTGTCACACTAACTTGTAGAGCACTCCATTAAACTATTTGCTCCACTCTGAGAAGAATCCTTCCTCTGTAGCCATCCAGAGGAGGCTATTTATTCTGTACCACTCCCGTGACTTGGGCACAGAGGTAGGTTAGCATTCCTCTGTCTTCCCAATGGCCCGTCTAGATGTCTTCCCTCACACGCAGTAGCTCCGTCTTCTGAGTCATGGCCATCCAGCTCTATCACTCCCATAGCATTTTCTTTGTCATCTCAAGGCCTACCGTTCCTTTCCCAACATCCACTGGAGGCTTCGGAGCCGGGCTCAGAGCCTTCTCCACTCCACATTCACTATAGATGACCACATTAATCATGTCTTTGTTCCTAGACTTGCTAAATGTCACTGACTGTCATCTCTTCCACACATCAGTCATTCACTTCCATGGTCACACAGAACCTATTTCATCCCAAAATACCTTGACTCTGAAAACATAAACTCAAATGTTATACTCTGAACACAATTTCCTGTTCACTTTGCTCTCTGTCCCTCACTCCTACTATATTTCTTCTTCAGCCTCATCAAGAATTCCAGTGCCCTTATCTCAACCTTTACTCCCCACACCTCAAGTTGCCAATACTCTTCCGTTTTAACTTTCTTTCTTATTTTGACTAGTTGTACATGAACCAACACATCACAAACTATCTTTCAATACCCTTAACTCTCTTATCATTCTAGCTTATTTTCTACCCACCCGGTATAATTGCAAAACTGATTTTATACTTGGCCACCAAATACTGCTAGAGTAAATAGTGCATTTGCGGACTGGTACTTCTGCGAAGTTATGGTCTCCAATCTCCACTAGGAACCAAATGTTGCCAGTCAACTTTCTGTTTTTTAAATGCCAGTTGGGGATTCAAAGCCTCACACCAGAATGACTCTTCTAAAATTTAATCTGATTATGTTCCGCCTCAGGTTTAAACTCTGTAATGACTCTCCATTGTTTCCAGAATGGTCTTCAGATGTCTTCGTCTGGCCTGGTATCCATTTTCCTCTTTCCTTATCATTACTCCCTAATTCTCTAGGTTACAACTATACTAAACTGCTATCTCTCCTGCTAGAAGCTCCTTTAAAGGAAGAAATGGATCTTATCCAACTCTTTTTTTTTTCCTTTCGGTGCCTTGTACAGTGCCTAGAACATGAGAGGTCCTATGTAAATATTTATTGAACTGAACTATATGAATAATATGTTATCAAGTTTTCCTAAAGATTTACTATCATCTCAGGAGATCAAGATAGATTAAAACATCACAAGATATTTATTTCTTAAAATTTTTATTTTCTCTTGAGACATAAGGTGCTTTTAAAATTAAAATCTTGTTTTGTACGTATATCATACTATACCACCTAATGATATATTCTTATATATAATAAAGCGCTTTGATGTTAGTATATAAAAATGATAATTGGAAACATGCAAGTCTAGATGAAGTTTGGATTCTCAAATGATGTTTAATCAATCAGGGGAAAGAATAGCTAAATATTAGTCTTATTAATTCTGATTCGTGGAGGGAAATGAGAAAGTGACGTGAGGTGGTCTTTAGAATTTGCTCAAAAAGGAAAGTAAACAGACAGATTTACCCAAGAGATTTTTGTATTCCAGCTCTAGGGAATATGTGAGAATGACTATTAGTCAACTATTTGCAAAAAGCACTTCTAGTTCATATTGTCCTGATTACTAAGGAGGTTTTAAGAACCTTTTCAAATGTTTATTGGCCATTTTGTGAAGCACCTGTTCAAGTCTCTTGCCAGTTTTCTTTGGATTACCTTTTGATTATTAATTTGATGAGTTTTTAAAAAAATTTTTTTATGTTTTATTTTTTATATTTAAGAGAGAGAGAGACAGACAGACAGACAGAGAGCGACTAGGGGAGGGGCAGAGAGACAGAATCTCAAGCAGGCTCCAGGCTTCAAGCTGTCAGCACAGAGTCCAACACGGGGCTCGAACTCATGAACTGTGAGATCATGACCTCAGCCGAGGTCAGACGCTTAACTGACTGAGCCTCCCAGGCGCCACAATGAGTTGTCATATTTTCTACATACCAACCTTTGTTACTTACACACGTTGAAAAAATCTTTTTCTACTTTGTGGTTTGACTCTTTACTGTCTTAACAATGTCTTTGGATAGCATAGCACCATAAGTTATTAATTTTAATGTAGTCAATTTATAAAACACATACTTTATAGTAGTACTTTTTGCATCCACTTTTATCTTTTTTTTTTTTTTAAAACAAGATGGTTTTTTTTGTTTTTTTTTAAATTTTTCTTAACGTTTATTTATTTTTGAGACAGAGAGAGACAGAGCATGAATGGGGGAGGGTCAGAGAGAGGGAGACACAGAATCTGAAATAGGCTCCAGGCTCTGAGCGGTCAGCACAGAGCCCAACGCCGGGCTCGAACTCACGGACCGCGAGATCATGACCTGAGCCAAAGTCGGCTGCTTAACCGACTGAGCCACCCAGGCGCCCCTTGCATCCACTTTTAAATAATCTTCCCCTATCATGAAAATATCCTTTCACAAGCTTTATAGTTTTGTCTTTAACATTTAAATCTCATTGCTGTTGTAACTTGTTTTCTAGTAAGGTGTGAGGGTAGGGGATATGTTTTGTTTTTTCCTAACAGATATGAAATTAAAAACTTCTAAAGTGTTTTAGAAATTTGAAAAGTGCTTATTTCAATGGTTTTTAACTTTGACTATGTGATGTTTAATTAACTTATTTCTACTGATACATAACTGACACACATTGTATCCATTCTAGTTTAGGCTCTTTGCACATGACCATCAACTGCTCAGTGCTATCTCAGTTATGAACACAAGTTTAATAGACTGGATATTTCCTGAAATTATTTTAAATGCCCTGCTTTTCATGTTTTCCTATTCAATGATTCTTTTTGGAAATTATAAAACCAAGTATTTTTTTATCACACAATTTAAGCATAACAAAATTAGGAACAGTGATAACTAGAAAAGATATATATGTAAGTTAAAATTTTCATAAAAAGCATCTTTTAACTTAAAAGAACATATCATTGTCCCATGGTGCCAAGGATTTTCTCCTATAAATCTCCAGTCAAATGAAACTCTAACAATGCTGAGTATGAATTAATACCAGTTCAGTGTAAGCCTCCTTTCAGGGAACTGGTCTAACATTAGGTATGATTTTAAATGCCTCGACACAATTAGGACAGTTATGAGGCTATCTCCAATGCTTTGATTCCTTTTGGACTTAGAATCTCCTAGTGCCTTAAATTCCTATTTTGTTTATCCCAGTTAGATTATTACCAAACACAGGGATTTAATCTTATTTACTGCTATGTGCTTAGCTCTAGGCTAGTGCCTGCTATACGGTAGGCACTCAAAAAATGTTTGTTTAATAAATGAATGAAGGAACTTAAGCTCTAGGTAATAAACTACATACTCAGAACTTAAGTAGTGTGTTTCTGTATGTAGTATCTATCCTCAGGAACATGGAAACATTTCTGGACTGTTTGGATTCCATGCGAGATCTTGGACTGGAAGAGGCTAAAAGCCAAGCTTAAAGGGTTAGCTCATATTGAACCATACTCAGAACACAGTGGACTCGGATATCCATACACATACATGTACACCAAGTTAATTCCTGGCATTTTCTTTTAAGTTGGCTGGTAGTTAATAGAAGGGTTTCTGTAGTTTGGCAAAGTGAAAAAAAAAAAATGGTTTTGGGAAACCTAGCATGGGAAAATGGGAAGGTAAGAGGACTGTGTCGTTCCTGGTAGTTTCTTGTTTCCTTCTCTTCATGCACAAGTAAATTTTGCAGAAAATCAGAGAGGTTAAAGTTTTGTCATATACATATATATATACATATATATATATATATATGTATATATATGTATATATACGTGTGTGCGTGTGTATACACACACACACGTATATACATTTTTAAGTAATCTCTACACCCATATGGGTCTCAAACTCGCAACCCTGAGATCAAGAGTCACATGCTCTACTGACTTAGCCAGCCAGGCACACACAGGGGAGGGGCAGGCAGAGAGGGAGAGAGAGGACCTTAAGCAGGCTCCACACCCAGAAGAGAATCTGATACAAGGCTCGAGATCATGACCTGAGCCAAAATGAAGAGTCATGCTTAACTGAATGAGCCACCCAGGCACTCCTATTTGTGTTAAGAGAAATATTGGTTTTACTATTTCACAATTTTGTTCAAAACAGAGCAAGCTTCTCTGTAAACACATTAAAGAATGAACATGGTTTCTCAAGTAAAGAATAAATAATATTTTTGTTATCCAGAAGAGTATTCTTCTCTATGGGGATGGATAATTGGAAACTGGACATATTATGAACTATTATGGGGGGGGCGTTATTCTAATGATTTCATGACCAAGGCAAGGAATATAAGCTTAGTTCAAATAACTACATATTTATAGAATCCCTAACTATGAAGTAAGGTGTAAAATACATGGGGGAGGGAATGAGCTTTTACTGTTTTATATATTTTTGACTTTGCTGGTATAAAGTAAGCACATCAGGAAGAGAAGCAGCTCCTTATTCTGCAGTTGAGTTTTTGGGGCACAAAAGCACAGATGTCCTTTCCAACTCCATACCCAGTAGACATCTGTTGTTTTTGCCTGCCCAGCACTCATTCTTCCTTTTGGTGATGAGCCACTCCTTTAGCATTTCAGTCCATGTGATACAAGTGGCAGTGACCCCTGCCTGCTCTAACCCATCCCCTGAAATTCACATCTGGGCACACTACCGAGTCCTGGACAATCAGAACATCACAGGCTCCTAGCCACAGGTACTTCTTCAGAAATGGGCAAGTGAAATGTAGGTCTTGAGTTCCAAATGGAGTTATTGAGAAAATGGTAGTTTCTTTTCTGTGGGGACACTGGCCTGCATAAAAGGTAAGTCTGAAATCACTGGTGACCTTTGCTGCCATATGAGGAGAGCCTTTGAGAATAAAACCAAAAGAGCAAAGAGAACCCAGAGATAAAGTTATAATTACAATTGTTGGAGCACCTTACCCACCACCTTGGACTTTTCAGTTAAATGAGCCAAGAAATTACTCTTTTTTGCCCAGGCCAGTAGGTAGGATTCTGAGACTTGTAACTGAAAGAGCTTTAATATAAATATCTAGGAGTCTTTCACTCACAGCCTGACTTGGCTCTGTAGAAATGGAGGCTGAAAGTCCTAGAAAGCTGGAACTCTTGCTGGAAATTATAGAGAACTGTCTTAACCAAAGAGAGAAAAACTTTTGCTCTTACTTTACTACCTCATCTCTGAACCTGATGTAGGTATGTCCTACAGCGTCATTATTTTTTTTAATGTTTATTTATTTATTTTGAGAGACAGAGACAGCAGTGGAGGGGTAGAGAGAGGAGAGAGAGAGAATCCCAAGCAGGCTCCACACTGTCAGCATAGAGCCCGACACAGGGCTCAAACTCACGAACTGTGACATCATGACCTGAGCCGAAACCAAGAGTCCGATGCTTAACCAACTGAGCCACCCAGGCGCCCCAACAATGTCATTGTTTTTAAAAAGCAAAAAAACAGGAGCAATACTCACTGGTCCACTTCCTGCTGTGAGATTCTGCAGAGCTCCCAAAGACGCTTCCTGAGTGTAGTTTCGGACACTCTTGGCGATCAAGGACAGATACATTCTTATCACAATGGAATGCCACAGCCATTCCACACCCTTGGGGTTGCTCTTTTCTTCCGGCATTGGCATGTCCTGATATTGCTAACCACATACACAAGGAAATCCAGAATTAATGCCTTCGAGTCATTTCTACAATTCCACACCCAAACCAAGAGAGCAGAAATACCATCTAGTCTAGAGAGACTAATACTTTGCATAATAACAAGCGCCTGGTATGGAAACGAAAAGGCAAATAGGTATGATATCCAATCAGTTAACTTTGGGCTCACAATGACTGTTTCCCCTTAACAACATCCTGTAAACCTCCCAACTTCACATTTCATAGTGAAAGAGAATCTAAGAGAATTAAGCATAGGCTATTCTAGAATAGTTTTCAGGCTGCTGTTAAGCTAGAAGCTAAATTAGTCACAACCACCCTGGAGATAAGAAAAACAGGCCTCTTCCCCAAGTCTTGTGAAGTTGTCTGGGATAACATCAGGATTCTAAGCTTACCAGTTGCTCTCCAAGTTCACAAATACACACCACGATAGTCTGAGGAATAGGAGGGGTGACATTCTTCCAGTTTTCACAAAATGCCAGAATGCACAGTATTTCTTCGTATGGGTGTACTTTTAGGATATCCAGAGCCAAGCATCAGGGTCGCTATTAATATTAAGCAATTTCTACACCATTGACTATACTATATTAAGCTTATTTCCTAGCTTATAAAGCATACAGCAGTATGACATTGCGGTGAACAATGCAAATCTGCAGCCAGACTGCCCAGGACTGAATTCTATCCCCTCTACTAATTTCCTAAATTTTTCTGGGAAAATTCATTAACCTTTCGGTACTTCTGTTTCCTCATCAATAAATGAGGATACCAACAATGCACACCTCGTAAGGTGGATGTAAGGATTAGAACAAATTAAAATAGTGCCTGAGATACACTAAGTACTCAGAAATACACACATACACACTTTGGCTTTCAAAGTCTTTCCAACATACCTCTTTTATTTTCCTGCTTCGACTGCCAAAACACCCAATACTTTTGTTGTTGTCGGCCTGGATAGTCCGATTTTGAATATAGATACTCTGGGAATATCTGTCTGGGAGCTCTGTCTCCAGCTGGTAGGAGAGGTTATGAAGAATGCACACACAGTTCTCCGTGGCCTGAGAAAAGAGGATGTGCATATTGACCATATAGACATAGATGCCCCTTTGCATGTATGCTATCACCTATCACAGGACTTACTAGGTTTTAGATCTTACACAGTTTACTGGATGCTGTAGGGTGTGCTTGGACTGTGGGGTTCCCTGGGTGCGGGGAGTGGAATGAGTATGGCTAGATCACGAACGGTCATGAGCACAATATTAGGACATACAGGCTGAATTTCTTACAACCCCAGAGAGCCTTTCTAGTTCACTTTTAAGGGTGTGTTCAGAACGATTCTATATTTTAAGATACATAATTTAGTAGTCACATGGAGCTGGAAAACTGAAGCTATTGTTTACAGGACCGGTTAGGGGCTACTGCAGTGATCAGTATGAAAGATGCACAAACCAGGGCAACAGCAGCAGTATGAGGGAGGAATGGACAAACTGGAGGGCGTTTCTGAGGTGGAGTGCACATGGTTTGCTGCCTGGTGGATACGGGATGTGAGGAAGGAAGGTAGTCGGAGATTACTCAGATTTCTGCTTTCATTTGGTGGATGGTGATAATTGTTAAGAAGGATTATTCAGAGAAGGAGCAAGTTTGGGAGTAAGAGAAGAGATGAATTTAAGTTCATTGCTGCACATGTAGCACAGGCCTCCATTCAAATATCTACACAGAGTTGTTAAATGGCTAATTGTAAATTTGGGTCTGGAAAGTAGACGGAAAAATGGGGTTAGGCAGATTTTAATATTTCTAAGCATGGATGGGATATCTTAAGCTTAGCAAATGAGTTAATGCCAAATAGCTACTTCCAGAATACTCTGAAGAGTCTTAGTAAGACAAAGTAGGTAAATCAAATGCAAGATATTTAATGCGTGAATCACCTTGTCATCTGGCTGGTAATCTGCAATAGTTCCTCTAACATAATGAACCAGCGAGTCGATCAGTCCATCACACCTTCTCATCACTTTCCTCCCATCAGGGCCTGCTGAGCTCATGTTTCTACCAGGAAAAACAAACAACCAACCATAAGACTTAAGCTGTGTATCTAATAGGCCCTTATTTCAAAGCTTTATTTGATTGATGCTTCTTCCACGTGTCTGGAAAACTGACAAATATGTAGAAGTGTGGCAGACACTTCCTGGGGTCAATTAATTATCAATTTCTCAATGGTTTTTAAATCTGGACACAACTTCTAACTATATTCATATAACATGTTGTCACGTCAATAAAAGCTTTCTGTCTACTTCACTCTAAGCACCAAGGTCATAGCATCATTTACTTAATCTGCAATCCATCTCTGAGAGGATAGATATGAGGCAAACATTTTGCAAGTAAAAGAACAAATGGTACATCAGACACAGTATAGTAGATGTCCAAGTCCCAACCTGTTCCGTGTCTTAACTCTAAGTAACTTAAAGTTACTTAAATTCTCTGGGCCTCAATTTCCACATTTATAAAGACATGATGTTGGACTATATTATTTTGGGGTTTTGTAGATTTCAGTGTAAACAATTACTGACAAATATCAACTCAGATGTTCTAAAATGTGATGATTTAATAGCTAAAATGGCAGACAGATGTGACAAAAGTGTAAAGTTCCACAGTTAAGACCTAAGTCAAGAGCATGACCTATAAATATCTTTGTACTTAGTCTATTTCTAATTTTGCTAGGTCATGACATCTTTCTATAAACAGTAACTACATCTACAAGTGGAGATTGCTTCCTTATAGAGAACTGAAACGTATCAAATACAGCAAAGTAATTTATTTGGAGATCATATTTCAAATTCAGATCACGTTTATACTCTAGTATTATTATTACTATGTTCCTCTGGGTTAAGGTTTTCTTCTTAGCATAGCAATTAAAAAAGTTGAATTCCCCACAGTGTTAACACTTCTGTCAACAAAAATGGCACAAGAGCAGCATCTTCACATTCTTTGAATTTTGAGAATCACCCTTTGGCTAACTTTAATTGCTAAGAACTAGTCCTATAAAATTTATCAGACTCGTTCTTTTTACTGGCAGGTAGAACATTCAAAGGATATTCAAAAGTTTTTATTTACAATGTCGCTGTCATTCTGAACATCAAAAGAATTACAATTCTGAGAACTTTTGAGTTATTCTTCATCTTTAAAATAATAGGTTATGGGGTGCCTGCATGGCTTTCAGTTGGTTGAGCAACTGGCTCTTGGTTTTGGTTCAGGTTATGATCTCATGGCTTTGCTGATTCCTGCATCGGGCTCTGTGCTGGCAGTGCAAAGCCTACTTGGGATTCTGTCTCCCGCTCTCTCTGCCCCTCCCCTCAAAATAAATAAACTTAGGGGCGCCTGGGTGGCTCAGTCGGTTAAGTGTCCGACTTTGGCTCAGGTCATGATCCAACAGTTTGTGAGTTCGAGCCCCATGTCGGGCTCTGTGCTGACAGCTCAGAGCCTGGAGCCTGCTTCGGATTCTGTGCTTCCCTCTCTCTCTGCCTCTCCCCGACTTGTGCTCTGTCTCTGTCTCTCTCAAAAATAAATAAAATGTAACAAAAAAAAAAAAAAATTTCTTTTTAAATAAAAAAATAATAAACTTAAAAAATAAAATAACATATTGCACCAAGTGATTTCAAAAGCCTTTCTGCCCCCAAATACTGCTTTCAATACATACAAAGAACAAATGTGCCCAGCATTGTGTTAAGAACTAGTGGGAACAAGAAAGCACACACAGCATTGTATCCTGCTCCCGCGAAGACCACATCTATAGGATGAAATCAATGATACAAGACTGCTTTTAACCCACAAAAATGCAAGTTCATGATTCAACCTAACAGTCGAGGAGAGAATGGTTGCTGGATCAATACAATGAATTTTTTTTTTATATGGAATTTATTGTCAGTTTCCATACAACACCCAGTGCTCATCCCAAAAGATGCCCTCTTCAATGCTCAACACCAATCCTCCCCTCCCTCCCACCCCCCATCAACCCTCAGTTTGTTCTCAGTTTTTAAGAGTCTCTTATGCTTTGGCTCTCTCCCACTCTAACCTCTTTTTTTTTTTTTTCCCCTTCCCGTCCCCCATGGGTTTCTGTTAAGTTTCTCAGGATCCACATAAGAGTGAAAACATATGGTATCTTTCTCTGTATGGCTTATTTCACTTAGCATCACACTCTCCAGTTCCATCCACGTTGCTACCAAGGGCCATATTTCATTCTTTCTCATCGCCACGTAGTACTCCATTGTGTATATAAACCACAATTTCTTTATCCATTCATCAGTTGATGGACATTTAGGCTCTTTCCATAATTTGGCTATTGTTGAGAGTGCTGCTATAAACATTGGGGTACAAGTGCCCCTATGCATCAGTACTCCTGTATCCCTTGGGTAAATTCCTAGCAGTGCTATTGCTGGGTCATAGGGTAGGTCTATTTTTAATTTTCTGAGGAACCTTCACACTGTTTTCCAGAGCGGCTGCACCAATTTGCATTCCCACCAACAGTGCAAGAGGGTTCCCGTTTCTCCACATCCTCTCCAGCATCTATAGTCTCCTGATTTGTTCATTTTGGCCACTCTGACTGGCATGAGGTGATATCTGAGTGTGGTTTTGATTTGTATTTCCCTGATGAGGAGCAATGTTGAGCATCTTTTCATGTGCCTGCTGGCCAGCTGGATATCTTCTTTAGAGAAGTGTCTATTCTACAATGAATTTTTAACTTTAACAAAATCCCTTCTGTGACTCTGGTTTTCATTTGATTATTCTAATTACAGATTCACCTCTTTATTCTCTTTATTTACTTTTTACTGTACCATTGAAAAAAGAAAACTCATGGGTTCATAAACTGTAAATCAAACCATTTTTACTGTAGGTTTTTCCCAAGAAATGATCATTTGAACCAAGATCCTGTATCCACTCTTTGAAGAAGCTTGACAGAAACTGAAAAAGCATCTTTTCCAGTCATCTCATCTTATACCTGGAGAAACTGAGGTCCACAGAGTTTAAGTTACTTTTCTTGATGATAGCACAGTAGTGGTAACGTCAGGATAGGAGAGCTGTTCTTTATTTTCCAGAATAGAGCACGCCTCGTCTAACATTTATTCACTCTGCCATTTGGTTAGCAAACACCATATGTCCCCCAACTCTGAGACAATGCTATCACGTGTTTGAAAGCTTCCCTTTGACCTTTGCAACCTCTGGCTTGGAGAAATGGCAGTAGTCTAAAATTGCTTTGACAAATCAAAAGATTTCTCACTAGCTGAAGCCACTATATACCTTGCAGATGGATGGCTTAACTTCGTTCAACTTCAAAGTGTTTATTGTGGGTGAGAATGGTAATTCAAATTGGCAGGACTGCCAGTTCACACGCATGAACTGCTGTCTTGCAGTTTGGTATTATCCAGACTCTGCTTGCTTGAAATGGGACTTATCAGGATTTTCTGGCAGTTGATACCTTTGTTGACAGAAAGTGCATGGAACCCCACTGCTTCAGTCATTTGCTCCTGCATATCAAAAATAGTTCCTACCTTACTTAACCACCCAGAAATATGAACGATAAGGGTGGATTATTTTATAGCGCTATATCCATGAATAGAAGTCACTAGTCAGAAAGGAATTTGCTATTGCACCACTCTGAAAAGAAGCAGTAATTACTAAAATGATATATCTATTTTAAAGTACTAAAATAGTTCTTTCAATAGCTAGTATTTAAGCTTGTGGGAATCAGAGAATTAAACCGTGATGATCTTAGGCAGAATGGAAGCTTTTAAAATGTATCTCCTGAATCCTAAGAAATATTTCCTTACATGTAGCCCAATGGAAGTTTAATATGAAAAAAATCCCAAAGTTATAAATGGAACAATATCAAGCATCAGTATGTCAAAACAAAAATCCTACTGAAAAGTAAGAGAATGAGCAAACACATGACTCATTAAAAATTGATTATCAGAGTTACCAATGAATATATTAGAAATGCTTAATTTAGTGTCTATGGTGTTAACTCAATTAAATGATGCATTTACTTCCTCTGGTATAATCTAGCCAAAGTCTTAGTAAGTATGTGGGCAACTTCCAGGAAGCTGAAACCTCATGCTGTTGGTACACTGAAATTTAAAAACCAGGTCCTTAGGGGCACCTGAGTGGCTCCGTCGGTTAAGCGTCTGACTTCGGCTCAGGTCATGATCTCATGGTTTGTGAGTTCCAGCCCCACATCAGGCTCTGTGCTGTCAGCTCAGAGCCTGGAGCCTGCTTTGGATTCTGTGTCTCCTCTCTCTCTGCCCCTCCCCCACTCACGCTGTGTCTCTGTCTCACAAAGACAAATAAATGTTAAAAAATTTTAAAAGAAAAATAAATAAAAAAAAATAAAAACCAGGTCCTTGGAGTGGGGGTTGGAGGCAGGTGGCCAGGGCCTCAGAAGAAGGAATATAAACTCATTGCACCAAGGCAGGGAATATAAACACAGTGACCAAGGCAGGGCTGTTTTGGAGCTCTTCACCTTCACTGAGTCAGACTGGGAGGACACCAGTTTCATCGGTTGCTTGTGATCTTTATACACAAGAAGGTATTGGGGCGTCTGGGTGGCTCAGTCGGTTAAGCGTCTGACTTCGGCTCAGGTCATGATCTTGTGGTCTGTGAGTTTGAGCCCCGCGTCGGGCTCTGTGCTGACAGCTCGGAGCCTGCAGCCTGCTTCGGATTCTGTGTCTTCCTCTTTCTCTGACCCTCCCCCATTCATGCTCTCTCTCTGTCTCAAAAATAAATAAACGTTTAAAAAAAAAAAAAAGGTAATACCTTAATACGCAAGGTATTAAAAAGAGTGTTTCTGGTAATGTGACCTGTAATAGGTGGGGAAAAAATAGAATCTGAACCCTCTGTACATCTCTGAACAAAACCTCACATATTTAGGAGGATTCGGGCGTTTTATCCAAAAGCGAATCAGCGATTCGTGACTCTGTCTGCGACCACTTATCTCCCACATTCCTGAGTGTCACAATGAAAAGAAGAAAAGAAAACCAAACACCCTGGACCTCGCTAGAATTAAAAGAAGAATGGTATATCCTTGTTAAGATTAATGACAGGGTGACTAAACCTTCAATTCATACGGTGAACCAAAGAATGGACAAAGTCAAATGATAAAAATAACTGCAATTTAGTGTGTGTGACAGATAGAGTAGGCATTATATAAATATTATGATCTGTAATTTTCATAAAATTCCCCCAAATCACAGCATGCTAAAATCTCATTTGGAATCCTGACCTGTGACTCCTGTTGAAAATCAGAATTATCTGCTTCTAGTAGGATTTTTATTGGCCCTTCCATCAACAATTATCTGTGTGTGGCTGCTTGTAGGCAGGCATGCTGTTACAACCAGTCTGCCAGCACTGAAAGAAAGTTTGTTACAACACAGAATGTTCAAAGCTCACTGTGTGGTGCATGGCCAACTAGCTAGGGGAAATGAACACGGTATGTTAACTATACTGAAATTAAAATTAAAAAAAAAAAAAAGTGAAAGGCTATAATTGTTTACCAGATAGGAGAACGACAGATAATGATATGGTTAAAGTCAATCTTTTTTTTTTTTTTTAATTTATTAGAGAGAGCGAGAGCGCGAGTGCGTGTCTGCACATGTGTGCACACAAGTAGGGGAGGGGTAGAGAGAGAAGGAGAAAAAGAAAATCCCAAGCAGGCTCTGCAGTGCAGAACCTGATGCGGGGCTTGAACTCACAAACCAAGAGATCATGGCCTGAACCCAAGTCAGCCTCTTAACGACTGAGCCACCCAGATGCCCCAAAGTGAATCTTTTTAAGATACTTCACCAACAAGTAATTCTAAGAGGCAGAGATTTTTTAAAAATATTTTAAAAATATTTACTTACTTTAGGGGCAGGGAGAGGGCAGAGAAAGGAGACACAGAATCTGAAGCAGGCTCCAACTCACGGACCGTGAGATCATGACCTGAGCCAAAGACAGGCACTTAACTATGTCACCCAGGCCCCCCCCCCCCATTTTTTTTTAAATGGGGCAATGTCTACTGATTATAGGTGTGGTTTTCTACTAACACACAGTTTACATGTGTATCACATGCAAGACCTACTGCCTATGGGACCAGTCTTCAAGGTATAACCAAGCATACTGAAATAGTGATCACCTCAATGGTTTAAAAAATACTATGGCTACATCTTCACATTCACCAACAATTGTGGGATTTCTAATGTTATGTATCAGAAATTGTGCAGTAAGGCCTCAGTCCCCTAAGTGCTTGGTCAGAGTCCATTCTAAGACCCAACAGGCACTTGATAAGAGATTGGTGGATAAGGAGGCGTCCTTCTTCCTCTTGTTATTTGAGATTTAGGTCTGGGCTTTTGTTTATCTCTCAGCTGATATATATCAAACAGTTGGGCCTTGTCTGTGATTAACCCAGAGAAAGCAGCAGAGGCAGTCTGTTATTGCACAGAACAAAAGGGGAGCCTCATTTGAGCTGGCAGAGGGACAAAAACTCTTTGCCAAGAGAAGGGCTTGTCTGTTACCCTGAAGTCAACATCAGTTCCTGAAGGTATCTGCAAACATCAGCCAAAGTCAACTGTTTGGTCTGCAAACAGAAGGATCATTGGGAAGTAGAACAAAGCTCTCCCACCTACATATCTTGTTCCTTCCAGGACAAGGAACATTAACCGAACAAAGATATGTCAGCATCTATTATACATCAAGAAACCAGAAGGTAGAGGAGGAGAAAATCTGTCCTCAAAAATCCTTTAGTTTTGCTTTCCTGTATTTTTCAGGTCCTCCAAAAGTATTCTGAATAGTCAATGCAACCAGTAATAATCTGGTTGGCAGGTTAATAGTCATTTCTTTTGGATTTAGCTGGCTGTTCAAGATAAAATGCCAAATTACATTTCAAATCAATTATCAAGAGCAAACTCATTTTTAAAATATGCCCAGAAGCCACTGGAACTTGGGTAGACACTCTTGACACCTAAGGGAGACATCTGGGTACCAGACTAAGATTGATAAAGTTGCTTAAGTCCTAGCGAAAATCATATGATGCTCAGATAGTCTGTACCTCCAAGACAGCCATAGACTTTAACCACAGGATAGCAACAAAGTCATCAGCTGCTTTATCCAAATACATCAACCTGCTCATTTTTTTCTTAAATAATGATGAATCACAAAATTTTTAATAGTAATTCTGACTATGATAAGAGTTTCTCTGACAAAGAGAAATGTCATATAATTATTGAGAAGTACAATTTTTAATCTGGGCCTATCTGCTAAGGGCATGGATAGAACAGGAGAAAATTGAGTCTGAAGAACTGAGACCTTTTCAAGGATTGTCATTGTGCTGTTTGACAATTCTAATGTGACATATACTCTTAAGAGCATTGGGCTGAGGGAGATCAGAGAGGGATGAAAACATGGCTGTATTTGCTTGGTTTGATGTTTGATTTGTTTGCTTTACTATCTTACTGATGAGAGATTTCAATTTTTTTTAAATGTTTTTATTTATTTTTGAAGGAGAGAGACAGAGCATGAGTGGGGGAGGAACAGAGAGAGAGGGAGACACAGAATCCGAAGCGGGCTCCAGGCTCTGAGCTGTCAGCACAGAGCCTGATGCAGGGCTCGAACCTATGAACTGTGAGATCATGACCTGAGCCGAAGTCGGACGCTTAACTGACTGAGCCACCCAGGCGCCCCACTGATGAGAGATTTCAAACTGATGATCTGAAATCTCCAAGATTTAGCTTATAAAACATTTTTTAAAATCCAGATTTTATATACCCATTTATTTTTTAAACGTTTACTTTTGAGAGAGAGAGTGTGTGAGTGGAGGCGGGGCAGAGGGAGAGGGAGAAAGAATTCCAAATAGGCTCCATGCTGTCAGCACAAAGCCTGATGCAGGGCTTGAACCCACGAACTGTGAGATCACAACCTGAGCCAAAATCAAGAGTCAGATGCTCAATTGACTGAGCTATCCAGGAAGCTCTTATATATCCATTTAAATACAACTTACACCTTTTAAATTTATGTGAAGAGATATTTACAAAATAATTTAATCCGTTAAACTACACATTTGTTTCTATGTTATTGGTGACCAAGAATTCCTGTCCCCCAAAAATTCTGATCCTTCCAGCTGGACTAAAAATCAAATTGACATGACACATATTTAGAGGAGAAAATCAAATAGCGTATTTACAGAGAATCTACACAGTCATGGAAATTCCAAAGAATTTTGCCTGAAGTATATGAGGCAAAATGAAGTATATGAGTCATTCTGAACTAAGAAGAAGTGGGTAGGGGTCTGGGACTTCAGAGGAATATAATTTACAGGGCAGTAAGAGCAGATGTTTGGTAATTAGATGTTTGTCCTGCCATACAGATGGGTCAGATAAAATTTATCTCTGCTAATAACGCTTATTTTGGAAAGACCCCTAATTTAGGGTATTCTATGTAGTTAACAAAGGGGCAAAATTTTCTCTAGAGCCCACAGGATCTTGATTGCCTTCAGCTCAAAATAATCTTCATGTCAAGGTGGGCCCTCTTAGGGTGGTCTATCCTTGACCCCCACAATATCTGAAATGTACCACATATAAAATGCAATTATAACTGATAGTATAACATTGCTGTAAATATTGCCAATTCCATTACATATGGTGTACAGGAGTAAATGTTGTCACCCCAAGGAATGCCTCTTTGACATATTATTTTAAGCTGGTTATTTTTAAGAAGCAGCAAACACAGGAGAAGGTCTGCAAACCAAGTGGAAGTTACACTTTTGTAAGAGACATTTACATTTGTAAGGGAAATCTCCATTTGTGAAGGTGTCTCCTAGCTATATTGGCAAGTGGGGGAAGACTCTAAATCTCTAAAAAATTATCAATGGAGAAAGCATGAACTTAAAACTGCCTAACAGCCTTATTCTTGTTTACTGTGGTTTGCCTGGTAACTTCCCTGACTCCCACCCCCAACGTCTTCTTTGTCTCTGACTGAAGATGATATTTAAGGTGATGGCTTTAGCCATTTTGGGGAGTTACTCAGTTTTCTTGGGTTTCTCCCATGTATATAGGAGATATACATTTTATTAAGCTTTTGTTTGACTTTCTCCTGCTAGTCTGTCTCAAGTCAATTTGTTAGACCAGCCAGAAGAATCTTGAAGGGCACAGAAAAAACTTTCCTCTCTATCAACAGACTTCAATGTTGCTTATGTTTACATATCAAATGTGAAGAATTTAAATAATTAACCAAATACATGTGTTTGAAGTTGATGATTCAATTGTCTTTATATTTCTGGAAAAACCACTCTGTAGGTTGAATTATGTGAATACTTCTATCAAGTTTTGGTATTGTTTACACTATCTTCTAGCTTTATATTAAATTATTTTCCAGAAATAAAGAACTACATTTAAATTACAATTTTAAAAAGTAGTTCTGACTTGCTTTGGATTTATATTCTCACACACAAAAAAACTTATTTGATAATCAGGGAAACTAGACCCTAGTTTAAGTAATCTTAATTATTTAAATAATCATCTAGCATTATGCACACAGCTAGACCAAATAAATCCTTTTCTGTCATGAATATTCAGAATAAGGGATGAATGAGCACAAATAAATAGAATGAAAATATATAATTAAGGAAATGCAGATTCAAAAAAGTTCTGAAGTTTGATATCTAGATATGTGTAAAATGAAATTCAGTAACACCATATTTTTTAATACTCAACAAGATAGATATATTTGAATATATTAAAATTTTACAGAGACATTCTTTTTCCAGAGAGTAGGTGTACTGATATTCAGTACAGCACCCCCTCCAACCCCATGACATTACTCTCAACCCTGTGGCTAATTAGGACACAAGACTGATAAGTACAGCTTTTCTTTTTAAGGTAGTTTGCTTTCTCTGACCACTCAAATCCACCCCGGTTAGATTTACAGTAATAAGTGACAATGGAAGTTTCTTTTAAGACAGTTATAGATTTTAGTTTATATAATTATATTATACATTCATCAAAACACATTTGCTATACTATGATGTGGAGAAAATGAAGTTTGAGTAATTTGCAAGGGAAATGTGGTAACCATTTGCTTCTCTAACTGGCATCTATGGGCACAAAATACAAGAATAAGAAAAATCATCCTAAACAAAAAGGCAAAATTCTAGGGTGGTCTTCAATTATGGTGATAAGATTAATATGACTATATTGAAAAATGACAGAGACGAACCAGTAACAGAATGAGGAGCTGAAGATGGAGAGGGACATTCAAACACCTACTCATCCTTTAAAAGCTCCTTCAGGGGCGCCTGGGTGGCTCAGTCGGTTAAGGCGCCGACTTCAGCTCAGGTCATGATCTCGCGGTCCATGAGTTCAAGCCCCGCGTCGGGATCTGTGCTGACAGCTCAGAGCCTGGAGCCTGTTTCAGATTCTGTGTCTCCCTCTCTCTGACCCTCCCCCGTTCACGCTCTGTCTCTCTCTGTCTCAAAAATAAACAAACGTTTAAAAAAAATAAAAAATAAATAAAAGCTCCTTCAATGTAACTTTCCAGTTAACTTTTTCCAACCTTCAGGCAACTCAATGCCTTGGTCTTTCATACCTTTTACACTTCTTATCAAATGGACTGTGACTTTTCTCTTCAGGTGCCTGTCTCTCCTACTAAACCTGGAGTTCCTCCAGGGCAAAGATAGATCTCATCTCCCTTTGAAATTTCAGAAATTTAAAGAGTGCTTTGAATATAGCAGGCATTCAAGGAATAAATACAATGTTGGGTAAGAGGAAAGATAGACTAAGTGGTAAAATACCAAGAAAGCTGGACTAGTTTCCTTTCTCAAATTTCTGATAACTGGTTCTGTACTTGTGGGAGAATCACTGTCCGCTTAATTTCTTCAAGAATGAAGAAGGAGACTACTAGCAGAGGCTGCCTAGACATGTTTGTGTTTGGCCTGAAGTGTCTTCCAGAAGTTTGAATCTCACTGCTCTTGGAATAAGCATTTTTCCCGCCATTCTCTAGTCTGACAGTTTCTGCCATTCCACATGGTCTTACTCCTGTCCACAAGAAGTCCAATCTGAAGTCTGGAGGCATTCTAATTTCTGACCCCTAAGTTATTTCCACCCCTTCTCCTTTAAGAGAACAAAGACCGAGGAAAGAGGGGGAAAGAAATGAAAGGAAGGAAGGAGGGGAAGATAGAAGCCAGGAGAATAATATGGAGGAACAGAGAACAGTGGTAAATCTTTGGTAGAAATTTCAAACCTCCCCTGATAATAACCATTGGTTTTATTTGTCACATCCAAAGGTTTTCCAAAAGTGTGTGAATTAGGGAGGTGGAACATATAGATTTGACAGCCATGTCACATCAAATGCTAAGAAGTTACCCATATTAATTGGAAAGCAGGGGCTCATCACAATGAGTGTGCTTGTAGGAGAGGTGTTAAATCAAAGAAGGCAGCTAATGCTTTTTGGTAAATTTATAATTCTATGATTGTCACATAAGTCTTTTGGAATCTGAAATTCCTGGCAGAGTGTATCCTACTGATTGCAATGAATTATCAAATATTTTAACTGTTACACTTCTCACTCTAAATAAATAAAAATAATTTGAAAAAAATTTTCTCCATTCAAAAAAAAAAAAAAAAAAAGAAATGCTGAAGCTTTGGAATACCTTCCAAGAAAACAAAGGAATTGTTTCTTCTTTGAAAAGGGATGTGTATAGAAAAAAAATATGCTTGTACCCTATCCACATTTTGATGGTAATTAACAGAAATTCAGATCTGGTGGTGTGCTGGTAAATGTTTATTTAACAACTAACTTTCTAGGGGCAAGGGAGTTGGGAGACCTCTGACTTGCAGCATTTGCCAGTTTCTATGGTATAAATACTTCCAGTGGCTGATTTCAAGTTACCAACATGAGGTCACTGCCTATGGAGTTAAGAGATGCTGACGATCGCTTTTGCTGGCTCTAGCACAAGGTAGAGGGTACAATTTTATGTTTCCTCTCCTACCTTGGATTTTACTACTCTTAGGCTTGCATAATATTGTTTAAGAAACCTAAAGAAAGTGCTACGTCCCATGGAAAATGCTGCTGCAAGCAGACGTTAATCCTGTACGTAAGAGATCTGACACCTGACAAGTATGCTGTACCTGACAGTCTCTCTGAATGATAAACTCTGCAGGTGCTCCTGTGTGAATGCAATCTCACTGAGGCAGCTCCAGGTGGACAGGGCCACTGTCACAATTTCATCAACAAAGCAAGTGACTCATTCTATGCCATTGTTATATGCAGACCAAGGGAAGTCCTTCTCAAAACTGATCTCAGTGTCAAGTTAGTAAAGGGACAAAGTCACTGGTGCATGCAGTTTTTCTCCTAAGTAGATTGAAAAAATTTAGCTAGGCTAACCTGAGTCAACCATAATGCCAAGGATACTGCTCATGTGGCCAATTCATTTTTGGCTCTTATACTCTCTGGGGGACAGAATACCTCAAATAAACTTGTAGCAATTAAGATATTTGCTAACATTTATGACCTTCTTATTCAGCTTAGATTCACACTTGTTAGAACCAGTCAACACCTGTCTTAAAATCTTTTTTAGAGAAGCTGTGGTCAAAAATAAGCAACTGCTCAGCAGACACTTCTATTGTCATGGAAACTGAGGCTATTTGATTGCAGGTTCCCTAGAGGTCTTCTCTTACATTCTGCGCATTTGTCCTAGCACAGGTCCTAGAGGCTTTTATACTCACAGTGACAACATCTACCCTGATTTGCCTACAATGCCATCTCCTCTCATGGAAATTTCTCTCATTTCTTAGGCTTCATCCTTTGTACCTTCTCTGTTTATATGAAACGCAGTGTAGAGTTCCACTTGCACAGAACTTCTAAAACAAAAACAAGGAGACACGGATACAGTACTTTAAGACTTGAATGTGACTTTAAATTGGCCTACCTACCCTGTGAGGTTACAAGACTGTGAAGGGCAGACGTTTTATCCACATGAGCACAGTCTGTAGAAATGTGACAAACATTAATGTATTCATTTATAAATGTATTTGGCTTTGGAGACAGCCTTCCTGGATCTGAATTCCAGCTTTGTCTCTTACCAGTTACATGACGTTGGGGAAAAATCATTAATCTAAGCCCCTCATCTACAAGATAGAGAAAGCTTACTTTACAAGGATTTGTAAGTTTAAGAATACACTGAGAAAATCCTCATAAAGCATTCAGAACAGTTTCTAGAACATAATACACAATAAATGTCAGTTATTATTATTGTAAATTAGATATACAGGTGAAATAAGAACAGATACTTAAGCATATAATATGGCATTCAATTTTGTAGATTTTTTGCTATATTCTGCTTCTGAAAGTAGTTCAAATCAGTGGTTTGGATTGGTTTTGCAAACACTGTTTGAAATGGTTTCATACCGATGGGAGTGTATTCAGCTATCACATCTTCTGGAAAATGTGTGTGAACCAGGGCACTGCTACACTCTGACCATGCAAATCTTTTATTCTTCATTGATAAGGGGAAACTACACAAAGAAATTTGTTACTCACATTTTTATCTTTATATTATTCACCTTCTCAATACACCCTTCCCATTGATATTATAATTCTTCTTGACATCCGGATGGCCAACAGGCACATGAAAAGATGTTCAACGTCGCTCCTTATCAGGGAAATACAAATCAAAACCACACTCAGATATCACCTCACGCCAGTCAGAGTGGCCAAAATGAAGAAATCAGGAGACTATAGATGCTGGAGAGGATGTGGAGAAACAGGAACCCTCTTGCACTGTTGGTGGGAATGCAAATTGGTGCAGCCGCTCTGGAAAGCAGTGTGAAGGTTCCTCAGAAAATTAAAAATAGACCTACCCTATGACCCAGCAACAGCACTGCTAGGAATTTATCCAAGGGATACAGGAGTACTGATGCATAGGGGCACCTGTACCCCAATGTTTATAGCGGCACTCTCAACAATAGCCAAATTATGGAAAGAGCCTAAATGTCCATCAACTGATGAATGGATAAAGAAATTGTGGTTTATATACACAATGGAATACTACGTGGCAATGAGAAAAAATGAAATATGGCCTTTTGTAGCAACATGGATGGAACTGGAGAGTGTGATGCTAAGTGAAATAAGCCATACAGAGAAAGACAGATACCATATGGTTTCACTCTTATGTGGATCCTGAGAAACATAACGGAAACCCATGGGGGAGGGGAAGGAAAAAAAAAAAAAAAATAGAGGTTAGAGTGGGAGAGAGCCAAAGCATAAGAGACTGTTAAAAACTGAGAACAAACTGAGGGTTGATGGGGGGTGGGAGGGAGGGCAAGGTGGGAGGGAGGGCAGGGTGGGTGATGGGTATTGAGGAGGGCACCTTTTGGGATGAGCACTGGGTGTTGTATGGAAACCAATTTGACAGTAAATTTCATATATTAAAAAATAAAAAAAAAAAAATAATTCTTCTTCACACAGAACTCATATTTCTATCCTCCCATACTAGCTAATCTTGCTTACAGAAGAAAAAAATTAACTCCTTAAGATGACCTTCAAGGCCCCCACAATCTGGCCTTAGCCTATGTTTCCAACTTCTGTTTGATCACTTCCCATCACAAATTTGATACTGTTGCCAGACTTGATTATTCACTCAGTTCATCATTTTTTCATTTGCTCATTTATTTTTTTAATTCAAATACTTTATATTTGCTTACTATATGTCAGAAACTTTGCTAGGTGTCAAGGATTAAAGATAAACAGAATGTGTAGACATGTTTGCATTTGTAGAGAAATGAGCTCAACATGCAAAAGAAGAGGAAGCAGAGAGAAGATAGAAATTTTAAAAAAGGGTGAGGGGCACCCGGGTGGGGGGCCCAGTCCATCAAGTGTCTAACTCTTGATCTCGGGTCAGGTCATGATCTCTTGGTTCATAAGATCCAGTCCCACGTTGGGCTGAGTGCTGGCAGAGGAGCCTGCTTGGGATTCTTTCCCTGTCTCTGCCCCTCCCCCATTCATTCTCCCTTCCCCCCACCCCCCAAATAAATAAACTTAAAAAAAAAAAAAGAGTGAGTCCCAGGGATGCTGAATTTCTGTCCTAGTCCTTGAGGTCATGGTTCCTCGTGTACTTCCTTCACTTTCACAAGTGACTGTCAACATATCACCCACATGAGCCAATGAATCCTTATTTGGCTTGAGTGAGTTTGAGTTGAGTATCTGTCATTTTGAGTTGAAAAAGTCCGGATACATCTGTCACTTTAAGAACTCTGATGTACACAGCCAGGCAAGGGGAGCTACAGAGAAATTTTGAGATGCAAAATGTTTTTAATTTTTTGAGTGTTTATTTTTATTTATTTTGAGAGAGAGAGAGGGAGGGAGGGGAGAGAATGTTAGCAAGGCAGGGGCAGAGAAAGAGAGAGAGAGAGAGATAATGAATCCCAAGCAGGCTCCATGGTCAGTGCAGAGCCTGATGTGGGGCTCGAGCCCACAAACTGTGAGATCATAACCTGAGCCAAAATCAAGACTCGGATGCTTAGCCAACTGGGCCACCCAGCTGTCTCCAAAATGTTTTTTATTTACTTTATTTATTTATTTTTCCCCCAAAATGTTTTCAAGTAGAACAAAATGTGTTATTAGATCAAAAGTGCAATAAAAAAGCAGTTCTAGTGAACTGTACAGAAGGACAGATTCAAACAGATCATATAGGCACCTCTTCTGCTGTTCAAGAATTTAGTCCTTAGTCCTTAGAGAATTTCTGACTATTGAAATAATCCACCAAGGCCTAGTTCATTTGGCACCTCTTCTATAGTGTCTTTCAGATCCCAGTCAGCTGGCATGAATTGTCCTTTGTTCTGCATTCCTGCAGCACCTCACTTGTACTTCTGATACCATGGCATCAGAATCACCAGGAGGGCTTGTCAAAACGAGATTGCTGGGCCCCACCCTGAGAGTTTCTGATTCATAAGGTCTGGGTGGGACCCAGGTGATGCAGATGCTAATGCTCCAGGGGCCCACTGCTCTAATAAATACATTTCACTGTAGCTGTGTTCTAGTGCTTTTACTCATCTGCATTCCCTACTACGTTAAAAATCCCCAAAAGATTTTCTTATTCATCTTTGTAAAATTCTCAGTAGCTAACATAATTCTTACACAAAACTGGTATTTGATATGCATTACTGTGTGATTAACTTTGGAGATTAAACATTTTACCATGATAAATTCTCTCAGTTACCATCTAGATTCCCTCAAAAATGAACTGTAACTAGAGAAACTAACAAAAGGCAGAATATGTCCTGACCTCTCATGGGCTGTCTAATTTTGATTACATCTTCTGATTTCTTTTAATCCTTGCACATAAAGAACAATGATTATTTTCAAATACAAGAAAGCTTGAGATGCATGATTTTATTTTTTTTTTTTAAAATTTTTTTTTTTTTTCAATGTTTTTTTTTTTTTTTTTAATTTATTTTTGGGACAGAGAGAGACAGAGCATGAACGGGGGAGGGGCAGAGAGAGAGGGAGACACAGAATCGGAAACAGGCTCCAGGCTCCGAGCCATCAGCCCAGAGCCCGACGCGGGGCTCGAACTCACGGACCGCAAGATCGTGACCTGGCTGAAGTCGGACGCTCAACCGACTGCGCCATCCAGGCGCCCCAAGATGCATGATTTTAAAGAAGTTAAAACTAGCATTTTTCTTTCTCCTGCATGTGTTTCTATTTTCTCTTGATTTAGCTGGCATCTGACAGCCCAAAGGAGAAAACAACTCAAGCATTTTTTCATCCCACTATTTAGAAATGCGGCTCAAACTAACTTCTTTAGTAGCTGTTCTTATGGTAAAACATTCTGTTCCTTTAGGCTTTGTTGCCTTACAGCTATTTAAAAACACCTAGAAATAAATTTGACCAACTAGGTAAAAGACCTGTATACTAACAATGATAAGACATTGATTGAAAACAAACTGAAGACACAAATAAATGAAAAGATATACCATACTCAGGAATTGGTAGAATTAACATTGTTAAAATGTCCATTCTACCCAAGGCGATCTACAAATTCAGTGCAATTCCTAGCAAATTTTCAATGGCATTTTTCACAGAACAAACAATTCTACAAATTGTATGGAATCACATAAGATCCCAAACAGCCAAAGAAATCTTGAGAAGGAAGAACAAAGCTGGAGGTATCACACTCCCTGATTTCAAACTATGTTACAAAGCTGTATTAATCAAAATAGCATGTGGTACTGGCATAAAAACAGACACATAAGTCATTGGAACAGAATAAAGAGTCCAAAAATAAACTTGAGCATATACAGTCAATTCATTTGCAACAAAGAAGTCAAGAATACTTGGGGAAAGTGGTGAAAGGAGAAGGGAAAGAGAAAAGGAAAGATAGATTCAGAAGAACTGAAGAGACATTTTTCTAAAGAAGACAGAGATGGCCAATAGGCACATGAAAAAATGCTCGTTACTAATCACCAAGGAAATGCAAATCAAAATGACATATCACCTCACACCTATTAGAATAGCTATCATCAAAAAGATAAGAAATAACAAGTGTTGGTGAGGATATGGAGAAGAGACAAACCTTGTGCTGTGCCTGTGGAATGTAAGTTGGCACAACCAATACGGAAAACATTATGGAGGTTCCTCAAAAAATTAAACACAGAGCTACCATATGATCTAGCAATTTCACTTCTGAGTATTTATCCAAAGAAAATGAAAACACTAACTTGAAAAGATATATGCACTCCCATGTTCACTGAAGCATTATTCATAATAGCCAAGAAATGGAAACAATCTATGGAAACAATCTGAGTATCTACTGACAAATGAATGGATAAGAAAATCTGGTATATATACGTGGAATATTATTCAGCAACAATAAAGAATGAAATATCTCCCCTGGCAACATCATGGATGGACTGCCTTATGCTAAGTGAAATAAGTCCGAGAAAGATAAATACTGTATGATCTCACTTATAAATGGAATCTAAAAGAAACAAAACAAAAACAAAAACGAAGCTCATAGGGGCTGGCTCAGTCAGTAGAACATCTTGGGGTTGTAAGTTCAAGCCCCATATTGGGTATAGAGATTACTTATATTTTTTTTATTTTTTATTTTTTAAATTTTTTTTTAATGTTTTTTTTTATTTTTTGCGACAGAGAGAGACAGAGCATGAGCAGGGGAGGGGCAGAGAGAGAGGGAGACACAGAATCCGAAGCAGGCTCCAGGCTCTGAGCTGTCAGCACAGAGCCCGATGCGGGGCTCGAACCCACAGACTGCGAGACCATGACCTGAGCTGAAGTCGGACGCTTAACCGACTGAGCCACCCAGGCGCCCCTAGAGATTACTTTTAAAACAAAACAAAACAAAACAAATAAGCTGATACAGAGTACAGATTGGTGGGGTTTCCAGAGGCGGGTGGGGAGGGGTGCAAAGTGGGTATATGTGGAAAAGTTACAAACTTCCAGTTATAAAATAAGTAAGTCCAAAGAAAACCATAATGGAAATAAATTTTCATATGCCATAAATAAATAAACAAACATATAAATAGGTCAGTCAGAAAAAAAAAAATAAATAAATAAATAAAAAAAAAACAAAAAAAAAAACAAAAAACAAAAAAAAAAAATAAATAGGTCAGTCAGTCCTGGAGATGTAACATACAGCATGGCAACTATAGTTAATAATACAATACTACATATTTGAAAGTTGCTAAGAGAAAAAAAATCATAAAAGTTCTCATCACAAGGAAAAAGAATTTTGTGACTATGTATGGTGATGAACATTAGACTTATTCTGGTGACCGTCTGTAAAATATACAAATATCTAATCATTATTTTGTACATCTAAAACAAATACAATTATGCTTTAATAAAATATAACAGAAACACTAGGTTTACAATTATTTTTTTAACCACATCATTAAGTTAGATTTTAATGAAGTAAAAATAGCATGGAGCCTGCCTTAAACCCTGGGAGATAGGGAAGGCCACTCTGTACTTCTGGGTGTTCAGGTTAGATCTCTGTTTTATTGGAACTTTATCCTCGCTCTTGTGAACTAATGTGGGTAGCTTCTGGAATCAAACATGCCTAGAAACAACATTCTGTTCTTACTTTACCTCTCTCATTGTCTCTACATTGTGCTTCTTATATTTAGAGTGATCTTTATAATTCTTATAGGACCTCTAGGTAGTGGGGTAGAGTTTTAGAAAATCTGGATGTAGTATATAAGGTACACAGAGGAAAGACCTGTAGAGTGGCATTACCTTAAGCATCCTGTGACGTTGTAAAATATATCAAAATCGAGCAAACCGTTTGCTTTGGGGTAGTCTCCTTCTGGCCAACCAGAGAAGGGGATGATGATATTCTCAGTCAGGATGAGCAAGGCTTCTGTTATCATGAGATTCTTGAGTTTGTCATTGGATGACAAATTCCACAGCAAACCTATAAAAACAAAGAGTACTATCAAAACAGGAATGTGTCAAATAACTGCTGAAAAGAGGAGTTACAGCCAGCACTCCTAGGGCTGTGGCTAGGTATTGGAGGGGGGTGGGGTGGGAGTGAGAGAGCCCCTTTCCCAACCAAAAGACTTGGTTTAGAGTTCTTTAGATGGCAATGAAACTGATCCATAATCAGCAGGGGTGGGGTGGGGGGAATTATGATATAAAATTATGCAGGTTTAAATTAATCAGGAATGATAATGGAAGCTAGAAATCCTTAAACATTTATTGCCATTTCTCTTAAATGATCCTACCGTTAAGCTGACCTCACATACATAATAAATTCTGGTCTCACCAACATGAAGGCCCGAAATGACCCTACTGCAATAAAGACTTCAATGTTTTTATTGTTATTTATTTAATTTTGTAAAAAAATATTTTATTTTTTTTTTAAGTTATCCCTACAACCTACGTGGGGCTTGAAATGCACAACCATGAGATCAAGAATTGAATACTCTACCGACAGAGCCAGACAGGAGTATCCCAAGATTTCAATGTTTTTTGTTGTTGTTGTTTTTAAATGTTTATTTATTTTTGCAGGAGAGACAGAGCATGAGCAGGGGAGGGGCAGAGAGAGAGGGAGACACAGAATCTGAAATGGGCTCAAGGCTCTGAGCCGTCATCCCAGAGCCTGATGTGGGGCCTGAACTCACAAACCGCAAGATCATGACCTGAGCCAAAGTCAGATGCTTACCCAAATGAGCCACCCAGGCGCCCCAAGACGTCAATGTTTTTAATGTTTACTTATTTTGAGAGAGAGAGAGAGAGCAAGAGAGCAGGGGAGGGGCAGGAAGAGAGGGAGAGAGAGAATACCAAGCATGTTCTGCGTGTCAGCGCAGAGCCTGATGCGGGGCTCCAACTCACAAACCACGAGGTCAGGACCCGAGCCAAAATAAAGAGTTGGATGCTTAATAGACTGAGCCACCCAGGTGCCCCAAGACCTCAATGTTTTTAAAGGGTCATATAAAGGGAATGTCTCTCTCTGCCTCCTGCTCCCCACTACCTGAAACTTCCACCTGATATTTGCCTCCCAGTAACAGCACGGATGGCCTACAGAGCCTTTGCTTATACCCATGCCTATCACCAGTAGGCTGATCAACATCGCCAATTAATATTTATTAAATCCTACCCAATGACAGACTTTATGTCCTCCTGGAATTTACACTGGCTACCTCATGTATTTCTTATATTATAGTTTGGTAGTGAAGGAGATACAAGAGTATTTTTAACCTATCTACCAACATGCATGGCCTAAACATTGGTCTAAGGCTGGTACCACATTTACTTATTGAACTTTCCCTTTCCTCTCGAAACTTCTCCCCTTAACCCACCATTAAAGAAAAAGGCCATACAAGACAACTCAGAAAGAAATTAAGATAATAGAATACTGTACTTTCCAGGGCATTTGTGAGACAGAGCCTGAGGCTGGGTAGTCAGAGAGGATACAAAGTGGCACATCCATTTAGGATTGGTTTTTCTTACAAATTTGGCATTCAAATACTTCTGATTCAGGGGAAGGAGGGCACACCTCCTGCTTGCTATTCCAGTGACTCCCAGCAGGTGTCAAGTTGCATTGCCTTCTTTCATACCTCAGCAAATGACTAACTCCCTGGCATCCAGGAAGGCAGAGAGAGGAGGTAGAAAGAAATGGGAATCTTCGTTTTCTTCCCTACTCACTCCGCCATTGCCCAGTCAGTAATTCTCACTTTTAAAATGTACTCTTTCGTCTGCAAATGAGAGAGAGGAAGCACAGGTATACAGGACTGTCTACCTTATGAAACAAGGAAAGGTGCTTTTGGTTTTTTTGGCTGAATTACGTGGTGATATCACCTCCCCTGATTTAATGACTGAAATAATTGTACAGGTAAAGGTTGATAATTATTCAACCATAGTTCTATTTGGACCACCATTTAGAACACTCTAGGCCAGATGCAGCCTTTTGACCTTAATCAGTTTTACTTAATCAGTTTCTGAAACAACAATTTCTGAAACCAAATTTCCACTGCAGCCTACACAGAGCTACAGTCAGATGGGGCGACACTGGATCTAGTGTTTTCTGAGGGCTAGCACTCTGGCTCAGGAGGAGGTCTTTTCCTGGTCAAACTAGCATTGGGGACTAGTCAGGAGCAGTAGCAGTGTCCCTGGGCCACAGATTTTGCAACACAATGACTTCATTCCTCCCACTTCATCTTGAGGGGCTCTGGATGGGGGAGTGACAGAATAAAATTCCAAGGGTTGTTGAAAACAATTTAGAGGCAGGTCTAAGGTGGAGTTGTGGTTTCTAAGCTACTAAAGAAAGTTAAAAAGAAAAGAGAGAGAGAGAGAAAAAAAAGCTTCCTGCTTTAAATAAGCAAACAAATTAATAGTCCCTGCCTGCCAGAGGCTTAAAAATGTGAAGCATGATGCCATTTCCTCTTTTAAAAAAGGACCACACAGGGCACTCAAAGGAAAAGTATAACTTACAATAAAAACCAGAAGAGGATTAATCTGAACAAAGGGAGTGGAATTTTCCTCCAACAGTCAACGTCCTTTATAACTTGGTATCCAGTATTATTTCTATAAAAGTATCTGGTTTGGGAGTTTTAGTATAATTTTTAAATTTTTAATGTAGGGTATTATATAGAAATGTCATGCCTGCAAAATTTTTGTATGGTACAAAGCTAGGAAGGAACTTTTCACTAGAGATTCAGGATTAAACAGTTATACATTCTCCCAACATGTACTTACAACATCAATAAATGACCAATTACAAATTGGGAAAATACAAATGACAATATGAGACAAGGGGTTAATATCCTTAATATATAGAGTTCTTAAATATCATTAAAAATTCAATTGCTAGTAGAAAAATTAACCCAAGCTAAAAAATATTAGAATCTAATACACATAGGAATACATTTTCTCTAGTAACTAAACAAATGTAAATTTAATAGCTAGGTATCATTTTTTGTGACTGTATGAAGGCAAAACCAGAACTAATGAGTGGAAATTCTAGGGAAGGAGATTCTGGCTCAGTGAAAATATAAACTTCTAAGAGAGCTTTGAAGGAAACAGAAAGATCTGCTGTAAGATCCAGCTCTATCGCTAAGACTGCTAAAAATGAGCTCCTCCTTTATCAAAATAATGACAAGCGGTTTTTATCCCAAAGCTAGAGTGTTAGACTAGACTAGCAGTTTCCAAATAAACCGAGCGGCATATCAGAATGACATATTCTTGGGCCACATTCCAAATTTATTAGCCAGAATCTCAGAATGGATTTTAGTAATTTGTATTTTAAAAATGATTCTTGGGGCCTTTGGCTGACCCATTAGGTAGAGCATGCAATTCCTGATCTCAGGGTTGTGCACTCGAGCCCCACACTGAGCATAGAGAGGGCTTGAAAAAAAAATGATTCCCATTTCTCGCATTGGGTTATGAATGGACTAAAGGACCCTTAATACATATTCATTTTAATGACTAGATTCTAGATGACCCGATATAACATTAGGGTTTAGGTTTTCATTGGTCTCACCTTTAACTTCCAGTCAATTTATTCATAGTGCCTAAATTTCTATTATTAAGTTCTTTGTCGCAGGTGATAAGCCTGTAATTTTCTATCTCTAAGCTCTCATTCTAGCCAAAAAGAAAGAAATGGATTCTGGTAAGGGATATACTTTGAATAATTAGCAATTATAAAAGAGATAAGAATAATTGCGTTCTCCAGAAATGTATTGCCAACTGTGATTTTTGCAAAAAACAGCTAATTTTAGTAGAAGGATCTTATAAGATATTAAAATCTGTGTTTTATTAATATTGCCTTCTAGGAATAGAAATAGAGTTATTTAACAAACTCTGCATGACAATGAGGTAGCAAAAATTACATATATTATGATTAAATGAATCCCTATTATCAGTACAGAAGGAGAAGAGGAGCAGGAGGAGGAAGACTGGTTCATTTTAATCTTATTTTTCAAAGTGATCACAGACCAGGAGGAATTTTTTTTTTTAAATAATTTCCCTTGCATGGATATACTTCTTTCACCTAAGTTTTGTAAGCCTTCCCTGAAATATCACACTATTGCAAAGGCCATTTAGTCTAAGTTATATACAAACCCAAGATAACTTGTTGCACGTTAGAAGTGCAGAATAAAATAATATACAATTATTTTTAAAAGGTGCATGATGAATATCTTATAGCAAAATGTTTTTGCTACTTTATTAAAATATAGCAAGCCAATGAAATATTTCCAAAAAACATGCAGAGGTCAATATGCATTTTTAACAAATTTTATTGCCAATCATCCTGACTCTTCCTTATGCAACATGAAAAGAGGCACAAGAATCTCCTGCTTCATTCTTACCAAGTCAGAGTCCTACTCACTCCTGCAAATGCTCATTACTCAGTGACCTTGGAGATGAGCCTCTGAGACCAGTATGTACTGTTCTCATTTCAATTAAAGTACACTAACAGGCTCACTTGGTAAGGGAGGGGGAACAATCTCATAGAGGGAACGTCTTTGATCCTTAAGTCTTTTCATCTGAAAAGGGAAGAGCTTCCCTCCTAGGCTGGTACTGAAAATGCCAGGAAGGTCAGTGAGTTGACGTTCTCTCTCAGCAGAACAAAGCGCTGATGCCTTTTTTATGCATATATAGAAATCGGATGGTTAATTTTTTTTATAGCTTGGCCAGGAAAATCAGGGTCTTATCTGAAAACAAACCTGATCCTTTTATTTCTCTTAATTGAGATATTCCCAGGTCATGAATCTCTTTTTTTATATTCAATCAGCCACAGATGTTGAACAACTTAGAGGAGTAGCAAAGTTGTTATTGCGGTAAACACACAGGCATGAAATAAGTGGTATCCTAATATTAAAGGATGCAAAAGTAGTTCAGAGATGCCCCTTCTTTCAAAACCCCACTGGGGGGGGATGAAGTATGGAAGGATGGCATCTGAAAATCCTTCAGAGGAAAAGACAGCTATTGAAGGGTGAGGAGGGTTCACCAGGTGGTCAAGGTGTGGAAAAGGATTTTAGTCCAAGACAACAGCAGAGACAAAGATACCAAGACAGAAAAGAGACACAGACAGACCAGCAAATCCTTTAGGATTTCAGAACCTGGGCTGGGAGGGTATGAGAGGAGACATTGCTGCCAGTGGCCACCAGGCTCAGATCATAAAATCTTTGTGTGGCATACTGCACAGTATAGACTGTATCTTAGAGGTAATGGGGAGCACAATGGGACCATATTTTCCTATCAGCAAGAAATCACTAGGAGCAGAGTAGTGGACAGACTGGGAATGTGCAGAACTGAATCAGTGGGCAGGTAAGAGGCTACTGCAACAGTAGACCAGAGAGGTGAAGAGGACTTAACCAAGTCAGTGGCAAGTGGAGACAGAGGAAGGGTCAGAGAGGAGTGAAGGAGAGCTCTCTGATCGGAGATCCTAAAAGACAAGTCTTTTCCCAAAGAAGTGTAAAAATGAATCACTCTCTGCCTCCAAAGAGGGAGGTGAGAGCCACTTTCATACAGCAAGACACCCAGATAGAGCTGGGTTGAAATATGGGCTTTGTTCTGTTAGCTGCATAATCTTGGGCAATCTACTTAAACCCCACCGAGTGTCACACTGATCATATGTAAATTGTCAATAATGCCTTATGGAGATGACTGGAGGGACAAGAATGAAAAATGGAAAGTCCTAGCTTAGTGACTAGCACAAAGAACAGGCTCAATAAAAAGATATCCACAAAATAGACAAGAAAAGATTCATATGTATGGTTATTCGCTTTGTGTTTCTAAGCAAAGATATAACATGTCTACATTATGTCAACAATTTATTTCTGAGGCCCAGAAAGCACTTACTTAGCTGTTCTATTAATAGAGCTAAAGGAAGTTATTTAGAAGGATTTGTATCAAACACTCAAGTATCGACTCAATTCAATTAGCATGTAATGAGCCCCCTCGGGAAGGGATGCTTGGCTTGTACTAGAAATCCTGAGAATTGCACAATAAACCTCCACTGATCAGTTCTGCACATTATGTAAAGATAACTGAATGGTTTCTATGGCATTAATACCACAGAATGTTTCTCTGACCATAGTTTCCTATTGCCTACAAAAGAAGGGGAAGCATGGTTCAATGGATTACTTCCTCAACACACACCCACACATCCTCCCAAGCTCTCTAGATACAATATACCTTAACATCAATACTCTATTATCCAACTGCCTCTAAAAATGACCAGCAGCTTCTTTTTGCTTTGCTAATGATGTTCACTTTGCTGGGAATAATTTTCATTCTCCTTCAAAACACCAGTTCAAAATGTATCCTATCCTTATTTTAAAGTCTACAATGAAACATATCCTTTGGAAAGTTTTTTTTTTTTTTTACCGTAAAACAGATTATCTGATTCTCTCTTGCGGTTGTCATTACTACAGTTTAATGAAGGAAATGTTAGGTTCCAATTGTGAGGTTTGGTTTTCTTTTTAAGTGCCAACCATCAAGTAACTGTTCATGTTTTAGTAGAAAGAAAAGAACATTTACAACCTTTCTAAAATGATTCTCATTGCCTGGTACTTGCAGGCACCCCGTAAATGCTGCTGAATGAATGAATGAGATCCCTCTTAATTTCTGTAGGTGTTTTAATATAAGTCATAGTTATGGAAGGAAATTTCTCATGGGACATGACAGCGTGCTGGCAGAAGGATAGCAAGGTATAACCCTTCATATAGTTTTATAAAATTAAAATATATCAAGATAGAAAAATACGTGATTACTTTAAGATATAAATGGGCAGAGAAGACAGAATGACAACATTTTTAAAAACAGAAAAAAAAACTGTTGTATAATAAATTGCTGTATATTCTGCAGAAGTGTAGAATATATTCAACTTATAACAAAATGTATGGAATACTTCCTTCTAAAATAAACAACACTGTCCAGCATTATCATTTAAAAATACTTTTATATGATATATTGAAAAGGGCTTGGGCCTTACTTTTCTCATCTATAAAACCAAGATTTCATCACCTAATAATACCTAAAAATACCTTAAAACCTTTTGGCGATAAATTAAAAATGTACGTATATCACCTAGGCCCCTGAAGATACTTAAGGAAGGTTTCTGCAAGGCAATACCACCAACGGTTGCACTCAGTAATGCTCTTGCACTCGGGAACGTGTGCAGGGAGCATCAGCAGGGAGCTGACGGTGACAGCAAGAGGGCTAAGCTTGAACATCAATGCACCCTTTTCTCCTCTACCACATGCACTATTCATTTAAATAAAACTAGGTCTCTCTTCTCCACATTTCAAGGATTACTAAAACTGTTGCTTTAATTCTATCAGATTATTTCATTCTTCTAATCTATTGGGCAGAAAGAAGATATTTATTTGTTCAAATCAAGATTTTGAAATATGAAGTAAAGAACTAGAAAAACGCATCTGGCCACTCTCATCTTTTTTTCTTCTTTTTAGGGTGCAGGGATGAGTGGGCTAGGGAGCTGGTATTTTGGGGGGTCCAGGTAATGGAAGGATTGGGAAATAACATTTCTTGTATTTTGACTAATTTGACTAAACTAATCCTCTACATAAGGACACTATTTGATTCCCTGATTCACTTTCTTTGTATACATCCAGCAAGTGGATTATTGAATAAATAAAACAAATAATTGGGTGTGGTTCTTACTGAGTCTCTTCAGAATGAATGCCTTGTGCACTTGAGGCAATACTGAAATCTTACACGTTCTCAAATCACAAAGTTGGCTGTTAGTAAACTGATGAAGAATTTCCCTGTGGTGAGTACTGTAAAGTTGTAAAAACATGCAAAGTTGCAGAGTTTTTAATTTAAAATATTGAGCAAAAGCCTCAAAATAATTTCCCTTTCAGGAAAAAAAATAATTCTAACTTGACTTTAATCTGGGGTTTAACTCAGAGGGTGACAATGTTCTTTGAAAGCCACCTCTCAGATAATAATGAGCCCATTAGCCATTTGTTTGGGGAAACTTAAGAAAAACAGATGACACCCTATCAAAATAACTCCAGCATTCTTCACAGAGCTAGAACAAATAATCCTAAAATTTGTATGGAACCAGAAAAGACCCCAAAAACCAAAGCAGAAGGCATCACAATCCCAGACTTCAAGCTATGCTACAAAGCTGTAACCATCAGACAGTATGGTACGGGCACAAGAACAGACACTCAGATCAGTGGAACAGAATAGAGAACCCAGAAATGGACCCACAAACGTATGGCCAACTAATCTTTGACAAAGCAGGAAAGAATATCCAATGGAATAAAGACAGTCTCTTCAGCAAGTGGTGCTGGGAAAACTGGACAGAGACATGCAGAAGAATGAACCTGGACTACTTTCTTACACCACACCCAAAAATATACTCAAAATGGATGAAAGACCTAAATGTAAGACAGTAAGCCATCAAAATCCTCGAGGAGAAAGCAGGCAAAAACCTCTTTGATCTTGGCCGCAGCAACTTCTTACTCAACACGTCTCCGGAGGCAAGGGAAACAAAAGCAAAAATGAACTACTGGGACCTCATCAAAATAAAAAGCTTCTGACAACAAAGGAAACAATCAGCAAAGCTATAAGGCAACCGACAGAATGGGAGAAGATATTTGCAAACGACGTATCAGATAAAGGGTAGTATCCAAAATCTATAAAGAACTTATCCAACTCAACACTCAAAAAATAAATAGTCCAGTGAAGAAAAGGGCAAAAGACATGAATAGACACTTCTCCAAAGAAGACATCCGGATAGGCAACCGACATGTGAAAAAATGCTCAACATCACTCATCATCAGGGAAATACAAATCAAAACCACAATGAGATACCACCTTACACCTGTCAGAATGGCTAACATTAACAACTCAGGCAACAACAGATGTTGGCGAGGATGCGGAGAAAGAGGATCTCTTTTGCATTGCTGTTGGGAATGCAAGCTGGTGCAGCCACTCTGGAAAACAGTATGGAGGTTCCTCAAAAAGCTAAAAACAGAACTACCCTATGACCCATCAATTGCACTACTAGGCATTTATCCATGGGATACAGGTGTGCTGTTTTGAAGGGACACATGCACCCCCATGTTTATAGCAGCACTATCAACAATAGCCAAAGTATGGAAAGAGCCCAAATGTCCATCGATGGATGAATGGATAAAGAAGATGTGGTAAATATATATATATATATATAAATATATATATATATATATATATAATGGAGTATTACTCGGCAATCAAAAACAATGAAATCTTGCCATTTGCAACTACGTGGATGGAACTGGAGGGTATCATGCTAAGTGAAATGAGTCAGTCAGAGAAAGACAAAAATCCTATGACTTCACTCATATGAGGACTTTAAGAGACAAAACAGATGAACATAAAGGAAGGGAAGCAAAAATAATATAAAACCAGGGAGGGGAACAAAGCATAAGAGACTCATAACTATGGAGAACAAACAGATGGTTACTGGAGGGATTGTGGGAGGGGGGGGTGGGCTAAATGGGTAAGGGGCACTAAGGAATCTACTCCTGAAATCAGTGTTGCACTATATGCTAACTAATTTGGATATAAATTTTAAAAAAGAAAAAAGAAAATTAAAAAAAAAAAAAAAGAAAAACAGATGACATAACACACCCAGCTGGGTACACTGTTCTACATCCTTCAATATTCTGTTAGCAGTACCTGTTATTTGCTTTTTAGTCTCCAAGTCTCTAGTTTGCTTCAGCACCTGGAGTAGCCGAGGTACCCCGTTGAGTTCAGCGACCTCCAACTTGTTGTCATTGTCTTCAAATACCAAGTTTCGCAGGGCCCCACACACGGCTCGCTGAACATCTTCATTCTGAACTTTTAGGAGCTGCAGAAGCTTGGGGATGCCACGAAGCTGATTAACCTGGGGAAGAAGCAGATGTGTATTTCAGATATTTATTCTGATGTAGCATTAAAGACATTTGTTGTAATATGAATGAACAGATGAAGTTCACTAATGTCAAGTAGAGTCCCCATCAGACAGTAACTGGGACACAACCTGAGGCTCACTGCATACAATATACACCTGCTATAAGGCAGTGCCTGCCTCTCTTGGAGGAGCTAACACTACATGTGAGAAGACTGAAAATTATGAAAAAATTGAAGGGGAAAGTAAAGTGATAGGTGGGTAAGTGCCAGTTAAGTGGACACAAAGAGTTAAGCTATAAAAGTCTTGAGCATACAGGTCATGTTCTCACGGTTTGTGGGTTCAAGGCTCATGTCGGGCTCTGGGCTGACAGCTCAGAACCTGGAGCCTGTTTGGATTCTGTGTCTCCTTCTCTTTCTCCGTCCCCTCCCCCACTCACGCTCTGTCTCACTCTCTCTCTCAAAAATAAATAAACGTTAAAAAAAAATTTTTTTTTTTAAGTCTTGAGCATAATGAAGATGAACAGAGCTGGAATGAGAGGAGTAAGGAGTTTTATAGAAGAACAGCACAATTATATGAACATTTCATTTTTTTTTTTTTCCAGGACAGAACTTTACAGTCAATATATATGGACAGATCTCACCATCAATGGTAGAAATAAAGATTCATTTACCATGGCACTGGTAGTAGCAATGCAAACTAATCCTAAATGCCAGCTATTTTTATGATCAATTGCTTAGGGTATTTAAAAAGCTTCATATAAAAATTATGCAAGCTTCTTAATTTAAGTAGATAACGTAACTTTACACTTTTGATATGCTATTTAAATTTTTTTAAATGTTTTTATTTATTTTTAAGATAGAGAGAGACACAGCATGAGCAGGGGAGGGGCAGAGAGAGAGGGAGACACAGAATCTGAAGCAGCAGTCTCCAGGCTCTGAGCTGTCAGCACAGAGCCTGATGAGGGGCTCGAACTCACAGACTGTGAGATGATGACCTGAGCTGAAGTCAGACGCTTAACCAACTGAGCCACCCAGGCACCCCTTGATATGCTATTTAAAAAATATCTCTCGGGGCACCCGGGTGGCTCAGTTGGTTAAGTGTCCGACTTTGGCTTGGGTCATGATCTCACAGTTTGTGAGTTCAAGCCCCATGTCAGTCTCTGTGCTGACAGCTTGCTCAGAGCCTGGAGGCTGCTCCAGATTCTGTCTCCCTTTCTCTCTGCCCCTCCCCCATTCACACTCCATCTCTCTCTCTCTCTCTCTCTCTTTCTCTCTCTCTCTCTCTCAAAAATAAACATTAAAAAAATAAAAATAAAAAAAATTAAAAAAAAAAATAGAAAATATCTCTCCCATCCAAATATGCAAGAAAGGGCATGCTGTCTATTAGAGAAAGGGTTAGCACTAGGAAAAGAAGAATAAAAATAGATGGTTTAGATTCTGAAATGTATGGCTGTTCAAGAAGAGGTCAAATCATGGCAATATGAGCAATGTGACTATATACTTTAGGCTGCAAATATTATCTAAAGAAGTCAAGAGGTGGACATGGGGTGGCTGAAGCAAAATGTTAAGTTGTAGACTGAGGGCTTTCCTTCTCATGGGCTTCCAATGGCATCTGATGCAGAAATTTTAAATTAGTAAGAACTTCTGGTAAAGATGTCAGTCATTTTCACCATCTTAATGCAGAAATTTTTAGGAAACACTTATTGTTGTGAATGGGCAGGAGGTTCCCTTTCAGCTGAAGTTCATCACTTATGAATGATGCCCTAACTGCTTCACAGTTCATGCTCTGGCGCCCAGTAATACCTTTTCATATTTTCTATGTATCATCAAATTTCAGCTTCCCTTTCATAAACAGATAAATGAGATTTAAGACATAATCTTCCAATCTTACATCTTTCTTTGTTAGGACTGGGGAGAAGACTAGCAAGGCAAGAATAAAAGTCAAAGTTTAAAAATAATAACCATAACAACAACAACAATAATAATAATAATAATAATAATAATAAAACACAGATAATGACTCTCCCACCCACTTCTACCATTAGAAGGTGTTGGCATAGTGTTAAGAGTTTCATTTATGTTATCTAATTAATAGCTTGTTGAGAACCTTACGAGAGAAGTACTCTTTTGGTCTCTTTGAGGTTTTACTAGTAATAATGAGGAATAATACTTCCACTTACAACTCACTTCAGAGGAGACATGTGCAGAACAGGGCACGACTGGTAAACTGGCCACAGCAATTTTGCTGGGCTACGTCTACAGCCATTCTAATATATTTGTACAAAAATGCTACTGATAAAGATTTCTTAGCTGTCAATTAATTCTGGTCCAGTAAATCATCTACTTGATCACTTCATCTATTCCCATTACTACACTTCCTTAAGAGCAGAAAGGCACATTTTAAATTGTCTGTAATTCACATGTTTCTCTAATTCCATCAATTTCTATTTCATAGTTAGGTTTTAAGTTGGCTAAATGTACACTCCACAAACTTCATAAATGCCAGCTATACTAAATCTTCACAGTAGCTGTAGAAGCATCAGATGCAGAAAGAAAATCCTGTTTGTCCTGCAGGTATTTTGCGAGCTTTAGAAATATTTTATTGCTTGATTTATAACTCCTAAGTGGCCTTCTTCAAAATATGATGGGATGTGGCTTACCGGTCATATTGCATTTCCAGATGCGATGATAGAATCAGCGATAAGTGGCATGTGGAACTGGACTCGGGGGCTTGGACAGCCGGCTTTGCTTACCCTGTCACCTTCACCCCTTGGGCTTTCAGCACTTGCTCCAGCCCAGAAAGAAGGCATTGTGGACACACCATGCTCAGACAAATGTAGAAATCTGCTACAGCTCTAGTCACTGTTGAGTTTGACGCCCTAGCGTCTGGCACCTCTCCCAAATTTATAAATAGACTTAGGTTACTTTTATCCATCTTATTAAGCAGATTGATACAAAATCAATACCAAATGCAAGAAGTTGATGACATTCTCCTCATTGCATCGATCTAGAAGGACAGTTGGCGATGGATCCTATACACATTATTATTTTTAATGTCTATTTTCGAGAGAGAGACAGAGCGCGAGCAGGAGAGTGACAGAGAGAGAGGGAGACACAGAATCTGAAGCAGGCTCCCGGCGCTGAGCTGTCAGCACAGAGCCTGATGCGGGGCTCGAACCCGTGAACTGTGAGATCATAACCTGAGCCGAAGTCAGTGGCTTAACTGACTGAGCCACCCAGGCGCTCCAGATCCTGTACACATCAGAACCAACGCCAAATGTACTGTCCTTGCCCCTTTACATTCAGGGAAGCAGATGGGATGAGAGAGGTGGCATGTATTTCCCAGTTATACTGAATCCTCAGGGGATTTGTTCTCCCTTTGGGAAAAGGAAAGAAGAAACAGACTAACATCAATATCTCAAAACTTCAAAAGACCTTTCATTTGAGATGGTTTCTAAATATATGGAAGGGCTCTATTCTGATTCTTCTTCCTGCCAACTATAAAATAAATGATGAGGATTCTGGTGGCAAATAAGCGGAAGGAACAGACTGACTCCTTTGGGGCAAGGGCTCCCTTGTGCCCTGGTGCCCTTGCTCTCACTTCCTTCCTGTTGGGAATGCTCTGACCACTCTGCCTCACTTCTGGCAAAGCCCTGCTCATCTTGCGTGAGCTGGCTCAAATGTCACCACCTCTGTGAAATGTCACTCCCCTTTTCTCTTTTCCTTCCCATTAGAATTAATCACTCCATGAAAATTGGTATAACCTTTCAGGAAGGCAATCAGCAGTAAGTGTCAAAAACTTCAAAAATATTCTCTTCTAATAACCTTCATTAGGAAAGAATTTGAAATGCATACACATGTAATTGTAAATACAGTATTTATTTGATTTTTAATAAAATTTATTTATTTTTGAGAGAGAGAGAGCCTGCACAAACAGGGGAGGGGCAGAGCGGGAGCGGGAGCGGGAGCGGGAGCGGGAGCGGGAGCGGGAGAGGGAATATCCCAGGCTCTGTGCTGAGTGTGGAGCCTGGCATTGGGCTCGAACCCACGAACCATGAGATCAAGACATGAGCCAAAATCAAGAGTTGGATGCTTAACTGAGCCACCCAAGCACCCTGTGATTGTAGTATTTATAATAGGGAAAAATTTGAAACCATAAATGTCCAACAACAGGGGAAGACTAACTAGGTAATGATTGTCACAATCCACACAGATTGAAGTTTCCATGGGAGAGGCAGAGTAATGTTAGAACTGACAGATATTTTATATTGGTCATTACAGTTCCCTCACCAGTCAAATGGAGATTATCTAAGATTAACAGTCTGCATGCTAGGTACATAGTACTCACTCAACACATGGTAGCTAGTGCATCACCATTAATATGCCACCATTAATATGAGGTATGCAAAATATTGCTAATGTTATGAAAAAATGCTTATTTTACAGTGTTACTAGAAAAAATGTATAAAATATCTATGTATTTCCACTCAAACACAGACATAAAGAAGGAAATGAATTTAGGGAGTTTGGAAGAAATGATGGGCATATAAATTATGAAAGTTGCTTGTTATTTTGTATTTTTTTAAACAAGCATTTATTTGTGCATGCTTCTTAAAATAAAAGCAAAAAAAAAAAAAAATCCCTACAAGGAAAGCTACATATTCAATTTGTAAAAAGTCAGAGAACAAAACTAAGATGGTAACAATATTGGGGAAGTGTGGGTATGTCTCTTTTTGTCTGTTTCTTAATTTCCCAAATTTTGAGTAATGAATTCGTATGAGTTTTATAAGATGCTGCAAGATAGTTATGGCAGTCAAAACTTCGGTGATGAGATCTGAAGCAGGAATGGAAATAAGGTCAGTTTTAGGAGGGTCTTGCAGATTAAATTTATCCTTCCTCCTAAAGGCAAGTGGGTGCTGAGAGGCGACTGTATCAGTAGTGGGTTAAAAGTGGAGGAAGGGAAATTAACCAGGAAGTGGCTGAGTTAACCGAAAACATGGTGATAGGGATTAGCATAGTGGCGCTGAGTAGGGAGGGAAAGAGGTGAGTAGATTCAAGACACTTTTAGTAGCAGCACTAAAAAGTCTTGAAGACTGCATGAATATGAATAATGTTGAGAGGTAAGAATAAAAGAAAAGTTGAAAGTCTGTGTTCAAGTTTTTGTGTCATACCACCTGGGTGAACTACCACTCACACAGGAAATAATATGTTCAGATTGGGGCAGGCATTGTACCATGATCTGAGTGCATTCTCACAACTCTTTCTAGTAGGATTATTATTTCCGCTTTATAGGTAGGAATGCCAAGGCTCAGAGATGTTAGTATCCTGCCCAAGGTCACTGAGGTAATTAGGATGCTGGGACTCACGCTTCCCTGAGTGACTTCTGAGTGTTAATACTCAAACCACCAAGGGTCCTGCCTTCCAACCCAGCAGGAAGAACAAGTTAGAAGGAGGGTTGGCTAGTAGAGAGGAAAAGCAAAAGAAATTAACGTGCCCATTTTTGAAATGCTGATGTTGAGTTCAGTGGGATGTCCAGGAAATAGATGGACACATGGTTTAGAGCCCAAGGGAGAGAAGGGGGCAGAGATGCAGGAAGTCATCAGCATCTAAATCATATAGGGATGGAAGTCATAGGAGTGGATGAGGCAGGTCAGGAGATGGTGCTGAGGAAGAAAAGTCCCAGGAAGGCATCTCAGGAACATAAACATTTAAGGGACAGCTGATGATAAATTTTTCACAGAAGAAAGCTGAAGGAGCCAGAGAAATGGAAAAAGAACCAGGAGACTCTGGACCAAAAGAAGAAAGGTTCAAAAAGGAGAAGAGGATCAAGTATGATAAATGGGCTGAGTCCTAATCAAATAAAATAAGGATTAAAAACTTGCCACTGGTTTTAGAAGTTTATGATTTAGAATTTTGATCTTTATATTCAAATTATAATTGCCTTTTTAAAAAAGATTTTATTTCTTTTTTTTTAATATAATTTATTGTCAAGTTGGCTCACATACAGTGTATACAGTGTGCTCTTGCTTTTGGGGGTAGATTCCCGTGATTCATCGCTTACATACAACATACCAGTGCACATCCCAACAAGTGCCCTCCTCAATGCCCATCACCCATTTTCCCTCTCCCCCTAAGATTTTATTCTTAAATAATGTCTATACCCAACATGGGGCTCAAACTTACAATCCCAAGGTCAAGAGTCACATGCCCCAGAGACTGAGCCTGTAATGTCTTCTATACATAAATTCAAATGCTATAGCACTATGCTTAATATTAGCAGGATTTTGTTCATGTTGGGTTATAACTTAATAGTTAAATTTTTCTACCACGCATATGTATTTTTAGGTTTCAGTGTGACTTTCATGTTTCATTATTCTCAAAACCAGTGTTTGTCCTAGTTTTAGAAAAAGAGCCAAGAAGGCAAGCACAGCTTTAATCACATATGTAAGCAAAATGATATTTATAATCAAATTAGCAACTTAAGAGATCGTAGAAATCTAGCCCAATTTGAGAAACAAAAGAAAAATTCAAGTAATTCCATATTAGAAAATGAAAGCATGCTTAATAATGCCCAGCTTTTTAAAATTGGTAATAAAAAAAGATTTAAACATTTATCTGAGTTAGTCATAGAAAGGACTAATTTTTAGCCGAATTCGTTTCACCTATATGTATAAAGAGGGTTCATTACTAGTTAAATACATTATTTTTTTAAATCTTGGGGCTCCTGGGTGGCTCAGTCAGTTGAGTGTCCCAACTTCGGCTCAGGTCATGATCTCACAGTTAGTTTGTGCGTTCGGGCCCTGCATCAGGCTCTGTGCTGACAGCTCGGAGCCTGGAGCCTGCTTTGGATTCTACGTCTCCCTCTGTCTCTATTCCTCCCCTGCTCACACTCTGTCTCTGTCTCTCAAAAATAAATAAATGTTAAAAAAAATTTTTTTTTAAATCCTTACATATTCTTCCCATGGAACAAACATACAGGCAAAGGGCAGTGAGAACTACTCAATAATTATGTAGCTTTTAAAACGAGAAATAATCTAGATGTGGGGATAGGTTTTAAAGTAATACCTAAAATACAGATGTCATGAATAGAAATACTGACAAATTGGACTTCAGAAGACTTTTTCAATCCTGCATGATGAAAGATACAATAAGATGCATAACACTGGATTATATATAATATTACACATAATAGATAATGAATTCCTACCAAGCATTAAGGAGATACAAATCTTTGGAGAAAACAGTCCACAGAACTCTTTTGCCTGACTCTACTTAACTGATATGTAGGATTAGTCACATTCTTGTTTCCCTCTGGAAATCCTACTGATTCCCTGAGAATTATCAAAGCTGAGAGGTTACTCTATGTTGGGCTTTGCACTCCAATTTTTACTAGTTGAGTTACAAATTTACTAAGTATAACTTACATGTTTCCCAATGTACTTAGGCCAACTGTACTTGTTACTGTAATCATGTAATTTATTTACCTGTTAGGTAAACGAATGAAATTTAAGGGTGAAAAGAGTTCTGTTTCTCTGAAAACTAATCTGCATGCTTTGGAAAGACTAGATAAAGGAAAACAGCTTTAAAAAGCTCTGTAATTATTTGTGAACAAAATTAATGTAAAAGACTACGGGAAATGTAAAAATTCAGATACAGGTGAAATCAGATGAATCAGTGTCATTAAGTTCTCATTTCACTTTAAAGAAACTAAAAATTGCAGATGATACACAATGGGCATAGTTTATGCAAGATTATGACAAACTGTGTGTGTGGTATGTGTGTATAACTAAATTTTTTTTCCTTTGTAACTGATTAAGTGACCAACTATTAGTCTTGATTTCAAAAAAACAGGAAAGTTTTTACCATAAAGAGATGGTTTTTTTTTTTTTTTTGCTTATTAGATTAACAAAAACAAACACAAAAGAATAATCTCATGGTAGTAATGGTACATATAAATGGGCACTATGATGCAATGTTGGTGGGGTTTAAGTCTACACAATCTTAGGTGGAATTTATTAGGGAATTATTTATCAAAATTAATAATGACTCAATAGTGACAAGGACTGGATTTACCTATCATCTGAAACAATTTTAAAAACCAGACAAAGCATACAATGGTTTCGATAATTGGTAACGTAGCAATGATGGATAGTGATCCCTAAGGGATGGATAACAAGCAAGGTGAGCCCCACTGCTGTCAAAGATCACTGTATGGAGAGAGTTCTCAGGCTGCTGTTTAGTGAGGTAAAACCCAAATGGAATTCAACAAGCAGAGTTCAGGAGACAGTGCAGGATCCAAGAAGAGTCCGTAGGGGAGAGGTACCAGTGAGAAAGCGGCACAGAAAGAGAACTCCTGAGGTTGCAGAGGGTCTCCATCTAATATTTAGTAGAGTATTAATTAGTGCACGTGTGTAAGAAAATTGCCTGAAGCCAGGGAAATAACCAACTAACCAACCAAATAACCAAAGGACTTAAGGGAACAGCTCCTCATGGTCACACAGGCCCAAGAACAGTGCCTATTCTCACTACCCAGTCAGAAAACCTCATAATTCATGGTGCATTAGTTTTCAGAATTGTCTTGCTTTAAGAAGTGGGGATTAATTCGTTCTAGAATAAATGCTGCTCTGGTTCCACCTAGCAAATCTCAAAAGCAAGATTTAAAAGGGTCAAACTGGGGGCACCTGGGTGGCGCAGTCGGTTAAGCGTCCGACTTCAGCCAGGTCACGATCTCGCGGTCTGTGAGTTCGAGCCCCGCGTCAGGCTCTGGGCTGATGGCTTGGAGCCTGGAGCCTGTTTCCGATTCTGTGTCTCCCTCTCTCTCTGCCCCTCCCCCGTTCATGCTCTGTCTCTCTCTGTCCCAAAAATAAATAAAAAACGTTGAAAAAAAAAATTAAAAAAAAAAAAAAAAGGGTCAAACTGATTTCAAGTAACTTGAAATGTTAGGTAGAGACATAGAAGATAGAAAAAAGACTCAAAACTTTTAGAGATGAAAACTACAATTTATGAATGAAAGAAAATCCCTGAATGAGATTAATGGCATATTAAACTTTACAGAAGAAAGAATGAGTGAATTTAAAGCATAGCAAATAACACATATCTAAAAAAGAAAACATACAGAAAACAAAAACTAAAGAAAAAGAATAGAGTACAGATGAGCTATGAGACAACTTCAAGTAGCCAAATATATATGTAACAAGTTCCCAAAGGACAGAAAAAAAAATCTTTGAAGAATTAATGGTTGAAAATTTGAAATTCCAACCAAAGTTCCAAAATTTGATGAAAAGTAAAAAATCTACAAATTTAAGCTCAATGAGCTCCCAAGCACAAGAAACCTAAGGAAAACTACACCAAGGCACATTATGACCAACCTGCTCAATGCTAGTGATAAAGAGAAAATCTTAAAAGCAGGCTGGGTAGGTGGAGAGAGTTACAGTATGTACTGAGGAACAATGAAGATGACAGATGATTTCTTGTCTGAAGCAAAGCAAGTAAGATGACAGTGAAGCAACAACCTTCAAGTACTGAAATAAAAAACTGTCAACCTACTGAAAAGACCTCTCAAAAGCAAAGATGAAATTCCTTTTCAGACATACAAAAGCTCAAGTTAACCACCAGGGGACCTTGCACTAGAGTAAATGTTAAAGAGAATTCTTTAGGCAATGGGAAATAACATGACATCTACACAAAGCAATGAAGAGCACTGGAACAACCTAGACGAAATGGACAAAGTCTTTGAAAGACACACACTACCGAAGTTCATTACAAAAAATACAGAGCCTCCAAAGCCCTGTTACCAATTAAAGAAAATGAATTTATAGTTGAGAACATAGCTTCCTTAGCACAGCAGGCAGTGTGCCAGTCTCATAATCTGAAGGTCCTGAGTGTGGTTAAGAACCTCTCACAAGAAAAGTTCAAGTCCAAGAGCTTTGCTGGTGAATTCTACCAAACATTTATGATGGAAATAATTCCAATTACAATCAAACTTTCAGAAAATTGAAGAGGAGAGAACACTTCCCAATGTATTCTATTACTCTCAATCCAAAACTGGAGAAAGACATTACAAGAAAAGATCAATATCCTTTATAAATATAGCTGTATAACTGCCTTAACAAAGTTTTACCAAATTTAATTTTAAAAAGGTAACAGTATATCATGACCAAGTGGGATCCCAGGAATGGGATAACACTTAAAGACCAAAGTAATTTACCATATTAGCAAAATTAAGATAAAAACCATAGAAATATTTTAATAAGTGAATAAACATTTGATAAAGTCCAAAAACCATTTCTTTTTTTTAATCTAATGTTTATTTATTTTTGAGAGAGACAGAGTACGAGTGGGGGAGGGGAAGAGAAAAGGGGAGACACAGAATCTGAAGCAGGCTCCAAGCTCTGAGCTGTCAGCACAGAGCCCGACGTGGGGCTCGAACTCACAAACTGTGAGATCATGATCTCGGCCAAAGTTGGACACTTAACTGACTGAGCCACCCAGGTGCCCCCCAAAACCATTTCTGAGTAAAAACCAAAACAAAATTCCATAAAATTAGGGATAAAGGTAAGTTCTTCAACTTGATATTGTGATGTATGAAAAACCTACGGCTAACATCATATTCAATGGTTAAAAGCTAAAAGCTTTTTTTCTGAAGACTAGGAACAAGGCAAGGATGTCCACTCTGACCACTTATATTCAACATAGTATTCAAGTCCTAGCTGGAGTAATTAGGCAAGAAAAAGAAGTGGCATCCAAATTGGTAAAGAAAGAGCAAAGCGGTCACTATTTGCAGATGACATATTATATAGAAAATCCTAAAGATCCCACCAAAAGTTTACTTGAACTAATCAATGAATTCAGTAAAGTTGTAGTATATAAAACAATATGCAAAATTTTGTTGCATTTTTGTACACCTGTAATAAACTATCAGAATTAAGAAAACAATCCCACTTACAATTGCATTAAAAACACACACACACACACCTGGGAATAAATTTAACAGAGGAGAAGATCTGTCCACTGAAAATTATAAGACATTGATGAAAGAAACTGAAGACACAAATAAATGGAAAGATGTTCCCTGCTTATGGATTAGAGTAATGCTGTTGAAATGTGCATACTATCTAAAGCAATCTACAGATTCCATGCAATTTCACATCAAATGGTATTTTTCACAGAAATAAAACAAATAATTCTAAAATTTATATGGAACCACAAAAAGATCCTGACTAGTCAGATCAATCTTGAGAAAGAAGAATAAAGCTGGAGGCCATCATGCTTTCTGATTTCAAAACTATATTAAAAAGCTGTAGTAATAAAAATAGTATGATATTGGCATAAAAAGACATGCAGATCAATGGAACGGAATAAACAGCCCAGGAATAAACCACACGTATGTGGCCAATTAATTTACAACAAAAAACCCGAGAATACACAACAGGAAAAGGAGAGCCTTATCAACAAATGGTGCTGAGAAAACTGGATGGCCACATGCAAAAAAAAGGGAAACTGGACCACTATCTCATACCATACACAAAAATTAACTCAACTTAAAGTCTTGAATGTGAGACCTGAAACTATAAAACTCCTAGAAGAAAGCATAGGCAGCAACCTCTTTGATGTCAGTCTTTGCGATGATTTTTTGGATATGACACCACAAGAAAAGAACAAAAGCAAAAAGAAACAAGTAGGACTAGATCAAACAGCAAAGGAAACTATCACAAAATGAAAAGACAACCTACGGAATGGAAGGAAATATTTGCAAATCATAAATCTGATAAGGGGTTAATAATCAAAACATAAAAAACTCACGTGACTCAATAGCAAAACAACAATTCGATTAAAAGATGGGCAAAGGACCTGAATAGATTTTTCCAAGGAAGACATACAGATGGCCAACATACAGAAAAGGTGCTCAGCCTTCTTAATCATCAGGGAAATGCAAATCAAAACCACAACAAGATATCACATCACACCTGTCAGAATGACTATTACCAAAAAGACAATAACAAGTGTTGGCAAGGATGTGGCCAAAAGGGAACCCCTGTGCACTGTTGGAGAGCATATAACTTGGTACAAACACTCTGAAAATAGTATGGAGGTTCCTCAAAAAATTAAGACTAGAACTACCTTATGATCCAGTAGTTCTACTTCTGAGTATTTATAAGAAATGAAAACACTAACTCAAAAAGATATATGAATTTCCATGTTTACTGCAGTATTATTTACAAAAGCTATCGCATGGAAACAATCTAAGTGTCCACTGAGGGATGAGTGGATAAGGAAAATGTGATATCTATACACATTGGACTATATTCAGCCATAAGTAAGAAGGAAAAACAGCTATTTGCAACAACATGGATGAACCTTGAGGGCATTATGCTGAGTAAAATAGACAATGAACAAATACTATATGATCTCACTTATATGTGGAATCTAAAAACAAACAAACAAACTAACCAAGAAAAAACAAAATCAAAGATACAGAGAACAGACTGGTGGCTGCCAGAGGTGGGAGGTTTGGCATGGGTGAAATGGGTGAAGGTGGTCAAAAGGGACATACTTCTAGTTATAAAATAAGTCAAGAAGATGTGATGTACACCATGATGACTGTTATTAAGAGTGTATTGTACATTTGAAAGTGCTTAGATCTTAAAAGTTCTCATCACAAGAAAAAAATTCATAACCGAGCATGGATGGTAACTAGATTGGTAATCATTGATATGCAATATATCGGGTCATGTTGTACCCCTGAATATACTGTTATATGTCAATTATAACTCAATTTAAAAAATAAAACAAAGAGCAGGAAAAGGAAATGGTGTTAAAAATACTAAAATATAAAATTTTTTCCTTTCTTCCAAAAAAAAAGAAAAAAACCCACGTAAAAATCCCCCAGATTAAATTCCTAAAAACAAACAAAAACTTACAGGTAGCATCATACTTAATAGTGCAAGAACAACCAAATGCTTCTGCCTGTGATCAAGAACAGGCCAGGTCCACTTTCACTTCCTTTTAACACTGTGCTAGAGGTTCTAGCCAGTACCAAAGAAAAAAAGGAAAAAGAAACCTAAGTCATTAAGATTGCAAAGGAAGAAATAAAACAGTTTTTATTAGCAGATGGCATGATCTATGTAGAAAATCTGACAAATCTACAAATATGCTACTAGAGCTTAGAGTGAATTTAGTAGTGTCACAGGATACGAGATCAATATACAAAAAATCAATTATATTTCTATATACTAGCATTGAACAATCAAAAATTGAAGTGAAAAAAAAAACCCAGACCATGTGTAAAAACATTTAGAAATATTATATCTTTAGGGATAAATCTAACAAAAACCATGAAAGATCTCTGGAGTAAAAACTACAATACACTGCTAAGAGAAATTAAAGAAGACCTAAATAAATAGTGAAATGTACCATGGTCAGGGGTCAGAAGACTTAATATTGCTTAGATGAAAATTCTCCATACATTAATCTACAGATTCAACGCAATCTCAAACAAAATCCCAGCAGTTTTCTCACAAATAAATTGACAAGCTGATTCTAAAATTCAAATGGGACTGTAAAAGACCTAGAATAGCCAAAATCACTTGAAAAAGAATAAAGTCAGAGGACTAACACTAGCAAACTTCAATATAAAACTATATTAATATATAAAACTATAGTAATCGAGACAGTGTCGTATTAGCAAGAAGATAGACCAATAAAACATCAGTGAAATACAATACATGATACAGAAATAGACTCATATAGATGTGATCAATTACTTTTCAACAAAGGCACAAAAAGGAAGTAATACCAAAATAATAATCTTTCCAGCAAATGGTGTCTAAATAATTGCATATATACTTTTTAAATGTATATTTATTTATTTTGAGAAAGGGAGAGAGAGAGCTGTGAGTGCGGAGCCCAACACGGGACTCAAACCCATTAACTGTGAGATCATGACCTGAGCTGAAACCAACAGTCGGACGCTTAATTGACTGAGCCACCCAGGTGCCCCTGCATATGTGTTTTTTTTTTTTTTTTTAAAGGAACGTCAGTCTACATTTGCAATATATACAAAAATTAAACCCAAACGGATCATACACTAACTATAAAATCGGACAGTTATAAAACTTCTAGAAGAAAATATAGATTATCTTTGTGACATCAGAGTACAGAAAAATTTCTTGGATAGATCATGAAAAGCACAGTCCATAAAGGAAAAGATTTATAATTAGACTCCATCAAAATCAAAAACTGTTAAAATAATGGAAAGACAAAATACAACTGGGAGAAAGTATTTCCAAATCACATATTTGAAAAAAAAAAAATAAAAAGACATATCCAGAATATAGAAAGAACTGACAAAATTCAATGACAAGAGAACAAAAACCCAAATAAAAATGGGCAAAAGAACTATGAGGTATCACCTCCTATCTCTCAGAATTGCTAAGACAAGAAACAACAGGTGTTGGCAAGGATGAGGAGAAAGGGAAACCCTATTGCACTGTTGGTGGGAATGCAAACTAGTGCAGTCACTCTGGAAAACAGAGTGGAAGTTCCTCAAAAAGTTAAAAATAGAACTACTGTACGATTCAGTTATTGCATTACTAGGTATTTACACAACAAATACAAAAATACTAATTCAAAGAGATACATGCACCCCTATGTTCATAATAGCATTATCAACAATAGCCAAATTATGGAACCAGCCCAAATGTCATTGACTGATGAATGGATAAAGTACTGGAATATTACTCAGCCATAAAAAATAATGAAATCTTGCCATTTATGGTGATGTGGACAGAGATAGAGAGTATAATGCTAAGTGAAATAAGTCAGAGAAAGAAAAATATCATATGATTTCACTCACATGTGGAATTTGAGTAACAAAACAAATGTGCATAGAGGGAAAAAGAGAGAGAGGCAAACCAAGAAACAGACTCTAAGCTATAGAGAACTGATGGTTACCAGAGAGGAGGTGGGTGAGTGGATGGGTTAAATAGATGATGGGGATTAAAAAGTACCCTGTTGTGATGAGCACCGGGTGTTGTATGGAAGTGTTGAATCACTGTTTTGTGCACCTGAAACTAATGTGACACTGTATTTAACTGGAATTTAAATAATTTTTTTAAAAGGAAAAACGGGTGCCTGTGTGGCTCTGATGGTGCAGAGCCTGTTTGGGATATTCTCTCTCTCTCTCTCTCTCTCTCTCTCTCTCTAATAAGTAAAATAAATAGTTTGGCAGTTTCTTAAAAAGTCAAACATATACCTACCATATCATCCAGACATTCAACTCCTAGGTATCTACCCAATAGAAATGAAAACAGATTTGTGCATATATGTTCGCAGCAGCTTTATTTGTAATAGCCCAAACTCAAATGTCCATCAACAGGTGAGTGAATCAACAAACTAAGGTGTATCCATACAATGAAATACTGTTCAGCTACACACACACAAACACATACATGCACACATCTTTTGATATTCACAACATGGATAAATCTCAAAAGATTAAAGCTCAGTAAAAGAATCCAAAGAAAAAAGCATATATATTACATAGTTTATATTTAACTCTAGAAACTTTAATATATTCTATAGTAACAGAAAGCAGATCATTGGTTACCTGGGGAGTGGAAGTGGGTTAGGGAGGGGTCAGATGTTTGGATTATAAAGGGGCACAAAGAGACTTTGGAGATAATGGGTATGTTCGTTATCATGATTGTGATGGTTTCATGATGGCTAAACATGGTAAAATTTAATTGGACCTTAATAAAGCTGTTAAAAAAATGAACAAACAAAACTGGTACATTTATACAAAAGAAATCCACGTAGCAACTTTAAAGAATGAAATAGGGCTAATATATATCAAACATTTCTAAGATATAGCCTTAAACGAAAACAAAGTGCAGACTACTATAACCTGCTACCATTTGTAATTTTATTTTAAATGAAAAAGGATACTGAACCAACCCACCCAGTAATTGTTTCTACACGTATAGAATATCTCTGGAAAGACACCCAAAAATGATGTGGGAGAGAGAGACAGGGAAAGAGAAGGGAGGGAGGAGGAGAGAGGATAGGAGAGAGAAAAAGAAAAAGGAAAATGGGGGGTAGGTTTGGAGTAGGAGGGAAACTTAGGTTCACTGCAAACCTTTTTCAACTATGATTTTTTCCTGAACAAATATACCACTTTTTAAACAAACATAAAATGACCTAGTGATTCCATCTGGGAGGTGGTCTGCCCTGTACGACACTTATGGGAATGCCAAAAGATATATGTACAGAGCTGTCTATGGAACCATTTTCATAACTGCTTAATGAGAAAACCGCAAAACATTGTTTACATTTAATATATATTTAAATATAGAAAACAATAGTCTAAAATGCTCATGTGTGCTCTTGGTAGCTCTCTAACCCCCTCCTCTCATCAGAAAACTCTAAAAGTACACAGACTATGAACAGTTGTTGGCTTTGGTCCTAAAGCGGGAGATTGGAGAGACAGACAAAGAGGGGAAGGCTTGTGTGGAGACTTACATTCTAAGTTTCTGAATTGCAGTAAATTTTTTTTGGTACTGAGTATATATTCCCTTTTAATTAAAAAGGCTCGATGAAGACTTTTATTTATTTTATTAACTTGTTATTTAAAATTGACCTATAGTTGACATATAACTCAATAAAGATTTGTTTTTAACTTAAATTACTGGTTTCAGTGTGCAGGGCCACCATAATGGATGTCAAAGCGTGATAATTTTACAGTGGACTTAAGATGATACTCACCCTTTTCCGTGCTTCAGATTTCTGGAAGCACTCGTGCTGTATGAAAGTAGCTGCCGCAGAAATTCTGGGTGATGGTGTGTGGTCTGCATCCAGCATGCTCACTGCTCGCTCCAGAGTCATCTCCACGTCTGCATTCCTAGACAAACAGTCACGGATTCAGCAGAGTTCCAAACCTGCTCCCTCCTGCCTACCAACCTGATCTTTCAGAGATGACTTGGCTAACATGGGGAAGCACCTAGAACACCTTGGCTTTTCTTCAGCCAAAAGAAAAATCATCATCTGAGGTCAGAAGGCGTAGGAAGCTAGCAGTAGAAATATTCCACCTCTGATCAGACTGGCCTCTGAGAATGTCACTGAATTAAGTAGCAGCATAATATATACCAAAGAAAGAAACTGAACTCACTGAAGATAAACATGTGTAGTATGATAATTACATCTGAAAAGGTCACTTCAAAGGCACAATAAGACTTTACGTGGAATTTAAAATAAATTTGGTCAGACCTACCCTATGACCCAGCAATAGCACTGCTAGGAATTTACCCAAGGGATACAGGAGTACATAGGGGCACTTGTACCCCAATATTTATAGCAGCACTCTCAACAATAGCCAAATTATGGGAAGAGCCTAAATGTCCATCAACTGATGAATGGATAAAGAAATTGTGGTTTATATACACAATGGAGTACTACGTGGCAATGAGAAAGAACGAAATATGGCCCTCTGTAGCAACGTGGATGGAACTGGAGAGTGTGATGCTAAGTGAAATAAGCCATACAGAGAAAGACAGATGCCATATGTTTTCACTCTTACGTGGATCCTGAGAAACTTAACAGGAACCCATGGGGGAGGGGAAGGAAGAAAAAAAGAGGTTAGAGTGGAAGAGAGCCAAAGCATAAGAGACTCTTCAAAACTGAGAACAAACTGAGGGTTAATGGGGGGTGGGAGGGAGGGGGGGTGGGTGATAGGTATTGAGGAGGGCACCCTTTGGTATGAGCATTGGGTGTTGTATGGAAACCAATTTGACAATAAATTTCATATATTGAAAAAATAAAATAAAATAAATTTGGTCATAGAAGTTAAAAATTATTTCTGCCATGGTAATGTTACACCTGTGGAATGAAACACCTTCCCTCAACAATCATTAGGTTTTTCTCAGAGCTGTTCGAAACTGTTATTTCACCTAAAAATGAATTTTAAAATAAGCATCCTAAAAATTTTTTTTAATGTTTATTTTTGAAAGAGAGTGAGTGCACAGAGGGCACTAGTAGGGGAGGGGCAAGAGAGAGAGGGGATCTGAAGCGGGCTCCATGCTGACAGCAGAGCTGGATGTGGGACTTGAACTCACGAACCGTGAGATCATGACCAGAGTCACAGTCACTTAACCAACTGAGCCACCCAAGCACTTCTAAAAGTATTCTTATTTAATAAATATAACAGTATGTAAACAGTAAAATTCAGGAAAATTGGGTTTGTTTTGTCCAAATAAATCATGCTGATGTGAAGAATTCATCAGGAAAGGTAATGATTAAAGACAATTATAAACATGCTTTTTCTTGGGGCACCTGGGTGGCTTAGTCGGCTAAGCGTCTATCTTTAGCTCAGGTTATGATCTTGTGGTTCACGAGTTCGAGCCCCATATCGGGCTGTGTGCTGACAGTTCAGTCTGGAGCCTGCTTCAGATTCTGCATCTCCCACACTCTCTGCCCTTCCCCTGCTCACGCCATCTCTCTCTCTTTCTCAAAAATAAATAAAAAACATAAAAAAAATTTTTTTAAAGATTTAAATATGCTTTTTCTTGGGACACTTGGGTCTCTCAGTCAGTTAAGCATCTGACTCTTGATTTCAGCTCAGGTCATGATCTCACAGTTTGTGGGGTCAAGCCCTGTGTAGGGTTTTGCGCCTGTTTGGGATTCTCTTTCCCTCTCTCTCTCTCTCTCTCTGCCCCTCCCCTATTTGTGATTGCGCGCTCTCTCTCTTTCTCAAAATAAGTAAACTTTTAAAATATGCTTTTTCTTAAAGAAAACAATTTTATAAACATTCTGTTACCATTTGTTTTGCCATTATAATGACATTTGGTTTATGTCTTTCTAGTAGCATACTTTTGTCCTTTACTAATTGCGGGTATTTATAGTGATGATGATGAAATCTGATGCAGTTTGACTCAAGAGAGGATAATTTATAGAGGACAAATAAAATTGCCACTTGTAAAACAATACCTCCCAAATGCCTCATTGAACTGGTGTTTTTCTCCCCTTTTATTTCTGCCTAGAGGGTAACTGGGTTAGGGGACCTATTATCACTGTGGATGTTAACACATTCATGCTTCCTTAAGCATTGACTCAGAGAAACCAGACTGAGGACAGCAAAATCTTAGAACTGTGGCTAAAGACATGCCTTAAAGGTATCCTAGGACTCTGGCTTCAAAAAGAGTACACCTGATTCATTCCAGGTAATGGAGAATAAAAAAGACAGGGTGGCAGGGTGTTTTCCAGTATCTGTTAGCAAGCACAATGAATACAAGCATAGCATATTTTACTGTACCTTACTCTACTGTGCTTTGCAATACTGCTTTTTTAAAAACTGAAGGTTGCAGCAACCCTGTGTCCAGCATGCCCATCAGTGCCATTTTTCCAGCAGCATTTTCTCACCTCATGTCTCTGGGTCACGTTTTGGTAATTCTCACAATATTTACATTTTTGCTATGGTGATCTGTAATCAATGATCTTTGATGTTACTATTGTATTTCTTTTGGGGCACCACAAACCACACCCATGTAAGATGACAAACTTAACCCAAAAATGTGTGTATTCTGACTGCTCCACCAACCAGCTATTCCCCCACCTCTTTCCCTCTCCTCAAGGCCTCCTTATTCTCTGAGACACGGATTGAAACTAGGCCAATATTAACTCTACTGTGGCCTCTACGTGTTCAAGGGAAGGCAAGAGTTGCATGTCTCTCACTTCCAATCCAAAGCTGGAAGTGATCAGGCTCAGTTGAGAAGGCATGTTGAAAGCCAAGACAGGTCAGGCTCTTGGAGCAAACAGTTGGCCAAGTTGTAAATGCAAAGGAAAAGTTCCTGAGGGAAATTTAAAACGTTCTTGAAGGAAATTCAAAATCCACTCCAGTGAACACACAAAGGGTAAGAAAGGGAAACAGCCTTATTGCTGATACGGAGCAAGTTTCAGCAGTCTGGATAGAAGATCAAACCGGCCCAACATTCAACCTTCCCTTAAGCCACAGCCTAATCCGGAGGAAGGCCCTGACTCTCAATCTATGAAGGCTGAGAGAGAGGAGGAAGCTGCAGAAGAAAAGGTGGAAGTTAGCAGCGGTTGGTTCATGAGGTTTAAGGAAAAAAGCCATCTCCATAACCTATAATTGCAAGGTGAAGCACTCGTGTAGAGGCTGCGGCGGGTTACGCAGAAGAGCTAGCTACGATATTTAAGAAAGGCGGCCACACTGAAAAACAGATTTTCAATGCAGCAAAGCAGCTTTATATTAGAAGATGCTATTTAGGATTTTCATAGCTAGGGAGGAGAAGCCAGCACCTGGCTTCAAAACACAGGCTCTTTTGTTATAAGGGCCACTTTTGTTATAAGGGCAGCTGGTGGTTTGAAGTCGAAGCCAATTCTCATTGACCATTTCCAAAATCCTAGGGCCCTTAAAAATTATGCTAAATCTACTTTGCCTGCGTTCTGTCAATGGAACAACAAACCTTGGGTGACAGCACATCTGTTTGCAACATGGTTCACTGAATTTTTAAGCCCACTGTGGAGACCCACTGCTCAGAAGAAAAAGATTCCTTTTGGAATATTGCTGCTCATTGACAATGCACCTGGTCACCCAAGAAATCAGATGGAGATGTGCGAGATTAATGTTGTTTTTATGCCTACTAACACAATATGCACTCCGCAGCTCACCGATCAACGAGTAATTTGGGGCACCTAAGTCTTATTATTTAAGAAATGCAGGGGCGCCTGGGTGGCTCAGTCGGTTGAGCGTCCGACTTCAGCTCAGGTCACGATCTCGCGGTCCGTGAGTTCGAGCCCCGCGTCGGGCTCTGGGTTGATGGCTCAGAGCCTGGAGCCTACTTCTGATTCGTGTCTCCCTCTCTCTCTGGCCCTCCCCCGTTCATGCTCTGTCTCTCTCTGTCTCAAAAATAAATAAACGTTAAAAAAAATTTAAAAAAAAAAAAAAAAGAAGAAATGCATGGCTTCAGGAGCACATATGCTAAAATTGGAATGATATAGAGATTATCATGCTCCTGAGCAATGATAACACGAATATTCGTGAAGAGGTCTATGGTTTTTAGAAGTCATGGGAATAAAATACACAACATAAGGAGTATAGTCAATGATACTGTAGTAGCGTTGGTGACAGATGGTAGCTACACTGTGGTGAACATAATGTATAAACCTGTTGAATCACTATGTTCTCTACCTGAAACTAATGTAACATTGTTTGTCAGTTACACTCAAAAATTTATTAAAAAAAATACACTGCATAAGGCTATAGCTTCCATAGATAGCTCTGATGGAGTTGGGCAAAGTAAATTAAAGAACTTATGGAAAGGATTCACCATTCTAGATGCCATTAAGAGGATTCCTGATTCTGGGTGCCTGGCTGGCTCAGTTGCAAGAGCATGTGACTCTTGATCTCAGGGTCCTGAGTTCGAGCCTCATATTGGGTGTAGAGATTACCTAAGTAAATAAAACTTAAAAAATAAATAAGGAGCATTCCTGATTCATAGGAAGAGGTCAAAATATCAACATTAACAGAAGTTTGGGAGAGGTTTTTTTCAACCCTCATTGATGACTTTAAGGGGCTCAAGACTTCAGGAGAGGAAGTAACTGCAGGTGTGGTAAGAGCAGCAAGAGAACTAGAAGTGGGGCCTGTAGATGTGACTGAATTGCAGCAATCTCATGAACTTTAATAAAAGACGAGTTGCTTCTTATGGATGAGCAAAGAAAGTGGTTTCTTGAGATGGCATCTACTCCTGGTGAAGATACTGTGAAGACTGTTGAAATGACAACAAAGGATTTAGGATACTACATCAACTTAGCTGGTAAAGCAGGAGGGTTTGAGAGGATTGATTCCAATCTTGAAAGACGTTTCTACTGTGGGTAAAACGCTATTGAACAGCATCACATGCTACAGAGAAATCACTCATGAAAGGAAGAGTCCATCGATGGAGCATACCTCATTGTCTGATTTTAAGAAATTGCCACACAATACAGCCACCCCAACCTTCAGCAAGCACCCCCGTGACCAGTCAGCTGCCATCAACTTCGAGGCAAGACCCTCCACCAGGAAAAAGATTACAACTCTCTGAATGCTCAGATGATGGTTAGCATTTTTTAGCAAGAAAGTATTTTAAAAAAAAATTTTTTTTTTTAATTTTTTTTTTTTCAACGTTTTTTTAATTTATTTTTGGGACAGAGAGAGACAGAGCATGAACGGGGGAGGGGCAGAGAGAGAGGGAGACACAGAATCGGAAACAGGCTCCAGGCTCCGAGCCATCGGCCCAGAGCCTGACGCGGGGCTCGAACTCACGGACCGCGAGATCGTGACCTGGCTGAAGTCGGAGGCTTAACCGACTGCGCCACCCAGGCGCCCCTTTTAAAAAATTTTTAATGTTTATTTTTGAGAGAGAAAGAGAGAGGCAGACTACAAGTGGGGGAGGGGCAGAGAGAGGGAGACACAGAATCTCAAGCAGGCTGCAGGCTCCAGGCTGTCAGCACAGAGCCCGACGTGGGGCTTGAACCCACAAACTGTGAGATCATGACCTGAGCTGAAGTCGGACGCTTAACTGAGCCACTGAGGCATCCCAGCAAGAAAGTATTTTTTAATTAAGGTATGTACACTGCTTTTTTAGACAGAATGCTATTGCACATTTCATAGATTATAGTGTATACATAACTTTTGTATGCACTGGGAAAACAAAATATTCACTTTATTGTAGTGGTCTGGAACCTAACCCACCATACCTCTGAGGTATGCCTGTAAATCCTCTCTTATATCAGGCCAACCCACTAATGTATGCACGTGTGCACATGTGAGCGTGTATAGTATTGTGAATGTGTGTGTGAGTGGGTATAACACAGGTGTGGAGATAAGAGTAATGGGACTCATGACTAAAAACCAATACCCAGTGCTTCTGATACACATGTTCAAACATACAAGTGTTATGTCATGAGTACAAGGGTATTAAGAATGAAGCAGAACAGTTTTGGCATCTGTACTGAGAATTATATAATGATCTCATATTTTAAAATGTTGTGCCTCAGGAGTCAATTTAATGGGTAAAAATGTAGGCTATTATCATTAAATCCAGAATTTGAGTCACTTTTATTTAGTAGAAATATACCATTTAAAAGAGATGGAAATAGTTTACATGCATGGACTCCAATGCCTTTACAGAGAAATTAAAACTGTAACAGTCTCAATCTCAGTGGCAATTTTAAATCTTTACCATCCATCACTACAGGTGCTTCAACTGATGGAAGATCATTTATAACATAAGAACAGCCTTCTGTTCAATGCAGTTTTTTTTTTTTTTTTTTTAAGACTAAGCCTTTAATCCATTTTATAAGTCATACATGACGCAGGAAAGTTTGAATTTCCCAACACTCTTAACACCCACAAATAATTCCATTACTCCTTTATTTTCCTGAACATGATTCATAAAGAAGCTCTCTATCCACTGCTAATCAATCCAGTGCTACTTCATATTATCATTGAAAACAATTCCCAAACTAGTTTCAGCCTGTATTGGGTGCCGCTGTCAGTGCAGAGCCTGCTTCAGATCCTCTGTCCCCCTCACTGTCTGCCCCTCCCCGCTTCGTGTTCTCTCAAAAATAAAAATGAACATTAAAAAAAAAATTCCCAAACTGAAGGAGCACTTCCTCTTTAAGAAGATTTGCAACAGTGGTCAGGGTGTGGATTTTCCATTTTGTTACTGTCTGTGCAGTCCAGTGAAATCTTTGCATGTCCCTATCCCCAGCTAGACCTATTCCAAATTTCCTCTATTCTCTCACAGCATTCCTCCCGACCCCTTCCCTCTCTCTTCCTCCTTCCTCTCTCTCTTCTTCCTTCCCTCTTTCCTTCCCACCCAATTACAAAGCACTTCCTGAAGCCTACAGAAATGTGCTTGGGAGATGGCACTGGGGTTGGGGGGGGGGGGGTTGGGAGGGGGCAGGGAGGAGAATCAGGAAGAGTAGTTGCACCTGGGCTCCATTTTCACCTGAACACATTCTCCAGAAGTCTTTTTTTTTTTTTTTAACAACTTCAGAGAATGTTAAAATGATGTCAATGTATATGAAAAATGCAAGAGGAAGCAGTGTATGGTATCATTGATCAGAATATGAGATGATGTAGGAAAAAATAAAAAATGGTACTTTTTCATGTGTGCAATCCTTCAGCAACCAGTGTTCCTGCCAGCTAACAACACAGCCCCACCCGAGGCAGGTTCCCAGATATTCTATGTATTAATGGGGCTACACCTCAGAGGGCCAAACAAACATAAGACGATGAATGGAGAGCTCCCGCGTGTGGTCAGATGCTCAGGAAATGCAATTCCCATAAAGATTGAAGTGTGATTAAAGCACTGCTTTGGGAATATGCCTCTGGTGGAGACACGTACTTCTAGAAGCCGTTTTGAGGGAACTGTAAGAGTCTTAGCTGAGGCAATAAAGCCTTGAACTGGGCCATTAAAAATGGAAATGGAAAGAAAGATATAGCTGAAAGAGACTCGAATCAAAGAACTGAAGAGGTTGGTAATTAACAGGATGTGGAAGAATTTTTCTGTTCTGTGCTGCTGTCACAAACTTCACTGGTAATCCTACTAGAGATTCAATCTCTCTCCAGAGGCTCCATCTACTAATCTCAGAGCACAAGGCTCTTTTGTTCTCTGAATTTCCATAACCTAGCACTTGATGATGTGTCTCATTTTCTTTTTCACTGATCCTCTCCAGGCTGTTTCTACCTCTTGCAGTGCTGGGTACACAGGAGGAGCCTAATATTCATTTGTTGAACCACTAGTTCCCCACAGGTATGAAAATCATATTTTCAGAAAAACAGACCTGGAATGTTTTATTTGGTGATTTCTTAAGCCTTTCTCAGCAGTCTGATTTAAACAGATACTGACTGTCTTCTACTCCAATGTCTTGGTTTTCAGCTACCTTAGTAACTGGCCAGCCATTCTTCTTTTGGAAAGAAAGATCCATTGTTTGATATCTTATGTTATTATGTAGGTTTATAATTCTATCTAGCTACTCCGTAGGAATGTTCCACATACATGAAAGACCTCTTCTTTACACGTGGGGCTTCCACTAGACAAAAGAAAGAAAGAAAGAAAGAAAGAAAGAAAGAAAGAAAGAAAGAAAGAAAGAAAAATATAGATTCCAAAAACAGGGGCCAGAATGCAGGGCAAAGGAGAACACAGGGTGTGGTCCCAGAGCCAGGGCTCTCAGGAGGCAGCCTGGAGAGCTGAAATGCCACGGGCACACTAAAGAAAGGGAGACATAGACACCATAAATCTAGGCATTAGGCATGGATGTCACCTTGATCACCTATTCTCCTCGTTATAGGAAATACCTCTGACCCCTTCTCCTTTTATGAAGAGAACAAAAATTTCAAGAAGAGTTCGTTTTTATGATTTCTCTAGAATGGCAACTTAGGAACTGTCAAGAATATAAGTCTTACCCTTTATTCTAAATTTCTTGACTCCCAAGTGTTCCTTCTATTCTTTTAGATAGGATTATTCTAATGAAACCTGCCCTGTCCATTACAACAATAACCCCAAATAGCATAGTTAATACTTCTAGAATCTGAGCAACAAAAAGAACTTAGATTGCAAAAAGTAAAGAGTTTCTATTTCATTTCCTCCTTCCTTAATTCTTTCGTTCTCAGGGTGCCTGGGTGGCTCAGTCGGTTAAGCGTTCGACTTCAGCTCAGGTCACAATCTCACAGACCGTGAGTTCGAGCCCCACGTCGGGCTCTGGGCTGATGGCTCAGAGTCTGGAGCCTGCTTCCGGTTCTGTGTCTCCCTCTCTGTCTGCCCCTCCCCCGTTCATGCTCTGTCTCTCTCTGTCTCAAAAATAAACGTAAAAAAAAAAAAAATTCTTTCATTCTCTTGCCATATGTTTATATAGTGCCTATACTGGGCCTGCCTCTGTTTTAGGGTACTGAGAATATGAAGATGATAAGACACTCACAGGAAGTTCAAAGTCTAGAGGGAAAGCAGGTAAGAAATGAATAGCCACAATGTATTATTTTGGTAGAGACACCCACACAGTGCACCTATCTGGGGCATCTAGATTGTGAGGGGCATCATCAGGAAATAGGCAGTATCTGAGCCACATCCAGTATCATGAGTAGCCAGGTAAAACCAGAGCTACTGGGGGCAAAGAGACAGAGACAGAGAGAGACAGATGGCTAGATGGAAAAAAAGGAAGGCAGTAAGGAAGAAAGTGAAGAAGTTTCAAGTGGTTTGTAGTGGGGGGAGTGTGTGCGGATGGCGGTGAGAAAAGGTGAAGGAGAGTAGAAAGAGATGGGACTGGAGTGATAAGCGGAGGTGAAAACACGGGCTGGTCCATGTGTGCCATGCTGCATAGTATGAAAACTTGGTGGAATTATGGAAAGGTTATAATCTGGGCAGAGAAACAATTAGATTTGTGAAGATCATTCTAATGGCCAGAGAACAGTTCTGAGTAAGACCAGAGGAAGAGACATATGTGCAATGAAGACAGACAGAAGGGTAAAAATTTAAGGCCCATTAAGGAGGTTAAAATATGGTGATGTGACTGGGGAGGGGTGAAGATAAGCATGACTTCTAGGTTTGTAAATGGCACGACTTCAGTATAAGGAGATGGTTAGGAGTAGACAGTAAGGAGGAGCTAATAAATCTAGTTTTTCATATACTGAGTGTAGGATGTCCAGGAGGTTGCTGGAAATGCATGCAGATCTAGATAGAATTTCAGGATAGAGGATGGTTCTGAAGATAAAACTTTGGGAATCATGAGGATTCATGGTACACGGGCCGCTCTGGAAGAGCACCCAGACCAGGAAGAGGAAGGTTACTAAAGATGACCTCCCCGGGTATGCAGAAAAGGAGCACTCAGAGAATATGAAGATGTGGCTTGAGAGGTGAGTGGAAAACCAGGAGAGGCTGATGCCCTGGAAACCAATGGGAGAGAGAACTTCAGAGACCCTGCTGTCTAATGTTGCCCAAAGGCCGAGTATTATAAGGACTAAATATGTGTCTACTTTGGATGTAGCAAAAAGGCAGCCATTGGTGAGGACAATGTTCCAGTGAAATGGTGGGGACTGAAGCCAAATGCAGCAGAGTGAGGAGATTGAGAAGTGACAGGGTGGCTCAAGAAGCATGGGGACACACAGATGGAAGAAGAGAAGAAGGCTAATTGTCAGAGGATGTGGCATGAGAGTTCTGTTATTGCTAAAATCACTGTGTGAAAACTGTGCCAAGCACAAATCTTAGGATATAGTAGGCATTTAATAAATTTTAAATTGTCCTTTTAAAAGCCTTGATCAGCTTTTTCCTCCACAAATAATGACCTCATGCATTTTCTTCTAAGTATGTTCATATTGACAAAGATCAGCTTTCAATAAGAAATCTTAGAAGTCTCGGGGCACCTGGGTGGCTCAATCAGTTAAGCGTCTGACTCTCAATCTTGGCTCAGGTCATGATCTCACAGTTCGTTGAGTTCACGTCCCACACTGGGATCCATGCTGAGAGTAAGAAGCCTGCTTGGGATTCTCTCCACCCGCCTCCAACTTTCAGTCCCACCCCCACTTGTGCTGGCTCTCCCACAAAATAAATAAACTTAAGAAAAAAAAAAAAAAGACGCTAGAAGTCTCATGCTCAGTTTTGCTTTATAAAACATATTTCCTGCTTCAAGATTAGATGAATCCTAGTATCTTTTATCACCAGGGCCTGCCCAGTCAATGAGTATTAAGTCAATTTCTCTTACAGGGATCATGAGAGATGACAACTTCCACTAAGCAATTTTAGAAATTAAAACAACCACATATTTAGTGTTTTACTATAATAATACTACATCATTATTTTGGGAGTTACTGATTTAATAATCAAATAATGTCTCAACCTTTTTCTCTTAGTAACTTCCTCAGTTCATGAAATTTGTACTCCATCATTAAACCTGAATGAGTTAAGTTCCAAAGGTTAGATGAGCCATAAAGTCAATATGAGAGGCAAAAGAATGACTTAGAAAATTTGATGAATTATTCAGTATTGCCAAAAAAATACCCTCCAAATCACTGCTGCTAGAATCAAAAAGTAAAAGCATTGGTATCAGCACCTAGAAATTAGCTGCTTTCTTTACTTAACTCTCCATCTTTTTAGGACAGTAGTCATCAAAATAGCATATGAAGTTCACTCTTAGCACGGGCAGTAAGCATTTTTCCCTTCTTTCCTTCATTTCAAGGAATGATTGAGCAAATGCATGCAATTACCCATTTCTTGGTCTACTCTGGAGTTAACTCCCATTCAGAGCAGCTTTTCACACAGCCAAGGGGTGGCCAGCCCTTCAGTCGGCATCTAATTTGGAACAGATGGACTAAATGTCACATTTCCCCACAAAGCTGCCATAGGAACAGGTAGCTTGGCCCCTGTCCCTGAGGTAAATAGGCTAATCTGTCAATTAGGCAGCTGCCTGAAAAGTCATTATTTTAATCACTTATCTCTGAAAGCCTTTCTCTGCGGCCCCAGAAGTGCCAGCTCACACCCTAAGGCCTGTGGGAACAGAATGTGCTGGCACTGACTGTCCCACAGATTGACAAGGGGACTCACCCGAGCTGGGAGTCGCTGAAAGCGCTTCTCTCCGTGAGCATGTTCCCACTTCCTCCACCTGCTGCCACTTGGCCAACAGTCATGTGTGTCCTCCTCCCGCCTGAATCCACAGTGACACTGGGCCCGGCTTCCCTCACCATGCGAGTGCTGTGGAAGGAGCTCTGATGCCAAGAGGACCGAGAAGCCCTGTTCTGAGTGACAGGCTGCAGGGGCACCAGTGGCCTGACCTGCCCAGCGGCAGGCCCTGAAGTCAGATAGTTCTCTTTCTCCAAAAGGTTGCCCATGCTGTGACTGGTCCCGGGCCTGGGGTACGTGAGCACCACCGGGTTGACGGGAACAGGGTCAAAAACGGCATCGTTAACAGAGCCGTACTGGTACTGTCTGTGGTAGGTGTCATAGTGGCGATGTTTGCTCATGGCTGCAGAGTGACTGAAACCAACAATCTCGGAGCGAGCATATCTAGGTGGCAGAAGGAGGGTGGATCTCCTGCTGTCTTGGTGCCGCAAAGTGTGCCCGGTCTGGCTTCTGTGGCTGTACTGGTAATCGCTGTGTGAGTAATGAATCCTCTCAGGGCTGCTGTCTGGAGAAATCTCAAGTCTCCTCAGAGGCTGCCTCAAGGATCGTTCTTCCATTGACTTCTGTGAACTGTACTGTGCGGTTCCTCTCCCCCAGCGATTTTCATAAGTGGCAGTGGTGCCTGGCTGCAGAGAAATCAAGTTTAAATGAGGCATAAATCAGTTTTCATCTCTGTTGAAGACCAACTACTCCATGACTATTACATAAGATGTCTGTGTCTCTGAATCACATGAAGAGGTTGGCCCCTTTTCTAAAAAAGAGACTTCGTTATTTGTACTAAGTTTTGTACTAAGATTTGATACTATTTTATTGCAAAAAAAATTTTTTTAATGTTTATTTATTTTTGAGAGAGACAGAGAGAGGGGTAGAGAGAGGGAGACACAGGATCCAAAACAGACTCTGCACTGTGAGAGCAGAGAGCCCGACGTGGGGCTTGAACTCATGAACCACGAGATTATGACCTGAACTAAAATCAAGACGCTTAACTGACTGAGCCACCCAGGTGCCCCAGATGTGACACTATTTAAAGTCCCCGGTTTTCCATGGTGTCCACACAAAAGCAATCTTCATATAATTCATCTAGGAAATGGCAATATTTGGGAAAGATAAATATTAAAAAATAATCAATGGAAGGGGTGCCTGGCTGGTTCAGTTGGTAGAGCATGTGACTCTTGATCTCGGGATCATGAGTTCAAACCCCACGTTGGGCACAGAGCTTACTTAAAAATATAAAAATAAAAAAAAATAAAGATCTACAAAAAAATATCTATGGAAGCTTAAAAATGTTTTCATGGTAATTTGATAAGTAGGTTATTCTTTGGTATCCTACCTTTAGCATATCATAGGTTTTAGTACCAGGAGAACGCCCACTGGCAAAATCATTTTCAACCAAGTGCAGGTTATAGACATACTCAGGAACACTGCTGGTTCGATGAAGATTTCCTGAAATCAAGCATATAGTAAAATATTAAGTAGGCCAACTGGTAGTTAAGGATTATATAATAATAGTGTACTTTAAATTTAAGTAATTAAGACCAAGTATTAGTGTTTTTAAGTGTTGCTTTAACATCACCCTTAGATGTGGGAAGTGAAGAAAGGTTTCACAACATTCTTTATGAGCTTTTCAACATGAAAGTTGAAAAATAAAAAAATATTTTTAAAAATCAGTTATTACTTTTTTTTTTTTTTTGGTAAGAAAAAGGAACAAAGGGGAGAGAAGATTTTCACAAAGATCCAAAAATGTTTGTTATAATACTGAGAAATTGGGGAATCACTTATTGGCTTAGGTGGTCCATCCCATAAATTTTCCATTTCTTAAGTCAGAGGAGGAGAACTTTATTCCCAGGGCAGGAATTCAGAAGCTTCCTGAGAAGGATGTAGGTGTAGGCATAAATATAATGGTGACAAATATAACAGTGACTCAACACTACTAGATAAGACAGCTTGTAAAAACAGTAAGGTGGGTCACTGTGGTCAAAGAAAACATAGATCAGCTTAAAAAGGGCCAAGCCTGGGGTTGAGGTATTTGGCAACATGAGTTAGGCAGGAGACGAAAATCAACCTGAGAACTATAGATGAGTGCTTTTGTGTACTTACAAGATTCTCTCTTATTTTGGTGGTCCAATTCAGCCCACTCCTCTACAAACACAGTAGGAGGCAGCCCTCTCTGCTCACTCTGGGGGGCTGTAGGGCCTTCTCAATGGATGCAGATCTCTTAAAATACTTCTCTTTGAGGAGGGGGTGGTAGAGGGCAGTGTTGTGACCCTCTTCTACCTCCTTTATCTTTTTCTCAGCTTTTTTTAATGTTTATTTATTTTGAGAGAGAGAGCAAGCGAGCAGGGGAGGGGTAGAGAGAGAGGAAGAGAGAGAATCCCAAGCAGGCTCTGCCCTGTCAGCGCAGAGCCCAATGAGGGGCTTGAATCCACGGAATGGTGAAATCACCACCTGAGCCAAAAACAAGAGTCGGATGCTTAACTGACTGAGCCACCCAGGCGGTCCCTTCTCTCAGCTTTGTATTTGTTCTTCTTTTATAATCTCCCACTGCCTTAAAAATAATAATAATGATGATGATAATCCAAATAATCACAGATCTGGGGCGCCTAGGTGGCTCAGTCAGCTGGGTGTCCGACTTCGGCTCAGGTCATGATCTCACGGTTCGTTGAGTTCGGGCCCCACGTCGGACTCTGTGTTGGTGGCTCATTGTCTGGAGCCTCCTTTGGATTTTGATTCTGTGTCTTCCTCTCTCTCTCTCTCAAAAATAAATAAGCGTTAAAATTTAAAAAAAAAAATCACAGATCCATAAAACTTAGGAAATCTCTGGTTCCCTGATTTTAACCAAAATTTCCTTTTCCTTTAAAAATCAGAGGAAAAAATACTCAATGAACGCTCTCAGGTTTCAGACTCGTAAAGGATGTGGAGAATAAAACACAGGCAGTGTCTTTCCAACACCATTGGAACATACCAACATACTTTCCCAACAAGATTATTATAAAGTCAAAATTTCAAAGGCTAACAATAGATTCACATTTTTTAAAAATAGAATCACATATTTTGAGGGGGTGGGGGGATTGAGATTGTTGTTGTCAGAGAACTAAAAAGTATGAATCCATTCCAAATTATGTTTATACACGTGTCTTATTTCCTGGAGCCAACAAACCTAGCCAGTAAACAGTTTCAGGCCTCAAAGGGTCCTGAGGGGTTAGGAGGGACAGCTACAGGCTTATAAGTGTCACCTTTCTACAGACCATGGAAGGTGAGGTAAGCCAGGCATCTGCTGTTTCTAGAGCCTGGTTTCTCCATAAGGGCAGGCAAATGGCCAGATAGCCCCTTATTTTTAACCTCAATGACAGAGAATGTCTGGAACCTGGGCACTGAATGAGGGAAAGGAATTCTCTACAACCCTAGAGCAAAGGCTATGAGGCCTTAAGGGCTCAATTCTCAAAACCTGCCTGAGGCTCCAGGCTGGTTTGCAGAGGCTGTCCTAGGCCCCACAACTCTGTCACCCCTGCTCTCCACCCCAGGGTATCAGAAAAGCAAGGCAGGAAGGGTCCTGCTGGTGTGGAAAAGGAGGCCAGCTGGCAGGTCCAGGGAACATCCTGGCTCTAATCTTGAAGGGTCTGGGACCAGGGTGCCCTCAGCACTAGGGATGTAGAAACGCAGGAGAGGCTGGGGGAGAGGCAGGAGCATGCTCAGACTGTGCCCGACTCCAATAAAAGAGAAGTCTTTTTTACAGACGTTATGGCCAAGTAGAAAATTATTGGTTACCTGATATATAAGAAATCAAATTTATTGTTTTTCAAAAAAGTAGTTTCAAAATTTTAGATTATATGAAAACTGAATATATGAGTCAGGGACAATCTAGACTGGGAAAATATTAATGACATATGTGGATGGTAGCTAGAACAATGAATTCCAGTGACACGGTGGAAGATGTAAAGGTGTCATTTAAAACAAAAACAAAAACAGAAATTTCTTCCAGGGCCCCCTCCAGCCCATGATCACCTGCAGTGTTAAGTATTACCCTTGCCCTACTTCCAGGAACAGGTAGACATTCTAGAAAACAGTTAATAGGGGGCTACTTCCGTTTTCAAGCTGAGATTCCTGCAAGGATATTTGAAATGTGTTAAGAATCTTTGGAAAAGATCCAGTGAAACAATGTATCCTACCAGAACAGGTAGGTAATCAGTGAGTTTTATCATCAGGCCTACTTAAGTAAGATGTTTAACTCACAGTGTTGCTGGGGGCTATAAGGCTTTTTAAAGGAACTTACATGAACTCCTTATAGCTCAATATTACTTGCTTTTGAAAAGAGCTCAAATTATTTTTATATGTTTCTTTTCAATATGCCTGTGATGCAGTCAGCTACTATCACCTCCTTTTATAAACAGGGAAACTTAAGTGACTTGGTTTATTATTTTTTTTAATACTTATTTTTGAGAGAGAGAGAGAGAGAGAGAGAGAGAGAGAGAGAGAGAGAAACGAAGGGAAGGGAAGGGAAGGGAAGGGAAGGGAAGGGAAGGGAAGGGAAGGGAAGGGAGAGAGGGAGACAGAGGATCTGAAGTGGGCTCTGTGCTGACAGTGGAGCTTGAACGCAGGAGCTTCTGAGGCCATGACCCGAGCCAAACTCAGATGCTTAACTGACTGAGCCACCCAGGCGCCCCTAAGTTACTTGCTTCAAATTGCAAAGCGGTTTTGTATCACGTTTGAACTCTGGGTTCCTCATTTCTACCGGTCTCTGCTATTTGACTGCACTGTGGTCTTTGTGAAATTGCCATTTGCCAAAGCTCTGGTGGGATTATCATCATACGTTTGGATGTGAAGACCAAAAGCAATCATTCTCTTTCCTTGAGAACCTTTATCTGGGTAATTCCAAATACTCTCTAACTATTAAATCTTTATTTCCCAACATAAGTCCTTATAAGGAAGCCTCTCCTTCAGTTTTCGGATCTATGAACTGAGACCGGTTTACTGGTTCCCAAAATAACTGTAACACAGTTGGGAACAAGGAATAAAATAAGCTTGGATCTTTAAGCCACAGACTCTCTTCCTGTGCTAGAAAGCTTGTGACTCCTGATACTCTGCTTGCAGGTTTCTCTGGTTAAAGGGACAATCTCAAACAACAAGTAATGCAGATTGATTTGACTAGGCAGTCATGGGTTTGAGATCAGTATAGTGGATTAAAGGTGAATTAGCAGCTGTATGCTAAGATTTTAAAGAAATTTTGAACTGGGTGAGATTTAACAAAAAAAAAAAAAAAAAAGGATACGTATTAATCAGGATGGAAACTAATCTCTTTAAACAAGCCATTTTCTGTTTGAAAGATAAAATAGGTAATGATGACTACTGGACACATATAAAAACTCAGCCATGCCCTTCTCCAACCCAGAAACAACAAAGCAAACAAAAACTGTATTTACAGGCACACCCTGATTCAATAAATGCAATATGAAAATTCAGATCTAACATGGAATATTAGGGTATCCTTATATTTCAAAGAATTTGTTTACCTCACAAAATGACGCAGGTATCTTCCCTAAATGGAAGAAATCTGTGGACTTGGCCTGGAGCCTCCACTCCACCCCTTCCTGTGTGCCTAGACAAATCACTCAGACGCCTCAGTTTCCCTTAATTCCGGTTACTAACAGAGTTGCTGAGACAGAGGTTTACTTGAGAAAGCATATATATAAATGCTTTTAAAATTGTAAAGAAACGTGCAAAAATGAGATGTAGTTTTTAAAATAGAATTTGAGGGGGTACCTAGGTGGCTCAGTTGAGCATCCGAATCTTGGTTTTGGCTCAGGTCATGATCTCATGGCTTCGTGAGTTCAAGCCCCACGTCACACTCTGCACTTCCAGCATGGAGCCTGCTTGGGATTCTCTGTCTCCCTCTTTCTCCCTGCCCCTTCCCCGCTTGCAACGTCTCTGTCTCTCTAAAATAATAAACTTAAAAAAAAATTAAAAAAATAAAATAGAATTTGGGTTACAAACATTTTTTACACTTTTGCATGAATTAATCTGTTCTAGAATGAGGGATAAACTAGTGTGCATGCTTCAATTTACACTGTGTTGTATCTCAGAGTTTTTATTCTGGTAGATTTACCAGTGACACTGAATTAAACTTTTTCTGATTATTTGTGATGGACCCAGCCACTGACGATCACAATGATATTGTGGTTTTTCCAGTCATTCATTTCATTTGTACAGTGTGTAATGTGTTCTAGAGTTTCCTAAAGAAGGTAATATTTATAGGAACTATTTTAAATTAATATTACTTGGGCAACATTATCCATACCTCTTCTTCTAAGAATACCATTGACACTTTATGGAACCCACTTTAAGGGAAATGAATGAGGTAGTTACGGAACAACTTGAAACCCCACCTCCACAAATAACAAGCAGTTCAGTTCAAAGCAATGGTAGGGGTAGGGGTGGTGATGGGACTGGGTTTTGATGGTGGAAGGATGCTGAACTGCCTGGAAGTCTGCACAGGTGTTCACCTCAGGTGATGATGTAATTTTCTCTCTTTCCTGGTCTGAACGTTAATCTGAATGATATGATTCCCTAAGCAGCAGTTGGGAGAAAATATCTTGGTTTCTGGTTATGTATGCCAGTACTGTACAAAATAATGGATTGTTGTCAGGGTTAAAAATAAACTAACTTCCATAATCAGTTTTTTGTTTGTGGATTTTGTGAGCAGCTTTATTACCGAACTGGTTAAATTTAATACACTTACAAAATCAAATTGAGAAGCTTCTACTGTGACTTTATTACCTGTATCTGAGCACATTTAAAAAATCAACTCGAGCTTCCCTCATGGTAAATAGACAATTGAGAAGAGCTAAACAGACAAACAAAACCTTTGTTAGAGTAGCATTTGCATTCAGAAAACCATCTTTTCTTTCAAATTTCTAGTACTCACTTCTTGTACTCTCTTCTATGACTCTCCACCAGCATGGTTAAAAACCTGATTTGACTATAAGAAGAGTACTTGTAGAGCTCGAGATAGAAGAAATTCCCGTGAAAACAGGTATGACTAAATGTATACATAGAAATCAGCAGGTGTTTACTTCTAGTGTTGATTTAAACGCTCCACTTAACTGTGCTGACGCTCACAAGACAACTGTGCTGACCTTCACAGTGTGGGCTGACAATGGTCTTATGGTGGACAGAGAGCCTGGAGGTCTAAAAGCTTGTATCTGGCCTTTCACCAGCAACCTCTAGGTAACAGTTCTCTTCACACACCTTAAAAAGCTTTAACTTCTGGTCGCCTGCGTGGCTCAGTCAGTTAAGCATCTGACTTTTGATTTCCTCTAGGTCATGATCTCATGGTTAATGAGTTCAAGCCCCATGCTAGGCTCTGCGCTGACAATGCAGAGTCTGCTAGGAATTCTCTCTCTTTCCCTCCCTTGTTCTCTCTCTCTCTCAAAATAATTAAAAAGAAATTTAACTTCTTCACTAAGAGTAAAATTGGGGGCATGTCATTATAGGTGAGCCGGCATCTTGAAGCTGATCAGAATGAATTTGTATAGAGAAATTCATATTTAAATGACTCCTTAAAGTCATTTACCAACCAAAGTAGGAGCTTAAAACATGGAATTCATGGGGTGCCTGGGTGGCTCAGTCGGTTGAGTTTCCGACTTCAGCTCAGGTCACGGTCTCACAGTTTGTGAGTTCAAGCCCCGTGTTGGGCTCTGTGCTAACAAACAGCTCAGAGCCTGGAGCTTGTTTTGGATTCTGTGTCTCTCTCTGTATCCCCCTCCCCTGCTCATGCTCTGTCTCTCTCTGTCCCTCAGAAATAAATAAATCTTAAAATTAAAAAAAACCAAAAAAACAAAAAAACATGAAATTCATTAGGACCTATCAAGAACCATACATCAGGACTCTGGAACTGGTGACGGATTTTTCTTTTGCCTGTGTGGGCATATGACCCAGGATTCATTTTCCTGGACTTACATTAAAATTTATTTATATATGTGTATACACACACACACACACACACACACACACACACACACTTATCTTCTGTTCTTACTAAGAACAATGAACAGATATTTATGGAAACCACAATTCTAAACATGCATACAACTCAGGTGAGTTCTTGCTCAGGCTGGAAAATGAACAGAATTTGTTGGTTTAAAAACTATGGCAAAGAATTATTTCAAAGTAGGTCAAAATCTATTAATGTTCTGCATTATTGAAAAATGAACAAAAAGTGCACAGTGCTTATTGTGACCAGTTAACACAACTTCCATAATCAAATACAAGAAACAACTGGTATATTGGGTATATGGCTGGATAGCTACGACTTCTTACAAAGTTGATACTCCAGCAGTCAGCATTGGTGATACAGTGGTGAGTATAGCACGGCTGCCTTCCAATGAATGTGAATATGCCACAAACAGACCAGCTCTCCTCACAGAACGGGCCACATGCTCCATGTGCCACGATGGATCTAGTCAATGACTATTAACCCTCACACAATATATCAACCAGTCACCAGAAGTTTTTATTTTTTAGGAGGCCCCTAACCAGCTTGAGATTTTCCTCTGATAGATCCATTTATGTCATTTGGGGGACAATCCTCAAATTACTGCTCTAGATGACTACAAAAATACCTATTACAAAAGCCCTTATGTACTGCAGGTGTCTGTATCATGCATTTTGCTTGAGCAGCCGGATAAGCAGAATGTGTGATTATAATATAAGCACACCGGTGAAGTACTGAGTTGATACATCCTGGAAGTTTCTAAATCTATTAATTCCTGTGATGTGTCTCCTTACTGTGGCATTTCTGCCAATTCATTTGCTGAGATATCCCTAATGATAACTTCAGAACTGCAATGACAAATATCACATCATACTCACAGTGTCAAAATGATGAATTTACAGAACTCACAAAGTTAATTATTTTCTTTTAAAAACTCACTACAGGTTTTTGTAACAAGTCTCAATCATTATACTGCCTGTCACTTACCACAGCTAGTCTCTTCCCTCCTGACTCATTCAGAGCTGCTGTCCCTTCTCCTTTAAAATCCTCCTCTCACCAAATCTTCCAAATGTACTGTCAGAAATCCCCTGCATTTTTCAGGTTTCTCCCTTGCTAAACATCTTCTGTGACTCGCAAATATCAAACCTTTAACTTGCATTCAAGATCTCTCTCTACCCTCTGAGATAGTGTCTATCCAAGGGCACAACTGAACTGAGTTTTGAGGGGCAGGTAAGAGTTAACCAGGCCAAGAGAAGGGAGGAATGAGGGCCACAGGAATAGGAACACAAAGGAAGATAAGTCACACGTGTTTGTTTGGTGGGGAGTGGGAGTGGTGGTGATAAGATGAAGTTTGAGAAGTTGCAGGCATCAGACCCTGAAGAACTTGGAATGCCATGCTGAATGACGATTTTACTCATAGAATGGCTATGTAAAAAACAGCAAGGAACTGAAGGAATTTAAATCAAGAAATGATGCATTGAGACGTTACAGAGTTTACTCCAGGAGTGAGGTGGAGAATGGGTTGGAGGCCAGATTAAAGCAGGAAGAGTTTATCCTTTCTAGGTAAATTTTCACATCCTGACATAAAGAATAGCATCTTTTACTACTGCTTCTAGTACAGTCTTGCATCAGCACTTGAGGAGTTAATTGTTAGTCATATTTCCTTATACATTCAAAATATCCCAGTTCTATAAATTCAGTTTGCACTTGATGCTTCAGGCTGACGTCTATCCTGTGGATCGCCATAGTGGGGCCAAAATATGAAGATGGTAGTCACACGTATGCTCTTGCCTTGGAGTGGATGGAAGGTGCTCAAATATTTTCTGTTTCTCTGTCATTCTGGGAATAGAAAGAGGAGGAAAAAATTCTTTCCCCCTAACGTAAGCAGAATCTTTGTTCCTGAGTAGAAAAGCTATGTTCTTTTTGGCAAGGTTGAGTCTACATCTGGATGCTAAATATTTATTGTCATTCTCTTATCTGTATGGCTTGAGTATTTTTCTGTAATATTTTGGTGGTCTATAATAAGTTCCTCATATCTATCAAGAAAAGACCCCATTTGTTTTCTTCCTTCAAATAGAAAAGGTAATCCAATACAATAATTCTCATGGGACCCTCCTTACTCTCATTGTATGGATGTATTGGTGAGATTTAAGGTTTAGTGGAAATAATTTGTTAAGCTTCTAATGAGCAATGATTTCTTCTGGAAATTAAGGGATTGCTTTGATCATGATGCCTCACCCATCAACATTGTTAAGTTGAAATCTGATTATTCCAAGGATACAAATATATGGATTCTTTTAATGGTAATGGAGAATTGCATTTTCAAGTGCTCAAGGTTCTTTTTTTCTAAATATGGGTTCCCTACCTCATTTCAAGAACTTGAGAGAATATAACAACTGTTTTTATGTCCAATATCCAATTGCCACTGATAGCATTACACAAGATATAAAATAGATTTTTAAATATTTCTATTATAAGAGGATCTGAAGTTGTTATTCTTTTTGAAAAAAATTTTTAAGATTATTTATTTATTTTGAGAGAGAGAGTGAGAGCAGGGAAGGTGGGGGTGGGGGGTGGGGGGTAGACAGAGAGAATCCCAAGCAGGCTCCATACTGTTAGTGCAGAGCCGGACACAGGGCTCGAAATCACAAACTGCAAGATCAAGCCCTGAGTGGAAATCTAGACTCGGACACATAACTGACAGAGCCAGCCGGGCACCCCTGAAATTCTGTTACTCTTACCATAAGAAGTCAGGCAAGTGAATAGGCTCACTCTAATACAAAGATGAAGTTTTCTCATTTTTCTACTCCCACTTGCAACACTGCCTTTTACTGTTCACTTTTCCAGGAGTATGGTGTTTATGTATTCACACATTTATGTACATGCACAAAATAGCTGGAGTCCAACATTTTTATCTCAGAATTGTGTAATTTTAAATTCTTGACTATTATGTGAGATGGAACCAAATGATCTTTTATGGGACTTATCAACTCTGGTTTATAAATTCCAGAGGTTCTAACAACATATTATATTTCAACCTATCAGAGATAGGTTGCCAATAATATGGTTACTCTCTTAGCAAAAAAAAAAAAAAAAAAAAAAAAAAAAAAAGCTTTTATTGATCAGACCAGAAATTCAGTTTTAGTGTAAAACCAATGATAACTATATCTGAAGATAAAATAAGGCAAATACGTATATCCTTATTTGAACACATGAGGAAAAAGTTTTAAAGTTGATAACCAAGACAGCACTTCAGAAGAATGAGCCAATGTGAACAACAAATACCTAAAATATCTAAGTCAAGTGAACTCCCCTCTGTTCCCATGAGTGGAACCACCAGGACAGGGCATAGATAACATTAAAGGAGCCTTTTTAAAAGCCTAAATGACAGTCTTCTCTCAAAGGAAATGTCCTGCATTTTATCTGTGACACACAGAGCAATGAATTTTTATAATCAAAATCAAACCCTGTTACAGCTCCACTGATTCTGAAAGATCCCTAAGATCCCTCTTACTTAAAACTTTATCCATAAAGTGTGTGTTCTCACTTTTTCTAAGGGTGTGGAATATATTTTTTTTGTAATCGTTTTTTGCTAATGTTCTATTTCCTTTGAGAAACTATAATCAGAAGAATTTCTAAACAAATAAACAAATACAACAACCTCTCCCCCACCCCCCACTTTTTCTGTACTCACAGCAATCGATCTGTTAGACACTAAACAAAAAGTGGCCCATGGGCTTTTCAGGCAGACACAGAGGTACTTTCAATCAGGTTGGACTACTGATGTACTACATTCAGAGCAGCTTGGGCATATCTCTGCCACCACCCCCCCCCCCCCCCCCCCGCATCATCTGACTCTTCCCCCCTCCCCCCCCCCCCCCCCCGGCCCCCCTCCTGATCCCTCCCACTTTCTGAATGACTAGCCACCTGGCTCCCAGAATTGCTTCATTCCTGGAATTTATTTTTGGCAAACAAATAATTCATACAGGATTTGAACAATCACCCCCACCCCAACCCCACTCTCCTCAATAATGTCTATTGCCTTTTTTGCTTCCTTAGCCAATTTTCAGTCCTTTCTCCAGAATTTCTTCTGATCACAGGTATTCAAAACTTTTTGGCCAGAGAAACTAAGTAAATGACATGCCTCAAGTTTTTATGGTGGATTTCCAAAGGAGGTGAAAATTTTATTGGGATATTGTTCACTGTGTTTTATGAGTATTACATACAACAGTTTAAAACATGATTTTCTTCCTATTCAAGCACCCTGGGGAACTGTGTAGTAAGTATAATAGTACTTTCAAAATAAGTGTAATAAATAGGATTTGGACACTTAAATTTTTTTCATTTGCTAATACTTGCAATTCTTAAATATCTTCTCTTTGATGTTTATAAAATGATTTTTTAAATTCCCCACAATACATTCATTTCACAATTCTACTACACACCTCTGATCCCCCCCCACCCCCCCCAACCTCCCCTTCACAGCTTCCCGTCCCTCCCCCAACCCACCTCCCAAGAGTTACAGGCAACTTTACAATGTTCAGCAGTTAGAATGATTTACAATGAAAACCACCCACCTATATACTGAGGCATTCAAGACCCTTGCAGGGTATCTATCAACAAATCAGCCTCATTTATCGCATCGCATCTCTGTTTTCAACAGATTATCTACTGCCTCAATCTTGCAGGTATGTCAACAATTCAGAATTCTCCAGGGCTCTGGAACTAACAGCAGTTAGCACCAGGGTCATTTCTTCCCAGACTTTCTTGTGTTGATACAGGATTCTTTCCAGGCCAGTACTATTTCAACAATTGCTTGTCTGTTTCAACTTTAGAGACATGACACTAATACGGAAATACTAAAAACAATACTCACAACCATCACAAGCCCCCCAGGCCTTTTCAAAGAACTTTAATTAACATACATGAACCATCCCTGGTAATTGTTCCTTGGCATGACAAGTTAAATTCCTTTGAAGCCGATTTCCTTTTTAAGTCTCAGAAAGCTGAGGCTTTAGAGTAAGTAGGTGTTGTTAGCTGCCTTATCTCTCTGCCTGACTTGTACTTCTGTGTAGGCTGCTGAGTGCATTTCAGTTTGCAGGGAAGCTCCTGTTGTAATCAAAATATTTCAAACACTTTGTTCCTTAGTATAAGGCAGGGCCATTCAAGGAGTTGCCCTAAGCATTAGAGCAGAAGCACCATGACATGATTTGTTCTACCATATCAATTCTGTGAACCATGAAATATTCCTGTTGCTCTCTCCTGGAATGCTCCAATGTCTGTCCCATATCCAGTCCTACTGAATTTTTGAGTTCTAAAATCTCAATTTCTTTCAGAAGCTTTTCAAAATTTCCTTCAACTAGTAGTCTAACTCATACTTCTAAACTGCATAATATGTTAGCTCTCCTTCTTTTGGGTTCCTTACTATTTCCTATTTGATAACATATTTTTTTTAAGGGAGGTTTCCTTCTTTAGACTTTAAACTTCTTGCCCAAAAGCAAGGGGAGTCTTATGGGTAATTCAGCACCTGCACAATGCCCTGCATGAAGTATAGACTCATTCAGTAGTTCTTGAATTCACCAAGCAACCTGAATCACCACGTTGTAGGGAAGACAGTTCACATGTGGGTTTGGAGTCAAGCATCCAATATTCAGAGACTGATGCATTCTTCACACGTGAAATGGAGCTTCATATCTATCCTATGCAATTGTTTTAAGGATTTAATGAAATGCGAACAGAGGAAGATTTTAGAACAGGGTTAGGCACACAGATGCTCAACAATGCTCCCTCTTCTTCTGTTAATTTCCCCCATTTATTGAATAGTTGATGTCTAGTTGCTCTTCTGGCTAGCCACTTTCTGAGAGTAAGAAAGAACACACAATGTTCATCCCTTGTGTCCCCTGAGAAGACCCTAGTTTGGTTTCAGTTAAACACTGGACCTGCACAGACTAACAGGGTGCAATGACACCACCAGTCAAAAATTGGCCTCAATTGTCCTGGAGTCTTTAGTCAGACTCTCAAATGTAAATTTAGGTTCTTTTTATCCCATGTACTGTGGCAGTTCAGCGTTATCTAGACCTCCCTACTCTCGGAACGCCTCAGATTTTTTACTTAGAGGAAAATAGGGGATCAGGAAGGCCTCAGGGTCTAATAAAAACCCCATTTTGTATTAACCCAAAAGCTAACAATACAACTAATGAGTGGTTTAAAAATTCAGGCTTGGTGGTTTAAATACCAATTCTGCTACGATCTGTGGAAACTTGAGTGTTACTTAGCTGCTTAGTTTCCTCATCTGTAAAATGGGGATTCAAACACCTACCACAGAAGTACTGTTTTGAAAGCATAGTAACAAATGCAAACCACATAGTAGATTCATGGCACACACAGGCAATTACATTAACTACAGTCATTAAACATCTCTTTACCTTTCAAGCATGCAAATACTGACTGCCTGATCCTTTAGGATCCTTTAGGATTCTTTAACACAAACTGAAAACAATACATCCTCCCAGGGACAGCTGTTTTAAATCTTTGTTCTGGTCTGCAAATATTTTTTTTTCTTCCTAATGGGTTCTACATTTGCCATTGCCCAAGTTATGTCTTCAAGAAAGAAACAGTTCAACATTGCTGGAAACAAACAGATATCCCAACTTAATTGTTCAATTTCTTCTTTTTTTCTGCAATAAGCCTATACTGCTTTTTTTTAATTAAAAAAACATTTTTTTAATGTTTTTATTTATTTTTGAAAGGGAGAGAGAGACAGAGCATGAGCGGGGGAGGAGCAGAGAGAGAGGGAGACACAGAATCATAAGCAGGCTCCAGGCTCTAAGCTGTCAGCACAGAGCCCCATGCAGGGCTCAAACCCACAAACTGTGAGATCATGACCTGAGCTGAAGCCGGACGCTCAACCGACTAAGCCACACAGGCGCCCCTTTACTGCTTTTATAATAAAGTAAATTAAACAATAAGAGTTACTCTGCGGATCTGATCATCTGACTTTTAGCAGGGGAGAAAATGATATATCACGTTCTCTAATTTTAACAACCGGTTTGCCGTGTTCCCTTCCACCTCCCCTATCAATTAATTACTAATATAGTGCTGTTGTGTTTTTTTTAAACCGCTTTTACTTCCACGTTTTAAATTTTTGGAGAGACCAGGGCTGTACACACGAGGACTTCTGCACGGTGCAACGAGGCAGACAAGGCTTCGGCCGCCTGGGCCAAAGTCCCCTTCCTCCTCCTCCGCAAGTGGTGTGGCTTTTCCCTCGCCCAAATCCTCCTACTCAATTTTTTCACTTCCTAGATCAACCACTCGCTCCGCATAAAGGTGGAGAGCCCTAAAGTACCTGGGCGAGGCACTACAATCCCAATTTACAGGTTGTAAGAGGGAGGGCCAGTACTTCCAGGTTTAAAAAAAAAAAAAAATATATATATATATATATATATATATATATATATATGGAGGGGTTATACTCTTTTAAAAAAATCTAATAAAAGCTAGAAGCATTTTCTCCCAGAAAAAAAAAAATGATACCAAATTTCTGCACAGAATCCCAAAATGCTTATAGACTCCCGCAGCCTCCAGATTAAGTCCACGGTATTGGGGTGGGGTGGGGGGGGGGGGGTGAAGAGGGGAGAGTGTTAAGGAAGGGGTGAAAATCTAGTACTAAATTCTTTCACGTAGATATACACGTGCATCTAATATATGTAAATACATAAAAGACGAAGCTGAATAAGCTTTTAGGAGAATGCTTTCCCCAAGTAAGTCAGAGTCTGGAGGAGCGGCGGGTCATACAAAGGGACGGCGAGCAACAGGTGGGCAGAACACCAGGTCCCGCACCCCCAGGAAGCAACGAATCGAAGCAACAGGGAGCTGAGAATGAGGGTTGGGTAGGGGAAGGGACAAGGGGCGGGATCGGCGCGGTGCTGGGGACAGCGGGGCTCCACTCACCGTTGCCCACCAAGCTGCGGCCCTTCCGGGCCAGGGTCTGCTGCACCTGCTCCTGGATCCGCAGGCTCTTGGCCGCCTGGCTGCTGCGGCTGCTGCTCCCCGCCAGCTTCAGCTTGGCCTCGGAGGGCAGAGCCAGGCTGGAGCTGTCCAGCTGCCCCAGGATCTGCTGGCCCAGGACTGTCCGGATGTAGCCGCACTCTGCCGGGGAGCCGGGGGCTGCCATGGGGCCGGAGGGGCGACGGAGCCGCTAGCCTGCCGCGAGACCTGCGGAAGACGCTGCAGCAGAGCCCCGGGCACTGGCTCGAGCCCCGCCCCGGCCCCGCCTCCAGCCCCGCCCCCCACGCCTGGAGCGAGGCCCGAGCAAGGGGGAGTGCGGCCTCCCGAGCTGAGGTCCAGCTTCTTCTCGGGCAGGGGGCGCCGCTCCCGCCAGGCACGCGCACTCGGCCCGGGAGCGGGGGCGGGGCCGATCGCGCGCGCCGACCCTTGGCTAGTCGGACGCGCCCGCGGGGAGGTGGGAGAGGGGCGCGGTCTGCCCGGGGTCGCGCAAACCCTCCGAGTCACCCCCGATACCGCCTGCAGGGGCCGCGCTGTGCTCAGGTTGCAGTGCTCGGCGTCCGCGCAGCCCTGGCAAGGGATGTGGTTTCCGCTTAATTGCAGAGTGGCCGCCCTCCAGGCCGGTGCGCCCTGGAGAGTCATTTCTGATCCTGGCTTGAGATTTGCCTCTGGGATCCCCGAGTGAGTAGCATATCTGGTTAGGCAGGCTCTGTCAGACTGTTCAACATTTCGTGGTTTTCCTGGACCTGAGGGTAAGAAAGGTCGGGCAGAAAGGGCAGTAGGAGGGAAATGTGCCAAGAAGATGACGTGTGTGAAATAAAAGACTTTTTTTAACTAGTTTTTTTTCTTAGTACAACTTCAGGGGCTATGTACTTTTTGCGCAGATGCCGTGCCAGAAACATATGTTCTTCCTCATTGAGAGCTTCTGTTTTCTCTTGTAAACACACAAATTGTACCCAGTACACTCTTGCTCACCCAGTCTCTTACGTACACACCCACACAGAGAAACTCCAAAAAGAGGCGCTAGGAAGAGCTCGCTTTTAATAGGTGATACTGTTTAATAGCCCTGCTAATGTTGATTAAGCCTTGTTTGTGGTAGGCTTTTTGTCGGGTGCCCATGGAAGTGGCCTCTGACTTTCAATCAGATCTTTCACAACTGATATTTATCATGCTATTCATTATGTTTCACCCGCAGTTGACTACTCAGAGAACTTGAGAGCCAAGCTCAACAGAAAGGGTCCTTGACCTTAAAGTTTACAACCTAAGCCACTTGTCCTGATTTTCCTCTTTGGACTTGAGAGGCAGAAAGAAAAACCTCTATCCCTGGTATTAAGTAAGATAATCTTTCCTTTGATTGTTTGGGTTTGTATGTTCACTCTCCCTCAAATCACTCAATTACTGCAAAACTCCATTTATTCAGGTCTGGAGTGGCTGGGGAACACAGCTTCCCTTTTGTCCTGTGCATTCACCACTAAGCATACACACACACTTAATGCACAGGTACATGTGCTTCCAGGGAGTGAAGAGGAAATCAAGGGGCCCAAAGCCTAGACCACAGAGTGGTGATAGTTTTGCCACTCTTTCTCAGCAGGCCACAGGCTAAAGCCTTGTGGAATGTAGTGCTTAAGTGAAGTCATGTGGATGGTGGGTCTTAATGCCTTACAGCAGGACCAGTCCTGAAGTAGATTATACCCTGTAAAGAGTTCAATTACATAGTCAGATGTAAACATTCAACCCTGATGCTGAGATTCAACTGAAAAGATCAGTGACCTGATGGGGAGTGATGATAGAGACTTCCAACAACAGACTCAGTGCCCGTCCCCTTCTTCTTTCTCTGCCCCACTTCTACTCATGGCCTCTTATTTCAGCCCTGGAAATGCTGCATTGAAGAACATTTCAGTACCAGCCCCACAGGGCCAGCTGAGGCATCCCTGTTTTTGTGCCTGGAGAGCCATAATCCACAAGGTCAGCTCTGCCCCCATCTAGAACCCTAACCAGGGAACTGGAGAGGAATTTTTCTCATTTATTTTATTTGACTGAGCCAAACTTGGTTTACTTTTTCCTCTCAAGTAGTTTTTTTTTTTTTAAGTGTGATGTTGTAATTGACTATCATCTTACGTAGGTACCAATATTGAGCACGTAGAAATCTTGTGATAGGATAAGTGGGTGATTAGACAGGATGAAGCTGGTTGAAAGCCTTACAGTTTGTGAGCGAGGCAGATCTGCGTTCAGATCTCAACTTGCCCTTTGTGAACGCTGTGGCCTTAAACAAATTTCTTTACATTTTTGAGCCTCAATTCTCTTACCTGCAAAATGGGAGCAATGAAAGTACCTACCATAAACTGCTGATGTGAGAATTAAATAGGTGGTTCATAAGAATACTCAAGTAATTGCTTAATGCTGTTTAACAAACATCTTCCTGGGACCCACTTTTGGATTTCCTCAGCTCCTTCAGGTCTTTGCTCACATGTTGACTTATCTCAGTGAGGTACATTAACACACACATACTCACACAGAGTCCTCACTGTCTCCTTTTGCTGCTTAATTTTTTTCCATAGCACTTATTTTCATTAAAGATGGTCTATGTTTCACTTATTTGTTAATTGTTTCGTGCAAGAATATAAGCTTCATGAAAGCTGGGATGCTTCGTTCACTGCTGTTCTCCAGGCCCTAGAGTAATGCACATAGTAGACAATAGATATATGTTGGAATGAATGAATGAATGAATGAAGCATAAAAGAACTTAGTATAAGGGCACCTGGGTGGCTCAGTCGGTTAAGCAACCAACTCTTGATTTTGGCTCAGGTCATAATCTCACGATTCATAGGATCAAGCCCCGCGTCAGACTCTGAGCTGACACCACAGAACCTGCTTGGGATTCTCTTTTTCCCTCTGTCTGTGCCGCTTCTCTGCTTGCACACGCACATTCGTGCACAGTCTCCCTCTCACACACAAATAAATAAATAAATAAATAAATAAATAAATAAGGATTTTTTACAAAAAGAACTTCAGGGCACCTGGGTGGCTCAGTTGGTTAAATGTCTGCCTTCAGCTCAGGTCAAGATCTCACGTTTTTGTGAGTTGGAGCCTCACATCAGGCTGTCTGTTCTCAGCACAATGCCTGTTTTGGATCTTCTGTCCCCCTCCCTCTCTGCTCCTCCCCCACTTGCGTGCTCTCTCTCTCTCTCTCTCAAAATAAATAAATACATTTAATTTTTTTAAATTTATATTTGAGAGACAGAGACAGAGAGAGAGAGAGAGAGAGAGACAAAGCATGAATGGAGGAGGGGCAGAGAGAGAGGGAGGCACGGAATCTGAAGCAGGCTCCAGGCTCTGAGCTGTCAGCACAGAGCCTGATGCAGGGCTCCAGCCCATGAACCATGAGATCATGACCTGAGCTGAAGTCACTTAACAGACTGAGCCACCCAGGTGCCCTAAACTTTAAAAAATAAAAAAGAACTTAGTATATTACATGGTATATGATGAGTGGCCAACAACCATTAGCAATAATTATTTAGGTTTTCAAACTCTTTTGGTAACATGTTATCTTTTAAAAAGTCACATGGATATCTTTATATACTCTAGGTATTCTACCAATTAGCTATGTAATATTCCTATAAATAAAAACAAGCTAAACTGAAATAACTTTTGAATACTTTCATAATTCAATGGTTCAGTAGAACAATCTCTTTGAAAATAAGCTTAACATATCAACTCAATCAAAGGGTCTCTTTGAACATGAGAACCCTATTGCAATAGCAATAATTACAGGGTGAGTAAGGATGCAGACTCCAGTCTCGTGCCCCCAAACACACAATAGATGTATTTCTACTCCAACAGAGTGCAAGTCCTGTCATGTTCTTTGCATTTCCTGGAAAAACTGCTTAGCTGACTTCCTAAATTGTGAGCAAGCCCTGAGATTACCTGCTAAATGTAGCTTCTGGCCAACAAATCGTGGAGTGGAAATAAAATGCTGTGAATAGTTCTGTGGTGTTTGGCTGTTCTGCAATCTGCTACTTTTTAGTATTTGGTTCAATTTTGAAAATGCTTCACTTCTTTTGTTTTTCATTTACCAACAGAAGCCAACAAAGGAAAAAAAAAGGTAAAATCACAGCAATGTTGAGGTGGAATGTAAATAACACATAATTGAATTATGAGGTTACTTCTGGAAAACTGCAGTAAGGATTCAAAAAAGTCTTGAGTTTTAAATTTGCATTTTTATCTGATTTATACATTATAACCTTTAAGTACAAATATTTTATTGTTTTCAAACCTACGGTTAGGGTTTCCTCAGAGTAATCTTTATTTTTCTTTAACCATTTATAAATTCCAGGATGGGAAATTCCAATATGCACAAAATTCATGAAGTTACTGGAAGACTATAGTATACATTTTGGAGCAGAAGTCATATTTCAACCTTTTTTTTTTTAATGTTTAGTTTTTGAGAGAGAGAGAGAGTACAAGTCGGGGAGAGGCAGAGAGAGAGGGAGAGAGAGAATCTGGAGCAGGCTCCAGGCTCTGAGCTGTCAGCACAAAGCCTGATGTGGGGCTTGACCCCATGACTCGTGAGATCATGACCTGAGTTGAAGTCAGATGTTCAGCTGACTGAGCCACCCAGAAATAATATTTAATTTAATGAGGAACATTAAAGAACATTAATGGCATCAAAATTCTTTGATTTTTATTTTAAAAAATAAGCTTTAATACATTTTCATGAGTGTCTTCTCTTGAAACATTTTCCTGTTACTATTTGTAGGCTATTAATATCTATTTCTTTTAAAAATATTTCCTAAATTAGTGTAAGAGACCTGGCAGAAAATTTTAAATCTCAGGTTTTATTTCTCCTTTTAGCAAATGGATATGTTGCCAAGGCAATGGGTAACAGTTTTATCATTAGCCACATACAATGAAACTGAATTAGGAGTGGAAAAGGGAGCTCTGAACATGTAGGTGCTGAACATTACTCTCTGATGGCGACTTTCATTGGAAATGAGGGTAAAGGTGTTTATCTTTAATACAGATGTCCATTTTGTCTGCTATTCTGGATACATTGTCAGTATGTAGGTCTGAAAATTATTCTTTTTAAAAGACCTCAAATGTGTTGTGGGAAGTAGAAACCCAGTGGGCGACCATGAGGGCTGGCAATGAGCAATTTGTTCAAAGTTCCTGAAGCTTCTGAGACAGTTCCTTTAGGGGCCACCAGCTGGCTTAGTCAGTAAAACATAAGACTCTTGATCTGAGGGTTGTGAGCTTGAGCCCCACATTGGACATAGAGTTTACTTAAAAAAAAAAAAAAAAAAAAAAAAAAGACAGTTACTTTAATCATGACTAATGGGCATGTATGAGCTCACTACCTTCTGGGTGGATGATCACAGCTGCTCCATAAATGGCTGTCAGAACTTTCATCTGATGGCCACAGAGGTGGAAGGGAGGGAACAACTTGATTGATTTCCACCATATATTCTTGGTTTCATAAGAGACCATGTTCCTCACTTTGTCTCTGCCATAGAGCCTAGCAATGAGATAACTAGTAGGTGCTCAATAAATACTTTATTGAGTATAACCTCTTACCTATAGGCATTTTGATCAATTAGTTTGCTTCTGAGTGGGCCCAGGTGCACCCTGAAGGAGGTGGCCTGGCCTGAAACAAAGTCTCAGTGTGATTTGAATGCTTAAGAGGGAACGATGTTTAATAATCTTTTTTTTTTTTTTTAATTTTTATTTTTTTTAATTTTTTTATGTTTATTTATTTTGAGAGAGAAACAGAGCATGAACGGGGGAGGGTCAGAGAGAGAGGGAGACACAGAATCTGAAACAGGCTCCAGGCTCTGAGCTGTCAGCACAGAGCCTGACGCGGGGCTTGAACTCACGGACTGCGAGATCATGACCTGAGCCGAAGTCGGACGCTTAACCGACTGAGCCACCCAGGCGCCCCACGATGTTTAATAATCTTTAACCTTATGAAGGTATCATAGAAATTCAGGAAAAAAATGGTTTTCTACAACTTTGTAGAGGATCTAGCATCACAGTGTCATGCATTATTTAAATTTTTTAAATTACTTCATTATATACTTTTGAATTGTTTGGCAATTATTTGGATACAAGACATTGATATATGTGTATTTTCATTCATGAATAAAGTATCTTCATTTTTAATTTGTGTTCTTTTTCCATACATACTATTATTTCCTTGAAATTCTAAAAATGGAAGTATTACATTCTACATCAAAAAAATAATATTAATAATCTGGCTTGGATTTTAAAAAGTCCCATCTTTCATAAACATCCTCATAGGATGATATTTTAAAGCATCCTCATAGAATGGCAGAGGGATGTAAATGTGTGTTGGAGTCCAGAGAGAGCTGGGTTTGATTTGTTGCTTTGCTATGTGGCTTTAGGCAAGTTACTTAAATTCATTGAGTTTCAAGTCCTTTATTTGTCATGTTGCATCATTAATAGTATTGGCCTCTAAGGGCTGTTAAGAAGATTCACTTAGATACTAAATATAAAACACTTAGATCTCCTAGTCCACACCTAGTTCAGTTAATGATTCTTGAAAAACAACAACAACAAAAACCTATCCCAACATTTAAGAGTTTAAACATGCAATGATTTCTTTCTCATTATCTGGTGGTTGACTCAACAGTTCTGTGGGTTCGGCCTGAGTTCACTCACGTGGCTGAGGGCAGCTGGTGGCTTGGCAGGGGCTGTACAGTAGTCTAAGACAGCCATACTCATAGGTCCGGGAACTCACCTAGTATGGCTGGAACAGTTAGGATGTTTGAGCCTCTTTCCATATGGTCTCTCATCTTCTAGTAGGTTAGTTAGGCTTCTTTTTTTTTAATATATGAAATTTATTGTCAAATTGGTTTCCATACAACACCCAGTGCTCATCCCAAAAGATGCCCTCTTCAATGCCCATCACCCACCCTCCCTACCCTCCCACCCCCCATCAACCCTCAGTTTGTTCTCAGTTTTTAAGGGTCTTATGCTTTGGCTCTCTCCCACTCTAACCTCTTTTTTTTTTTTTTCCTTCCCCTCCCCCATGGGTTTCTGTTAAGTTTCTCAGGATCCACATAAGAGTGAAAACATATGGTATCTGTCTTTCTCTGTATGGCTTATTTCACTTAGCATCACACTCTCCAGTTCCATCCACATTGTTACAAAGGGCCATACTTCATTCTTTCTCATTGCCACGTAGTACTCCATTGTGTATATAAACCACAATTTCTTTATCCATTCATCAGCTGATGGACATTTAGGCTCTTTCCATAATTTGCCTATTGTTGAGAGTGCTGCTATAAACATTGGGGTACAAGTGCCCCTATGCATCAGGACTCCTGTATCCCTTGGGTAAATTCCTAGCAGTGCTATTGCTGGGTCATAGGGTAGGTCTATTTTTAGTTTTTTGAGGAACCTTCACACTGTTTTCCAGAGTGGCTGCACCAATTTGCATTCCCACCAACAGTGCAAGAGGGTTCCCGTTTCTCCACATCCTCTCCAGCATCTATAGTCTCCTGATTTGTTCATTTTGGCCACTCTGACTGGCGTGAGATGATATCTGAGTGTGGTTTTGATTTGTATTTCCCTGATGAGGAGCAATGTTGAGCATCTTTTCATGTGCCTGTTGGCCGTCTGGATGTCTTCTTTAGAGAAGTGTCTATTCATGTTTTCTGCCCATTTCTTCACTGGATTATTTGTTTTTTCGGTGTGGAGTTTGGTGAGCTCTTTATAGATTTTGGATACTAGTAGTTAGGCTTCTTTGCAGGGTAGTCTTGAGTAGCATTCTAAGACAGTAGGAGCAGAAGCAATAGGGCTTTTTAAGCTTAGGCTCCGGCACTTGCTCAGTGTTGTTTTGACCACATTGTATTGGTTAAAGCAAGTTACAAAACCAGCCCAGATTCAAGGAGGGGGAAAGAGATGACACCTCTTAAGGGAGAGACTACAAAGTTGTATTACAAGGGGTGTGCATGCAGGGATGGGAGGAGATGCTGTGGCTATCTTTATAAACCATCTAACACCCTTAGTGCTCAATACGTGGCAGCTGCTGTTATTATTTACCATTATCAATAATTGGCATATCTCTCAGAGGTTAGCAGGACTGTTATTATTTTTTGATGGCCGGGGAAGCAAAGCCAAAGGAAATCAATCTTAATTTACTTAAGATTAGAGGATCCATGTAGCTCTCTGCCTGTTTTATCAGTGGAGTTTAAACTCTATTCAGAGAAAACCTGGATATCTTTAGAAATCAAGTGCAGTTAATCCAGACATATTTCATTGGATGTGAAGCATTCCCTGCTGGAATTCCTGGTTCAACAGTGGAAAGAGTTCCAGTGTGTTCACCATCTCAGTGATGTCACTGGTGCTTAAATGATCATCATCTTGGATTTTATTCAGAGTATACTCATTAATAACTTTAAAAATCTCAAAAGTGATTAATAGTATAGCTTAACTTTATTGTGTCATTCCTACTTATAATAATGATAAGAGAAAAATACATAACACCTTTACAATATTAAGGAGAAATGTGTGCTATTCACTTGGAATATAGTTGCTATCGTCCAAAAGAACAGCAATCGCCAAGAGAGAGTATGAGTGAGAAGGGACAGACAATTATTATTCCAACCCCATTATTTTACATTGCTATTCCATTATTGTCTTGGTGCAAGCTGCTATACAAAATACCATACAAAGTGTGGCTTAATGGTAACAAACATTTATTTCTCATAATTCTGGGGGCTGGAAGTCTGAGATCAAGATACAAGCAGATTCGGTGTCTGGTGAGAATTCACTTCCCAGGTCACAGAAGGCATCTTTTTACTGGAGGATGGGGATGGGGAAGATGGGGAAGAGATCTCTGTGGGGTCTTCTTTATAAAAGTGCTACTCCAATTCATGAGGGCTCCATCCTCATGACCCAACCACCTCTCAAAGACCCCACCTCCTAATACTATCACATTGGGTTTTAGGTTTCACATATAAATTTGGGGGGAGGGGGACACAAACATTCAGGCCATACCAGTTATGTTCTGTTCTATTTTATTATGTCTGCAGTCTCAATTTAAAAATTGTGTGGGCAAGGCTTGGCTCATGGGGCTAGTGTCCTTTTTCATATTTTGCTGAATTTCACCTGTGCATTAATTCTTTCTCTTCCTGGAAGATGCTTTCCCCAAATCTTCATGAGATGGATTTCTTCCTGTCATTCAGATGTGTTAAAATATCTCCTCCTCAAAAAGAATTTCCCTGGGGCACCTGGCTGGCTCAGTTGATGGAGCATGAGACCCTTGATCTTGAGGCCACGTGTTTGAGCCCTACATTGGGTGTAGGGCTTACTTAAAAAATAAAAAGAAAGCATTACCCTGGCCAAATAGTGTGAAACAGCTACCTTGTCACTCTCTACAAAGCACTTATTTGTCCTGATAGTTGTCGTCTATACATATGTTCATACGTGTTATTTCCCTACTAGAATTTAAGATTCCTGCAAGCAGATACTTTTTGTTCACCAATTCATCTGTACTACTGAGAATCCATACATATAGTAAGCTCCCAGGATTTGTTAAATAAATGTATAATAGAAATACATTTTAATTTTAGTTCTTCTCTCTTGTTTAATAGAGTTTAAATGTGGGGACAAATTTTTTGTGTGTCTTTCTGGAAAAAAAGGTTTATAATAAAAGATGGGATTCTGATTTATTAATTTGATTTCATTATTTTTTTTTAAGGCTTTGAATAATGATGTGTTAACTGAAGGTAAGGTTAAGCAATCATCCGTTTTCACAATTTGTTGTGATCCTGGAACCTGAAACCCAGAGCTTACTGCATATCTCCCAGAACCACCCCCTTTCACTTAGGGATCATGTGGCAATCTTGTAAAGGGCAAAGGCCTTTTGGAGCGCTCTGGATTTTCATGGTTTCAGGGACAGGTCTAGACAGGACACATACTTCTGCATCTCTGAAGTCACTTGTTTCATTTTTACAGCCCAAGCTTTCCTGCGGCAACTAAAATTCCTTAATATCATCTACTTAATTGAAGTAAACGAGTTCAAATTTAGGACCTGTCCAGTTCGGCTCTTTTTAAAAAAAAATTGTTTATTTATTTTGAGAGAGAGAGAAAGAGAACGGGGGCGTGCACCTGCGCACAAACAGGGGAGGGACAGAGAGAGAGGGAAACAGAGAGAATCCCAAGCAGGCTCCAGGCCATCAGCGTGGAGCCCCACTCGGAGCTTGAACTCATGAACCATGAGATCATGACCTGAGTGGGGAACAAGAGTCAGATGTTCAACCAAATGAGCTACCATGCAGGTGCCCCAAGTTCTGCTCTTTTAAAAAAAAATTTTTTTAACGTTTATTTATTTTTGAGACAGAGAGAGATAGAGCATGAACAGGGGAGGGGCAGAGAGAGAGGGAGACACAGAATCGGAAGCAGGCTCCAGGCTCTGAGCCATCAGCCCAGAGCCTGACGCGGGGCTCGAACTCACGGACCATGAGATCGTGACCTGAGCTGAAGTCGGACGCTTAACCGACTGAGCCACCCAGGCGCCCCAAGTTCTGCTCTTTTTAAGCTTAAGGTGTCATCGCTCAGACAGCAGAAACATTTTGAAGAAATATTCTGGCCATAGAACCAAAGTCAACTAGGAATCCTAATGACTGCCCCATGATACAGAAGAGGAGGTAAGAAAGGAAATCCCTCTGAAGTTACTATGACTGTGGCAGGAGCTTCCGTGGAAATGGTTTAAAAAGATTTTCTGGGCATTTTGAATGGCCTTGCTAATATTTCAATGGTATGTATTTCAGCAGAAACATCAAGCTTTGAAGCCATGAATAACAAGGCAATTATTGACTAAATAAACCAAATTTCAAAGATGTTGTCAGGAAAGTTCTTAAGTGGGAAAGTGACCCCATTAACAATCAGTTGCATAAAGGATCAGCCAGCATTAATTATCCTGGTATTTAAGATCTTTCTCATCAGCCTCACCCTACCAAGCTGACTTCATCTCACAGTATGGAACTCTCCAGAACAAACATTCTGAAGTAGGCAGGCTAAAATTCTTTTCACACCCTAATTTGTTGGTGCTCATTTCCTCTTATTTTCAGTGGCTGCCTAGTTTATGTCTACCCACCTTTTAAGGGCCAATTTATGTTTTCTTTCCGTAGCAAGGCTGACTTCATCTGCCCTTATGGGTTCCCTCATGCCCCTTGCATATTTTAGAATTTTTACACACGTGCGATCAAAGCAACAGATTGTTTTGAAGCCAGCAATATGTAAGACAGTAGCTAGGAACTTGGTATGCAAAAAGAATAAGGCACATTCTTGCCCTAGAGGCCCTTCTGTCACAGATAGGGAGATAAAACAAAAATATGTCAAAAGTTAAATAACAATAGCATGTCAAAAATTATTCAAAGCAACAATAAAGGAGGTGGTACAGGATGATGTGCCAAATAAATTGGAAAGATAAAGAGTATTTCCGAAGTCCCAGGCATGAGAGATTGCTTTCCAGGTGGTGCAATACGTATAGACATTGTGGTTGGGTATTCACAGTGCTGGATCTTTTTTTTTTTTTTTTTTTTTAACTATTAAATGTTTATTTATTTTTGAGAGAGAGACAAAGCATGAGCAGGGGAGGGGCAGAAAGATAGGGAGACACAGAATCCAAAGCAGGCTCCAGGCTCTGAGCTGTCAGCACAGAGCCTGACACGGGGCTCCACCGACGAACCCAAAGATCATGACCTGAGCCAAAGTCAGATGCTTAAGTGACTTGAGCCACCCAGGTGCCCCTTCACTGATCTGGATCTTGAGGGTAGGTGGGATGGAATTAGGTGGAAAGTGGTAGAGGCTTTTAAGAAGGTGGGCAGCAGAAGTGTGGAGGTAGAAAAGTGTGATGGCTGGAAGCCTGATAAGGAAAGTAGCCTGACTAGAGTAATTCTGGATAGTGTTCCCAAACCAGTTGAACATTAGAATCAAGGAGGAAACTTTAAAAATTATACTGGTTCCTAGGCTCCAGTGGAAAGCAATTAAATCAGAATCTATAAGCTTGAAAAAGCTTTCAAGGAGATTCTAATGAACAGCCAGGTTTGGAAACCACAGGTAAAAAGGATCGGTGGACCATAAAGCAAGAAATTTAGTTGAGGTCCAAACTGCAAAGGCCTTAATGTTGGGAGTAGATTTTGTGCGTTATACAACAGCACATCTCAAACTTTAACCATGTACAAATATTTTGTTAAAAAGAAAAGTGTCTAAGGGCGCCTGGGTGGCTCAGCTGGTGAAGCATCTGACTTTGGCTCAGGTCACAATTTCATGGTTTGTGGGTTCAAGCCCTGCGTCGGGGTCTGTACTGACAGCTCAGAGCCTGGAGCCTGCTTTGGATTCTGTGTCTCCCTCTCTCTCTGCCCCTCCCCTCCTCATACTTTGTCTCTCTCTGTCTCTCAAAAATAAATAAACTTTATATTTAAAAAAAAAAGTGTCTTTGGAGACCCCATGAGAAAACTGCAATGATCAATGGAGAGTCACAGAAAGTTTTGGAGCGTGATGGTTCTCTGAGGTATGAATCTGAGATACTGATCTCTTTATCTATAGTCCCTGGAATGGCCTGGAAGGGAAAAGAGGAGTGGAGATGAATTGGTAAACTAGGAGTCCTCGGTATTATGGGGATCAGAAGGTGATTTCAGGGCTCTAGGGCATGTGTTTTTCTCAGCCAGATGCAGAAGAAGCAATGGTAGTAGGGGAATTTGTTACTTTGTTATGTAGGAGGGATGTTTAGCGCCATTCAAAAGGCCCCTAACAAGTTTGGTTGTTTAAGAGGTTAAGATGGTTTCTTTTTTTTCTCTGTCTCCCTAGACTCTCAACAGAAACAACTCTTGGGATACTTTTGCAACTGATTTGCTTAAGAATTCCAAATTTCCAGCCCTGCCCTTAAAAAGCTATTCCCGTATAACTTTTCTCTGGCCAAGCATATACGTTTAGAGTAGAGGTTTTTAAAGCATAGTCTACAGACACTAAGGGATTCCGGAGACCCTTGTACAGAGTTTTTTAAAGTAAAACCATTTTCATAACAAGAGTGAAACTTTCTCTGCCTTTTCTGCTATGTTGATGTTTGTCCTGACTGTGGAAAACAGTAGCTGGTGAAACAGATGGCAAGGCAGTGGTCCTGCACCACCCCAGGACCCACTGCAGTCTCCACGGCCACACGCTTGCAGGAGAGGAGACAATACCAGTTTCACTTACAGATAGCATTAATAGAAGAGTAAAACTTATTAATTCTATTAAATCTTGATCCTTGAGTACATGCCTTTTAAAAATTCTGTATGGGGCACCTGGGTGGCTCAGTCGGTTAAGCGACTGACTTGGGCTCAGGTCAGGATCTCACAGTTCATGAGTTTGAGTCCTGCGACAGGCTCTGTGCTGACAACTCAGAGTCTGGAGCCCGCTTCGGATTCTGTGTCTCCCTCTTTCCCTGCCCTTCCCCAGCTCATGTTCTTTGTCTCTTAAAAGTAAATAAATGATGGGGCGCCTGGGTGGCTCAGTCGGTTAAGTGTCCGACTTCAGCTCAGGTCATGATCTCACAGTCTGTGACTTCGAACCCCTCGTCGGGCTGTGTGCTGACAGCTCAGAGCCTGGAGCCTGCTGTGGATTCTGTGTCTCCCTCTCTCTCTGCCCCTCCCCTGCTCATTCTCTGTCTCAAAAATAAATAAAAAACATTAAAAAAAAAAAGTAAATAAATGTTAAAAAAAAATTTTAAATTCTGTATGACTGGGGCATCTGGCTGGCTCAGCTGGTAGAGCATACAACTCTTGATCTCAGGATGGTGAGTTCAAGCCCCACGGGAAGTACACACAGAGAACTGCTGAGAACTGTTAGGAGAAAAGCGTTTGTGCAACTGTTTGAGTTGTGAGTGTAACAAGTCCCTTTTTTCATGAGATAGCATTTTTCACTTTAGGAAGGACTGGCAAAATATGATTACTCAGATTTGGGTAATTGGCAGGTATTTTCTTGAAAATAAATGAAGGCTGTCAATTTAAGGGCACCAACTACAAGTATTTGTTACAAATGACAAGCTTCATACTTTTAAGTAAAAATGAGAACTTTGAAAAAATGTGTCACCATTGTGACCTTAAAAGCTTCCCATATTTTTCTGAGATGGATGGTGATATTAAAAAATATGATTTTTTTTGTTCCTGTATACCCAGACTTATCAACATTTAGAAGAGATCCATAATTCAGTGAAACTACATTTATGTTACAATCATGCATGGTGAAAGAGCTAGTCAGATTGCTAAGTAGACAAATGGATTTTAATGTAGACAGTGAGAAAAATTTATTAATGTAGTTTCAGATTCCACATCACAACCAACCTTTATAAGATTCTACCACTTAAGTTTTCATGTAGTATCAAAGAAAATGCTGATAAATATCCCCAAAGGCTACTAAACTGTTCCACCCTTTTCCAATTATATATCTATGTGAGCCTGGATTTTTTTCCTTATACTTCAGTAAAACAACAGATTGACTGTAGAAGCAGGTGTGAGAATCCAGCTGTCTTAAAAAAAAATATTATTGGGGTACCTGGGTGGCTCAGTTGGTTGAGCATCCAACTCTTGATTCCTGCTCAGGTCATGATCTCATAGTTTGTGGGTTTGAGCCCCATGTGGGGCTCTGCACTGACAGCATGGAGTCTGCTTGCGATCCTCTCTTTCTGCCCTTCTCCTGTTCATGCATGTGTGTGCGCTCACGCACTTACTCTCTCAAATAAAAAAAAAATACTTTAAAGCACAAAATGAAAAATAAAACTATTATTACTATTACTGTTTTTAGTAATCTCTGCACCCAATATGGGGCTTGAACTCACAACCCTGAGATCAAGAGTTGCATGCTCTATCAAATGAGCCAGCCGAGAACCCAGAGATTCTAGCTGTCTTACATTAGCTGCAAATGTATGAAAATTTCACTATTGTCACTAAATATTTTCATTTTGGAAAATAGTTATCTTACCAAGAAATATGCTACTTATGCTAATATATAATGGCTCTGTTATTTTAAGAAGTTGTCAGTTTTAATTTCTAATACAATAAATAATGATAGACATGGCCAGCACAATCAAAAGCCTTTTGGGTTCTTTAAAAATGTTTCAGAGTGGGGGCTCAGTTGGTTGGGTGTCTGACTCTTGGTCTTGGCTCAGATCTTGATCTTGGGGCCCTGATCTTTGGTCAGGGCCATGGTGGGCCTGAAGACTACTTAAAAAAAAAAAAAAAGTTCGAGAGTATAAAGAGTTAAGGAGACCAACAAGTCTGAGAACTTCTGGTCTCATTGACATTGTCTCACCTCTTCCTCTAACTTTCTATCTCAATGAGAACTGATGGCAGGAGAAGAAATGTGCTACAAAAAGTATCACAGTGGTTCCTCAAAAAGTTAAACATAAAATTACCATATGAGCCAGCAAATCCACTTTAAGGTGTACCAAAAAGAATTAAAACTGCTACTCAATGGAATGAATAAGTCATGGGGATAAAAGGTACAGCATAGGGAATACAGTCAGTGGCACTGTAATAGTGTTGTATGGCGACAGATGGTAGCTATGCTTGTGATGAGCGTAGCATATGCATAGAGAAGTTGAATCACTATGTTGTACACCTGAAATTAATGTAACATTAATGTAACATTGTGTGTCAACTACACTTCAAAAAAAAAAAAAAAAAAGAAAAGAAAAGAAAACGCTGCTACTCAAACAAATACATGTATATACATGTTTCATAGCAGCACTATTCAAATTAGCCAAAAGATGGAAACACCCCAAAGGCCCATCAACAGATGAATGATAAGCAAATTATGATGTATACATATAATAAAATATTATTCAGCCATAAAGTGGAGTGAAGTACTGATATATGCTTATGCTACAACACAGATGGACCTTGGAGTCATTATACTAACTGAAAGAAGCCAGACACAAAAGGTCACATATTGTATGATTCCATTAATTAATTAATTATCAAAAAAAAATTTTTAATGTTTATTTTTGAGAGACAGAGACAGAGCATGAGTGGGAGAGGGGCAGAGAGAGAGGGAGACACAGAATCTGAAGCAGGCTCCAAGCTCTGAGCTGTCAGCACAAAGCCCAATGTAGGGCTCAAACTCACAGACCGCAAGACCATGCCCTGAGCCAAAGTTGGACGCTTAACCAACTGAGCCACCCAGATGTCCCCAAATTAACTATTTTTTAAGTAGGCTCCTCTCCCAGCATGGAGCCCAAGGTGGGGCTTGAATTCACAACTCCTGAGATCAAGATCTGAGCTGACATCAAGAGTTGGACACTCAACCAACTGAGCCACTCAGGTGCTCCTGTATGATTCCATTTATATGAAATATCAGGAATACATAAATTCATAGAGGCAGAAAGAAGATTGGTGGTTGCCAGGGGCTGGGGGAGAGGGGAGTAACTGTTTCATGAGTATCAGGCTTCCTTTTGGAATGATAAAAATGTTGAAACTAAAAAAAAAAATGTTGAAACTAACACTGTTAGAAGTAGTGGTTGTGCAACATTGTGAATGTAATTTATGCCACTGAATTGTTCACTTTAAATTGGTTAATTTTATGTTATGTGAATTTCACTTTAATTAAAAAAAAAATCACAGCTGGGTAATCACCAGATACCGGACCTGGTACACAGCATAGATTCAGAATTTCTTTTTCAATTTTAGTCAAGTTAGCAAAATGAATAATACCTGTTTTCTTTCTTTTGGCAGTGTTTTAAGTATCTGGTGCTAGTATAATCATTGTTTTGGCTCTTCTCAGGCTCAGCAATGCAATTTTTGCTTTGATATTCTTCCCAGTTGTTATGTCAGGAAAAAGGCAGAATTAGGCAGTATGCTAAAATTGAATCAGTATTTCTTACATAAATGATTGGTTGGGTAAGTGTGTTTTCAGTCTCAAATCTCCTTTGAAGTCTAAAAGCAAACAAAACACTTGAGATTGTTGACGAGTTCTGCAGAAGAGCTGAAATGCACGGAGTTGTTGAAAAAACACAGGAAGACATCACAATCTTCAATTTATCAGCTAAAGGCAGGGCCACTAATTGGGTTCTTTGTTCAAAGTATGGAATTTTCTGTCCCTCAGTCTGCAAAATTTTAGGTAATGTCCTAAATGTGTTGGATTGTCACACCACAGTTGGCTCACAGTTCTGGGGATTGTTATTGAGTCTTCTTTCCTAGTAAGCAGAAATGATATGACTCATCAAGAAGATTACATAGTATGTGATTATGTAGGTATCTTTACCTTTAGCTTATAGTCTGATTTTCCTTGAAGTTGGCACACTGAGTACTTAATAAATTGGTCAGTAGCACTGTGATCATATTTCTGATAAGACAAAGCAGTATCTAAGAGAGAGCAAAAACCAAAGAATTTGCGTTAGAATTTCCCACTGTAAGATTAAGGGTTGGGGGGGGGGGGGTGGAGGAGGCAAAATTCTGGCTTCAACTTCTTCATTTGTAAAGATTCATTAATGGTGTTAGTCACATAGGGTTTTATGAGAGAATGCACAAATATGTGTGAAATGTCTTACATGGAATCCGGCATATAACTGGCCAGGTAAGCTAGTTATTTTTCTAAAAAATGCATGTAACATTAATAATGTGTAAATTTACCAAGGGAGTTTGTTTTTATTGTTAGGAATAATGCTGGAACTAGTATAGTCCTTGTCATAAAAGGGAGGGCCAAACAACAAAGGGAGGACTTAGTTCAGCTTTCCTTCAGTTGAAAAATAGATATGTAAGTAAAGCAAAATATATAATTGTTGCAATTAAGAGAATGTATACTGTGTAATACTTAAGGAAGAGAAAAATAAAGAGGAGAAATGAGGGAAAGAGATGAAAGAAAGAAGGTTTGCATGAAGGAGAGGGTGCATCCCAAAAGTTCATTCTGAGTGACAAATGAGGATGTGAAAATGTAAACTTCTTTAGTTGCGTAGAAAACCAGGTCAGCTTACATTCCCTAACATTACAAATTAGGAAAAATGTAATGCAAAGTGAAACGGAGATTTCCAAACCTTACTGATACTCAGAATCACTTTGAAAGACTTAATACAAACCTAAATGCCTATGCCCTACTCCAGAGATTTGGATTCCACAGTTCTTGGGTAGAGTCCAGTGACCTGTGTTTTCACAAAGATCCCCAGATGAGCTCTGATACGCAGCTAATTTGAGAACTGTAGACAAGGCAATGAAATATTTGTCTTTGTCCAGTAGGAGCTGCTCAGATCCTTCACAGACTTTCCTTTTCTCTTCAGAACAAGAAAAAGAAGCACGGTGGGATAACCCAACTTAAAACTAAAACAGTCATTAGCTTAAAAAAAAAATGTCCATGTAAAAAGACTAAAACTCTCTTTGTCTCCTTTTTTCTTTTCTGGTCACTTAGGAAGGAGCCAACTTGCACTCCCTTCCGGAGAAGCTGGAGATGAGCTACAGCAGTGACATCAAGTGGTTGTTAGAGGGTATCTTCCTTTTAATCTGGGATTTTTAATTTTGGGATTTTTAAGTGAATTACCTTAAACTAGGTAGGTGTCATTTTCTTGCTGCCTTCCCCCACCTCATCAGTTAGGGAATGTATTCTTTGGTTTCTGCACACCTCACTTGCCAGAAATGCTGAAAGAATGAAAAAACAACAAACAAAATCCAACCCTGACATGTGATCCTTTGAGTGTTATCCAATATATACACCTTTGTTTAGTTGTTTCTCGAACCAGGTGGTTTCAGTGAAGGGAAAGAAAGCCTAAACTAAACCCTCCATGCAGAAACTATGATCATACTGATGAAATTATTAGTGTATTTAAAACAATGTGACTCATAGATGAGGAGCCACTATCAACTTGACTAAGAATACTTTGGGCACATGCCAAGTCAATTTATGAGACTGAGATGAAGGTCAAAGCTCCTTTCATAACATCAGTGGTGAGCTGACACTTAAGTATGCAAAGGATAACAACATTCAAAATGTCTTGACTAAAAACAACCAACAAAGTAAAAGTAGATTTGGAAAGCTTTTTTTCTCCAAAGACCAAAAATGTTTATTGATCTAATCCCACTTTTTACAACTCAGTAAGTGGGAACCAGAGTTTATAGTAGAGAAATTCAGAGGTGGCTCTCAGGATTTTTACCATTTAGTAGCATTCATCAAACATTTCCTTTAAACAGTAACATCGCCAGTATATTTATACTATGAGTTTATCAGAATTTGACATACACAGTTTAAAGAAATGCATTTGCTAAGCAGAGTGTGACACACCCAAATAACAAAGAAGAGGAAGTTAGGCAATTAATTGGCATGTGGACGAGGTAAGTGTATTTAGTTACTGGGATTGTGTTGCTTCAAAAGACTGGTGGAAGAAGAACACCCAATTATAAATAAAACATAGAAAAAAAAATGGGATTATTCTTGGTCCCAGAACCATCATTTTGAATGTGAAACCAACTGATGTGGTTGAAGACCATCCGTGTGCAACTAGATGAGCCACTACTCCCAGGCCACCCATGTGAAGCTGAGAACTACAGACTAAAGTCACCGATCATGGGAAAATGCTTTTTACTTTTCTTTCTGTGTCTCTCAGATGTCATTTTCCTTATTTGCTATTCATTATGTCCTATGCTTTTAAATTCTGAAAATAAAAGGGAATGTGTTTCATTTTCAAATTCTACATTTAGCTACCTTCTTAGTAGGGGCAAAAACTGGGTCTTCAGGTTAGCTCCTTGACGCTTACTCATTTTAAGAGAGCTGATATATTTAGAAAATTGGCAGAAGGAAAATTTATTTTAAAAATCAGCTGTCAGCTGATATGGTGGGTCACAGACTTGTTGCCATAGACAATTTAATGATCAGAAATAATAAACAGGGAGAGAACTTGCATGAGTTATCATCTATTTTTAAGCTAAATGTTCTAAAATTTTGAATGACTCAGTGATGAGGCATCCCTCTGCGTTTCACATTCGTATAGGGATTAATGAGTATTTTTCTGTAGCCTCTGAATAATAAACAATTCCAAAATGAGGAAGAATAGTTTGCTTTGCCTTAAACAGAGAGTGTCCCTAGATTGAAATGCTGGGAACTTTATAAATCCCTGTGAAATTATCTAAAGGCTCCAAATAAGAGGTCTGAATTTTCGCTTTTATTTCACCCAATCAGATGTTAAAATGGATTGGGCAAAACTGTGTCTATTTAGGCCACAGATGTAGTATAAACATTTACGTTTTAGTCAATAATAATTGTGATTTTGCCAAGGCATTCTATACTTCCTTCCTGCTCTCCCCCCACGTCCTTCCCCCACCCCCCCTCCCCCACCCCTGCCCCGGCCCAAGTGAAGATGTATTAAGGACCCACTAAGCATGAAATAAAGCTGGAAGAGTAGACTGGGCCCAGAACATGGATGACTCTTACATTTTCTTCATCAATAAGTGCATGTTGTCAAGAAAACAAAAGAGATGATTGGGTCTGTGTCTTGGGGAGATATCACTGGTAGTGGTATAGAAGATACATCGGTGAAGGATGAGACCAAAGGTAGGGAGAATAACAAATACTGTGGCTGGAGAAATGTAGAGGAGGGTAGAATTAATAGGACTGACTTCTCTGAAATACTACTATGCCTTTTTCTTTTTAATTTAAAAAGAGTGAATGCTCAAAAAAAAAAGTTGAATTATATTGAATTAGTTGAATTATAATTAAGTTGAATTACTTGAATATTACGCTGGCCATTTGTTGAGGAAAGGAAATAGTCAAAGATGACAGTAAAACCTCAAGTTCTAATAACTGGGTTAAGACTGAACTCATTCGGTTCTATCAACACAGACCTTGCTGCCAGTATACTGCCAGCCTATGAGACCCTTTGCATAAATTAGAAAAGTTACCTTTTAAAAAAAAAAGTCATAATACAGTGGTGGTTTTTTGGACAAGATTATTTACTGTCATCAGTGGAAAAGTTTTATAATACATGCATAGATATAATGTCCTTGATTGTAATAATGTCCTTTGCATGTAATAGGTTGGGCAATACCCATCCTACATAACCATTTGCAGTGGTCTTAAGTGCTGCCAGTTCTTAAAGAAATCACAACCTTTCATTTACATCAAAGGAAAGAAGAAAATGTGAAAAGTGCCAAATGCTGCAGAGGCAAAACAAAATCAGAAAAGATCAAAGACTACTGGATGTAACAATTAAAAGGATTATTGGTGACTTATTGAGACAGAACTTTGATAAAATTATAAACCTTTGGGCTAAAAATTTCTATAGAGATCTTTTAACTCCCTTTCTCCCTTCTAGTTTTAAATGTGGAAAAACTGAGACCTAATAATTTGACGGATTTGCTCAATCTCTTGGAGCACTAATACTGTACATGTTCTTTGGTTTTGGGCTTGTGTCTTTTACTCTCCTATTTTTATGATTGTTTTCCATTAAGAATCTTCTGAGCTAATATTTTTTCCTAATTACTTCAATTTAGGAAATGTGAAAGGCTAATGGGCTAATTTTGGTAAGCAAAACTGGCACTGGGGTTGAAGAACATTACCGACAGCATGGGAGATACTAAGGATCATCTACAGTTTTTGGAGGAAAACTCAGAATTTCTTCCGGTACCTACTTTCATCCAAGGGAAGGCTCCTCTGTTCATATTATTGCTGTCTTAATGTTCCACGTCTTGGGGGTATATGAGCAGGAAGAGGAGAGATGGGTTTAGATTAGGTAATAAGAGTGTTTCCTTTCTATTCTTGCCTAGCAGAGTGATGATGGTAAAAGCTAAATTGCCCAGAGTTGAGCAGTTACTAGGAGGTAAGGAGTGGAGCAGTGTGGGGCGACTATTTATAAAATAAGTTTGGCCAACAGGCACATGAAAAGATGTTCAACGTCGCTCCTTATCAGGGAAATACAAATCAAAACCACACTCAGATACCACCTCACGCCAGTCAGAGTGGCCAAAATGAAGAAATCAGGAGACTATAGATGCTGGAGAGGATGTGGAGAAACAGGAACCCTCTTGCACTGTTGGTGGGAATGCAAACTGGTGCAGCCGCTCTGGAAAGCAGTGTGGAGGTTCCTCAGAAAATTAAAAATAGACCTACCCTATGACCCAGCAATAGCACTGCTAGGAATTTATCCAAGGGATACAGGAGTACTGATGCATAGGGGCACCTGTACCCCAATGTTTATAGCAGCACTCTCAACAATAGCCAAATTATGGAAAGAGCCTAAATGTCCATCAACTGATGAATGGATAAAGAAATTGTGGTTTATATACACAATGGAATACTACGTGGCAATGAGAAAAAATGAAATATGGCCTTTTGTAGCAACATGGATGGAACTGGAGAGTGTGATGCTAAGTGAAATATAAAATAAGTTTGGCAGAGAATGAAAAGGGATTGCTAGGAGAGGAAAATAATGACACTAAGAAAAAAAAAATAACAAGGGGGTAAAAGCACAGTCTTTACTGGCATTTCTGATTCTTGTGCAGTCTCCTCCCTGGGTGCTCTTCTCATTCGTTTCTTTGTTTTTTCCTTCCTTCAGACTCCCTTTGAAAATTCATTTTCCTTAGGAGGTTTTTCCTAAAAATAATGATCACATCATATACTACCATATACTCCATACATGACTTTTTAAAGTTATAAGTATTGTTATATACGTTTGCATGTTACATGTTTTTGTTGATTTCTAAAAATTCATTCTTTCAGAAATCATTGTGACATGTTTCCTATATCCAACTCTAATACCTATTATTACACACACACACACACACACACACACACACACACACTATACAGGCAGTAAAAATATTGTTCTTGTTTTTTGCTGTCCTCTTCAAGTCATCCCTAAGCCTTTCATCCACTCAAAATATTAGTGTACTCTGCTTGATGAAGTGATGGATAGAAAGTGAGGCAGATATGACTCTAGCTGCCATGCTGCTGGTTCCTGCTCCTGGAGACTTGGGTAGCTTTGTGGCCAATGCAACTGTTTGTCTACCTGACAACTGTTGCTTCTCTTCCTACTTGCTAATTGAGTCTTTCTTTTTTTTGAGGTATTGGACAGGTAGCAACGGGCTCAGGGGAGGGTAAACCATAACTGACTAAACCGATTGCATTAATTTCACTCTTCTTTGCCAGTGGGAAAATGGGCTTATTTCTAGTTATGACAATGGAATATAAGGGAATCCATCTGAAAATATATGAGAAGCATTTTCTTCTTTGATAACAGAGAGACAACTTGGTGGGAAGGTGTTTTTTGACCCTTGTCTATTTTGCTCAGTACATGCTATTGGGAGGAAGTACTAATCAGAACTATGGTAGCCACCTTGTGACCATAAGATAAAAGCAAAGAGACTCTCATGGATTCTAACCTGGAGGGCTGACAACTTTGAGCCACTAAACTGCTTGGATCCGCTTATACCTAGACTTTTTGTTAACCTTGAGTTATATATTTTTGGTTTAAGCCTCCTTTAATCACTTTTGTTGCTGTTGTTGTTGTTGGTGGTGGTACTTGTATCTGAAAGCATCCTAAAGTATCCTTCTGATAGAAGCCCTGTCCATGAGGGCAGTGTAGCTAGATGGGAGAAAGTTCTAAAGCTGAATCAATTCAGGCAGGTTGTTTGTTAAGCAAAGTGTAAAATAGTACAGCTGGAGGAAGAATAATTATTGGGGGTTGAGAGTAAAAAGAGAATGGAACATCACAACAAATACTTATTAAATGTTGCATGAAGGACGGTGCTCCTTGTCAAAATTTAGCATATGTGATAAGGGTAAAGAAACTCAGAGGCCAGGAGGATGCATTTTAAGGAATCTTCTTACATGGGTAGTAATCCCGTCATGTGGGCCCCACTCTCATGAGCTCACCCAAACTTAATTACCTTTCACACACAAATACTCTACCTCCAAATACCTTCACATTTCAGATTAGGGCTTCAACATATGAAATTTGGGGAATGCAAACCCCAGTCCATAACACTCTTTAGGGTTTGATTTTCTTATTTGTAGAAAGAGGAAGCTAATGTAGAGGCCAAGAGCAGGCTGCCCCAAGATGGGCCATTTTGGCATGAATGTTATTTTAAGCTGAAAGCTATCAATACCCAGCAGATTTAGGAAAAGCCCTTTTTCTCCCCTTCAACTGCCTGCTTGTATCAGGAAGAAAAATATTAACAGAGATTCCTCTTTACCTGAGAAACTTATCTAAGTAATAGGGCAAGCTTTGTTTTCCAAATATCTCCTTTTACTTTCCTGCTAATGGTCTCTCTCCCCTTTGTATCCTCTGACCTCTCATAAGCATGAGCTCACATAAGCATTATGTTGCTTATCTTTGGAATTTCCATGTCTGTGAGGATTCTCCATATGTGTGCTATTAAATTTGATTTCCTTCTGTTATTCTGCCTCATGCCAATGTGATTCTTTTTCCAACTTGAAAAACCTTGAAAGGCAAATTCTTCCTCTCTGACACTAATAGCTATCTTACAAGGTTATTGTAGGGATTAATAAGAGATTAATATATGTAGATGTAGAGCATTCTGCCAAAAAGTAAGTGGTTGATAAATGATAGTTATTATTATTGCTGTTGTTGTATTTTTATATTATTGTATATTATTATTATTATTTTAATCTTTGTTGCTACCTTTTTGGTACCTGGACTCTTCTCAACTCTAATGGCTAACACATCTCAGTCAGGAGGTGGTAGCCATTGGCAGATCAATGAGCTGAGAGTCTAGGACCTGGTTCAAATACGAACACTACTGTCCTAAATGCTTACTTACTATGGACATCTTAGTCAACAGTATCTTTTTGGTCATATCCTGGTATACATTTTGACATAATTGTGTAGGCTGAGCCAGTAACAATGTGTCCCTAATATAGGCTGATGACTATGGGACAAATATATATTAAGTGGGTTATGTGCTACATAAAGGACTCCATATGTGTGGATATTATGTGTAAATAACTGAGAACTGAGAACTATACCAAAATAGAATAAAATGAGTAGATTTTAATTCACTTTAGTTTAAATAAACCCAAACCACCACCAACAAAATTATTGAATATTTTGTTAAACACACTGAAAGTCAGTAGGAATATAAAGATGTAAACTTGAGGGCTTATCTGCAAAGAATAGCAGTCTGATAAAAGGAACATGTAAACAAATAATTATGATGAAGGATAGCAGGCAGAGAGATAGAAAAAAAAATTACAAGGTAAAATGACACCACTTCATGGAAAAGGGGAATCAGATTGACCACCTGGACAGGCCAGTGAAGGCTTCAGAGGAATGGTGACATCTGATTTCAGTACCAGATAGTTGGGCATCACATGAAAGGAATTCCAGAGATGGGGTACCTGGGTGGCTCATTGGTTAAGTGTCCAACTTTGGCTCAGGTCATGATCTTGTGGTCTGTGAGTTCAAGCCCTGCTTCGGGCTCTGTGCTGACAGCCCAGAGCCTGGAGCATGCTTCAGATTCTGTTGCTCTCTCCACCTTTTCCCCACTTGCTCTCTCTCTCTCTTTTTTCTCTATCAAAAATAAATAAACATTAAAAAAAAAATTAAAGAAAGGAACTCCAGAGAGTTTTAAATGTATATGGGATTAATAGCAAGGTGCCAGCTAGAAATTGGAAACAAGAGAAGTAGACCGTCCTCTGAAATGGTAATGGTAGATCAACACATAGTGGATTAGAGCATAGATTCAATTTAATACATCTGGGATGGATTCTGTAATTCTGAATTTTGAGAAATCTCCCCAAGTGACATGGATACTCCCTGGGCTAAAATAATCTGACATATCTACTTCATGGGATGATCTGCTCAGTATTTCCCAAGCCAGTGTCCTTCAGAAGACTGTTCCTTAAGATGCTCATAGCAGTGTGAGAAAGTTATATGTTCAAATAATTTTGGAAAGTACTATGTTAAGCAAATTTAATCCAGTTTCTTTACATAAAATCTCTTAAAGCAAGTTATGAATCTCTGAGAGAGAATATAATGTGTAGCCATTTTGTATAGATTAAAAGTTTTTTTTAAGTCTGTTTATAAGGATTTTATTGTGTATATATGTGTCTTTGTGTAAGTCTGTGTATGTTCACCTGTGTTTGTGTATGTTTGCTTATATACATTTGTCTCTATTTGACTGGGGTTTGTATATGTATGTGTGTGCTTGCATGTGCATGGGTGTGTCTGGATGTAGTATGGGTGGTAAAATCTTTACCATCCTATGTTCAAGGACTGGGGGTCTTGAATCGATGTGATAAAAGACAGAAGAACAAGAGAAAACAGTTATTATTCCTTGTGTTTGCACAGGTGTTTACAAAATAAAATATGGCTCCAGGATAAGATTAGATGTTTGAGACTTAGCATATCATTTTTAGCTAAACAAAGGAAAAGAAGTTTGGACTTGTGGGTGGGAGAGGGAGAGAAGGAAATGTATGGTAAATAAGAGTTGTCTTGTTATGCAGATAAGAGTCTCTCAGGCCTTAAGAATTGTCAGTAGGAGTAGCTCTCTTCCTGTTACAGAGACATCTTTACAAGTGTAAATTTCCTTTATAAAAGAGGAAATTTATACTATATTTTTAGCTCATTAGGGGGAGGTAGAGAATTTTTCCTGAATCTGCTGATTCTCAATAGCCTTTAGCTCAAAGTAATCCATATGTCAGAGATATATTTTGAGTGGTATATTCTGGTATCCTTCAATGTGTTTTTGTTTGTACCAAGATGGTGTCTGAATGTAAATATATATATATATATATATATATATATATATATATATATATATAGAGAGAGAGAGAGAGAGAGAGAGAGAGAGAGAGAGAGAAGGGGCCAAATTTGGAGTAAAGGTGAGGAAAAAGGAAGGCAGGGATTAATGTGAGTATGGGAAGTTTCAATAGAATATTGTAAAGAAACAAGATTATACTGAATAAAATTGGGTTAGATATTCAGCATATTTTGGTTTAAAATGAATAATAAATTGGAGATAATTTGGTCAGTTCAATAGCACTGTCTGGAATGTTTTTATTTCTAAAACTAAACTCTATTTATCTCCTTAAGTATGATATAGTAATATAGTAATTGGGTCAAAAATAATTAAACTCATAAAAATTTATAAACTCAGAATAATTTCTCTGAATAAATATTTGACATTTACTTTTTGCCTGTTTACTGTATATTAGGCATAGTTTTTACATGTTGGATTTATTGTAATAAACAAGATAAATTCTTGCTATTACAAAGCTCATTTTTCTAGGGGATAAAAAAGACACTAATCCAATAACTATATAAATAAATAAATAAATGTGATGTTAAGGAGTGGTAAGACCTATAAAGAAAATACAGCAGAAAAAGGGATAGGGAGTTTCAGAATTACAATTTTATTTATTAAGCATTATATGGTACCTTGGTATAGTTTGCTTCATGTTTCTTGTTTGGGGGCTTTGTTGAGCTTTTTGGATGAACGGCCTTACATTTTCACCACATTTGGAAAAATCTTAGTCATTACTTAAATAATTTGTCTACTCTGGTCCTTTAGAAACTTCAATTATATGTATGTTAGGCTGGTTGAAGTCGTCCTGCAGCTGATATGCTGTTCCAATTTTTTTTAAATGGAAGTATAATTGACACATTACATCTGTTCCATTTTTTCAGTCTTTTTTCCCCTCTCAGTAATTCACTTGGATAGTTTCTATTGTTACGGAAACTGGTCTGAATCAACCGGCAGAAGAACCAAGTGGCACTCAGAGATCTTGGAAGGCAGGAGGTTTATTTTACACCAGTGGGCTCAGGAGATCATTCTGAGTCTGGAGCATAAACAGTGGGGACAATTTGTAGTCTGTTCGAGCACAGCAAGCCGGGCGGGAAGAAAAACTCGGAAGGGGAGTCTTCGGTCAGGGACTGGAATTCCCATTATCAGTCCTGTTGGCCACCTTGTAACAGATTTTTCCCTATCAGTCCCCCCTGTGATGCCCCTTTAAACAGATCTAGGCTGTATTAGAGGGCATCACCTTCACTTATTATGGGCTGGTTCTGTCTCTCAGTTCCCTGACTTTGGTTGTAACTATTACTGACTGGTTTATAAAGTAACAGCATTCTTCTCCAAGGAAGATGCAGGTGCCCCTTTTCCTGTCAGTGAGGAGGTCAAGTGCCCATCTGTTCTGGAAGGCAACTCCTGCCAGGGAACTTTTTTTTCGGGGGGGGGAGGGCTCTGCAGGGACACTAGGGAGTCAGCTACTCGTTAGCCCCACAGAAGAGCCTATGTCTCCTATGCCAGTCCCTGTCCCTGTGGCTATTCCTGCCCCTAGGAGGATGGGTAGTAACACCTCTCATTTAGCCTGGGCCTCAGGGCTGAAGGTTAATCCAAGCACCAACTTTTATCCTGAGAATCATTTAATCTCTTTTTCCTGAAGCTTGAGGCATACATTAGTACAAACACTTCCCCAAAATGGCATTGGCAACCTCCTTACTGGCAGGCAAACCAGCAGACCTAAAGAGGTTTACACCACATTTAAGCTTTTAAACCCCCCCAGATTCTTCCACTGAAAGTGCCCTGCTCTTACAAATGGGGCCCAGATTAGAGGCAATCAATGCCAACAAAACATCCTATCCATAAGAGGAAGGTGAGTGTGAACAGGAACCTCTTGCTGTTTCCCCAGCTTTCTGGGGCAACTTCTGCCAATACCATGGCAAGGAGTAAGGACAGTCTATTTTATCAGACCGGCAATTTCTCAAGCTTCTGCCGTGCGTAGACCAGTCAGCTTCCGGGGTGTGGCTGGAGCAGGGCTAAAGATCGGACTTGGGTCAGTCTTCCAAGTCTGGGGCTCCTCAGGACTGGTCCTCTTGACTCTGGAGCGGTGGACCCATGGAGTGATACCTGTGACCTTGAGGGCAGTAGGGGTGGCCAGAATAATGGTATGAAGCCCAGTCCACCGTGGTTTGAGAGGGTCTTTTTTCCAGTCTTTGACCTAGACCGAGTTCCCTGGTGAGAAGTGGTGGACAGGGGATCCTAAAGAGACTGATGCCCTCTCTATGGTATTGTTGTAACTCATTTAGGTGGCCCCTAAACCTTGAAGTTGTTCTCTTATTTCCTTTCTGGGAAGCTCCCTAGACATGGAGGAGGCCTCCCATATATTAGTTCGAAAGGAGAGAAACCTTGAGTTCCTGGTGTGCAACGGACATTCCCTTCCTCAGAAGGTAGGAATGCTGCGGGGTTCAGGGTCCGCACTGTTTTTAAGAGTGACTGTGGATTCTTGCAGAGAAGCCCCTGGTATTGTGCTAGCCGAGAGTTGGAGGCATGAGAGACGCAACACCATGGGGAACCTTGACATTTATTTTTTGTCCCAAGAGGTGACGTCTTGTCCCAGGAGGTGAGTTTATCTACCTCCTTAATGAGCAGAACTGTGGCCAAACTCTGATTGTGCCCTAAGGCATGGTGGCCATCCTGCTGCTACTGGCCTCTTTTGGCCATTGCCAAGGGCCAACGGTCTGTGTGAGAACCCTGAGGGTGACCTTCTCACGCCTGAAGAGATTAAAAGGCTTTTTTATATCCCGCAGGCCAAAGGCTGATGCCTGCCCCAAGGTGGCCTTTATCTCTAGGAAGGTGGCTTTGGCCTCTTCAGTCCAGACAGGGTATTCTCATTCCGGCCCTACCAAGAGATCATAGAGGGGTCTTGCTATTGCTGAGAATCTGGGAATACAGATTTGGCAGAATCCCACAACCCCCAGGAATTCTCATAGCCCCCTCTTAGTTTGGGGCTGGAGTAGGGAGGTGATGACCTTCTTTCTCTCTGGCCCTAGTGCTCTCTTTCCATGAGACCTGATACTCTGAGTCTGACAGGAGTTGGAGGAGGGCTCTTATGCCCTCTGTGCAATTCTCCCAGGTATTGTTGGCGAGGAAGAGGTCATTCACATACTGGAGAAGAGTGCAGTGTGTGGTCTCCCTTGGAAAGTTGGTGAGGTCTCCGGCCAGTGCCTCCCAAAAGGGGGTAGGTGAGTTTTTAAACCCCTGTGGGAAGCACGTCTGAGTCAGTTGCATCTGTCGCCCTGTGTCTGGTTCAGTCCATTCAAAGGCAAACATGGGTTGGCTCTGGGGGGCAGGTGGAGGCAGAAGAAGGCATCCTTTAAATCTAGGCAGGTAAACCATCTGGCAGAGCCTGGGATCTGGTTGAGGAGGGTGTATGGGTTCAGGACCACTTGGTGCAAGGAGACAGTCACTTTGTTGATAGCTCTTAGGTCTTGAACTGGTCGGTACCCTCCTCCCGGCTTCTTGACTGGCAAGAACAGGGTATTCCAGGGTGATTGGCATTCAACCAGAATGCTGGCTTTCTTGGATGCCCGCCCTTGCCTCTTGTGGGAGGGGGTATTGCCACTGTCTCTGCGGTTGAGCCCCTGGGATTAACTCTACAATGATGGGAGCCCGGTTGTGGGCAAGTCAGGGGGTTATCCTCGACCCATACAGTGGGGAAGGCAGTCCTGAATTTGGGCAGGCCGCTTGGTTGGGCCTGGGCACAGGATAGCCTCTATTTGGATCCAATGGGAGGCTGGTGCATCCTGTTGGCTCAAAGGTTATTTGGGCCACCAGCTTTGAGAGTATATCCCAGCTGAGGAGAGGGATAGGTAGAGGAATTCATGCCATACCATGTGGCCCCCAAATTCACATAAAAGTCATAGTTTGGGCCTCTACTTTTATTTTGACTGTGGGCTCGTGAGGGCCAAGAAGAAGTGAGCCTGGTCCCACTCAATCTGAATCTATTCCTGCTAGGCCTATGAGCTCTTTTTTGCATGGTTCTTGTGTGTATAGGCTGGGTTTCTGGGACTTTCCCCCGCTGGGACATTCATTCTTTTAATGTCCTTTCTCCTTGCAGTAGGAACATTGATCCCTTGCTAAGGAAGTTTTGGGTCTCCCCCGCTTTTGATGGCTGGACCTTCCCCGTCCTTTTGTCAAGGTGTCGTGGCTCTCTTGTGCCTCGGGGTCAAACTGGGTGTAAGCCTCGCAGACCTCTCATAATAGTCCCTGAGGGATTCCCCTTGCGATTGGGCATATTCATAGGCTTCATAGGCCCTGTTCCGATGCCCCCAGAGGAGAGTCTCTTGGTACCAGTGGCTGTGGACCAGCATCTGGAGAGCGCCTGTGCCTGGCTGAGGGCACAATTTGGCCACTGGTCTGGGGGAGAGAGGATCTGCCAAGTCCGGAGGTGGTGGGGCAACCAAAGGTGGTGGAGTATCGGGAAATGGGGGGTTAGGTGCTGATGGTCTCGGGGGAGCATATGGCAGGAGCAAGATTGGTTCTTCCTCTGGATCACCGGCAAGAATTTGTGGAGGTTGGGACTTCTGTTAACCTTCTCTGGGCCACTTTGTCGAGGCAACTAAGACCCTAGCCTGTCCCTGTTTGTTGCAGGTAAATCACACCCAAGGGGGAAGGGTTTGGGCAGTCTCTAAGCAGGAGTCAATATACGGGAACTGATCAGGGTCACCTGGGTCTGTGGTGTAACATGCCAGAGGCGACAGACTGTTGGGACATCTAAGGTTCCCTCTGAGGGCCGTCCTACACCAAAAGTGGGCCATTCTAGCTCACATAGGGTCCTTAACTTGCCAGGGGTTATCTTAATTCCACAGTCTCTTGAAAACCTCTTCTTTGCTCTGTCCGACCCCGTGATGTTCCTGTGAGGCAGAGTCGCAAAGACAGAGGAGTAGGGGTGCCCCCTCTAATGAGAAGACCAGTCAGATGCCTGTCTGGCGGTGTCCTGAAGGAACTTAGGTGACACTTAGCTGTAGTGGTCTCAGCTCTGTGACTTATGATCGGAAACTATTCCAATGTCACCATAGACTGTATGCCATTCACTCAGACTCGATGGGCTTTTGGGGGACCTTAAGGACTTTAAGAGTGCCCTCTCGTGGAGCCACAGAATTGAACTCGGGTGGCAAGCCAGACTGAGTCGTACACTGGCACTCACATACACACCAGAGGTTATTACATTCCCTCCCACAGAATTTCTACCTGTGAGATCACTGAGGTGTCCAGGGCATGACCAGGTCCTCCTTCCACCCCTTTGGGTGGGCTGGACTGATGGGGCCCCATACCAGGATTCCTGCCTGTGAGACCACTGAGGTCTTCGGGGAGTGATTGGGTCCCCCTTCCACCACTATGGGTGGGCTGGACAGGACAGAATTGGGGCCCCAGGCCTTACTGGTATCCAATGTTGGGTCCAGCTCCTCACCTGCCAATCCTCCTTGAGTCCAGTGGGAAAGGCAGAGTGGGGCCTAAGGCAACCGAGTGGGAGACTGCCGAATATCAAGCAGGGCACACCTCCTCCCTTGCGATTCCTCCTACCATCACTGCTTCGCCATTTTCCCAGACCGGTGGCAACAATGGGCCTGTGCAGTTGGGTTTCCTGGTCAGGGAACCAAATGTTATGGAACCTGGCCTGGATCACCCAGTGGAAGAACCAAGTGGTACTAGGAGACCTTGGAAGGAAGGAGGTTTATTTCACACTGGTGGGCTCAGAGGAGATCACTCTCCAGAGCTCTGAGTCCTGAGCATAAGCATGGGGGACAATTTATAGTCTGTTACTTCCTCATTAGTAGTAATTTGGCATACGTGGCAAGCAGGGCAGGAAGAACCCAGAAGGGGAGTCTCTGGGCAGGGACTGGAATTCCCCTATCACTCCTGTCAGCCACCTTATAACAGATTTTTCCCTATCACTATTACTATGTCTTCCAGTTACTAATACTTTCTTTGGCAGTTTCTATCTGCTGTTAATCCTAATGTGTATTTATTTTACCTAAGACATTACATTTCAGCTCTTAAAACTTGATTTTCTTAAAATGTCTTTCATTTATTTAGTTAATGTGCTCAATTTTTTCTCTCCCTCCTTGAACATAAGGAATATATAATATATAGAATATATGTTTTAATGTCCTTGTCTACTAATTCTATCACTTGTATCTTTCTTTCTACTGATTAATGTCTTTATTATTAATGTTATTTACTTGTTTCTTTGCATGTCTAGTACTTTTAATGGATGTCAGACATTGTGAATTTTACTTAAGTGCTGGATAATTTGTATTTTCTATTACTATTCCTGAACTTTATTCTGGGATGAAGCTACTTTAATTATTTTGAGGCCTGCATTTAGCCTTTATTGGGCTGGATCAGAGCAGCCCTTAGTGTAGGGCGAGTTTAGCCCTGTACTGAGGTTTTGTGAACACTCTACTGGGTGGGAACACAAACATTTCCCAGAGCAGAGAGCAGAGAGCAGAGAATTATTCCCTCTGCTATTTTTTCTCTGACCTCAGGTAGTTTCCTCATACACATGTGCTGATCAGTACTCAGCTGAAAACTTAAGTGGGTTCCTCTGGAGATCTCTGAATTTCCTTCTCTGTGTAGTTATCTTTTCTGTGGTCCTCTGCCCTTGAACTTTAACTGTCTTAGCCTCTCTGGATTCCCAGTTTTGTCTCTTGAATTCCAAATTATACCTAGGCTTCCCATGAATTCTTTCCCCTGTGTTATGGCCTGAAAACTTTTCAGGCAGGAAGCTAATGTAATTTTAAGGTTATGTTCATTTGCTTTCCCTCTCTTAGGAGTCACTATCTTGCATCATCTGATACTCAAAGTCTGAAAACTGTTGTTTTTCAGTTTTTCATTTTTCAGTTGTTTCAGACTGAAGAGCAAATCTAGTCTCTGGTCATGAGGATTTTCAGCAGATGTATAAAGAAGTCCACATGGCAAGGAATTCAGGCTTCCTGCTAACAACCAGCACAAAATTGTCAGCAGTGTAACTGAGCCATGTTGGAAGCATATCTTCCAATCTTAGTCAAGTTTTCAGATAATTGCATCTCCACCTGATATCGGTACTGCAATCTTTTTGTTGTTGTTGTTAAGGGTTTTTTTGTTTCTTTGTAAGATAATCTCTATGCCCAACATGGGGCTTGAACTCACAACCCTGAGATCAAGCATCACATACTCTACTGACTGAGCCAGCCAGGCATCCCTCTGCACTGCAATCTTATCAGAAACTCTTTGCCAGGATCACCTAGCTAAGCCACTTCCAATTTTTTGACCTATGGAAACTGTGAGATAATAAATGTTGATCATTATTTTAAGTTGCTATGCTTTGGAATCATTTGGTATGCAGCATTAGGTAAGTATTCATATTTGGGCACTCAGAAGTGGAGTGCCATAACAAAACTTAAAAATGTGGGAATGGCTTTGGGACCTGGCAGTGGGCAGAATCTGGGAGGGTTTTGAGAAGAGTGTAACTGATGAGGTGTCTGGATGGCTCAGTCGGTTAAGCATCTGACTCTCGGTTTAGGCTCAGGTCATGATCTCATGATTTGTGAGTTTGAGTTCTGTGTGGAGCTCCATGCAGAATGCAGAGCCTGCTTGGGGATTCTCTCTCTCTCTCCCTCTCTCTGCTCCTTCCTCATTCATGCTCTTTCGCTCTCAAAATAAATAGACTTAGAATGAAAGAGAAGAGTGCAAGTGAAAGGCTAAGGTGTCTTGAAGAGACTGTTAGTAGAACCCTAATGGCCTTTCAGAAGGCTGCTGCTGAGAGTTTAAAAGAAATTGGGGAAAATGTTTTTGGAGACTGGATAAAAAGGGGATCCTTGTAGTGGCAGCAGGTTTAGCAACATTTTCACCTGAAGTAATGTGGAAAGTAGAAAAGATATCTAATGAGACGGGTGATCTCATTACGGAGAGTTCCAGGCAAAGTGTTGAAGGTGCTTCCTTACAGTAAA